>NC_071393.1:71444400-72147615 GCF_022682495.2 Desmodus rotundus
TTTTTAATTTTCCAGGCCATCTGACAATATCAAACATGATCCCAGTGCTTGAAATGTTGATTGGAGGCTAAGAAGGATGTACTACAACATGGCATTATGGAGAGAAAGAGGGAAGAACGCAGGTAGAGAGGAAGACATGGAGAGCCAAATCATCTGCCGTGTGATTTTTGTTGGCTTTAGAGAAATAGCATTTTATTTTAAATGATGAACATCTGATTATTTTGTAGTTATGGTGAAGATGTTTGAAAATATTTCTAAATCTTATGTCTTAAGCTACTTTGCTAAAGAGATCTGCTCTAGTGAGTTGGAATTTGAAAAAGGCATTTTGCAATTTAGCATGTTTTCTTAAACAAACCTGCCAAAAGTAAGAAAATGGTCATTGAAAAATATTTAATTAATTTGCTGTCATGGAATGTTCTCTTTCTTTTCCAATTATGTTCTCATTTTATAAAAATGTATAATGTTAAAAATGGTCATTTTATTCAAAGTCAAGTAGATGCTCATTTATAGCTACCAAAATGCTTGAAAAAGAAAAGCATAAGATATATTTTGGGTCTGGACAGCTTATTCAGTAAACACTTTTTATTTGCTCATTTGTAAGGATAAGGCGAAGAATAAAATCTAATTTATTATTTTATTGGATGTTGGTATCAGAGTGATGCAGGACTGTGGATTTAAGAAATCTGTAAATCTCTTTAATAAAGGCCTGGGGAATTATTAGTAAGGACAAATGTAAAATGCCTGACAGTTGCATTTCTAAAAGAAAAAACCCAATAATCTCATTAAAGAAATTACTGACAGCGGCTCACAGATGTTAATGGTTGAAGTAACAAAGGACATACAATATCAGAAAGCAGATTATCTTTTACCTCTTTTAGAATGTTGCTATGGATCTCACTTATTGAGCCTATCAAAATAACCAGTTGCAGTATTCCCTCAACAATCCTCATTTCTAGTATTACTAGGCAATTTAGAACAAAATATATTTATATAATAAATAATTATAATTCAAACACAAAGAATTGTTAAACTCATTAAAGGAAGAGGTTTATATGAATATAATACCGAATTATTTAACTATAAGGAGGATTGCCCTGAAGCTGTAACCAAATAACAGTTACTAGTTACATTCTGAGATATATATGTATATATATTTCAGACTATACAGGAAATTATTTAGATATAGGTAGTATATTCAGTCTCAAGAATTGGAATTTTAATTAATTTTTTCCTTTTACGCTCACTTCCTCTTATTTTTTTAACAAGGAGTCAGTTATTCATTTATATGAAGGTCAAGAACAGTGTAATAAACAGGGAAGAGGGTTTTGCTTTAAAGGAAAACAGGCAGTTGTAAAGTATTACTTATATTATCTCCCTAACACTCTTACATACTAATGGAGGAAGTGATGGGCTTCAGTTTAGGTCTATCTAGTGTTTTTTGAGATAGTTTGTTCAATATGCCAAATTATGCCATGTAATCTGCCCTATTACATCATATGGAAAATTACCCATTTGGATCAAAATTAAGACAGATGGTTTGTACACTTAATTCTTTAATCTTTCACCTGAGCCTCTTAAACACTTTAGTGTTCTGAAAGATACACACTTCCCTAAGTTGTAAATATTCAATTATGTTTATTTTGTACTTGAGAAAATGAAGGAATTTAGAGACTACTGATCGGAATAATGTTTTCAAATGTGTTAACAGAGCTAAGGAATCTTAAAGCCTGGGCTGAGACTCTGGGCACACCGCCTGACAGACTCTGCAGTAGGAATCTGAACCCCAGAGCACGGACGGACTCTAGTCGGGCCTGAAGTGAGCACTGGGCCTGCTCTCCCCTAAATCAACATGTAACAGTAAATGGTTTAAATTTTAGGTGCAACTTCTTTGATGGAGGAAAATGTGGGGAAATTTTGGAATGTTTTCCTGGTTTAGGAAGAAGCATTTTTGGCCTTAATATTATAATAACTTAATTTATAATATGCAGATAAAAATACCAAGTTGAGAGGTATTTAAGATAGTGGTCAAATCATATAGTGAAATTTGCCTGGGATATTTACTCACCAAAGTAAAATTTTTTTTTAATATTTATATGATTTATACACTAAAAATCCATCACATAACCTAAAAAGCAACAAGATTTTAGCACATCTTCACCTCTATTCTAAAAATCCAAGTCTTTAATTATTTCATCTTTGGGTTGTGGGTTATCCATACCATCAAAGAGAGATGATAAAGTAAGAGGAAACAGTTTTCTAAAGAACCAAACCCGAAAATAAAAAAAGAGAAATTCTTTGTATTTGAGGCACATGAAGCCATTTGAATAGCTTGTACATTGTATTTATGGAAAAGAACTATTTCTTATAAACATTTTTACATAGATCTTGTTCCTAATTTTAAATACCTTTAATGTACTAAAGTTTCTTTCAAAAAGCCAAAATAATATATATGGGAGTTTTTGATACATTGTATTGGTTTAAGAGTTTGTAGCATTATTTGGGTGGGAGCAGGGTTCTCCAGCCCAAAGGACCCTGACAGGGTCTAACAAGAATCAATCTGCTTGCAGCAGAAACCACCTCACAGACACAAACAAAATAATCTCAACTAAAAGTAGCCATTCTCACTCCTGGTAACCTACAAATGAGAGTATGGCAGGGCTCACATTTTCCCCAGAACGCTCTGCTGGATTAGGAAGGGGGGAAAGATATAAAAGGACATGGATGAAAGTTTGTCTATGTGTCACACCGGCCAGAAGAGAAGGTGTAACATTTACGAGGCACCAATTGTGCGCTCTTATGTGTGTTTCCTCACTTGGTTTTTGAAAAGTATTTATTTTTTTTTAAAGTTTTAGCTCTACAGAAAAACTAAGAAATAGTGTAGCCAGTTTCTCCTATTATTAACATCTACATTGGTATGGTACATTTGTTACAATTATTGAACCAATATTGATATAGTGTTAATAACTAAATTCCCTACTTTATTCAGATCTCCTTAGTTTTTATCCAATGCCCATTTTCATTTCCAGGAATCCCATCCGGGATACTACATTACATTTACTTGCCATTTTTCCTTAGGCTCCTCTTGGCTATGAGAGTTTCTCAGTTTTTCCTTTTTCTTTTCTTTGACAGTTTTTGAGAAATACACTGGTTGACTATTTTGTAGTATGCCCCTCTTTTGAAAATTTTCTGATGCTTCTCCAATGATTAGACTAGGTCGATTGACTTAATCATGGACCTACTGGGTCAGTATTTTACAGTTGAGGAAACTGAACTGAGCAGAGTTGAAGGAAATCAGCCATAGCTCCTCAGCAGTAACAGACCCATGTGAGGCCTGTGTATGCTCAGCTATACTGCATTATTGTTGCAACTATTTTTGCAACCAACCAACTGACCAATCCACTAGGTGTGTGGTGGTGGAAGATTCGCTGTGTTTTTGGGCTCTGTTTTTGCCACCTTTCCTGCCATGTCCTCAAACATCCATTGACATAACTACTGGTCAATTAATTTTGGAGATAAAAGATGAGTTACATTTGTCCTCCAAGAGACCCCTTTTAGATGAATGCTTCCATGTAGATACAACGTTGGGAACATGGCATGCCCAAGGAAGGACATGGTAGATATATGTGATAATAGAGCTGTTGGAAAGACTTGGCTTGGAAACTTATAAAATTCAGACATCTAGGTTCCACTCTTGGCTAATTCAATCAGAGTCTCTGGGAATATGGTCTTGACATCAGTATTTCCAGACTGAAAACGACCAACTTATATCCATTGGAAAAAGTCCAAATTATACACTATGCCAAGGGAGTGCTCTTGAGTGAATATTCTGTAAAGTACCAAGATGCAAACAGCCAGTTGAACTGGTGGCACCATCTTGCTATAAAATATGGGGAGAATCACATGATCTTTGAGCTTGGTTTTTCATTTAAAAACTAGACTACATTATATCTAAGGTTCAATAAGTATGTATTTGTAGGAAAATGCTAGTTATCTAATAATGACTTTGGGAGTACTATCAGATGTGTGGTTAACTTTTCAGGCAGGGCAAAGTTTGGTACCTATATAATTAACCAACCTTGCTAATAAGTAAAACATTTTATACCCATAGTTGCACACAAATTAGTCACTTTTTCCAATACTGCACAACAACAACTCCAAAACTTAGTGGAATATACAATATTTATTTGGATTACAAATCTGCACTTTGGGCAGGGATTGGTGGCAACCTCCTGTCTCTGTTCCATTCCTTATCAGCTGGAATCACCTGAGGTTCATTCATTCATATGTCTGGTCATTGATGCAGGGGTTTAAACAGCTGAGGAGTACCTTCTGTCTGTATTTGGTCTTCTTACCTGGTCTTTAGCTTGGAAACCCAGGGCCTGAGGTAGGTGTGTGTGCTAGGAGAGCCAGCATAGCTACATCACCCTTTCATACACAGTCTCAGACATCATTTCCACCACATTGCATTGTTAAAAGTGAGTACTAAGGCCAAACTCCATTCAAGGAGAGAGAAATTAGACTTCGCTTTTTTTATGGGAGGAGTAAAAATATTCACAGACCATCATGATCACCAAACAGCAGAACTTTCTACATGATAATATTTAACTTTAAACATAGACTTTCTTTTGATTCTTTAGTTTTAAACAATCAAAGTTTTATAGTAGATGCAGAAGGCAGTCAATATGTAATCAATATTAAGGACTATTCAGAAAAAATAATAGCTGTTTTCTTATGATGATAACTCCTGAAAGAGTTAAAAGCCAGTGAAGTAGAACTAATTATATTTACATGGTACCTATCTATATGCAGTATCATGTAGTCACTAAAACACTTCATACATTTTATCTCATTTAATCCTTTCAACAAGTCTATAAGGTAGGTACTTGTGTTATTCCCATAACAGAAGCTCATATAGGGGAAGGAATTGTCCTAAGTTCAAAAAGCAAGCAAAGGGAATACCAGGGCCTTTCACCCATCAGTTCTTACTCCAAAGATCAAGGTCATAGTAGTCATACTAACCTATGAAGATCACAGTTGCCTAGATATTCTGAATGATAAGCTTGCTCACAATATTTATAAAATTTCTTGATTCAAAAGGGTGTGGAATTTTTTATATTGAAATAAACTTATCCTAATTCTTGTTTCACCTCTCAAATTTTGTATTTTGTTCATATTTTGTAGTATGAGCCAGTGCTATTCATTTGCATGAACTGAATCAAGTAAAATTTATACTCAACCTTGAACTCTTAGCTTAAGAATCATGAATGCATTGATATTACCAGAGCTCTCTGTAAAAGGCCCAGTAAACTTAGGTAATCATGGATTCCCTGTATTTTCTGGCAGTGGGACACAGAAGCACTTTGTTGTTGGCTATATGCGATCCGTACTTATCCTCTGAGTGGATAATAAAAATCTGTAAAGAATGCATAAAACTTGGTTTGAAATATGTATGTTCCCTTTTAAATATATTCTTTTGTCTACTCTGCATGATGCTTTGTCAAAAATGTCTGAATCATTTTACATCTTGTTTTTGCATATCTTTTTTCATCGGACAAAAGCAGATGTGATGTAAACAACAAAGAGGGAAAAACTTCCTGGGAAAAGCTCTCCCCCAAATCCCACTCCCCACCCCGAAAGTATTATTAATCATGTTAGCAACAAATTGTCATTCCATTTGGGACTGTGCAGTCTCCATCCATGGGAGGGAACTGGGTGTTTCCAGAGGCTCCTGCTGTGAGGCAGAGGCAGCAGCAGCGCTGTGTGCTCAGCTGCCTAATTAGGTCATGGGACAGCCTGGGCAAGGAAGAAATAAGGTGTCAGGTGAGGTGGAGACCAGGTAATAAGTCTGGAGCAAGGGACAAGTGAAGGGAGGGCAGGGGAGAATTGAATAAAGGAGGCAGCAAGGTCAGAGTCAGAGGGGAAACAGAGTCTCAAAAATGAAAACCATTTAAATAGTCGAACTTGTAAGAATCCAGGTCTTACTTGTATCTTGCTGCATACAGCTAGATGCCTTTCTAGGTTTTTTAATTCAGAAATACATAATGGCCCAAACCATATCCTTGCCTTGTCAATTTAGAAACTGAGAAACCAGTAGATTAGGTATCTCCTTTACTTATTGTGCTGTCCCTTTATCCTAGAATCAAATAACCAATGATGAAGACATTTAATATATTCATTCAGTAAATGATATGTGGACCTTAAAATATATAAGGTTCTAGGGACATGAATACAATTACAGTTTAGCTTTGGCTTCTAGGTGAGACAGACATAAAAGTGTCAGTACAATGACTTCAATGCTAGAGCAGGCGCACACGAAATAATAGATGGGGTGGCTGCACCCCCAGCCTGCTGGAGGAGGCTCTGCAGAAGTAAACTGGGTTGTGGACAGAGCATGTGTTCTCTGGGAGGAAAGGCTTCCGTGACAGAGGGATCAACTTGTGGAATGGCACAGAGAACAGAATGCATTTGGGGTATGAGGTGTAGTTTGCGATTTCTGCGGCTAAGGTGTGTGGCATGGTAAATATGTCGACAAGAATATCCAGGCTGAGAAGAGCCTTGCTTTCGTGCTTTGTGGTGTTAGTTTAGCATCATTTCCACTAGGTTGCATTGCTTATAATAACCCAGGAGACACTGCATGAATCTAAAACTTTTCTTGGCAATGCTTCAAGTTTCTTCATCTGAAAAATAGGGAAAATTACTTTGATTTTCACTCCTGTTGTCAACACTTAATTCATAATTTTATTATTGCTAGTCTGTATTATTATAATAATCTTCCATCTTGCTTCCCTGACTCCAATCTGTCCTTCTTGTGCCATTATTAAATTAACGACATAAACACAACAAAGAATAATAAAAAATACATTGTCATCCATCTTCAAAGCTCCCCATTTCCCAAGGAATGGAGTGCAAACTTCTGAAAAGGCATTTAATAATTTCCACCAACTCTTTCCAATCTGATTTTATTATATATCTCAATACATCCCATATTCTTGCTTTCTTGGACTATGTCACCTACTACATTGTTTGTTTGATATGGTCTTCCCACCTGGGTTACTCTATTTTCTGCTAAAGGCTCCTTATTGAGTTTTCTAGACCCAGCAAAATGACAGTGGGTATAATAAGAAATAATATCTTTAGCTTCCTAGTTCCTAAACACTGCTGCATGATCAAAAGACCTTGTCCAGAAACCTTATTCTGCTCTTGCAAGTTATGAGATTTTAGCAAGGCGCTAACTTTTCTAAGCCCTAAGTTTTCTCGTCCATAAAACAGGTAAAATGTGAGTAATAATGCCTACTTCACAGTGTAGTTGTATGATTTAAATGAGAGAAAACATGAAAAAACTTTATAAACTCTAAAAGCACAAATTAATGTAAACAACAGCATGAGATTTTCAAAAAAGAATGAGAAGTAAAAACAACTGCAAGCAGGGTCTGGTATCCAAAAGGCCACATACCAGTGTGTGACTATGGCACATCCCGGAAACTAACTACAATGGGGGTGTCTATAGAATTGGACTGACATTAATAATCTCTACAGAATGGAGTTCTGAGATGGTTCAAGGAGATAGTACATGTGCAAACAATGTGGAAAGTACAATACTCTATGACTATTAGTTGTCGTTAATTGTTTCTTAAATTACCGTGACCATTCTCTATCCTAAATGGAATTATTTATGTGCACTACTTATAATCTTTGACATTGTAAGAAATTTGAGGGTAAACAGAGGGTGGAGTAATGCTTATCCTCCCACAGGATACATAAGTAAAGCTCGTGAGATTGGTGTATTTGTCATCCCAGCAACAATGCTCCTGTTGGGCGGGAGAGCGGTCTGTGTGCGCTGGCCGGGCTGTGTCCTGTCCCCACAGCGTGTCTTCTCTGCCTGGACATTGTTGCCCACATGGTAGTGTGTGTGAAAGGCTGGCTTATCTCTTCCATACATTTTAGGCTCAGACATCTAAATCATTAGGGGAACATTCCTTTGCCCTTACTCATCCTTATCAGAAGGGTTCTTCCTCTGATTTTTATAATCAAAATTTCCCACGTTGCTATAGTTGCAGCTCTCATCTTCACGCAATGTTCCTCCTTCACTCTCTAACCCTGCAGTGTACCAGTATTTCTTTCTACATTATGACTTACTGGAAAAATTCAATTTTCACATCTGTCGGGTGGATTTTGACTGATACTCTGCTTCTCTATGTCGACATTACTGGGAATTCCATGCTTGTAGACCTGAATAGTGCAGAAGGAAAACCAAATGTTAAACTTTAGCTCCAACACAAGGAGCTTCTTTTTCTATCACACATTGTTTTTGGAAGCTACTTCTATCACTCAGTACGTTTTTATTTCTTCATAGACTATGTGAAAAATTATGGCTTGCATTGATGTGCTTCCGAGTCATTCTTGATTGATGTTATATATTGAATGGACAATTGGTTTCAGTTAGATTGTTCCCCCCATCAGGTGTTGCCTATTTTTATAGAAAATGTACAAATTAATGACAAGCCTGGCACTGGAGTCTAATCTGAACATCTTTTTTCAATTTGAATAATAAGAATTATTTAAGTGCCAAAAGGAGAACTGACTGGGGTGTGTAGTGACTAGGGCCATTACAACTAATAGCCTTGCAATAGTCTGTTGGTGATTTATGTTGTGAAAATCATGATAAATACTAGGAGTAATAATTTTGTGCCTTGTATCCTAGCAGAGGATGAGGTGCCTGGGAATAGGCTTTTGCAAGTTGAGAAACTTTTGTTGTCTTTTTTTTTTACCAGAAAAGTTAATTATATTTGAATACTTAAGTAGGTGATTGTTGTTCATCATTCTAGTTAACTACAAAATACTAAACCAAGGCTTCTTTCTGACAAAGTTCACTAAGCATGATATGCTGAATTCTGAACCTCTGAGTATATGTTTCAAATGTGGGCAAAATCAGGACAGAAGGAATATAGGGAGAAATGAACATTTACTGAGCATTTATTCTGCACCTGGCATCGAGCAAAGGGATTCACTCTCATTATTTCAGTTCTCTTTCTGAACAATCCTGTGAGGTATATGGTATTATTTCCACTTTACAGGTGAGTACACTGAGATTCAGACTTTAGATTCATCAAACAGCAAAGTCCAAGCTCTTTTTACTTCTCGAAATGGATGAAGCTGGTGAATTTTTTCCTACACAAGTTTGAATCAAGAACTCTTTAGCTATAAAAGAAGGGTTGTACAGGTTGGACAATGTTTCTGTTCTTGACTATAAACAATGATAATCTAAAACTCTATGAGATCAAGATCTTCCCAATTAATAACATTATAACATACAGAAATAGTATATTAGCTTAAGAATAATAACACAGTTCCCTGATTTAAAAAATCATTGGATTCATAATGTAATCATACCAAAGAAAAATTAGATTCCATTTATCATTGAATGCATGCTGACAAGTGACATCAGTACTGAACGAATCCCTGCAGCAGACCGAGGGTGGAGAGAATGGTACTACAAATATGGTATGGGCGTGGAAGAAAAGGGGGTGGAGGGTTAAATGAGGACAAACCACAAGGAAAACAGGAAAGAGAAACTCTTTTTGTTACTTTGACCAGCTATTTTGCGGATGAAGATATCAAGCCCAAAGGTTTGCAGATGAATCACTTATCACAGAAGGTTGGCTTTAGGGTTGGGTTTGGAATTCTGTCCTTGAGGAAATGAAAACTGACATTTATTGCTTATTTGAAATATTCTGCAATGTTACATTAGCCAAGAGTTCTGTGTGTACAGTTGTCTTTGGGTTTAAATCCAGAATAAGATCTTTGGGGTTGAAGTTATTATTAAGATCATGGTCCTAGATTAAAGCACACTAACCTACCATGGAGAGTCAGATTACTGCAGGCATTGAAAATGAGTCTCATTTCCGATCAAGATGGCGGCAAGATAGGTGGGAGCGGAGTCCACTTCCCCTCAACGCCAGTGAAATACCTAGCTGATCTGAGGAGCAGAGCAAACAGCCAACAGTATTCCAGCATATATGAAGATCAGAGACCAAAGATAGAGGACATTGAAAGATCTGACGGTAAGAAGAGTGCTTAAGGACAATAAGGTCCCCGGGACCCGCGTGGGGACAAGGGCGGCAGAAGCCCTGGCCCAGGTGCAGGGGCTGCTGCAGGATTCTTGGGAGAGAGCCAGGCTGAGCTGTGAGCAGCCAGGTGCTTGTTTGGACCCGGGGGGCTTGAATAGGAAGAACTTCTCAAAAAGAAAAAGAAAATAGAGGCACTCAGGGGCTAGTTAGAGAATTCTCCGCAGCAGCCACAGCCTCTGGTGCCCCTCCCCCCTCAGCCCCTGGATGGTGAACGCGATAAACAGCCCAGGCGCTCACCTGATGTCCAGTTGTGAGCACGCAGATTAGTGGACTGGGGCGCCCAACCTGAAACCCCCGCGGGGCGCCCACACTTGAAACCTCAGGTGGGTGCGCATCTGGAGCAGAGGCTAGCTGCCCCACCCACAGGCCCAAAACAGCGGACCGGAGTGCCCCGTGACTCAGTCACAAAGGGGCTCCTCCCGCCTGTGCGACCCAAGCCCAAAGCAGTTGGATCTGCGGGCTGCCTGCGACCAAAGCCCAAAGCGGCTGGATCGGCCTGCTGCGTGTGACCGAAGCCCAATGCAGCAGATTGGCTGATCAACAGCCTGGCTGCCTGCGAGGGACCACTCCTACAACTCCTACCTAACGCCTGGGCACAGAGCCCTGCAGGGCCTACTGGCTCTCTAGGACAAAGGCAGAACACCCAGCAGAGGGGAGCTACAGAGCTAGGGGAGACTGCATTCCCCGGAAAGACTCGACCAAATAGGAGGCTGAACTACCCCATAGCAGCACTCAGAGCCCCTAGCATCTAAGACAGCAAAGAGCAAGAAGGTAGAGTGTGAGTTGCCCCTAATTGGTGCAACTCAAGGACAGCACAACTAGTGAACTAAAGACCTAGTGGGGAGCAGAAGGACCATGAGGAACTGGACTGCAGGCTGAACAACAGCGAAGAGTGTGGCCCAGGAAGGGAGAAAAGTGAAACCAATCCTTCCAACCACCCCCTCCTGTTCCACAGACAGGACAACCAGCTGAACTAACTTGACCAGTTTAAAGCCAGCAGAAGACTTTTTTTTTTTTCCTTTCCTCCTTTCCCCCTGAATTCCTTCTTCCTTTCTTTTCTTTTATTCCTTCTTCCTCCCATCCTTTACCTTTTTTATGACTTCTTCCTGCCTTCTTTTATTTATTCCTTTGTTTTAATTTTTGTTAAAATTCCTTCTTATCTTGCCTCCAATCTTTCTTTATTCCCTCTTCCTTCCTTCCTTTCCTTTTCTATTTCCTTTTTCCCTCCTTCCCTTCTTTTTTTTTTCTTCCCCCCTTCCTCTTTTTCCCACAGGTGAGACAACAAAACCTGGAATGCTGAAAAGACCAGAGTTAGACCGTGGTAGACCCATAAACCTCAGCTCAAGACCAGTGAGCACAGGAGATTAAGGAGATGGCACCACTGAATCCCATTGGCATTCTACAATAGAAGTTCATAACATAAACCCAGGGAGTCAAGACAGATCAATTTAAGAAGCAGAGGTAACAAGAAGAGTCTCACAAAGAATGGGAAGACAAAGAAACAATTCCCAAATGAAAGGAAAGGAGGAAGCCTAGAAAGAATGCTGACTGAAAAAGAGGCAAGTCCACTATCATATATGAGTTCAAAGCAATGGTTATCAGGAAGCTCACTGAGCTCTCTGAGCTCAAAGAGAACTACCAGAAACTACAGGGAAACTACAATGAACTCACTGCAAACTATATCAATATGAAAAAGGAAATAGAAACTATCAACAAGGTCCAAGAGGAAATGAAGAATACAATTTCTGAATTGAAGAACACAGTGGAAGGAATGAAAAGCAGACTTGATGAAGCAGAGGATCGGATCAGAGAGCTGGAGGACAAAGTAGAAAAAACACCCAGAAAGAGCAAGAAAAGGAAAAGAGGCTCAGAAAGAATGAAGAGGAAATAAGGGAAATGCGGGACAACATGAAACGTAACAATATCCATATAATAGGAATACCAGAAGGAGAAGAAGAAGAGCAAGGGATAGAAAACCTGTTTCAAAAAGTATTGATGGAAAATTTCCCTAATCTGATGAGAGAAAAAGTCACCTAAATCCAGGAAACACAGAGAGTCCCAAGCAAGAGGAACCCAAAGAGGCCCAATATAAGACACTTCATAATTAAAATGGCAAAATTCCAAGACAAAGAGAGGATCTTAAAGGCAGCAAGGGAGAAAAAGGAAGTAACGTACAAGGGAGCCCCAATAAGGTTAGGAACTGACTTCTCGCCAGTTGTTAACCTTATTGGGGCTCCGTTGTACGTGCTCCAAGCCAGAAGAGAATGCCAAAAAATATCCCAAGTAATGAGAACCAGAGGCCTGCAACCAAGACTGCTTTACCCAGCAAGGCTCTCAATCAAGATAGAAGGCCAAATAAAGAACTTCCCTGACAAAAGAAGTCTAAAAGAACACACTTCCACCAAACCAGCTCTGCAAGAGATGCTAAAGGGACTGCTTTAAGGAAAGGAAGGAAAAGAGAAAGAGAGAGGAACATAGGTAGGAAAAAATGGCAATGAATAACTACCTATCGATAATAACCTTAAACGTGAATGGATTAAATGCTCCAATCAAAGGACACAGAATAGCTGAATGGATAAGAAAACAAGACCCACACATATGCTGCCTACAAGAGACCCATCTAAGGACAAGAGACCTACACAGACTGAAAGTGAAGAGATGGAAACAAATTTTCCAAGCAAATGGACAGGAAAAAAAAGCAGGGGTAGCAATACTCATATCAGACAAAATAGACTTCCAAAGAAGGGCCATAAAGAGAGACCCAGAAGGTCACTTCATAATACTCAAAGGACGAATCCACCAAGAAGATATAAACATTGTAAATATATATGCACCCAACATAGGAGCACCCAAATACATTCAGAAAATCTTGGAGGACGTCAAGAAAGATATTGACAGCAACACAATTATAGTAGGGGACTTTAACACTCAACTGTCAAATATGGACAGATATTCCAAACAAAATATCAACAAAGATATTGTGTCACTGAACAATACCCTAGATGAAATGGACTTAACTGATATATATAGAGCTTTTCATCCCAAAGAAGCAAAATACACATTCTTTTCAAGTGTACATGGAAGTTTTTCAAAGATAGACCACATGATAGGACACAAAGCAAGCCTCAACAAATTCAAGAAAATTGAAATCCTATCAAGCATTTTCTCTGACCACAAGGGGCTGAAACTAGAAACCAACCCCAAAGGAAAATACGCAAAACACTCAAAATCATGGAGACTGAATAGCATGCTATTAAACAATGAATGGGTTAAGAAGGAGATTAGGGAAGAAATCAAAAAAATTTTGGAAAGAAACGAAAACGAACTCACAAAAACCCAAAATTTATGGACACAGCAAAGGCAGTCCTGAGAGGGAAGTTCATAGCAATACAGGCCTACCTTAAAAAGATAGAAACATTTGAGACAAACAACCTAACCCTACGCCTACCAGAACTTCAGGAGCAACAACAAAGACAGCCCAGAGCAAGTAGAAGGAAGGAAATAACCAAGATCAGAGCAGACTTAAATGACATAGAGACTAAAAGCACAATTCTAAGGATCAATGAATCCAGGAGCTGGTTCCTTCAAAAGATAAACAAAATCGACAAGCCTTTAAGCAGGCTCATCAAGAAAAAAAGAGAGAGCACCCAAAGAAACACAATTAGAAATGACAGAGGAGAGACTACAACTGATACCATCGAAATCAAAGGATTGTAAGAAATTACTACGAACTACATGCCAAGAAACTTGAAAACATAGGTAAAATGGACACATTTCTAGAAAAATATAATCTTCCAAAACTGAATGAAGAAGAAGCAGAAAACCTGAACAGACCAGTAACAGCAGACAAACGTGAAGCAGTAATCAAAAAACTCACAGCGCACAAAAGCCCTGGACCAGATGGTTTCACAGGAGAATTCTACAAAGCATTTAAGGAAGAGCTAACCCCTATCCTCCACAGACTATTCGAAAAAATCCAAACTGATGGAAGACTCCCAAACTGTTTTTATGAAGCCAGCATCATCCTAATCCCAAAACAAGATAAAGACACAATGAAGAAAGAAAACTTCAGGCCAATATCTCTGATGAACATAGATGCTAAAATTCTCAACAAAATATTGGCAAACTGCATCCAGCAATACATTAAAAAGATCATACACCATGATCAAGTGGGATTCATCCCAGGGATGCAAGGATGGTACAGTATTCTCAAATCAATAAACATAATGCAGCACATCAACAACAGCAAAGACAAAAATCACATGATCATATCAATAGATGCAGAAAAAGCATTTGATAAGATACCGCACCCATTCATGATAAACACACTCACAAAGTGGAAATAGATGGAGCATTCCTCAACATAATAAAGGCCATATATGAGAGACCTACAGCCAACATCATACTCAATGGACAAAAACTTAGAGCTTTCCCATTAAGATCAGGAAAAGACAAGGCATGCCCTCTCTCACCACTCCTCTCAACATGCCCTCTCTCACCACTCCTATTCAACATAATACTGGAAGTCCTAGCCACAGCAATCAGACAAGAAAAAGCAATAAAAGGCATCCAAATTGGGAAGGAGGAAATGAAACTGTCACTGTTTGCAGATGACATGATAGTGTACATGGAAAATCCTATACACTCCACCAAGAAACTACTCGACCTAATAAATGAATTTGGCAAAACAGCTGGATACAAAGTCAACACTCAGAAATCAAAGGCATTCCTGTACACCAACAACGAAACTGCAGAAACAGAAGTCAGGAAAAAAATCCCATTTGATATAGCAACAAGAAAATTCAAGTACCTAGGAATAAACCTGCCCAAGGAGGTAAAAGACCTGTACTCAGAAAACTACACAACATAGAAGAAAGAAATGAAGGAAGACACAAACAAATGGAAGCATGTACCATGCTCATGGATTGGAAGAATTAACAAATCATCAAAATGGCCATACTGCCCAAAGTGATTTATAGATTCAATGCAATCCCTATTAGAGTACCCATGACATATTTCACAGATATAGAACAAACATTTCAGAAATTTATATGGAACCATAAATGACCCCAAATAGCTGCAGCAATTTTGAGAAAGAAAAACAAAGCAGGAGGGATCACAATACCTGATATCAAACTGTATTACAAGGCCACTGTAATCAAAACAGCCTGGTACTGCCATAAAAACAGGCACATAGACCAATGGAACAGAACAGAGAGCCCAGAAATAAACTCAAGTCTTTACGGTCAATTAATATTTGACAAAGGAGGCAGGAGCATAAAATGGAGCAAAAACAGCCTCTTCAACAGATGGTGTTGGGAGATCTGGACAGCTACGTGCAAAAAATGAAACTCGATCACCAACTTACGCCATACACAAAAATAAACTCAAGATGGATAAAAGACTTAAATATAAGTTGTAACACCATAAAAGTCGTAGAGGAAAACATTGGCAGGAAAATCTCAGACATTCCACGCAGCAACATCCTCACAGACATGTCCCCTAAAGCAAGGGACATAAAGGAAAGAATAAACAAATGGGACCTCATCAAAATCAAAAGCTTCTGCATGGCTAAAGAAAACAGCACCAAATTACAAAGAGAACCAACAGTAGGGGAAAACATATTTGCTAATGATACCTCAGACAAGGGCCTGATCTCTAAAATATATAAAGAACTCACAGGACTCCACTCCAGGAAGACAAACAACCCAATTAAAAAATGGGCAAAGGACTTGAACAGACACTTCTCCAAGGAAGACATACAGGGGGCCCAGAGACATATGAAAAGATGCTCAGCATCACTAGCCATCCAACCCATGCAAATTAAAACCACAATGAGGTACCATCTCACACAAGTCAGAGTGGCCAACATGAACAAACCAACAAACAAATGTTGGAGAGGATGCAGAGAAAAGGGAACCCTAGTGCACGCACTGTTGGTGGGAATGCAGACTTGTGAGGCCAGTGTGGAAAACAGTATGGAATTTCCTCAGAAAACTAAAAATGGAACTGCCCTTTGACTTAGCAATTCCGCTGCTGGGATTATACCCTAAGAACCCTGAAACACCAATCCAAAAGAACCTGTGCACCCCAATGTTCATAGCAGCACAATTTACAATAGCCAAGTACTGGAAGCAACCTAAGTGCCCATCAGCAAACGAGTGGATCCAAAAGCTATAGTACATTTACACAATGGAATTCTACACAGCAGAGAGAAAGAAGGAGCTTATACCCTTTGCAACAGCATGGATGGAACTGGAGAGCATTATGTTAAGTGAAATAAGACAGGTGGTGAGGGACAAATACCATATGAGCTCACCCTTAACTGGAAGATAATCAATAGAAGAAAAAAGCTAACAAAATACAACCAGAGACATTGAGGTTGGGAACAGTCTTGCAGTGGCCAGGGGGGAGTGGAGTGGGGACAGTGGGAACAGGGGATTGCAGGAACTATTATAAAGGACACATGGACAAAATTGGGGGGGAGGGTGGAGGTTGGGGAGGGAGGTGGGTTCATTTGGGGTGGGGTGGAGGGATGGGTAGAAAAGGCATACAACTGTAATTGAATAACAATAAAAATTAGAAAAAAAAGAAAATGAGTCTCCTCTTCCTCCTATTTCTAATGGCAATATATAGTTATTTGGAATTTATGAAGTGTTTCCTTACCTATCATGTCATTTGATCTTCATAATAACCCTGTTTAGTATTATAATACATTCATGAAACAATGTTTAATTTATACTATAAAAATTTCAAATTGAGATCTTTGCTTTTCAAGTTTTGTATCTTTTTTAGCATTTTAAAATTATGTCACAGAACTATAATTGAAAAATGAAATAAAATGAAATTATGTTATAGTTTCCTTATTTATATCTATACCATGAAGATGCTAATATTTTTTTTATCTGTCCCCAGGGCCATTGAAAAACTCAAATAAAACACTACTATGAAATGATCAGGAAACTGTAGAACTGCATTTCCTTACTATTTTGTGGATGCACTTATTTCACGGATGCTCCCTGGGAAAGGGAAATATGATATTCATCTCTTCTGTCTTAGTGGGAGGATGTAATATAGTGTTTAGGAGATGGACCCTGGAATTAGCCTGCATCAGATAATTTCTAGTTCTATTGTTTGGTCTTGGGCAAGTTTCTTAACCTTCTCTGTGTTTTAGTTGCCTCATCTGAAAACTAGAGATCATAGAATTGATGCAAGGATTAAATTGATATGCAAAAGGCTTAGGATAGTGTCTGACACATACTGAGTTCTGTTTGAGTGTTAGGATCTCCTATTAGCTGTTATTGTCACCATTATGGTCTGACATGTTGTAGATGATCAATCTATTTTTTTGGAAAACATAAAGTAATTAACCTAGATCAGGTGGGACAGTATTGTAGTCCAATATTGCAAGGAAGAAATGGAAATTGTAGAAACAATTTACCTTTCCATCTAGTGAAAAAAAAAAAAGGATGCTCATAATGATGACTTTGAGTCATCCACAAAAGTTCAGAAGTCTGCAAGCCAGACAGAGAACTGTAAAATTTTCCTGTATGTTGTGGATAAAGTACTCTTGTGTGTATCATTCATGTAATTATTATAACAAACCAGCGATGTACATTATATATAACTCTAATATAGAGAGGATAAACCTTGATACTCAGGGAGGTTCATTGGTCCATGGCCACTTGGAAATATGTTGATATAGGAATCCAGATTTTCTGAATCAGGCACATTTTCTACTACCTTATACCTCACTCAAAATTGAGTCTTTACCTGTAAGAGTACCATGATACCATATCTCTAAAATCATTTGTCTTTCTGTTCAGCTTGCAGTATTTTCCTTATCCTTCAAGAGGAGCAGTGGGAAGTTGGGGTAGGGAAGAGAAAGGTCCATTCTGTGAGCACTTAATGAGGATCGGACACCTTGAATGACACTCACTCTCCCCACCCCCAGCTTTATTGAGGTATAATTGACAAATAAAATTGTATATATTTAAGGTGCATTACATGATGATTTATATATATATATATAGTGAAGTGATTACCACAATCAAGTCAGTGAACATACCCATCATCTCACATGGGTAACACTGTTCTGTGAGGGGAGAACACAAGATTTACTTTCTCAACAAATTCCAAGTACACAATTCAATATTAGTGATCATAAGTGACATACTGTATATTAGATCCTCAGAAATTATTCATGTTATAATTGAAATTTTGGATCCTTTGACCAACATCTCCCATTTCCCTCACATCAACTCCTCCTAGCCCCTCTCCACCACAACACTACTCTGTTTCTATGAGTTTGACTCTTAGACTCCACACATAAATGACACCATACAGTATTTGCCTGTCTAGCTTATTTCACTTAGCACAATGCCCTCCAGGTTTAACCATGTTGTTGGAAATGGTAGATTTTCTTCCTTTTTTATGGCTGACAACTATTGTGTGTGTGTGTGTGTGTATCACACTTTCTTTATCCACAGATGAATACTTAGGTTGTTTCCATATCTTGGCTATTGAGAATAATGCACAATGAATATGGGATGCAGATGTCTCTTTAAGATCCTGATTCCATTCTTTTGTATATACACCCAGAAGTAGGATTGCTGAATCAATAGGGTTATTTTATTTTTTAACTTTTGAAGAACTTTTATATTTTTTTCCATAGTGGCTGCATCAACTTACATTCCCACCAACAGTACCCAAGGATTCCCTTTTCGCTACATCCTCACCCACACCTATTATCACTTGCCTTTTTGATAATAGCCATTCTACCAGGTATAAGGTGATATCTCCATGTGTTTTGATTTGGATATACCTGATAATTAGTGTTGTTAAGCACCTTCATAAATACCAGCTGGTCATGTGCATGTCATCTAAAAAGTGTTTATTTGTGGGGCGGAGGGTCATGGGTGGAAGTAAAGGAAGGTTTGGGGGATAAATGGTGATAGAAACAAAATTTTTAAATATTTATTCAGATCCTTTGCCCATTTTTATTTTTATTTGGTTAATACTCACCTGAGGATATGTTTATTGATTTTAGAGAGAGAGGAAGCAAGACAAAAAAACATTGATGTGAGAGAGAAACATCAATCAGTTGCTTCCTATATGAACCTCGACTGGGGATTGAACCCGAAACCTAGGTATGTGCCTTGACAGTGAACTCTTAACCTTTTTGGTGCTTGGGGTGACACCCCAACTGACTGAACCTCCCAGTAAGGGCCCTTGGCCCATTTTTAAATGGGATTATTTGTGTGTGTGTGTGTGTGTGTGTGTGTTCGCTATTTAGTTGTGAGTTCTTTATATATTGTGGATGTTAACCCACTATAAGATTTATGATTAGAAAATATTTTATCCCACTTCACAGGTTATCATTTCATTTTGAAGATGATTTCCTTTGCTGTGCATAAGCTTTTATGTTTGATGTAGTTCCACTTGTTTATTTTTGGTTTTGTGGCCTGTGCTTTTGGTGTTATAACAACAACAACAAAAAATTATTGCCGAGGCCAATTTCTTTTTCTTTTAGATTAATTTTTTTATTGTTATTCAATTACAGTTGTGTGCCTTTTCTCCCTATCCCTCCACCCCACCCCAAATGACCCCACCTCCCTCCCCAACCTCCACCCCCCTCCTTGATTTGGTCCATGCGTCCCTTAAAGTAGTTCCTGTAATCCCCTCTCCTCACTGTCCCCTCCCCAATTCCCCCTCCCCACTGTTAGATTGTTCTTAACTTCAATGTCTCTGGTTATATTTTGTTTCCTTTTTTCTTCTATTTATTATGTTCCACTTAAAGGTGAGATCATATGGTATTTGTCCCTCACCACCTGCCTTATTTCACTTAACATAATGCTCTCCAGTTCCATCCATGCTGTTGCAATGGGTATAAGCTCCTTCTTTCTCTCTGCTGCGTAGAATTCCGTTGTGTAAATGTACCATAGCTTTTGGATCCACTCGTTTGCTGATGGGCACTTAGGTTGTTTCTAGTACTTGGCTATTGTAAATTGTGCTGCTATGAACATTGGGGTGCACAGGTTCTTTTGGATTGGTGTTTCAGGGTTCTTAGGGTATAATCCCAGCAGCGGAATTGCTAAGTCAAAGGGCAGTTCCATTTTTAGTTTTCTGAGGAAATTCCATACTGTTTTCCACAGTGGCCTCACCAGTCTGCATTCCCACCAACAGTGCATGCACTAGGGTTCCCTTTTCTCTGCATCCTCTCCAACATTTGTTGTTGGTTTGTTCATGTTGGCCACTCTGACTTGTGTGAGATGGTACCTCATTGTGGTTTTAATTTGCATGGGTTGGATGGCTAGTGATGCTGAGCATCTTTTCATATGTCTCTGAGCCCTCTGTATGTCTTCCTTGGAGAAGTGTCTGTTCAAGTCCTTTGCCCATTTTTTAATTGGGTTGTTTGTCTTCCTGGAGTGGAGTCCTGTGAGTTCTTTATATATTTTAGAGATCAGGCCCTTGTCTGAGGTATCATTAGCAAATATGTTTTCCCCTACTGTTGGTTCTCTTTGTAATTTGGTGCTGTTTTCTTTAGCCATGCAGAAGCTTTTGATTTTGATGAGGTCCCATTTGTTTATTCTTTCCTTTATGTCCCTTGCTTTAGTGGACATGTCTGTGAGGATGTTGCTGCGTGGAATGTCTGAGATTTTCCTGCCAATGTTTTCCTCTACGACTTTTATGGTGTTACAACTTATATTTAAGTCTTTTATCCATCTTGAGTTTATTTTTGTGTATGGCGTAAGTTGGTGATCGAGTTTCATTTTTTGCACGTAGCTGTCCAGATCTCCCAACACCATCTGTTGAAGAGGCTGTTTTTGCTCCATTTTATGCTCCTGCCTCCTTTGTCAAATATTAATTGACCGTAAAGACTTGAGTTTATTTCTGGGCTCTCTGTTCTGTTCCATTGGTCTATGTGCCTGTTTTTATGGCAGTACCAGGCTGTTTTGATTACAGTGGCCTTGTAATACAGTTTGATATCAGGTATTGTGATCCCTCCTGCTTTGTTTTTCTTTCTCAAAATTGCTGCAGCTATTTGGGGTCATTTATGGTTCCATATAAATTTCTGAAATGTTTGTTCTATATCTGTGAAATATGTCATGGGTACTCTAATAGGGATTGCATTGAATCTATAAATCACTTTGGGCAGTATGGCCATTTTGATGATTTGTTAATTCTTCCAATCCATGAGCATGGTACATGCTTCCATTTGTTTGTGTCTTCCTTCATTTCTTTCTTCTATGTTGTGTAGTTTTCTGAGTACAGGTCTTTTACCTCCTTGGGCAGGTTTATTCCTAGGTACTTGAATTTTCTTGTTGCTATATCAAATGGGATTTTTTTCCTGACTTCTGTTTCTGCAGTTTCGTTGTTGGTGTACAGGAATGCCTTTGATTTCTGAGTGTTGACTTTGTATCCAGCTGTTTTGCCAAATTCATTTATTAGGTCGAGTAGTTTCTTGGTGGAGTGTATAGGATTTTCCATGTACACTATCATGTCATCTGCAAACAGTGACAGTTTCATTTCCTCCTTCCCAATTTGGATGCCTTTTATTGCTTTTTCTTGTCTGATTGCTGTGGCTAGGACTTCCAGTATTATGTTGAATAGGAGTGGTGAGAGAGGGCATGCCTTGTCTTTTCCTGATCTTAATGGGAAAGCTCTAAGTTTTTGTCCATTGAGTATGATGTTGGCTGTAGGTCTCTCATATATGGCCTTTATTATGTTGAGGAATGCTCCCTCTATTCCCACTTTGCGGAATGTTTTTATCAGAAATGGGTGCTGTATCTTTTCAAATGCTTTTTCCTCATCTACTGACATGATCATGTGATTTTTCAAGGCCAATTTCAAGGAGGAGCTTTTGCTGGAGTTTTATGGTTTCAGGTCTTACTTTTAAGTCTTTAATTTATTTTGTGTATGGTGTTAAGATAGTGGTCCATGTAGATATCCAGTTCTTCCAGCACCATTTATTGAAGGGACTATCTTTTCTTCATTGTGTATTATTGGTTCCCTTGTCAAATAGTTGTTGACCACATATGTGTATGTTTATTTCTGGGCTCTCAATACTATTTCACTTGTCTATTTGTCTTTTTTATGCCACTACCACACTGTTTTGACTACTATAACTTTGTAGTATAGTTTTAAATCCAGAAGTATGATGCCTCCAGCTTTGTTCCTCTTTTGCATGATTGCTTTTCCTATTTGAGGATTTTTGTAGTTCTCTACGATTTTTAGGACTGTTTTTCTATTTTGATGAAAAAAATACCTTTGGAATTTTGATATTTATTGCATTAAGTCTTAAGTAACTTTTGGCAGTATAAACATTTTAACAGTACTTAGTCTTCCAATGCATGAGACACATTTTCACTTATTTATGTCTGCCTCAGATTCTTTCATTACTGTCTTCCAGTTTTCAGTGTGTAGATCTTTCATTTCCTTGGTTAAATTTATTTAAATATATTATTTGATGTAATTGTAAGTGTAAATTTTAAAATTTGTTTTTCAGATATGTTGTTGTTACTGTATGGAAGTACAACTGTTCTTGTGTGTTGATTTTGTATCCTGTGAGTTTACTGAATTCCTTTGTTTGTTCTAACAGTTGTTGGTGAGGTCATCGAGGTTTTACTCTAGTATTGATGTAGACTGGAGCTTCCCTCGAGGCTCTACGGGAATACTGTAGATCTGGTAAATCAGCGAGGACTAAGTGAGTTAGCGTTGGCTGGAAGACAGCTGAGAAGAATCTGTACCACAATGTGACTCCAAAGCCAGGCTCTGTCTACCTCATAGGAAAACTGTCTCATGCAACTTATCCCTGCTATTAGAGCTTCCATGAGCTCAGGGTGAAGCAGCTTTGCACTTACAAAAAGGCACTTGGAGAAACCTTCTGATCACTCAGGGATTACTTATCTTTTAGCAAAGCAGGCTGCCTGTGCCAAGACAGTGCCAGATCTGGCATCCTGGCATTTTATGCCTTAGTTTGGCATTTCTCAAAACATGGAATGTGAGCCGAAGATCCTTCTTGTTAAAATTCTAATAGGTGCATATTTATTTTAATGTTTTCAAAAATATAATTAGCTGTTATAATGGGACAAAGAGAAATTTTCTGCAATAAAGAATTCATTGAGTAAAAACAGTTATTGATTACTTTAAAGAAAACATTGTATAAATAAAAATACAGGTGGTGTGTGGACATAGCAAAAAAAAATCATAGAAAGAAATAATAGGAGGTTATCAAAACATTAGAAACCAAATAATGATATAGAAATATACATGCTTCTTTAAGATGTTAAATAACTAGTTCTAATGACAGGTGTAATAATGATTGCAATTTTGCAGTAGTGATGAGCATAAACGCTCTTTTGAGAGATCTGCAGCAACTCTCTTGTGGTAGGAAAATAATATGTGCTTTCTTCTTGTGCCAAAGTCACAAGTATTGCTAATGCCACTGTGCTTTATCACCTGCATTCATAACTCAAAGAACAATACATTTCAGTTAGAAGTTAGTGAAATTCAGGTACAATTTTTCCCCTTCAAATGCTCTTGAAAATAAGAACCTCTGGTTAAGTGTCAAAATGAACTGGGTTTAAATCCTACTAGCTGCTAGAATTTAACAGTTTTACCTTAGCAAATGACTCTAAGCCTGTAAAGGTGGAGAATAATAATGGGAATTTATGGAGTTTATGAGCTTGTAGTGGCAAGATTGTACACATAAGTACTTGTCACAGTCTTTGGCACAATGTAGGAACTCACTAAATATTATAAACTTGCTCCCAGTGTTCTACAAGGGGATGGGTCATTATTGAGCCAGCAGGAGCTGCATTCTAGGCACAGGCCAAATATCAGAGGCCAACTCAATTCCTTACTTTTCCCAAGTGGCTAAAATAAGAGAATTCCATTTTTTTCAGGAGGAAATTCATGATCTCACTAAATAGGCTTACTTTTGTTCACACTTGCATTTTATGACTAGAAAAAAGTGATTCCATTGATAAATGCATGTGGAAGAGTGAATGAAAACATAGATATTAAACACCTCTAGTGATGTGGGGGTACACAATAATGGGAAAAGATGATACATGCAGTGTCCTTGTTGGAAGAAGTAAGCATTAAAAGTGATGACATTAAAAAGGGGAATAGAGTTTACCAAGGTATTTTGTGAGTAGAGAAAGTATCAGAATTTTCTCCTAATGTATTCTACAGTGCTATTGTGTAGGTTGGGTCTACTGCATGAAATAGTTTCTTATGGGTTAGAGAGATACAAACTCCCTCATAATATGCTCCACTTTAATACTATTAAAGTGAGTGAGTTTAATGTTAAAAATGAAATGTGTATAGGCAGGAGCCCTGGCCAGGTAGCTCAGTTGATTAGACGGTGTTGTGCCCATACACCAAGGTTGCAGGTATCATCCCTGGTCAGGGCACATACTAAAATCAACCAGTGAATGCATAAATAAGTAGAACAACAAATTGATGTCTCTCTCTCTCTCTCAATGTCTCTCTCTCTCTAAAAATCAATCAGTAAATAAAAAAATTAAAAAAAGAAAAATGTGCAGACAGATTTACCTAATGCGAATGTGCCCACTTTGTTTCTTGGTAAAAACCCTGCATCAGGAATGAGATTTAGGAAGAGTTGAGATAAAGGAGTTTGTAAATAGTTATTGATGAGTTGTTAAACTTACTGTTAAGTAGAAACTATGAAAGATCATTCCCAGTTCACCTGAATGGGAAGTTAACCGTGCAATTGCTGTTCCGATGGGGTTGATGTGCAAGCCTTTGGAGAGGATGATATATGTGAAGAGAAGTCCATGGAGAGGACATTATGATATCAAGACAATGACAAAACAAATTTCAATCTAAATCTATAGAGACTATATTACAATGTCAAGGCGATGGCAAAATGTAAGTCTATAGAGACCATTTTACAATGTCAAGACAATGGTAAAACAATGTCGCTGAAAGGTTATTGAGACCACATTGCCATGTTAAATTGCAATGTCAAAACATTATCATTACAAGTCTTTAGAGATCATGTACCTCTTTTAAGATAATAGCAAAACAATGGAACTTAAAATAGAAAACAATAGAACAAAGGAATTTAATATAAGTCCCTGTTACTATCAAGAGAAGATGGTAAAAATGTAGAGGCAAGTGAAAAGGCTGTTAAAGACACATAAACAATGACAAGCTGTAAGACTTGCAGTGAGCATTCAACTTTTATCTTGCTTTGAGGGGAGTGATGCTCTAAACTTAGAATTAAGGTTGCAATCAAGTCTAGCCAAAGGCTGAGAAAAAGTCAAGGATGAGCGACTGAGATATTAGATCCATATACACAGTTGATGTATAGAATTAAAACCCACTCCTTTTCCCTAAATAACTGGTTTATTGTTTTCATTTTTCAGGTAAGTTGTCTTCATGGCATGAGGCTCACAGATCCTTAGTTTCTGATTCCTGCTTTGTCTGTGACCTTTGTTTATGATGTAGTGCCCAGTGTTCACTGTTTAACCTTAGACTCAGCTCACAGTTATTACTATGTGTCAATTACTGCACTAGCCACTGAAGGTAAAATGGATTTTCCTAAGAAGCTGGGAGCAGTAGACAACTACCAGTCAAAGGTGTTGCCAACAAATGGGGTGCAGAATGAGAGCTTTTTGTTTGCAGCCCTGCTGCCCTCTTACTTTGTGAATGCACACACACCACCTGACAGCTTTGTTCAAGTTCATTGTCTATAAGACAGGCGGATATAGATGTGGTTGCTGCCATTTACATTTTAGAAACTGGACTGAGAATACAGGGCTGTGCATTTTGAACAATTTGCTTGGCTTCTCTGGGTTTATTCATCTGTATTATTAAGATGTTGATTGTGCTTGTACATGCTCTTTTCCAGAATTTGTTTTTTAGAATTAACTAAAATGTTTATAAGCATATAGGAATAATTAACTGTCAAAACTATTGTTGACACCCATCCCACTACACACCTAAAATAGGTGCCATTATTCCTTATAGGATTTTATCTATGTTAAGATTTTTTACAAATGATTTTGTTGAAGGCTTTTAAGTTAAAATAATATGCACTCTCACACACATACCATTGTTAATATAATGACAATGGTTTGTGTGGCATCAACGTAACCTGTCAGCCAAAGAACGTGGACAGGAACTGTGCATGTGTGAACAATGATGAATTTACTGTAGTCATTGGGAGCCATAGATGCCATTGAGTGAGCATGTGCACTGTGTGGCCCTCACATTCAAAATGACTGAATGAACAGATTGATGAATCTGCATCGAATTTTGCACTAGGCTTGAACATTCCTCCATGGAAATTATTTGGATGATTCAGAAGGCCACAGCTATGGGCAACTGGTGATTGGTACTTAATCATGACAATGTGCCTCCTCATGCATCATGTCTCATGCAGAGTTTTTTGGTGAAATGTCAAATCACCCAGGTGACTCAGCCCCCTCTACAGCCCAGATTTGGTGCCCTGTGACTTCTTGCTTTTCCCAAAACTAAAATCACCTTTGAAATAGAAGAGATTTCAGACCATCAGTGAGATTCAGGAAAATATTATGGGGCAGCTGATGGTGACTGACAGAACTGTGTGAGGACCCAAGGTACTACTTTGAAGGGGACTGAGGTATCATTGTCCTATGCACAATGTTTCTTGTATCTTGTATCTTCTTCAATAAATGTCTCTATTTTTCATATTACATGGCTGGATACCTTCTGGACAGACCTTGAACCAATGGTTTAGAGACAAAGACAATGGCTATAGGGGAAAATATTACAGAGTATCTCAGAATCTTGGGAGCTTTGTATAACTCTTGGAGGATTACGGAGTTAGAGGAACAGAATGTATTATAATCCCCCATGCCTCCACTTTTCCATCTTGTTTGTGGTAAACATAGACTCAATGGACACTCAAAATGAACAATAAAATATTTTATTTTAGCATTGCACTAGATAGATACTAGCAGTAGAAGAACACAATTGCCATTGTTAATTGAGCACCTGTTATGTACAGATTTTTCTATACTCTGCCCAGATTTCTCAAGTTCCTTCATAGCCTTTATATAGTTTTTCAGAAATAACAACTGAGGTTAAGATAGGTTAAGTCACTTTCACAAAGCCTCATTGCTAACTGGTGCCTGAGTCAAGAATGGAGCAGTCTAGATTTATCAGATTTCAAAGTATGTAGCCAACTAATGGTAATCAGTGAGAACTTCACCAGCTAAGGATACTGTCCTTTCATGGCTCGGACCTTCTCATCCCTACTTTATCATTAGGCCCCTCTCTCTCCTATCCTCAGCCTCCCCCTCAAATGGGCTTTTTGATTGAAGTACAAAAAGAGGCATCTCATGTATCTTTGGGAAAGTGTTTCAATTGTAGCATATTTTTATCTACCTTTTTCTCCTTCTGGCCAAGCTTCTGAAAAGCCTAGTTCCTCACCTTGCATTTACATTTAGGTCTTCTACTTCCTGAATGTTAGGATGTATGACTTTTATCAGTTCTGGAAAATTCTCTGCCATTATTTTCTCAAATATTGACTCTCACACATTCTACTTTTTATTTTAGAATTTTTTTAAATACATGTTTGTTGGACCCTCATTTTGTAGCTTTCATGTTTCTAATTTCTCTTCATATTTTATATCTATTTATATTTCAGCTATGTGGCATTTAGAGTAACTTCCTCAGCTCTTTCTTTTAGTTCACTACTCCTCTCTTAACTTTGTTGATTCTGTTGTTTGTCTGATGTTTGAACTGTTGTTTTAATTTCAATGACTGCATTTTTTCTCTTAATTTTTATTTTTAGAAATGAATTTTTTCAAAATTTTCTTGTACTTATTGATTTTATTTTTCCTCATGTTTCTTCTTTTTATGTTTATTATTTCCACTGTTTATTTTTTCAAAGTCTCTATCTGATAGCTCTGCCCTGATAAATCTGGGAAGGTCTGTTATCTTTCTGAAAAGTTAGTCTGCTCCTACTTTCTCATGATATATTGTTTTCGTGTGTATGTGTGTGCTCATTTTGTATTATAAACTTTAGCTAATCTTTAGCAGGGTGGTCCTCTTTTCTTTTTTTTCTTGGGTTGAGGGTATATCCCTCTGAGATACTTTTTGCTATTCAAAGTTTTTCCAAGGTTATTGATGGCTGAAGACCACTTTGTGTTAATTCCTAATATTGATAGTTCTTAGACCACATTTGTAGTTTAATTCAAATAAAAATCCATATGGGAGTAGGGCCAAAGCTTAGGATTCTCTTAGGATTCTAAAACAGAGGAGACTATTTTCCACCAGAGACAAAGGTAAGTGACCCTAGCAACTTTGTCATTTCCCTGCACTGGTGTGAGAGACTTTCTTCCTTTGCCTATTTCACCTTTTCACTAAGAATGTAGCCTTTCTAGAGTCCTGTGTCTTGTAGGGATTACAGTTCTAATTCTCTATGTCATGTGGGCCCAATGCATTATCAACTGTTTCTATATGATATTTATAATTCCAGCCACTTGCTTACACAGCCTGCAGTTATTCCCTCTTGGTTCTCCTCCTGCTATTTTGACCTTTTTTCCTCCCCTCAGTCTTCTTCACTGTCTTCTTCTTCTTCTGCTCTATAATTATTGGTGTTTTCCCAAAGCTTGGAATATCCCATATTCAACTGACTATATAACACTCTGCTTCCTTTAATCCCTTGCAATATCCCATCATTTCTTATTAGGGTGAACTTTTTACCCAACTCCATGCTTCAACTTCTTTAGTATGTTCTTCATGACAAATGTGGTAGTATTCTTTGAAATCTTTGGATGGCTTCTTCTTGTCCACAACACACATATGCACACACTAAATAATACTTTTGTGAGGCATGTAAACCCTCAGGATCAGTCTCCTGAAGAGCCTTTCAGTGCCATCTAGCTCTTTTGTTTTTGTACATAATGTTTCTGTAACAAAGCTGCTTCCAAAACTCATCACAAAACTCATCACATAAGATTTCCAAAATGTTATCACAAAACTCATTACAAAATTTTTAATGGTTGTAATTACTTGATTTCTGTCTTTTGTTCTTTACATGAAAATTAATATGATACTCTCAGAAATTTAAAATATGAATCTATGAGAAAATGGCATAAAAATTAGGCTTCATCATGCATGGAAGATGGATCCCAGAGTTGTGTGGCTGTAATAATGAGCAGCTCTGACCTCTTCTGTGCACCTTTTTGTCCTCTTCTCCAATAATCTTTTCTTTCATATATAGTTGTTATGTTGCTTTGGAATGAAGGCCAATGATTGAAAGGATTACATCAGGATTAGTACCAGTGACACAAGTCCCTCAATAATCATTGATTTATCTGTGCATCCTAGAGAATTTAACATACCTCTACAGCAAGTACATCCATTTGAAAATATTTTATTTCAAAATACTAAAAACCACAACCTTTATGCACTAACAGCAATCTCATTCTTAGGGGTAATAGAATTATTTTTATTTTTTCAAGGCAGTAAATATCTTGCTGCTCTAGTTTTTTTAGCTTCCCCTTCCTCAGTTTACTCATCTGCAAAATGGGGATAATAAAAATATTTTTCTTGAGCTTTTATGTATTAAATGAATTAATGCCTAAAAGCACTAGGACAATGCCTATTATTGAGTAAAAACTCAGTAAAGATGGAATCATTTTTCCCATAGTTTTTCTCTTACTTAATCAGACAAGTTTTTAGAGAAAAAGTAATCAATATTTTAAGTAAATGATAATTTACTTCTCTGTTGTGGCTCCCTTTAATGGTCAACTTTGGAAATAAGATCTATTATTAGTCATCTATTCATTGGTGTGATCTAAAGACATTGTTGTATCTCTCTCTGGTTTTGTGGTAATTATGAAATGAGAATCTGGTAAAGCCATTCGATTAGCAATGATCATAGCAGGAACTTTTTGGAAAGTAGAAGGCCTCTTAGGGAACTCAAGAAAATGTTTCATTATCATGTAAGGTCCCTGTGGCTGCCACAATCCAACTTAGAATATAAAGTTTTCCCACTCACTCTTACCTGCTGGGAAAACTTTATATTCTAAGCTACTTCCTGTAACTTTGTATTGCTTATATTGGTATTAGAGAGCTAAGAAAAGTTATATGGGATTGTGTTCCCTTGCCCCCTTTTCCCAGTCTATGTATATCCTGCTTTAATGTCTTGGGAATATGTGAAATACCAAGTATAGAAACTATTTCTATCGTGAGGTTTTCCCAGCATGTGTCCAGTAATAAAGAGTCACTGAGTAAACCTTGATTTTCACTGAAAGACTGATAGAATAATCTTGTAAGAACATAAAACTAACATAAGTCTAATAAATATTATTAATTAAATAAATGAATGATTCTATGTCCAGTATGTTTTCTGAAATTCCAAGAAACAAATGGTCTATGAGGTAAAAGTTCCAACTTGCTTCTTTTTTTTTCTCATAAAGGTTACATTCAGTATTATGCTAGTTCTAACTTGCTTTGCTTTTTGAGAGAAAGAGAGGAAGAGAAGGGAAGCAGAAGAAGAGAAATATTGATGTGAAAGATAAACACTGATTGGTTGCCTTTCATACGTGCTCTGATGGGGTAGCCAAATGTGCAACCAAGGCATGTGCCATGACTGGGAATCAAACCCGCAACCTTTCAGTTTGTGCGACTATGCCCAACCAACTGAACCACACTGGCCAGGGCCTAAGTTGCTTATTTTTCTCAAGAATTTTGCTTGCAATTTCAAGAGCATACACATCTACATTTATTTCTTTATCTTTCTACATACATATAGTAAAAACATGAGTTCATACTCTCTGATTTAAATGTAATACCATAGTATTCCTTTTAGTTTTCTTATTTGTAAGTTCTTTTTTAAAATCTGAGTCTTGTTATCTATAAGATATTAACTTACTTGTTTATTCCTAGTGTACATATAATGTAATTTTAGAACTGCAAACCAAATTTCTTGTAAGAAACACATTTATGAACCTAAGCACGATGTTCGTGTACAGTTATTTTGATCTTTAGCCTTAGACCATCTGGGCATTCTACTATTTTCTTCAGTGACATAGGTTAGTTCTTTTATTCTCCATACCTTCAGTGTGGTTATATTACTCATCTGAAATATAGTTATACAGTGAGGTTTATTTACTGTAGTTTGCATTCCATTTTTTTGTTCCTCCACATCCTGATGAATTTTAATTAATTTTCTTTTTAGAATATGAAATAATAGTTGGGTTCTAAAAGTTAGAGTTATTCAAAATTGCTTACTCAGGAAGATGTCACTCTCTCCCCATCTCTACTCATTCCTATTCCCCTTTTTTTCTGCTACTTTCACTCACTCTTTCTAAAGAATCAATCTCTTTAGTTTCTGATTCATACTTCCTGTATTTCTTTTCCAAAAATAAACAGATACATGTGTATTTTCTTAGATCTGCTTCTTTTTTAGTAGATCTAATACTCTTAATTTCTATCTTTATTAACCTCTTTTCCTATAAGATATGAAAATTCTCTGAAGATTTCATGTATTTTCCTTCAGACTATTATCATCAAAACTTCAAGTGGCCAATGACTTTCTCAATGTCTCATTATTTCAGATCTAATTTTTACTAACTCTATCTTTACCAATGTTTGTTATCATTATTCCTTATTTTATAAACAACTTTGTATCCAATGTCTGCATTAGATTTGATTTTCAGAGGCCATTTATTACTCCTGAGACAGGTCATAAAAAGATTATTCTCAATAAAAAACAATTAGAAATATCAGGCTTCATTCAGCTTCAGAATTCATCTTCTTGGAAGGGTGTGGGTAGAACATGTGTTTTCTGACCTTGACCAGTCTAATCTGGTCCTTAACTTTTGTGGCTTGTAGTCTCCTGTGTTTTACATAGCTATGGGAACAGATTCTCTACAAAGAAAGCAGCAGGCACACCATCAAATGACATTTCATTCTTTCTTTAATGATCTGTTTCTTTGCTCTTGGAACAAGTCTGTAAAGATTACAAGTGTGTCTCAGGGGAAGAAAAATATAAAAGTATAGTAGAGCCAAAACTTGAGCAAGTTCACAAAGAATCATAAGGGGGTGGACAAGGTATTAGAATATAAATAGAAAGTACAGTATTAGCTCCAAACAAATGCTTTCAAAGTCTTTGTGTTCACTGACAGCTTCAGATATTTGATGTAAATGAATTTTTCCCTAGAAACAATGGAATCTGTAGCTTGTGGTGACAGTGTTTCTTTTCTAAATCTTGCTTTTCTTTTCTTCTCATTCTTTTTTTTTTTTTTTTTTGTTCCTGAGGTGAAAGCATAGCTAACTTAGGTATGTATTTGCATCAGAAAGACTCCCTAGCAACATCTATACTAGTCAGTGATCATTTTTTTCATTATTTTAGGTACCTGCTTGTTTGCAATTTTCCTTTTTTAAGCCCCCTGTCCTCCTCTTCACAAGGCACAAACACAGTCACTGTCGCATACAGAAACACAGAAACACTCAAATGATGATGGTGGTTGGCATTGCCATTTTCATTGAATATTTCAAAGTAAAGCCTATATTCATACTGTCTGCCTTTTATGCTTGTTGAAATCTCATCAATTTGTGAGTCTACTCACCTCCATTAATGACACCTCCATTTGCCTAGATGCTTATGTCAGAAATGTGTGAGTAATTTCTGACACCTCCTCTGTCCCACAGAACCATCACCCCAATCAGTCATTAAGTCTTCTGGAATTTCCTTGTAAAATAAACCTTGAATCTGCCTTCTCTTCTTTACTTGTTGCCGCTATTCTAGTCCAAGCTCTCTCTCTTGCCTGTCTACTGGATCTCCCATTCCCCTGCTGTGATTCCGTCTTCATGAGAACAAGAATAATTTCTTGAAATTTAGATAACATGCTCTTTGACTAATTAAATGGCCCTTGCCCATTTCCCACTGTCCATGGCACTCTATAGGACTTCGAATAGACTTCAAAAATTCTTTAGAAAATATATAGGAAATTGTAGCTTGTGCCCATTGCTTACCCCTCCAAGTCCTCTCATTCTATTTCTCCTCTGGACTTCTGGGTTATATCTACACTGCCCTTCTTGTCCTAGATAAATAACAAAGCTTTCTTCACATTTCAGTCTGGAAAGTTCTTGCTTCTTTTCACCTAATTGCTAACTAACCCTTCAGGACACTCCCTCAAAAAGGCTCTTCTTAATTCCTACAATTCCCTGTTAGCATTCTCTCCTACTACCTTTCATCTTCCTTAAGAACAACATTACATTTCAAACTGTTTATTTGGGTGCTTAGATTTGTATCTTCTTGTTCACTGTTTATTCCAGACCGGGCATAGTGCCTGGCATATGGTAAATGCTCAAGAAATATTTGTTGAATAAATTTAAATTATGGTAATTGTATGCATGATCTCAGACCATTAACTGCATTGCTCAACAAAATCATAAAAACTGAATTATATATCATTTTCTCCCAGAGGGTTTTGTGTTGGTTTCCAAATGAATGACTGTCAAGGTGCTCTCATCAACAACACCATGAGGCTCTCCCTTCTGGAACCTGCCCACCTACTTGCCTCTTTGTGAGCAGGTAGTGGTGGTGCCCACCATGGTAGGGTGACTTCAAGGATGTCTGGAAGCAGGGTCAGAGTTTCACCTCTACTACCAATATCATGAGATCCTCAATTTTTGGCTATAGCATTAAAAATTCCCTACAGCAAAATTGCTATTTAGGAGAAGTAATATATCAGCCACTATTGCCCATTATTGCCATATCCCAAGACAGAATTGTCAGCCAGTCAGAGACCAAATGTCCTATGGAAGGAGACACAATATGGGAACATTTTGATTGGGTTGAAGAAATACAAATACCAAGAAACATTAATATATTCTCTTGAGGTGAGTGTTAAGGAATATGGGTAATATTGCTTCCTAGAGAAACCTGGGGGTGGGCTTTTAGGTACCTATCAGGAAGCCAGACAAACCAAGGAATGTTGCAAATAGTGGGGATGGACATCTGTGGGGATAACAGTTTAGAAGACACATCAGCAAATTATATTGCTCTCCACACATTGGCTTTGCCTGGCAAACTTTATCCTGACTCTGAATGTTAAGCTTTTCCTTGTTGTTTTGTGGAAGTCAATTCTTTTTTTTTCAATTTAGTTTACATTCAATATAATTCTGTATTAGTTTTAGTAGTTGTACACTACTAAATTACTACTAAAACTACCACTACTATTAGTAGTTTTAGTAGTTCTGTATTTGTAGGTGTACAACATAGTAGTTACACAATCATATACTTCACAAAGTGGTTCCCCCAATATTTCAAGTACCCACCTGGCACCATAAATAGTTACTACAATATTGACTATATTCCTTATGCTGTACTCTACATTCCCATGACTATTTTGTAACTACCAATTTGTACTTCCTAATCCCTTCACCTTTTTCACCCAGTCCTCCAACTACCTCCCCTCTCTGTATCTACAAGTCTGTTTCTAATATTTTGTTTGTTTATCCTGTTCCTTAAGAGTCTACATATAAGTGGAATCACAGTATTTGTCTTTGTCTGACTTATTTCACTTAGCATAGCAATTCTATTTCTGGATATATATCTGAAGGAACCCAAAACACTAATTTGAAAGAACATAAGCATTTATTTTTTGTTAGAGAAAAGAGGGCGGCTAGACCCTAAAGACATAAACGTAGGGAACATGCAGTTACAGTTCCCCAGACTACTTGTGCTGGGTGGTGAGCCCACCCTTTTACATCTCTCTGCTTTACCTCTCATGCCTGGGCCTCGGTGCCTCCATAGTGGCCCTTTCTCCTGGCTTCCAGACCTGAGGTGACCTCACTTGATTGGGCAAACACCTAAGTCTCTGACCCAGCCTGCTTCCATAACTCCAACCTCTCCTTACTGAATACTTTTCTGTGAGGGCTTGCTTCTTGCATTCCTCTTCTGGGACTCTATGTTGACTTCTCAGAGTTTCTCAATATAATGAATCTGATCCCCTTCCTATCTCCTTGCTTCTGTAAAGTTTATAAAGCGTTTTCAAAAACATTTTCTCATCTGATCTGAATAGCAATTTTGTGAGGAAACTGGGTCCCTTTTCAAACTAGGTTGACTTGCTCTTTTCTGTTTGCTTGGAGGTAATTATTGTTAATAGAATACTAACTGATTCTAATAATGCAAATAATGCCCCCTTGGGCCAGCTGCCCTTTAAAATGACTCAAATGGAAAATAAGTAAAATAAGAATGGAATGTTCTAAAATATTCCTCAAACACAATCTGTAGTGTTCAAAAGCCACAGGAAGCAGGCCCAATGTTGAGATAGATTTAAGAGGGTATTATATTTATTGAATAGCAATGGTCTATTGGGGGCACTCAAGTGATATCAAGGGCTTTCTCTAGAGCATTCAGGTCTAGGGATGTGGCTTGAATGTGCACTCTGGTCAGAGTCTGGATTCAGTGTCATCATCTGAAGCTGAAATGAGCTTCTGGTATTTGTCATGTTTTTAAACTCATTCCAGCAAGTGACTCCAGGCTGTTTTGGCAAACGTAACACATTTGCCACTCTTCCCTCCCTGGGCTCAGGGCATGAAGCATGTGTGAAGACAGCCAACATTCCTGTCTGCTGATTTCACCACAAAAGGGACTCTGGCAATGATGCAGAAAAAAGCCAAGTGTATAAGCCCAGAGCAAAAATGGTATAACACTTAATGGGTATTTTCTCAGTGATTTCATATTCAAATCCAATTAAGTTCTCCTCAGGTTTTTAAGCAAACATAGCATTTTCTAAAATCCACCCTCCCCCCACAATTTCCATATTCACCAGCATTCTCTTCAAACTAAATTGTATATATAGCCCATATATACAAAATTACTTTACGTCGTGAAAATCTACCTGTAACCATGTTTTATGGTCAAAGGATTCTCCATGTGGTCTTTTTCTTTTGAGAGTCCTAATTTATACACATGCATTATTTGCCTGCCTTTGGACAACAGATTTTTTTTTTAGAAAACATGATGACGGGGTTTCACTGTGCTTATGCATCCTTTGCTTCTAAAAAGCACTTAGTATATTTCATATTTAATGTATTTATGTTATTCTTGGTATTGCCATCCACTTGCTGGTTTTAAGTATGAAGGTCAAATTCATCTGAGTTGCTTTGCTCTAAATGGGTCATTGAGATTCAAGCAAATTAGGAGCTTGGAGGCATAGTGAGTCAGCAGCAAAGAAAAGAGGAAGAGAATTAATTTATTTAGAGCTTGTCATATGGTAGATATAAGGGCTTTCTTACATTATCTTATTTAGTCTTTACCACAGCCCTGTGAGATAGATGTTGTTATTCCTGCTTAACAGACAAGGGCTCCAAGAGATTAAGTGATTTGCCCAAGATCACACAGTTAAGTGGCAGAGCTATACAGGCCCTCCTTTGAATCTGGGTTGAATTGTGACTATGGCAGAAAGGCTGCTCTGTGACTTCCAAACCTAGGTTGTGATGCAGCTTTGTTTGGACTGGTATTCATGGGATGCTTACCCTTGGAAATCAGCCCCCATGCTGTGAAGGAGTCTAAGCAAATCATAGAGAAGTCCACATGGAGAGATCCAAGTGGAGAAGAACTAAGGCCCTTGCTTCAACTCTGGCTGAGCTTCCAGCTGACAGCCAATGCCAACTTGCCAGACAGGTGAGTGAACCTTCTTGGAAGCAGATCTAAGATCCCTCAACTGAGCCACCTCAGCTGATCTTTGTGGAGAAATACAAACCTCCCCACAGCACACTGACCAACTTGCAGACATATGAGCTAAATGAATGGTTGTTCTTATTTTAAGCCACTAGATTCTAGGGTAGTTTGCAACTGTAACAGAAAGCAAGGTATAGACATCAGAATTGATGAAAAATCATTAAAAAGCAGCACATGTATGCAAACAGCTTAGAAAGGTAAATGTATACTCAGGTATTATAAATCCCTATAATTAAACATAGAAGGAATTTTTAGTTAGTTCTTTGCTTTTAAATATGGAATCTATAAAATGTATTTTTGGTACAAAATGTCCAGTAAGCATGTTTAGTCAGAGAGTTTATCTTTGCTCATTTCTTTAAAAAATGGAACGTGTACTGCATTAGGCAATGGACTCCAGAGAGAGAATTCTGTGACAACAGAAAAAAGGAGAAAAGTTGATACAATGGCATGACATTTGCATCTAACACAACAGTAATAATAATGTCTTTTTGGGATTATATAATTCTGTCTTTTTAAAAACTCAGAAATATTAAGCAAGTTTTTTTTTTTTGTATAGCAATATTATACAGTAGAAGGGGCCAGAACAGTGGTCTCTTTCTCGCTCTCTCTCTCTGTGTCTCCTTCCCTTTCTCAATGAAACGCCGAATACAGGAAATATTATGATTTGTTTGTATTCGAGGAATAGTCCAATCTTAGACTAGACAGCAATTATTCCCATAATGACTAGGAATGAGTTACATTATCATTTTATTTTATTTTTAAATATATTTATTGATTAGGCTATTACAGTTGTCCCATTTCCCCCCCTTCCCTCAACTCCATCCTGTCCACCCCCTCCCTCCCACATTCCCCCCTTATAGTTCATGTCCATGGGTCATACTTATAAGTTCTTTGGCTTCTACATTTCCTACACTATTCTTACCCTCCCCCTGTCTATTTCCACCTATCATTTATGCTATTTATTCTCTGTACCTTTCCCCCTCTCTCCCCCTCCCAATCCCCTATTGATAGCCCTCCATGTGATCTCTATTTCTGTGGTTCTGTTTCTGTTCTAGTTGTTTCCTTAGTTTTCTTTTGTTTTGGTTTTAGGTGTGGTTGTTAATAACTGTGAGTTTGAGGTCATTTTTACTGTTCATATTTTTTATCTTCTTTTTCTTAGATAAGTCCCTTTAACATATCATATAATAATGGCTTGGTGATGATGAACTCCTTTAACTTGACCTTATCTGAGAAGCACTTTATCTGCCCTTCCATTCTCAATGATAGCTTTGCTGGATACAGTAATCTTGGATGTAGGCCCTTGCCTTTCATGACTTGGAATACTTCTTGCCAGTCCCTTCTTGCCTGTAAGGTCCCTTTGGAGAAATCAGCTGACAGTCTTATGGGAACACCTTTGTAGGTAACTGTGTCCTTTTCTCTTGCTGCTTCTAAGATTCTCTCCTTCTGTTTCATCTTGGCTAAGGTAATGATGATGTGCCTTGGTGTGTTCCTCCTTGGGTCCAGCTTCTTTGGGACTCTCTGAGCTTCCTGGACTTCCTGGAAGTCTATTTCCTTTGCCAGACTGGGGAAGTTCTCCTTCAGTATTTGTTCAAATAAGTTTTCAATTTTTTGTTCTTCCTCTTCTCCTTCTGGCGCCCCTATAATTCGGATGTTGGAACGTTTCAAGATGTCCTGGAGGTTCCTAAGCCTCTCCTCATTTTTTCCAAATTCTTGTTTCTTCATTCTTTTCCGTTTGGATGTTTCTTTCTTCCTTCTGGTCCACACCGTTGATTTGAGTCCCAGTTTCCTTCGCATCACTATTGGTTCCCTGTACATTTTCCTTTGTTTCTCTTAGCATAGGCTTCATTTTTTCATCTGGTTTTCAAACAAATTCAACCAATTCTGTGAGCATCTTGATAACCAGTGTTTTGAAGTGTGCATCTGATAGGTTGGCTATCTCTTCCTCACTTAGTTGTATTTTTACTGGAGCTTTGAAGTATTCTGTCATTTGGGCCTTTTTTTTTTTTTTTTGTCTTGGTGCTTCTGTTACTTAAAGGGGCGGAGCCTTAGGTGTTCTGGGGGCTGGGTAATGCTGGTCGCTGCGCTGTGACACTGTACCTGGGGGAGGGTCCGAGAGGGAGCAATGGTGCCTGCTCCACTCTCCACCGAACTTTGATCACTCCCTCCGCTACCCACAATCAAATTGGGCCCCTCTGGTGCTGGTTCCTGAGTGGGTGGGTTTGTGCATGCTCTAGGCCCCTGTGGGTCTCTCCAACGACCTCTCCTATGAGGCTGGGAGTCTCTCCTGCTGCTGGCCCAACCCCCACGGGCGTTTTCAATCAGAGGTTTGAGGCTTTATTTTCCCGCACTGGAGCCCTGGGTTGCACAGTCTGCTTTGCTCCCCACCGTTCGTCAGGGCCTATCTGTGTGCAAATGTGGGGTGGCTGGGTCTTCTACCCTCTGATCTGCCTGCCCCGTTCTCCGCCACTCTGAGTCTGGCCCTCTTGGTGTATCTGTGCGCGACTGTAGGGCTGCAGGGTCTGCTAGTGGTCAGACTGCCTGCTCTGTTTGTCCCACACTCCGCCAGTCTGGGTCCCGCACAGGGCCATGCGAGTCCTCTCCGCCGCGGTGCTGTCTCTGCCCCTCCTACTGGTCTGGATGTATGTTTCTTTTTTATCTACTTGGTGTCGGACTTCCTTGCCATTTGATTTTCTGTCAGTTCTGGTTGTGCGAGGAGGCTCAGTGTGTCTACCTATGCCGCCATCTCATTTTAGATTTTTTATTAAATCAGTAGTACCCTGTGATAATTTTTCTCAATTAGGCAATTATTTCTCTAAAGTTCTTGGGTGTTTCTTTTTGCCTCCCCTCTATTTGCCATTTCTTTGACTTCTATTTCCCATTTCTTCACATTGGTTTCCCAGATTCTAGCCAAGGTTCACTCTAAACTGGCTAAAATAACTCTCAAGTCATCTCAACCATTATGTTGATATTATTCATTGACTTCTTTTGAATTATCCTCACCATTTCCTATATTTATCTTCACAATAATAAACAGTTATTAAAGGCTTACTATGTGTGAAGTATCTTGAGGTTTTCTTTAGGGTTTGTAATTTTCTCTCTGCTTCTCTGTTTTTAGCACCTGAGCTTCAATCCCTTGTTTTGTAACCTAAATTTTATTCCTTTTCATGTCACTCAATGATTTCCCTTTTACTCTCATTCTCAAGTTTATTAAAAATTATTTTTTAAATTGATCCCAACTTTGCTGGGGCTTAGAAGTCTCCCAGGTAGCGACCTCATACTTACTATTTTTTCTTTCATCAAACAGCACAGTTCTTTCTGTCTACCTTTCTTCCACTTGCTCTAGCAGTTACTGAAGTCATGCAGTAATTTATCTTGTTTGCCCTGTCTCTCCAAGAGAGAATTTACATTCCATATTTCTCCAAGACAGAAATGGTGTCTATTGTTTTAAATTCTTCTCATTTGTTCTTCAATGTGGTTGGTGACAAAAGGATGTGACAAAACTTAACAAAATGGAAAAACAAATGTCTTTATGATTAATCTGTCAAATTCGCAAATGAGTGCTACTCTGCTTAGAATAAAATAGATTATGGACATTAGAAATCATGTGATGTAAAGGTATTCATTTTAATGCATCCAATTTTTTATTAACATTTATGTGTGGTTATTCTAAACTCCTCTATATAATATGTATATGTAAAAGAAAGTGGTTAATAAAAGCACAATATTTTAAAAAGTAGATCAATAGCAGATATGGTAATTAATTCTTTAATATTTAAATTTTAGAATAGTTTTCAAACTCTTCAGATTTGTTCATCCATAAAATAAAGTACTCAGATTCACATGAAGAAATTACATTTTGGAAATTAACAATAATAAGATAATGCAGAATTACGAGCTCTTGGATTTTATAACTGACTATTTTCATTACTTATAGATGTGGCATACATAATTATCTTTCTTCACTTTTCGCCTTATATGTTCTCATATGTCAGTGGGCTTCCCAGCAACCTTTCTGTTTCTTCTCTATTTGTATAGTTGCTTCCCAGTGTTGTTGAAAATGGTGTTGAAAAGAGGACAAGCATTGTCAGCTGGTGATGTTAATTGCTGTCCACAGCCTGCGAAATGAGGCAGAGAAGGATACTCTACCTATGCTTAATGCTGGACCCCTCCCCCTTCACCTAAATGAGTTACAACATTCCTGCTATTAGCCTATTCCAGAACTCGGAAAACCATCTGAGTCAAAACACATCTATCACTTATCTAGTGAAAGGACACTTTGAGGGCAGAACTCCAAAATAAGATACGTTGAGCTACCTGTTTTTGAAATTCTTGGGTAACTGAAACTGAACTGGTTTCTTGGAGATGGCAAAAGGTGAAGCCTCATTTTTCATGGAAGCTTTTCTTGGAATGAGCCCCTCTGCTGTGAGCCCCAGGAGCTGTTTGCATCCTGGGTCAGAGCTTTGGCAGGCTGGTTTCCCACTGTGCCTAGAGTAGCATTGCAGGTAGCTCATCTGGAGGCACAGGCAAGACATTCCAAGTTAGCTCAATCTGCCTTGGACCAGTCAGCACAATAGTGAATATGATATCCAGAGGAGGGCTGGATATCATAGTGAGATTGACAAATTGTCCTTATGTCACTAAAATTCATGTAGTTAAACTAGTTTGGATGGGTAGGTGAGCATAGTCATGTAGAACTGCACCGTCCAATATGGTAGCTACTAGCTGGATATGGCTATTGAGTACTTGAAATGTGGTTATTTTAAAATGAGATGTGCTATAAGCAATAATTTAGTTCAATGAAAAAAAGGAAATAATATTTCTTATAATGCATGCATGTTGAATTGATATTTTAAATATATTTGATTAAATAAAATATATCATTAAAATTAAAAATTCACCTGTTTCTTTCTGTACTTTTTAAAATGTGGTTACTGGAAAATTTGAAATCACATATGGAGCTCACATTTTATTTCATTGTGCAATGCCAGTTTAGAGATTTCTAGTAAGGCAAGCCTAGCTTTGAATCCTGGCTCTGATCCATTGATGACACTTAATTTCTTTCTTTTTTAAAAATTTTTTATTACACTTAAATTCTTTAAGTCTCAGATCTTTCTGCATAATAATGGTACTCACCATAGTATCTTTTATCAGGATTAACTGAGATAATTTTGGTAAAGCATGTGGAAAATTACCTGGTACAAAATAAATAATAAATATTAAAATAAAAGTCTAAGACTAATATTCCAAAAATCTAGGCTCTCCTTTGATTGCTAACCATTTATATACCATTGGAAAAGTTACTTTTTCTCTCTGTTTCTCAGTTTACTCACATATAAAATTATGGGTTTGTACAAAATATTTTGAATTAATTCAATCAAAACATTTGGTCCATCATGATCACAAGACTTAAGTTCAACAGTGAGTTGTTGAGGTGTGTGTTAGTTAAGGGAAAACAGGGACCCACCACTACACAGAACGCTGTAGGGGACACCTATTTTGTTTGCTCCATCTACTCCGCACTATGTTCTGAAGACTTCCTTCTCTGCCATACCTGTATTTTCAGTCAGAGCAGCCATGTTAATAAAATGTGTCTATTCCCTGGTCACAGTTAATTTGTAGATGAGTGGGCACTTGTCCAAGTGGGGCCAGGCCTTCCTGGGAGCTGTATTTGAGACTCAAAGATTCAAAATCTTTTTGGTTTATTCTTTTCTTTTCTTTTCTTTTTTTAATTTTTATTGTTACTCAATTACAGTTGTCTGCATTCTCTCCCCATCCCTCCACCCCACCCCAGCCAAACCCACATCCCTCCCCTGCTTCCACCCTTCCCCTTGGTTTTGTCCATGTGTCCTTTATAGTAGCTCCTGTAAACCCCTCTCCCCACTGTCCCCGTCCCACTCCCCTCTGGTTATTGTTAGATTGCTCTTAACTTCAATGTCCCTGGTTATATTTTGTTTGCTTTTTTCCTCTGTTGGTTATGTTCCAGTTAAAGGTGAGATCATATGGTATTTGTCCCTCGCTACCTGCCTTATTTCACTTAACATAATGCTCTCCAGTTCCATCCATGCTGTTGCAATGGGTATAAGCTCCTTCTTTCTCTCTGCTGCGTAGAATTCCGTTGTGTAAATGTACCATAGCTTTGGATCCACACATTTGCTGATAGGCACTTAGGTTGCTTCCAGTACTTGGCTATTGTAAATTGTGCTGCTATGAACATTGGGGTGCATAGGTTCTTTTGCATTGGTGTTTCAGGGTTCTTAGGGTATAGTCCCAGCAGCAGAATTGCTAAGTCAAAGGGCAGTTCCATTTTTAGTTTTCTGAGGATATTCCATACTGTTTTCCACACTGGCTGCACCAGTCTGCATTCCCACCAACAGTGCATGCACTAGGGCTCCCTTTTCTCTGCATCCTCTCCAACATTTGTTTGTTGGTTTGTTCATGTTGGCCACTCTGACTTGTGTTAAATGGTACCTCATTGTGGTTTTAATTTGCATCTCTCTGATGGCTAGTGATGCTGAGCATCTTTTCATGTGTCTCTGGGCTTTTTGTAAGCCTTCCTTGGAGAAGTGTCTGTTCAAGTCCTTTGCCCATTTTTTAATTGGGTTGTTTGTCTTCCTGGAGTGGAGTCATGTGAGTTCTTTATATATTTTGGAGATCAGGCCCTTGTCTAGGTGTCATTGGAAAATATGTTTTCCCATACTGTTGGTTCTCTTTTTATTTTAATGCTGTTACTTCCTGTTTCTCCATTGATGCCTTTAAGATCCTCTCTTTGTCTTGGAATTTTGCCATTTTAATTATGATATGTCTTGCAGTGGGCCTCTTTGGGTTCCTCTTGCTTGGGACTCTCTGTGATTCCTGGATTTGTGTGACTTTTTCTCTCATCAAATTAGGGAAATTTTCCATCATAACTTTTCCAAACTGGTTTTCTATCCCTTGCTCTTCTTCTCCTTCTGGTATCCCTATTATACAGATATTATTTCGTTTCATATTGTGCTGCATTTCCTTTAATCCCTCTTCATTCTTTCTGAGCCTCTTTTCCTTTTCTTGCTCATTCTGGGTGTTCTTTTCTACCTTGTCCTCCAGTTCGCTGAATCTATCTTCTGCTTCATTGAACCTGCTTTTGATTCCTTCTACTGTGTTCTTCAGTTCAGAAATTGTTTTCTTCATTTCGTCTTGGCCCTTGTTGATATTTTCTATTTCCTTTTGCATGTCGATATAGTTTGCAGTGAGTTCATTGTAGTTTCCCTGTAGTTTTTGGTAATTCTGTGTTAGCTCATGAAACTTCTTTATAACCAATTCTTTGAACTCAATATCTGATAGTTGACTTGCCTCTTTTCCATTTAGCATTCTTTCTGATGCTTCCCCCTTTCCTTTCATTTGGGGATTGTTTCTTTGTCTTCCCATTGTTTGTGAGACTCTTCTTGTTTGTCTCTGCTTCTTAAGTTGCTCTGTTCTGACCCCCTGGGTTTTTGGTGTAAGAATACCTGTGAGATTTAGTGGTACAGTCTCCATAATCTCCTGATCTTATTGATCTTGGGCTGTGGTTTATGTTGGCTCTGTGTATGTCTTTGGTTTTTGGTTCTCTTTGGGTCTTTCTCTGGTGGGACTTTCTCACCAGCTGGTTATCTGAGGATCAGTCCATCCCCCACCTCTTGTTTTCTGTTGTGCAGGTGTAGGCAGGTTGTGTTGGAGCTGGTTCTTCCATGTGTACAAGGTTTTGAGGCTTTTCTCTTGCTCTTCTTCAGTTGTTTTTTCTTAGTAATTTCTTCACTATTTGTATTTTCAGATAGGTCCTGGGTTGACTTCGTGTTACTTCCACTCCCTCCTTCACCTTTTTTCAGTTCTTATCTGTTGGTGTTTCCTTTGTTGGTGGGTTTTCTCTTCCAGGAGGTATCTTGGTGTTCCCGGATTCTACCCACTCTTTTTTGTGGTAGGCCTCCTCTGGGCTATGAGTGTGCGTGCAGAGCCTTCCTCAATTCACACTCTGCCTGGTGCCTGTGGTCTCAGTTCCCTCCAAGATGAGGTGCAGACACTCCCCTGTCGATGGGCACACTCCCCGGACGGGTGGGTGGCTGGGTGGAGAGGAGACTGGAGGTGTTGCTGCAGGGGAGTTCCCCAAAGTGCCCCTGAGGGTTTTTTTCTTTTTGGGAAAATCCTCCTGCTCAATCTTGTGGCTCCCTCTGTACAAGAAAGGGCCTGTCCTCTCACACAGCCCACCTCTCCAGCTAGACCAGGGACTGTCTGGGTCAGGGTCCCAGACGGACCAATTCTCAACTCTCCCCAGCCAGTGCCCCAAGTATCCATGGGTTTACTACTTTGTCCTTATACCCCTCCCTGCCACTTCAAGCGACCAGGTCTCTCACGGTGTTGCTCAAGCCTTGTTTGGCAGGGAAGGGGGCCATTAACCTGGCTCTCTCCCAGAAGTCCTGTAATAGGCCCAGCAGTGGTGGGCCTGGGACTACAGCCGCCCTGGTCCCTGCACTGGTCCCAGGGACCTTTTTGTCCTGAAGCAATCCCCTTACCTTCTGTTTTTTCAGTGTCCTCTGTACTTTTTGGTCTCCTATCTTCATAAACACTGGGGTGCTTTTGGCTGTTCACTTTGTTCCTCAGTAGATTGGGTAGGTGTTTCACCCAGGTGCAGAGGGAAGTTGACTCCTCTCCCACCTATCTCGCTGTCACCTTCTCTCTATTTTTGGTTTATTCTTGAGAGGAGGTGATTTCAACTGGAGAGTTATCAGCAGTACCCATTTCCAACTCTGTGGACTGAGAAGGAGATAGGTAGTCTTCAGTAATAGTAAAGAATGAAGCTGATACACAGAGAGAAGCAGGACACAAATGAAAAAAGAAAGAGGTCATCCTGATTCCTTGTAATGCTGCAGTCTTGAATTCAGCTCATTCCTGAGAATGGGCTGCATCCCTGACCTACATTGTAAGAACTATCCCCGGGTTCTTAAAACTAAGCAAAACCTCCTTCTACTGATGTTAGTTTATTTGTGACCTAAAAAGTTTTAACTAATTTTAACATGGTTCTTGTACTTAAGCTTATGGTGTAATGGGGAAAATAGGCTCACAAAATAGGCCTTTAACACACTGTATAAGATGTTATGAGACAATAGAGAGGGGAATGAGGGAATGCCTGATGGAATTGGGGTAGGCTTACAACCAAATATTTGAGGTGGGTCTTATGAAAATGAAGTGGGTCTTCCAGGTGGGGAAGGAAGGGTGGACATTTCTAGACAGAGGAAAATACAAGTATGAAAGTGTCACATTGAGGAAACAACAAGTAGATTAGTTACTGGATAAAAGGATCTATTGGGATTTTTTAGGATCTAACTTTACTTTTAATTTTAAACAGTCCTTAGGAATATATAGGACAGAAAGGTAGGGAAACAAATAATGACCTTGGAATAAGGAGACTTAGCTTTTGTCCCACTGCTGACATGGATTAACTGTGTCACCTTGGGTAATTTGCATCACTTCTTTGGGAACCAGTTTCATTATTTGGAAAATGAGGAGGTGGATTACATTATCTCTATGGTCCCTTTCAGTTACTTTACTCAAATAGAAAAACTTTGTCACTGCTGCCAAAGCATTTCTATGATTGACTTTGGCAATTATATAATTTACATATGTTTCATTTCCTGTCAAAAGTGTGATATGATATATGAGGTCTGTCTGGAAAAAAATCAAACCATTGTTAATATAATGAGAACAATTTGCATGACATTGGTGTAACCTGGCAGCCAAGGAGAGTGAACTGGAATGCAGATGTGTGAACAATGGTGACTTCACTGTACTAGTCAGTGGGGATGGTAGGTACCATTGAGTGAGTATGTGTACTGTGTGGACCTCACATTCAAAATGACTGAGTGAAGAAAGGAACAAATCTGCATTAAATTTGGTGTTAAGGTTGAACCTTCTTCTGTGGAAACTATTCAGATGATTCAGAAGGCCACAGCTATGGGCAACCGGTGATTGGCAGCTTCATTACAACAATGTGTCTACTCATACATCATGTCTCATGCAGAGTTTCTTGGTGAAATGTCAAATCACCCAGGTGACTCAGTTCCCCTACAGACCAGATTTGGCACCCTGCAACTTCTGGCTTTTCCCAAAACTAAAATCACCTTTGAAAGGGAAGAGATTTCAGACCATTGATGAGATTCAGGAAAATATAACAGGGCAGCTGATGGTGATTGGGAGAACTGTGTGAGGACCCAAGTGCCTACTTTGAGGGGGACTGAGGCATCATTGTCTTATGTACAATGTTTCTTGTATCTTGTATCTTCAATAAATGCCTGTATGTTTCACATCACATGGCTGTATACTTTCCAGACAGACCTCACATGATACATTGAAGAAGTCTTGGCCCAAAGAATTATTTCATAAACTAGAGAATTTTGAAAGTAATTTTCAATAACTAGCATTATCCCTGATCTGATCTAGTTATAGTCATTTGATGCTTTACTTTCTTCACTTGTATAATGGGTCCAAAGAAATCTGTTATAGATCTAGGTATTGCAAGATAGTGAATGATAGATAGAGTTCTATGGAGGAAGAAATCATTCCTATTTAAATATGATAAACAAGCGCTGGCTGGCATACCTCAGTGGATTCAACACGGGCAGTGAACCAAGAGGTCTCTGGTTCAATTACCAGTCAGGGCACATGCCTGGGTTGCCGGCCAAGTCCCCAGTAGGGGGCACAAGAGAGGCAACCACACATTGATGTTTCTCTCCCTCTCTCTAAAACTAAATTAATATAGTCTAAAAAAATAGCTGAATGGATAAGAAAGCATGACCTACACATATGCTGCCTACAAGAGACCTACCTCAGGAAAAAAGACCTACACAGACTGAAAGTTAGGGCTGGAAACAAATTTTCCAAGCAAATGGACAGGAAAAAAGAGCCAGGGTAGCAATACCCACATCAGAAAAAAAGAGACTTAAAAGAAGGACCATAAAGAGAGACCCAGAAGGTCACTTCATAATACTCAAAGGAAAAATCCGCCAAGAAAACATAAACATTGTAAATATACATGCACCCAACATAGGAGCACCCAAATGCATAAAGAAAATCTTGGAGCACTTCAAGAAAGATATTGATAGCAACGCAATTATGGTAGGGGATTTTAATACTGTCAAAGATGGACAGGTCTTCCAAAAAAAATATCAACAAAGATATTGTGTCACTGAACAATACCCTAGATGAAATGGACTTAACTGATATATATAGAGCTTTTCATCCCAAAGAAGCAAAATACACATTCTTTTCAAATGCACATGGAACATTTTCAAAGATAGACCACATGATAGGACACAAAGCAGGCCTCAACAAATTCAAGAAAATTGAAATCCTATCAAGCATTTTCTCTGACCACAAGGGGCTGAAACTAGAAACCAACCCCAAAGGAAAAAACCCAAAACACTCAAAATCATGGAGACTTAATGGCATGCTATTAAACAATGAATGGGTCAAGAATGAGATAAGGGAAGAAATCAAAAACTTTCTGGAAACAAATGAAAATGAACTCACAACAACCCAAAACCTATGGGACACAGCAAAGGCAGTCCTGAGAGGGAAGTTCATAGCAATACAGGCCTACCTTAAAAAGATAGAAACATTTCAAACAAATAACCTAACCCTACGCCTACAAGAACTCAAGGAACAACAACAAAGACAGCCCAGAGAAAGTTGAAGGAAGGAAATAACCAAAATCAGAGCAGAACTAAATGACATAGAGACTAAAAGCACAATTCTAAGGATCAATGAATCCAGGAGCTGGTTCTTTGAAAAGATAAAGAAAATCAACAAGCCTTTAAGTAGGCTCATCAAGAAAAAAAGAGAGAGGACCAAAATAAACACAATTAGAAATGAAAGAGGAGAGACTACAACTGATACCACAGAAATACAAAGGATTGTAAGAAATTACTATGAAGAACTGTATGCCAAGACATGTGAAAACGTAGATGAAATGGACACATTTCTAGAAAAATATAATCTTCCAAAACTGAATGAAGAAGAAGCAGAAAACCTGAACAGACCAATAACAGCAGAGGAAATTGAAGCAGTCATCAAAAAACTCCCAACACACAAAAGCCCTGGACCAGATGGTTTTACAGGAGAATTCTACAAAGCATTTAAGGAAGAGCTAACCCCTATCCTTCACAGACTATTTGAAAAAATCCAAACTGATGGAAGACTCCCAAACTCTTTTCATGAAGCCAGCATCATCCTAATCCCAAAACCAGACAAAGACACAACGAAAAAAGAAAACTTCAGGCCAATATCTCTGATGAACATAGATGCTAAAATTCTCAACAAAATATTGGCAAACCACATCCAGCAATACATTAAAAAGATCATCCACCATGACCAAGTGGGATCCATCTGAGGGATGCAAGGATGGTACAATATTCGCAAATCAATAAACATAATACATCACATCAACAACAGCAAAGATAAAAATCACATGATCATATCAATAGATGCAGAAAAAACAATTGATAAGGTACAGCACCCATTTATGATAAAAACACTCAGCAAAGTGGGAATAGAGGGAGCATTCCTCAACATAATAAGGGCCATATATGAGAGACCTACAGACAACATCATACTCAATGGACAAAATCTTAGAGCTTTCCCACTAAGATCAGGAACAAGACAAGGATGCCCTCTCTCACCACTCCTATTCAACATTATATTGGAAGTCCTAGCCACAGCAATCAGACAAGAAAAACCAATAAAAGGCATCCAAATTGGAAAGGAGGAAATGAAACTGTCACTGTTTGCAGATGACATGATAGTGTACATGGAAAATCCTATAGACTCCACCAAAAAACTACTCAAACTAATAAATGAATTTGGCAAAACAGCTGGATACAAAGTCAACACTCAGAAATCAAAGGCATTCCTGTACACCAACAACGAAACTGCAGAAACAGAAATCAGGAAAAAAATCCCATTCGATATAGCAACAAGAAAAATAAAGTACCTAGGAATAAACCTAACCAAGGAGGTAAAAGACCTGCACTCGGAAAACTACACAACATTGAAGAAAGAAATTAAGGAAGACACAAACAAATGGAAGCATGTACCGTGCTCATGGATTGGAAGAATTAACATCATCAAAATGGCCATACTACCCAAAGCAATTTATAGATTCAATGCAATCCCTATTAGAGTACCCATGACATATTTCACAGATATAGAACAAACATTTCAGAAATTTATATGGAACCATAAACGACCCCGAATAGCAGCAGCAATTTTGAGGAAGAAGAACAAAGCAGGAGGGATCACAATACCTGATATCAAACTGTATTACAAGGCCACTATAATCAAAACAGCCTGGTACTGGCATAAAAACAGGCACATAGACCAATGGAACAGAACAGAGAGCCCAGAAATAAACTCAAGTCTTTACAGTCAATTAATATTTGACAAAGGAGGCAGGAGCATAAAATGGAGCAAAAACAGCCTCTTCAACCGATGGTGTTGGGAGATCTGGACAGCTACGTGCAAAAAAATGAAACTTGGTCACCAACTTACGCCATACACAAAAATAAAGTCAAGATGGATAAAAGACTTAAATATAAGTTGTAACACCATAAAAGTCCTAGAGGAAAACATTGGCAGGAAAATCTCAGACATTCCACGCAGCAACATCCTCACAGACATGTCCCCTAAAGCAAGGGACATAAAGGAAAGAATAAACAAATGGGACCTCATCAAAATAAAAAGCTTCTGCATGGCTAAAGAAAATAGCACCAAATTACAAAGAGAACCAACAGTATGGGAAAACATATTTGCCAATGATACCTCAGACAAGGGCCTGATCTCTAAAATATAGAAAGAACTCACACGACTGCACTCCAGGAAGACAAACAACCCAATTAAAAAATGGGCAAAGGACTTGAACAGACACTTCTCCAAGGAAGACATACAGAGGGCCCAGAGACATATGAAAAGATGCTCAGCATCACTAGCCATCAGAAAGATGCAAATCAAAACCACAATGAGTTACCATCTCACACCAGTCAGAGTGGCCAGCATAAACAAATCCACAAACAAATGTTGGAGAGGATGCGGAGAAAAGGGAACCCTAGTGCACTGTTGGTGGGAATGCAGACTGGTGAGGCCAGTGTGGAAAACAGTATGGAATTTCCTCAGAAAACTAAAAATGGAACTGCCCTTTGACCCAGCAATTCCGCTGCTGGGATTATACCCTAAGAACTCTGAAACACCAATCCAAAAGAACCTGTGCACCCCAATGTTCATAGCAGCACAATTTACAATAGCCAAGTACTGGAAGCAACCTAAGTGCCCATCGGCAAACGAGTGGATCCAAAAACTATGGTATATTTACACAATGGAATTCTACACAGCAGAGAGAAAGAAGGAGCTTATACCCTTTGCAACAGCATGGATGAAACTGGAGAGCATTATGCTAAGTGAAATAAGCCAGGCGGTGAGGGACAAATACCATATGATCTCACCTTTAACTGGAACATAATCAACAGGCGAAAAAAGCAAACAAAATACAACCAGAGACATTGAGGTTGGGAACAGTCTAGCAGTGGCCATGGGGGAGTGGGGTGGGGACAGTGGGAAGAGGGGATTGCAGGAACTATTATAAAGGACACATGGACAAAATCGGGGGTGATGGTGGGGGTGGGGGAGGGAGGTGGGTTCAGCTGTGGTGGGGGGAGGGAAGGGGAGAAAAGGCATACAAGTGTAATTGAATAACAATAAATAATAAATTAAAAAAAATACAAGGCCTGGTCCATGAAAACAATTTTTAATTGAAGTATAATTAACATGTAACAATATATTAGTTGTAGGTGTACAACATAATATACTATTTGTATATATTGCCAGGTGATTACCCTGTATGTAGTTAATATCTGTCACCATACATAGCTATGAACTTTTTTCTTGTGCTGAAAACTTTTATGATATACCCTCTTGCAAATTCAAACATACAATACAGTGTTATTAACTAGAGTAACCATGCTGTTTGTTATATCTTCTTTACTTATTTATTGTATAACAGCTTCCAATTTGTACCTTCAGTTTCTCTCCACTCATTTTGCCCACCTACTGAAGACAATTTTTATACTCATTTTTTTGTTATGAGATAATGATTATGTAACAAATACTTTATATCTACCTGTGCTTGGTTGGAACAAACAACACAGGATGACTGCTAGTAGATGTGGGGCGGTTGTGGGGGAGGGACTGGGCAACAAGAAAAAAGGACTCACAGACATGGACAACAGTGTTGTGATTGCTGGGGGGAGGGGACATAAGGGAACTAAATGGTAATGGAAAAAATACAATGAAGATTTTTTAAAACGAATATCTATACAAAAGTCTTAGAGTCTTATATAGTTTTACTTGGTTTAAGTTTCCTAATGGTAAGCTATTAATATTACAAATTCAGAAAAGTTTCTGGGCTGATTGCAAAGTGACACTCCTATGACTGGGGGAAGGAGACCTATCATGTGCCCGACACTACACCACACATTCTTATGTACGTTATCTCATTGGGCTGAGATAGGTTAAGTTGTCAAACTACCCTCTCAGTAAGCAATGAGATCTTAATTCTGTATTCAAGTCCAGCTGATTTTTCCTATATTTGAGGAGGGAAGACAATTCATATTTAGACACCTCTGTAAATTCAGTATCCATAGTGATTCTACTTACTACAGTGGATTTTAAAAAATCTATTTTTTGATGCTGGGGGTATGTAAGTTTGTAAATTCCAATGGCTCTTCTCCCCCATATCTGATTGTTCCTAATTCTCCACCTACCAGTAGTGGAATTCTGAAAGCCTGGGGCAGGAGCCAAATTTATGCTCATTATCCATTTCATGCAGACCAAACAAAGTGTAGACTGCAGAACTATGACCGCAAGTAAGCTCAGTGTAAAGAGGAACTTCTAAAAACACTCAACAATCTTCAGCAATGTGTTGCTCTCCCTGCTGAAAATGGAACTGAGTGATCTGCCCTCAGGAAAACAAGGGAAGGGATTCCTTTATTGGTAGAAATTTGGCTTAACAACATCTAAGACACTTGGGAAGTCAACGAATAATTAGGGAAAGAGATTAATCACTACAAAAGTTTATGTGTGTGTGTGTGTGTGTGTGTGTGTGTGTGTGTGTGTGTGTATATAAAAGCACAACACTTTCCAGGTTTGAGCTTTGTCCCCACTACTGTCTTCACTGGTTGCCCCCTGACTACCCAAAGTCCATAAGGGAAGCATCTGCTGAGAGCACATCACTTAAGACAAGTGAAGGTTTCAAATCACAGGTCACTGCTGCTTTTCCCTTAAACCACAAACAACATATCCATTCAAAAACTTCAGTCACAGCAACTCGGATGCCTCAGGCTATGAGATACATTCTGAGTGAAATAAAATATCAGCTTTCCAGAGTTCATGTTCTATTGAGTGAGGCAGATATGAATGACCAATGGCAAAGTAATATGTTTCCATAAGGCTAAAATCTTGAAGGCACTAAAATCTTTTTGTCTAAAGATTTTATTTATTTATTTTTAGACAGAGGGGAAGGGAGGGAGAAAGAGAGGGAGAGAAACATCAATGTGTGGTTGCCTCTCACGTGCCCCCTACTGGGGACCTGGCTTGCAACCCAGACATGTGCCCTGTCTGGGAATCAAACCAGCAACCCTTTCATTTGCTAGCTGGCACCTAATCCACTGAGCCACAGCAGCCAGGGCTAACATCTTAATTTCTGTACTGTCTCTACAAAACTGTTCAACTCCAGAAATGTCAGTAGAGCTAAGACTCCGTTCTTCTTTATGAAATGGGCATGATAGTGATGGCTTTCTTTGCACAATTATTGTGTTGTAAATATACCCCATATTATCTCACTTTCTCTATATCAAGAGGAGAGAATGTGGTCTTGGGTGAGAAAGAAACCTATTAAATACAGTTTTATAAAGTAACCCATTCAACTATTTCCAGAATAATTTTGCATTACCCAATTTAAAATGTAAAGTCCTTATTGATATTTCAGAACTGTAAGTATATCGTTAACCCCAACCCCCTCTTTTTTGCACAGATGATAAAACTGAGAACCAGAAAAGTTAAGAGAATTGCTAAAGGCCATTCAGGCAATAAGTGGCTGGCCAAATGAAGACCTTCTGACGCCTGCCCCTGTGTTCATATATCTAGCTTCGCGTCTGAGAGTACTGGGGTTTACTCACTTTGCCAGATTGTAAGCAGAAAATGAATATCGTGACAAATGTTATATGGGTATTTGTATGTTTCTTAGCTTCTTTTTAAAATTAATTTTTATCCATATGACATAGTGGCAGCTGAGTAAAGTATGATGCGTGTAGAAAATAGTCATTAAGTACTTGTGTATATAAGCACATCATTGAAGAAGTTTCTTGGTAAAAGTGCAATCATCAACCTCCTAGCAGTTGTTAGCTAAATAGGAAAAAAAGATTAACTTAATTCTATATTATATATACACACACACAATTCCCTTTGAGATCACCCATATTTAATCCCATCAATATAAAATATGTATATAGATTATCATATCCATAAATTGGATTTTTTAGGACCATGTGAAACTCAGATGGAAAATTTCCTATATATGCCCCCCCAAAAAGTTTCCTAGTCTGTGCAGGCTGAAGTCAATAGGAAGTAATGTGAAATCTAAATCATGACATCTCTAGACAATATAAAATAATGAATAAATGTACATAAATATGTCCTAGCTTCATCTTTTATTTTGATTGGTTTGTTCTTGATTATACCTGAATGAGTTTCCTGGTTCCCCAAGTGGAAAATTTCTTATTGTGGTTCCATCTTCCTTAAGCAGCTTTGGTAAACATGTCTCCTGACTCAGAAAACACATAAGATGACATTAATATCAGTGATGCACTCCCAGTAAGCAAATTCCCCCGAGGTTAGCCGAAACTTCACCCTTCTTTTCTCATATTCAAGAAAGCATATCTGATCATTTTTTGTTCTAGTTCTTTAAAAAATGATGGGATTTTGGTGGGAATTGCATTAAATCTGTATATTGCTTTCACTAATATGGACATTTTAACTGTGTTGATTCTTCCAATCCATGAACACAGATTATCTTTCCATTTCACTGTGTATTTTTCAATCTCTTTTAACAATGTTTTGTAGTTTTAAGTATTATCAGTCCTTCATATCCTTTGTTAAGTTTATTCCTAGGTATTTTATTCTTTGTGTTGAAATTTCAAAAAGAATTTTTTTCATCTTTTTTTCCCCTGAAATTTCATTGTTAGTGTATAGGAATGCAGTGGGTTTTTGTACATTAATTTTATATCCTGAAACTTTACTGTATTTGTTTATTGTTTCTAATAGTTTTTCTTTTGCTGGAGTCTTTAGGGTTTTCTACATATAGAATCATATCTGCAAAAAGTGACACTTTTGCTTCTTCATTCCCAATTTGGATGGATGCCTTTTATTTCCTCCTCTTGCCTGATTGTTCTAGGGAGTACTTCCAGGACTATGTGGAATAATAGTGGTGAGAATGGACATACTTGTCCTGTTCCTGATTTTAGAGGAAAAGCTTTCAGGTTTTCACCATTGAGTATATTACCTGAGAGTTTGTCACATATGGTCTTTATTATGTTGAGATATTCTCCTTTTTATTCAGCATTTTAATCGTAAATGGATGTTGCATCCTATCAAATGCTTTTTCTACATCTATTGATAAGATCATATGAATTTCATCCTTATTTTTGTTAATGTGCTGTATTACATTGGTCAGTCTGTGTATGCTGAATCATCATTATGCCCCTGGAATGAACCCCACTTGATCATGATGTATTGTTTTTTATTGTATTGTTATTGTATTGTATTCAATTTGCTAGTATTTTGTTTAGGATTTTTGCATCTGTATTCATCAGAGATACTGGTATATAGATTTTGCGTTTGTTTTTGTTTTGTTTTGTTTTGTTTTGTTTTTTGGTGTTATCTTTGCCAGGTTAAAAGATGAAATACTGCCACTTGCTACAACATGGATGGACCTTGAGAATATTATGCTGAGTGAACTAAGTCAGTCAGAAAAGGCTAAGAACCATATGGTTTCACTTTTATGTGGAATATAAAACTGAAACTCATAGAAACAGACATAGTATGGTGGTTACTAGAAGGAGAGGGGATCAGGGTTAGTAAAGGGTAAAAGGAGGCAAATATATGGTAATAGAAGATGATTTGACTTTGGATGTTGGGCACACAATGCAATGTATGAATTGAATTATGTATCATAGAATTGTACACTTTAAACATACATAATCTTATTAACCAATGTCACTCCGATCAATTTAATAAAAAGATTGCTCTTTAAAAATGAAAGAGAAAGTATATCTACACCAAAGTTTTATTTTTAAAGTAACAAATTAAGTTGCCTCTCCATGTCTATCATCCTTTCTTCCTTCCTTTTTTCCTCCCTCTCTCTGTCCCTCCTTTTTTCTTCCTTTCTTTCTTGCATTATCTATCATCTGTCTATTATCTATCTATCATCTATTTATCTATCTATTCATCTGTCATCTATTGTCACCATCATTATCATCATCATGTATCATCGTTCTCTCTGCTTTCAAGTATTAGCACATCAGCTATTGTCATAACTCCCTTCATAACTGATCAGCTATATCAATGTATTGAGACAACACTGGTAGGGATCATGCCAGTCTCTGAGAGAGGGAATGCAGATCTGCAGAAGGTGCAGTGGATGAGTCACAAGTCACACCTCTGATGGCCAGCTCTACCAGGAACACTTGTATTGCATAATAGTGCCTGGACTAGAAATCACAGCACTTGTGAAGACATTTGACAAACTATTCTTTTTCAAACTCTTTTTTTCTGTGTGTATTTGAAATTCTTTATGTGAAGATTAATGCTAAGAACTTTTTAGGGTCAGGTTTTTATAGGTTAATCTGAATAGTGTGCTTGTATATGTGTGAGGGGTAATGATAAATATCACTATTCTATCTTCTGTTGATTCAGAGACTCTTGAGTCCTTGAGAACACTGAAGAGCACACTATTGCACACTTGTGGACGGTTGCTGGGATGGTCTTTGCCATTAGGCGGACTGAATAGGAGTTTGAACTTGGCCACCTACCAGTAGTGTAACCCTGGCTAAATCACTTTTCCTTTCTGCATTGCTTCCTCATCAGGAAAATAAGGAAGGGTGCTGTGAGGACTGAGAGAGGTAACATGTATTAAGTGCTTCCCAAATTCCTGGCACACACTCTGCACTTAATAATAGCAACAATAATAATGATTATTATGATATTGTATTAACTCATACCAGGATGTAATCAGTAGGTAGCCAAATGATGATTTTAGATTTTGTTCCCTGCAAAGGTGAGACGTTCAAAGTGCAGGGTATTGCAAGCAGGTGTCCACACCTCAAGTCTGACTATAAGGATTGTCATGTGAATGACAAAAGAAGTTCCAAAGGATATTCTTCCAAACGCAAACTTCCTTCTGTAGGTCACACCTGAGGGAGTCACAAGCATATACAATTCCCTTTCTATAATACTACTAGTTGTATTGATTGGTTTTACTAGCTTAACCTTTTTGAGTCTGTTAGTCTTTCATAAATGTTGTTAGTGTTTGGTATACTAGATGTTAAATGGATAGCACAAGATATTGATTCTGAATCTAATTCTGGTTTCCAGGGTCTTGAGAATAACTGAATCTGGCATTTGGAGCATTCCAATACTGCATGAGAATTCTCTAAAAGGTTTCTGACTGAAAAAAAAAGACATTATAAGCACATTTAAAGAGTTCCTAGTAAAAATTAAGTCTATGCAATATTTTTTATTGAAGATATCATTAGGCAGCATTGAGGAACTAAATTTATTCTGATAATCATTACAATGATGAAAAAATTCCTTGCTTCAATAATTGATTTATGCTTCATTTAAATGTACAGAGTAGTTCCAATATAATTTCTTATTAACTCTAATGACGAATTTTAAAGTAGCATGACTCTGAAATAAAGATGAAAATTCTCCATACAACTTATTGTATTTAAATGGATTTAATATTTAATATTTAAAAATCATTTGATGTAAATAGCCATCATGAATCACTGCAAATATACTAAGATGTAATTAAACGCTTTTTTCTTTTTAAATGTATCTACTTGTTTCATAATAAATTATTTTTGTACTTTCTTCTTTTAAGCTGTGCTATTGAAATTACTTTCAATTGTGAAATAACATTGGCTAAAATTCAGTGAATTTCTAAAAATATCTTATTTTAGGCAAATTCAAAATAACTAAATTATTGCTTACCATTTGCTTTTACCTTGCAATTATTTAAACCATGTTAGTAAACACTCATATCTAAGACAGAGGGAAAAAGATAAAACTTGGACAAGATTCTGTACCTTCACAGCCTATACTAGATGAGAGTGTGTACTCAGAGAAACCACTCTGTGACCATGTTCTGTACTTAAAATTTTCTGTCTAATAATAAATGTCATTTATTAGCCGGAGGCAGAGATAGGCTTTGCATAGTTCCTCCTGGCTAGATCCTGAAATCAGGCACCTATGAGGTCAGCAGTCAGAGCGGCTGCCGGGGGATGTGGGAGTTCTGGGTCTGTCCTGTAGCACTGTAAAACTAGGTCATGGAAAGTCATTTTAGGTGTGGTCCCATCAGCAGGCCAGGAAATGGGTGCTATGGGCAGATTCTCTCTGACCCTTAAAAGAATGTGACTGAGATACACACACACACACAGACTATAAACAAGAAAAATAGAGTCCTGGGACAATCTCTCACCGTTACTCCACAAAGCATAGATGTATTTTGAATCTACTCTAAGACATCAGGAGAGCAGCATATCTGCCTGAGTTCAGGCAATTCTAAAAGCACTCGGGACTTGGCTCTGTGAACTTGTTTGGTAGCAAGGAATCTTGAAAAAGAAGCCAAAAGACCTAGTTAAGGTTTAGTTACTGACAATAACTTGAAGACCTCAGTTTTCTCATCTGTTATACAAGAACCATGCTAATTTTCTGACATATTCTTGGGGTTCACAGAATGGCCATATAAATTAATGCTGGTTAAAGGTAGGGTAACTACATAATTTTGTCATCTAATCCAGGATAATTTTGAGACAGAAAGAGGGAGGCACTGATAATTATACTGGGGCAGTATATGTAAACCAGGACTATCTTAGATAAACAGGGACATGTGTTCACTCTAGGTGAACTTTTACAATCAGAAAGAATTGTTCAGCTATAAGATCTGATGTTGGTAGTGGTGATGGTATCTGAAACATAGCTTCCAAACCCAATTTGATGAGGTACAGTGAGCTTTTCTCTGACGTCATAGGAGGAAATGCAGCTGGCCTGGCGTGTGAAGCTTACAGTGGAGTGTGTGTGCTAACATGAAATTAGTATTTCTAGAGAAGAATTTCCTAACTGAATTTTTTTTAATTGAAATAGCTTTATATTTCAAAGCGTATAGAATAGTTTTTAGATTAATATATACTGATTCTAAAGCAGTAACACACAATGTTCCTTTATATCTTTTCCTTTTTAAAACCATCATTTTAAATCATGTAATCAGAAATGATGGAAAAGGATACCTTGTATTTTTGCAGTTTAACAGAACTCATAGAGAAGAAAGACTGTATGCTATTCTTCAAGCTTATTATCATAGTTATTATTAATTTTACAAAGAAAATGAGTCTATTGAGTTGAATAATTTTGATGTTTACTTAGAGAAAATAATTTGTATTACCAAACTATCTTTTCTTTGTGTCTCTATTGTGCTTACAGAAAAGAGATAAGGAGGATAAAAATATCATATGTTTGCAATTGTTTGATGTTATTCCAGAGAAGAAAAGCATTATTTGTTGAAGTTTATATTATTTAATCAATATTGTGCAAGGTGAAAAATTCAGATAAGCTATAGTGAAGTTGGCTTTTCTCTTTCCAAAAAATTATTATAAAAGATTTATTCTTTTATGACATTTTAGTATTAAGCTAGTTGTTAGAATCAGTGAAAATTTTTTATCGGAAATTTTACTAAATGATGGACTAACTGGTTATTGGAACTTTATTTCTAAAAATCCATAGATGTTTTGTATTTCGAATTATCTCATTTTACATAAGGAATATACTGTTTTCCTACCACACACAGCAGGATGGTATCGACAAGAGTAATTGCCTCAGCATATATGGAGTAAACACTAATAAGAAAAAGTTACATTACAAACACCAGAGAGATGACATTCATCTTCATCTCAGACTGCACAAATTTGAAAAGTGGTGGAATTACAGACTTTTTTTATGAAAATAATTAAAAATCATTTGAAATAACATATAATAGAAATGCTAAGTTCAAAACCCAAAAAACCCTGCTAATTTCCAGGACTCAGTTTTTCTTTTGATGTATCCATATGAAAACTTTTCCTCAGTCATATCTAAAGCAAGGCTAGAAGTATAAGAACTGTCACCTGAATCATGCAAAAGCTATTGGTCTGTCTTAAAAAAGGCAGTGTTTCACTGACATCTGAAATTTTTAAAAAGGGGGTGGTTATAGTTAACCACATATTTTATAAATGAGAACCATTTTGTAAATGGGCACACTGAGTGCCTTAAATAATGGCCTATGCTTTTTGAAACTGGTTCTCCACAGTAAGTCTTACACTGTATAATTTAAAGGCTTATCATCTCAAATTGTTTCTGAAAGAAGAATGAACCCTGTGCTAAAATAAGTTTATTTTAAATAAAAAAGGACATAGAGTAAGATACAGGACATAGTTTTATGAATTTTGTCACCTTTGAGATTTGTTAACATCAGCAATACTCATAATAAAAGTAGATTTTACAGATTGTCCCCAATTTCAGCTTCATTATGCCATCAGTTCATGTAAATAATCAGTAATATATATCTTATATTTGTCAAATATTATGAATTTTAACAGAGAAAAACAAGATATTATTTAGAATATGTCTTATTCACAGATTGTACTATTTATATTTTATGCTCTTAATTTTATTTATTTATTTCAAATATTTTTTATTATTTATTTTTATTTTGTTTTTTAATATATTTTATTGATTACACTATTAAAGTTGTCTCATTCCCCCCCCCACTCCACTCCATCCTGCCCACCCCCTCCCTCCCACATTCCCCCCCTATAGTTCATGTCCATGGGTCATACTTATAAGTTCTTTGGCTTCTACATTTCCTACACTATTCTTACCCTCCCCCTATTTTCTACTTAACAATTATGCTACTTATTCTCTGTACTTTTCCCTCCTCTCTCCCCCTCCCACTCCCCTATTGACAACCCTCCATGTGATCTCCATTTCTGTGTTTCTGTTCCTGTTCTAGTTGTTTGCTTAGTTTGCTTTTGTTTTGGGGGGGGGGTTAGGTGTGGTTGTTAATAACTGCGAGTTTGCTGTCATTTTACTGTTCATATTTTTATCTTCTTTTCCTTAGATAAATCCCTTTAACATTTCATATAATAAGGGCTTGGTGATGATGAACTCCTTCAACTTGACCTTATCTGAGAAGCACTTTATCTAACCTTCCATTCTAAATGACAGCTTTGCTGGATAGAGCAGTCTTGGATGTAGGTCCTTGCCTTTCATGACTTGGAATACTTCTTGCCAGCCCCTTCTTACCTGTAAGGTCTCCTTTGAGGAATTAGCTGACAGTCTTATGGGAAGTCTTTTGTAGGTAACTGTGTCCTTTTCTCTTGCTGCTTCTAAGATTCTCTCCTTATATTTAATTTTGGGTAATGTAGTTATGATGTGCCTTGGTGTGTTCCTCCTTGGGTCCAGCTTCTTTGGGACTCTCTGAGCTTCCTGGACTTCCTGGAAGTCTATTTCCTTTGCCAGACTGGGGAAGTTCTCCTTCATTATTTGTTCAAATAAGTTTTCAATGTTTTGTTCTTCCTCTTCTCCTTCTGGCGCCCCTATAATTCGGATGTTGGAACGTTTCAAGATGTCCTGGAGGTTCCTAAGCCTCTCCTCATTTTTCCGAATTCTTGTTTCTTCCTTCTTTTCTGGTTGGATGTTTCTTTCTTCCCTCTCATCCACACCATTGATTTGAGTCCCAGTTTCCTTCGCATCACTATTGGTTCCCTGTACATTTTCCTTTGTTTCTATTAGCATAGCCTTCACTTTTTCATCTAATTTGTGACCAAATTCAACCAATTCTGTGAGTATCCTGATTACCAGTGTTTTGAACTGTGCATCTGATAGGTTGGCTATCTCTTTGTTGCTTAGTTGTATTTTTTCTAGAGCTTTGATCTGTTCTGTCATTTGGGCTATTTTTTTGTCTTGATGCACCTGTTTTGTAAAGGGGTGGAGCTTTAGGTATTCCCCAGGGTGGGGGTAATGCTCCTAGCTGCACAGTGATGCTGTGTGTGGGGGAGGGGTCTGAGAGGGAGCGATGGTGCTTGCTCCACTTTCTGCCAGTTTTCAGTCACTTCCTCTGCTACCCACAATCAAATTGGGCCCTTCTGGTGCTGCTTCCCGAGTGGGTGGGTTCATGTACGTTCTAGGCCCCTGTGGGTCTCTCCAACAAACTCTCCTTTGAGGCTGGGAGTTTCTCCCACTGCTGCCTCAACCCCACAGGTGTTTTCAATCAGTGGTTTGAGGCTTTATTTCCCCATGCTGGAAGTCTGGGCTGCACGGTCTGTCACCTGGTCCACAAGCTGCTGCCTCACTGGTCAGCTGCAGCTTTGCCCATCCTGCTCCACAGTCCACCACCTAGCTGGGTCTGCCAGCCTCCAACTTGCTGTTAGTCCTCTCCACCTGGCTGCCCATCTCCGCCCCTCCTAATGGTCCGGATGAATGTTTCTTCTTTATCTCCTTGGTTGTCGGACTTCCATAGAGTTCGATTTTCTGTCAGTTCCGGTTGTTTTTTGTTTTTAAATTGTTATCCTTCTTTTGGTTGTGGGAGGAGGCACAGTTTGTCTACCTACAGCTCCATCTTGGTCAGAAGTCTTATGCTCTTAATATTAAAAGCTTGAAAGTTAGCTATCTCATAGTCTGAATACCAGTAACACTAAAATTATATTGTTTTATTTTTATATAGAGCCCTTTATTTAGTTTTTAAAACATCTGGTAGTTGTAAGAAAAAATGCTAATTTTGAATAGCAGCAAATCCAGATTCACAGTCTTATCCATATTTCCTTATACACTAATTGGCACTTATTGAGTACTTAAAATTGCAGTGCACTGTGCTCAGTGTTTGCTCAGTGAGGATCCAGTGATGCTAACCTAACTCTACAAGGTTCATCAACGACTATATCTCCTTTAGTAGAAGAAGAAACTAAAACTCAAATGAGGTTAAATAATTTGATCAAGTCCCACATGTATTAAATGTTGGAGCTGGTTCTGGGACCCAGACAGCCTGATTCTAATACCTGAGTATTTGACTACATACACTAGTAGGAGTCTTCTTACAAAACCCAGTTGGGGTCAAAAATTGGTTGACTAAGAGAAAACACTTCATGAGAAAAATCATTAAAAACATTATAGACATACATGCATAAGAACCTCTCATTTAAAATACATAGTCATTCACCATTTTACTTATTTTATTTCACCTTATAGTGAAAGCATTTTCTTTGGCAATAGATCTACTGACTGAAATTCCATAGACTTTTCTTGTGTAAACCATATTCATACTGTATTTTTCACAATCTTGAGTTTCAGTGTAACTGGTGCAAAAACATTTGTAAAGGAATATAAGTGAACTTCTATTCTAGATTCTTACAGTTTTGTTTCCAGTGTTTATAGTTGTCTCGTCCACACCTAAATACACAGCAATTAGTTTTTTTTAAAGCAATTTGTCTTTATTCAGTTTACTATTCATCATTTTGATTTTCTTAAGAAAAACTCTCTTTGCATACTTATTTTATATATTTAATTAAGTTATAAAATTACAGTAACTACTACTAACACAAACAAGATTAGAAATTAAAATAATATGCCTTAGGAAATTATACAACTCAGCCGGCATTCAACATCTCCCAGGACATAAGTCTGTATGTTTTAAAGAGGGAACGATGACTCTCCATTCTCCTCCTGGCTGTAGGTAGGCTGCACAGTCCTCTTTCTCTTTGTGAGGCACTCCTAGAGTAACTGAAGAAAGAAGATGTGTAACTGCTAAGTAGAAAAAAGGTAATGTCAGGATTATAAACTGCCCCAGTGTAATAATATATAAGTATTGTGATTATAACATGTACTAATTAAAATTTGGGGGGACAAAAAGAAACAGAATTATCTTCTGGAGGGCACCCCTTGTAAATGCAGGCTTCTCCCACTAGGCGAGTGTTTTAGGAACCCATCTGTGTCAGTGTACTAGCTGGTGTTGTTGTGAGAGGCTTCATGTAGCTTCAGTGAAATTTTTTTAAGGTCCTTTTATGTTTGCCCATTTTATGATGGGTGATATACCAGCACACCTGCCCACACTGCACTGAATGTTCAGCAGTTTTTGACCAAAACAGCATGATACTTGTGCCCCACCCTCCCTATTCACCCAATGGCACATAGAGCAACTTTTTGTTTCTCTGGATGAAAAAAGTCCTCAAAGGGAAATGTCTCACCAATGTGAAACAGGTGAAACAAAAAAGGACAGAAACACTAAAAAGCATCAAAATTGATGAGTTCAAAAACTGTCTTGAGTAATAGAAAAAATGTCTCAATAGGTATATTGTATCAAATAAAGAGTACTTTGAGCCCTGGCTGGTGTGGCTCAGTGGGTTGAGCACTGACCTGCAAACCAAAGGGTCACTGGTTTGATTCCCAGTCAGGGCATGTGCCTGGGTTGCAAGCCGGGTCTCCAGTAGGGAGTGCACTAGAAGCAACCACACATTGATGTTTCTCTCCCTCTTTTCTTCCTCCCTTCCCCTCTGTCTAAAAATATAAATAAATAAATAAATATTAAAAAAAGAATACTTTGGAAGTGACTGACGTTTAAACATCTAGGAATAAATGCACAATTTTTATAGATAAATTCCAATTTGGGGGGTCTCCTCTCACATACATATATTTTAAATATTTAGAGGAATTTTTATGTGTGTAGAAACTTTCCTAAAAGTATTCTATTCAAGTATAAAAAAGATGTTGCAAAAGTGTTAAAAGCTAAAATGATATAACTAAATAAATGTTTCTTTATTTAAACCATGATATCTTTGAACATAAAAATGTTTAGCAGCCTATTATGAAGCAATCTTTTATGTCATATATTACATTAAAATGACATGATAGTTAAAACATATTTCAACTAAGGTATGTAATTTTGACTTGATAAAATAATTTGAAACATGTCAGCCCAAAACCAATAATGCTGATTATTTCAGTAAAATAAAACAGAGGCACTTTCATTCCAATAAGAATATGCCAGGCCTGAAGTCTCACCTTCCCGTGCATCTAGCAGTATTCTCATTTTATCATAGTTTAAAAATCCACACCTCACATTTTCTGTTACCTTATATGGATGGTGCTAATGACACACGTAGTAAACCTTCTATTAGCCTTGTAGCTGAAGATTTGTTTAATTTCAGCTGTCAAATAATGTGTAATAAAAAAACAACCATTCTGATAACTCTAGGATTTAAAAGAAAATGTTTCCCAGACAGCAATAATTTATTGATTGTGTTCTCTACAAGCATAAAATTAAAAGTGCAGAAAAATGTCTTCATTTGGGAAGCTGGATGACTCACTTTTCTGAGTGGTTTAAAAAAAAAAAAACTTTTCCAAAGCAGGTAAAAGAAACTAAAAGTTGGCAAATGGTCTGTTTTTTCCTTGTTACATGTAAAAAGGAATCATTCCATATGAGGTTTCATAAATTATTTTCTCAGTGATTTAGGTCATGAGGCTAGAGGCTTCATGAATGGGATTAGTGTCCCTATACACAAGATCCCAGAGAGCTGCCCCTTGCAACATGTGCGGATGGCGAGATGATGGCCCTCTATGCCCTGGAAGTGGGCTTTCACCAGACCCTGAAATTGCCTGCACCTTCATCTTGGGTCTGAGAACTGTGAGAGTTAAATTTCTGCTGTTTATAAACCATGTAGTCTAGAGTGTTTTTTTTTAAAGCAGTCCAAGAGACCTAAGACAAAACTCCAACCTATGTCTGTATGTGCCAGCAGAAAGGACTCTGTCAGAATGGGCACCAAAATGCATTTGACAGTGGCTACCTCTTGGGGATGGAGCTGGACCACAGGGAGAGAAAGAGTTTCATTCTTTACTCTCTACATTTCAAAGGAGAGAGAGAGAAAGAGAGAGTGAGAGAGAGAGAGAGAGAGAGAATTAATGATAGAATCATGGGTGCTTTTTGTATTCTATTATTCTATTTTTGGCTTTTATGTATTTTTCTAAATTTTCCACAATGCGTATATATTAATTCTATTTCATAAGCAGAAATCAAAACTTAAGGCTTCCAGGAATCCATCACTAAGTAGAGTAGTTTTGAAGATTTTTTAAAAGTAATGGTACCTTTTTACATCTGTAGGTTGTTAAAGCTTATACAGGCCCCAGAAAACGTTGTTCCCCAAGCAGGAAGTGAGACTGGAGCTCAGTGCGAGAGGACGCTAACCCCTGCCTGAGTCTTGGTTTGAGGATAGACTTGGCAACACAGTTTTCATTTCTGAGTAGGTTCTCTCTCTAGGGCATTCTGCCTACATTTATATTTTTAATACATCTAAAAATTCATGTTCATAGCTTGGGGTAGAGACATAGCTTCATTTTTCTTTCAACTTAAGTTTTTCAAGGGTAATTTACATACATTACAATTTACAGTGTGATGAGTTAGGCAGGCATGTACTATCTAACTACCACCAAAGTAAAAATAGAGGCTATTTCCCTCATCTCAGAAAGTTCTCTTGTGACCCTTTGTGGTTAATTCCCTCCATTACTGCTAGCCCTGGGCAACAACTAATCTGATACCTGTCCCTGTAGATTTGTATGCCTTTTCACGAGACAGACAGAGATAAAGAGAGAGAGAGAGAAAGAGAGAGAGAGAGAGAGAGATGTGAGAGAGAAACATTGATCAGTTGCCTCCTGTATGCGCCCCCACAGGGAATCGAACCAGCAACCTGTCTGTTTATCAGGCAAAGCTCCAACCAACTGAACTATCTGGTCAGGGCTGACTCTGGCCTCTTTACTTAGAATAATTTTTTTGAGATCGGACCATATTGTCAACTTTATATCACTAATTTTTTCCTTTAAATTGCAGAGTAGTACACCATTGTACAGCTGTACCACCATTTCTTTACCCATTCACCCGTCGAAGGACATTAAGTTGATTCCAGTTTTTGGCAATGATGAAAAAGGTATTGTAACAAATACTTGCATTGAGAGCTTTCTGTGGATATATATTTTCATTATCTTACATAAATGCCTAAGATTAAGAGCTTCATTTCTTTAAATGGAGAGTAAGGTGTCACAGCCCCATTTATGGATAATACATTTTTCTTACCATGTTGTTTTAATGAAATGTTAACTCCCCCTTTTACTATTCTTTTTCAAGGTTTCTTTGGCACATCTTAAACATTTTTCTTACATGTGAACTTTTGTACAATTTAACTGTGTTCCAAAAAGCAAACAAATAAATGCTATTGTTATTCTGATAATACATAAAATATATTATACATACATTGATTCAAGAAGGATCAATATTATTACAATATGTAATTCTTCCCATTCAAGAACATAATATGTCCATCATTTATTCCAGTGTTATGTTTCTTAATTAAATTTTATAATTTTCTTCTCAAAAATTTTATACCATTGTTGTTAAATTTATTATGTACTTTACTTTTAGTTGGGTATTTTCTACTTTTATTTCTAACTAGTTATGACTGATATGTATTCATTTATTAATTTATTTAACATTATTTTATCAGGCACAGTTCTTGGAATAAAATAGTGCATAACATAGAGAATGTTTTTACACTTGTGCAGGTTATTTCAAGTGGTGAGTGGGAGAAAATATGTGCACACACATCAGATGGTACTAGTGCTATGTCAATTATTTATTTTAAATTGATTTCCTCATGAGACCATCTGGGGCAGGTAACACAGCTATATAATAGAACTTAATTCCTGAATCTTAAAGCATTCTGACATTGGGAAGTAGGACGAAAGAGAAAAGGTCATAAAGTGGACAAATAACTAGTGACCAATGCAATAGGAGGAAATTAGCATGTCTAGTGTGAATTGAAGAAAGGGTTACCAGGATAAAAGAGTAGCAAACTTTGTCTAATGTTATTTAGAAGACAAATAAGATGAAAATAAAAAAATTGAACACAAAATATTTGGAATAGATTGCTGGGGATCTTGATGAGTGCTGTTTCAGTAGCTTAGTGGGAAGGAAATTTTAAAAAGTGGTTTGTTTAGAAAGTATCCAGCCATGCACTCAGAAAAATAGAGACAGTTATTGAAGAAGATACAAGATACAAGAACTGTTGTACATAAGATAATGATGCCTCAGTCCCCTTCAAAGTAGGCACTGTGAGACCTCACACGGTTCTCTCAGTGTTTTTTCTACTGTTCAAAACACTGCAAAATCCTTTGTTGGATTCATCATCAGCTGCCCCATAGTATTTTCCTGAATCTCATTAACAGTCTGAAATCTCTTAAATTTAAAAGGTGATTTTAGTTTTGGGAAAAGCCAGAGGTCACAGGGCACCAAATTTGGGCTGTAGTGGGACTGAGTCACCTGGGTGATTTGATGTTTTGCCAAAAAACTTTGCAGAACATGTTATGCAGGAGTGGGCACATTATTGTGAGGAAGCTGCCAATCACCAGTTGCCTATAGCTGTGGCCATTTTCATCATGTTGCATCTCTCAATCGATGAAAAATACTGAGGTAGTACTCCTTATTAATCATGTGGCCTGGATGGGTGTACTTGTGATAGACAACACCTTCCCATTAAAAAAAATAAGTTAACGTTGTTTTGATCTTGTTGCAACTTTGCTGTGCCTTCTCCAGGCATGGAGAACCAGATGACTTCATTGAGATGACTGGGACTTAATTTCAGGATCAGAGCCGTAGACCCACAATTCGTCTTCAGTTATGACCTTGAGGAAATCTGGTTCATTGGTAGCAGTTTGAATCAAGTCATTAGCAACTGCAGCACAATGTTCCTTCTATTCTAGTAGTAGAAGCCATAGAATAAATTTTGCCTTGACACATTTCATGCCAACATCCTGCATCAAAATCTCAGACATAGTAGTTTTTGGAATCCCCAGATGAGCTTCTAGTTCTTACCCTGTCAGTCATTAGTCTTTGTTAATTGCAGCTCATACACGTTCAACATTCTCCAGTGATCTGTTTGTTGTAGGCCTTCCGGAATGTGGATCAGTTTCAATAGATTCTCAACCATCTTTGAAGCATTTATGCCACACTTTTATCTGCACTGTACTGATTGCATCATCTTCGAAAGGCTTCTGAATCATCTGAATAGTTTCCATGGAGTAATGTTCAAGCTTAATGCAAAATTTGACAAAGATTCATTGCTCTACTTGCTCAGTCATTTTGAATGCAATGGCCACACAGTACACATGCTCATTCAATGGCATCTACTGCCCCCATTGACTAGTACAGTGATGTCATCATTGTTCACACATGCACATTCCAGCCCACTCTCCTTGACTGCCAGGTTACATTAATGTTGTGCAAATCATTCTCATTATATTAACAATGGCTATGTGTGTGTATATATAATATATTTGAGAAATATATACATTTCTCCATGGTAATAGCAACAACAAAAGGCAACACTCATAATGTCAGGCATTTTTACTGTACACATATTGACTCATTTAATCCTCAGAACATCCCAATGAGTTAGATATTATTTCTTCACTTTTTTCAGATGAGAAAACTGAAGCAGAGAAACTTCAGGTAACTAGCACAAGTTTAAGTAACTCAACTAGATTTTTATTATTACAAAGTATTTTAGTGATTCTCTAAGATTTTCAAAGAATTTGATTATATAAACTATAAAGAGTGGTGGTGCCTCTTTTTTGTGGTGCTTCTATATTATGTATATCATACTGCATTTGACTGAACCATAAAAACAATACTAGCAGTGATGGTGTCTCTGCCTTACTAAAGGTTACTATTACTAAAGGTTAAAAGCTACTAACATTTCTTCATTTGATTTGTTAACTGTTCTTGGCTTTTGCTAAATGCTATTTAACTTAAACAATATTATTTCAATTCTTCCTTAACTCTAAGGATTTTTTTTTAAAAATCAAGTTAAAGCAACCTAAATTTTGTCAAACATCTTGTTAGCATCTCATAATGTAGTCTTTTTCCTCTTCAAAATGGTGTACATTGGTAAACTTCCTATTATTAAACCATTCTTACATTTTCTAAAATAAATATACTTGACAGAAATGATTATTTAAAATTATATTCCTGGATTTGTTTTGCTGATGCTTAAACATTTTGCCTTTAGATACTGGATCTGGCATAGTACTCTGTAATCATATTAATATTTCTGCAAAAAATGTGTGAATGTTCATACTAAGTGGGAGTGGGACAAGATTTAAGAGGTAAGGTTTTTCTACCAAATGCATTTTAAAAAAATCTTTGGTTTTGGATAAAGAACTGTGTGTGAAAGTGTACCTGTGTAAGAAATGTATGCTCCTTTAAAGTTACATCTGCCCCGATCTTCTACCTTTCTAAATGGTTAGACAATATCTTCTATAATTATTGATATGTTTAAAATTTTATTTCTCTGTGTTAACATTTAGTATTCATATTTTGTTGAGAATATATCCATTTTCCTATTTTCAATTTATTTCTTTGAAGATTGCAGAGATGAGAAATTAGTCAAGCACTAGAGTTTGGAAGGTGTTTAGCATCAAGGATGGGAAAGAACATCAACAGGAATTAGGAAAGGAATAGACAGAAAGCTGCAAGGAGAATTTTGTTAGTGTAGAATCTTGTGAGATAAAGGGAAGCATTTTTCAGAATGTATTAATGTGGTTCTAGGTACTACTTTATATAAAAACTTATTCCCACTTTATCTGGGGTTAAAGTTCAAATTGGGCTGAGTCTATTACTGGTGCTTTGTAGTCATTGCCTCAGACATAAAGAGAGGCTTATAATAGCAAGTTAATCTTAATAGTATTCTTGAGTGCAGTCCCATGGATTCAATATGTACTCCTAAAGAGATACTAAGAAGAGTAGAGATCCATAGAAAGTTCAAGAGTGATTGACAATAACCTCTGATTTAGGAGAAATAAAGCAAATTCTACAATGATTCCTCTATTTTGATTTTCTTGATGTTTTCATTGATCATTTTTGTGTAATGTTTCTATAGTTATTCCAAAATGTAATTTATTTGATTTCCTTTTGATTTGGAGAGCTTTCCTTCTAACTCCCACTTTAGAATTTGAATTGTTTTTAACTGGTAGATTGGTTTTTGTTTGCTGACTATGGACTAGACAAATACATATGGACTTTAAGAAGTTTACTTAAACTTCTGGTTCTAGAAAAGGGATCTACAAAGGAGTCTTTGTAGTTGAGTTAAAGATGTTTACATCTCCTTCTCTTAATCTGCCTATCGAAACACATCCGCCATACAGATGTTTCTAGGCAAAAAGCATCAGTTAGTGGTATTCACCATTTTATTCAAAAGCTTCACAATAGAAGCATTTTTCAATCATAGTTTGCTCTTTTCCTTGGTAATCACATCTAGCCAAAGTTTAAAGACTGTGTTAGAAGATCACACAGTAATCTTTAACTTCTAATCATCTATACCCTTTTTAAAGAAGTCAGAACTAGCAAAATGCAATGTCAATAAAAGAAAAAAATCAAATGAGGTTGAGTCTTTGTTTATATTTCCTGTTTTTAATCTGTCTGAATTATTATTCTTTATATCACTAGTCTCTTTGAATGTAGTAGCTGACTCAGTGAAATTCTTGACTTTATAAAACACAGGAAAATTTTGAATTTCATGGCAAAATTTCTGGTATTTGTCAATAGATCATTAAGATGACATTTAGGACAACAATTCTGCAGAAAGAGTCAGGGGATATAACCAAGCATAAATGAAGAAACTCTGGGAAAGAATATTTTCTTTACTAAAAAGTGATTTGGAGAAGAAATAGAGAATGTTTATAATGTGGAAAATGAAATATCCTTTTTGGAAACATCTATAAATTCCATATTCCATTATGAAATAATCTCAATAGACCAGAATATTTTTCTATTTTTTTCTGATTGGTAATAAATTCCATTTTAATTTCTTTCTTTTTTCAAGGTACTGGGTAATTTTTATTTAGAATGAGTTGAAGATATTTGGACAGCCTCAGCTCTTTCCAAAAAGAACTATCTTCCTTTACTTAGCTTCCTTGATGCATTTTCTAGTCACCTCAGCTGATATTCATCCTGCCTGTACTCTCAGAATAATTAAACAGCTCACCTAGATTTGGTATGTTTTCCTATATAATCTAGGCACTTACATGCATATGTTACCTATTGTCCCTTTCTGATCCTGAGGAACTACAGAGCCACATGGAACCAGTCCTGTTTCAAATCCATTTTGGAAAAAAGGCAGGAAATAAATAAAGAAGTCAGTAAATAATTAATATGCCAATGATCACTGACTACATCTTGTTCAACTTTGTATAACTTGTAGCACCTTTGACAGCAACAAAACTCAGCAGAGACATGTTGACATGCCCTAACCTCCTCCTAATCTGACCTTTGTATTGCTAAATGCCTGAGTTACTGTTCTAACACATAAATCTTTTAATATTATTTAAAATTCTTCAAAAGCTATTAATATCTTTATGGATAAAATTCTAACTTACTCCAATGAACAATTTTTTCTTTATGTACATCTATCTAGGCCTCTGGCCTACATTCTAGTGCATGTACTTCACTCGATATTTACAACTTATTCTGACTTTCTCAAGAGCTCTCCTTAAGCTGTTCTACTTCTCTGAACCAAACTGCATGCTGTTCCCTTGGGGTAGAATATCTTTCTCTTTCTAACTCTTTTGTATCCTTCAAAACTCACTTAATTCTTTGGAAGTTTTCCCAAGATGCCCCACCTTGGTTACTAAATTTACTTTCCAGGTATACCTTTCTCCTAGACTATCTTTTGTATGTATCTTTTGCTAATATATTGAAATATAATAACTGCTGGCTCTCTTGACTCTTTCTCCTAGTGGAATACAGAATTCTTAAAGATTGTAGTAGGTTGGTACTTACATAGTAGCATACATTTTTTATAATAACGTTGAATGAATAAATACTACCTTTTACATAAATCACAAAAAGCAGTGATTCTAAACAACAGGATTAAGAAATCAATAAACAACTCTCAGGAAAGAACAGACAAAACACAAAGGTATGTGAAATACCTATAAGCAGATAATTATAATAATCAATCTAATTGTTTTTAGTGTAATTATGGGCTTTGAAAAAGAAATGCTATTGTTTTTTTTCATTTTTTAAAAATTAATTAATTTATTTTTATTCAGTTACAATTGTCTGCATTTTCTCCCCTTCCCTCCACCCCACCCCAGCCAGTCCCACCTCCCTCCCCCACCTCTACCTTCCCCCTTGATTTTGTCCTTGTGTCCTTTATAGTAGCTCCTATAGACACCTCTCCCTACTATCCCCTCCCCACTCCCCTGTGGCTATTGTTACAATGTTCTTAATTTCAAAGTCTCTGGTTATATTTTGTTTGCTTTTTTCTTTTGTTGATTATGTTCCAGTTAAAGGTGAGATCATATGGTATTTGTCCCTCACCGCCTGGCTTATTTCACTTAGCATAATGCTGATGCGGCCACTGTGGAAAAGAGTATGGAATTTCCTCAGAAAACTAAAAATGGAACTGCCCTTTGACCCAGCAATTCCACTGCTGGGATTATACCCTAAGAACCCTGAAACACCAATGCAAAAGAACCTATGCACCCCAATGTTCATAGCAGCACAATTTACAATAGCCAAGTACTGGAAGCAACCTAAGTGCCCATCAGCAAATGAGTGGATCAAAAAATTATGGTACATTTACACAATGGAATTTTATACAGCGGAGAGAAAGAAGGAGCTTATACCCTTTGCAATGGCATGGATGTTTTTAACTGAGATTGAATAGTACTACGGAAGCTACAATGGTCAGTCATTTCTTTTAAGCCAATGGCTCTTAACAAAGACTGCACAATCACTTTGAATGTTCTAAGATTAGGTATAGGGTGGCCCTTGGGGCATGTGTAATATTAACTTTTCTGCAAGATTGTTATGCATTCTCAGTTAAGAAAAAAAATTGTAGTGCTCTCTCTCTCCCCCTTCCTCTCTCTCTAAAAATCAACCAATAAAAAAATGAGAAAAAAAAACACAAAAAGAAAAAAATTGTAGAAAAGTTTATTCAAATTTTTGAAAAAAATATTCTCTAGTCAAAAGCTATTCACAGGCTAATGCCAGTTTTATTTTGTTTTCCACTCTAAAATCATTCATTTTCCCCTAAAAATACTGCTGAGATATTGATCATTTTGATCCCAATGTCTGAACCATTGTCTGCCTTATCCAAGACCAAGAGCAAAAATGTGGCCTTTACTCTTTCATTCACTCTTCACTTCTTCTGAGACCCCCAGCAGAGAACTCAAAACACTCAGGTGGGCAGAAGAGCTGGGAAAGAGAAAAAGAGATGGATGCATAGCACCTGCCATTGCTAGGGAAAATACAAATAATAAAAACTAAAAAGTCAGTGGTATATAGCACAGTTTAATGGAAGGAAACAAAGTCTATTGGTACATAATTATAAAGTCTCCTTAAAATATTGATAAAATCTTCATTTTGTACTTGGCATAAATTCCAAACAATGGCCTTGGAATTTATGGAAATAGGAAATTTGCAGGCAATATTTCTACCAGGAACACTCCTACTTCATCTTTCCCCATCTAACTTTTGCTCTTCTTTCATGTCTTGATTTCTACTAGACTTCCTCTAGAAAGTCTTTCTTGACTCCCCAAGGCATTTAAATGGCTCGAGTTCCCTTGCATTCATATGAGTTTTCGTGATACCCCTGCACTTAACGTGGCCCTGAGGCCCAAGTAGAGTGGTGTACTAGTGAACAAGACTCTTACAGCAGGAACTGGAGCAGCCTCAGTTCCTAGGGCAGCTTCTGTGTGTTTGCTCTACACACATGTGTTTAAATAAATAAATGAAGAATAAATGAATGTAGTCCTCATGAGGAGAATTCAGACTAGACCATCACAGAAATGATCATTTTGTTTATTCCAGCAGTGAGGTAAATTAAAGGTCTATATCTGGGGTTAATTATACATTCATTATAGTTTGTAATATTCATAGCTGTTTAACATATATTCACATTACACAGAACGGATTTCTCACTCTAAAATATGGCTTTTGCCATTCTCAACTAAATTTTGAGTCATCTTCCCAAAAGTCTGAATTTTAGAAATACATCCAGGTATATCTGAACTGAGCATTCCTCTCCTCCAAATAATTCCAGCTCAGATTCTAGTATTTACAGGGTTCAATTCCAGAGCAACATCATCATTTATAAAATATTTTTTATTAATTGTGCCACAGTACAGTAGCTTCAATCTTGCAGATTATCTGACTTAATAAAAACAAACAATAACAAAATCCAGGCCTCTTTATTAAAACCTATAAAAAAACTGCGAAGACTCTACTTCCCACAACTAGTCCTGAATGTCCCCAGGAAAGGTTGACTTTGCACTTGGACACTTGAATGAAAGAGAAGAAAGGGTAGCCCTAAGTAATTTAAGAGAGTAGCTACAAAGAAAACTTTGTTTTGAAGGAAATTTTCTATAGCGAGAGAATGAAAATTAGGCTGAATCACAGGATATTAGTGAAGGCATGGTCTCAGGCCTTTGCCTTAAGGTAGTAGTTTTTTTTTTTAATATATTTATTGATTATGCTATTACAGTTGTCCCATTTCCCCCCTCACTCCACTCCATCCTGCCCACCCCTTCCCTCCCAAATTCCCTCCTTATAGTTCATGTCCATGGGTCATACTCATAAGTTCTTTGGCTTCTACATTTCCTACACTATTCTTACCTTCCCCCTGTCTATTTTCCACCTATCATCTATGCTACTTATTCTCTATACCTTCCCCCCCTCTCCCCCTTCCACTCCCCTATTGACAACCCTCCATGTGATCTCCATCTCTATGGTTCTGTTCCTGTTGTAGTTGTTTGCCTAGTTTGCTCTTGTTTTTGTTTCAGGTGTGGTCGTTAATAACTGTGAGTTTGCTGTCATTTTCACTGTTCCTATTTTTGATCTTCTTTTTCTTAGGTAACTCCCTTTAACATTTCATATAATAAGGGCTTGGTGATGATGAACTCCTTTAACTTGACCTTATCTGAGAAGCACTTTATCTAACCTTCCATTCTAAATGATAGCTTTTCTGGATAGAGTAATCTTGGATGTAGGCCCTTGCCTTTCATGACTTGGAATACTTCTTGCCAGCCCCTTCTTGCCTGTAAGGTCTCTTTGGAGAAATCAGCTGACAGTCTTATGGGAACCCCTTTGTAGGTAACTGTGTCCTTTTCTCTTGCTGCTTCTAAGATTCTCTCCTTCTGTTTCATCTTGGTTAATGTAATTATGATGTGCCTTGGTGTGTTCCTCCTTGGGTCCAGCTTCTTTGGGACTCTCTGAGCTTCCTGGACTTCCTGGAAGTCTATTTCCTTTGCCAGATTAGGGAAGTTCTCCTTCAGTATTTGTTCAAATAAGTTTTCAATTTTTTGTTCTTCCTCTTCTCCTTCTGGCGCCCCTATAATTCGGATGTTGGAACGTTTCAAGATGTCCTGGAGGTTCCTAAGCCTCTCCTCATTTTTCTGAATTCTTGTTTCTTCATTCTTTTCTGGTTGGATGTTTCTTTCTTCCTTCTGGTCCACACCGTTGATTTGAGTCCCAGTTTCCTTCACATCACTATTGGTTCCCTGTACATTTTCCTTTGTTTCTCTTAGCATAGGCTTCATTTTTTCATCTGGTTTTCAAACAGATTCAACCAATTCTGTGAGCATCTTGATAACCAGTGTTTTGAACTGTGCATCCGATAGGTTGACTATCTCTTCCTCTCTTAGTTGTATTTTTTCTGGAGCTTTGAAGTGTTCTGTCATTTGGGCCATTTTTTTTCTTTTTTTTTGTCTTGGCGCATCTGTTACTTTAAGGGGTGGAGCATTAGGTGTTCACCGGGGTGGGGTAAGGCTGGTGGCTGTGCTGTGACTTTGTATGTGGGGGAGGGGCCGAGAGGGAGCAATGGCGCCCTCTCCACTCTCCACTGGATTTCAGTCACTCCCTCCGCTACCCACAATCAAATTGAGCCCCTCTGATTCTGGTTCCCGAGTGGGTGGGCTTGTGCACACTCCAGGCCCCTGTGGGTCTCTCCAACGACCTCTCCTGTGAGGCTGGGAGTCTCTCCTGCTGCTGCCCCAACCCCCAGGGGCGCTTTCAATCAGAGGTCTGAGGCTTTATTTCCCCGCGCAGGAGCCCTAGGTCTCGCAGTCTGCTTCACTCCTAGCCATTTGTCCAGTTTATCTGTGTGCAAATGTGGGGCCACCAGGTGCTACCCGCTGCTCTGCCTGTTCCGTTCTCCACCACTCTGAGTCTGGCCCCCTTGGTTTATCTGTGTGCGAATGTGGGGCAGCAGGGTCTTCTAGTGGTCAGACTGCCTGCCCTGTTCGTCCCACACTCCACCAGTCTTGGTCCACCACAGCCATGTGAGTCCTCTCCACCCCGGTGCCCTTCTCCACCCCTCCTACGGGTCTGGATGAATGTTTATTTTTTATTTCCTTGGTGTCGGACTTCCTTGTCATTCAATTTTCTGACAGTTCTGGTTGTTCGAGGAGGCGCAGTGTGTCTACCTACGCCGCCATCTTGGTTCTCCAAGGTAGTAGTTTTTAACAGATGCCATGGTCTTAGAAAAACTGGAACTGAATTCAAACTCTACCCCTTCTTAGCTCTTTTATGACCTTGAACATATGCGAAGGAGTCCCACTTTTTTTGCTTAGCAACAATGGAGCAATTGATAGCTTTATTATTCATAAGTGTTCTCTTTCTCTCCCTCTCTCTCTATCCCTCTCTCTCTCTTTCTCATCCAACCTGCTAGTTTCATCATTCTCCCTGCCTGCCAGAGAACATGGGACCCAGAGTAATGAACAGTTTGTCTTATTCTATGTATTGACTATAACTCTAGCAAAGCAGGACCTGGATCTTCACATAATTCTTGACTACTTGTGAGATCTACCATCCCCTGTGCTATAGACTGAATATTTGTGCCCTGCCCCCAAATTCATGTGTTGAAACTTACTCCCCAATGTGATGGTATTTGGAGATGGGACCTTTGAGAGGTGATTAGTTCATGAGGGTGGAGCCCTCATGATGGGATTTGTGCCCTTATAAATGAGGTCTTGGAGAACTTCACCCCTGACCATGTGAGATCAGAGCCAAAAAACAACCATCTATGAACCAGATGTGGGCCTCCAGCAGATACCAAATCTACCAACCCCTTGATCTTAGACTTCCCAGACTCCAGAATTGTGAGAAATAGATTTCTGTTGTATGTAAACTGCCCACTCTATGGCATTGTGTTATGGCAGCCCAAACAGACTAAGACACCATGACTGCACTCTTTGGACCTCTCCTGTAAACAACCCATTTTGTCAAGCTGGTTTGCCCATGAATAAAGTAGTTAAGAATTGTTTAGCTGCTGAGTGTTCATTTAAAATTGGGAAATAAGTACTGTTGAGATTGTCAAATTGTTAATATTAAAATTGAAGAATAAGATGTCATTTTTAGCAAGAGCAGATGTTTGTGGTACATTGTTTTCAGTGCATCTGTTTATTAATGAGGGGTTAGCTGGAGCTTTGTGAACATGCGGCTTTATTTATCTTAAAAAATATTCCATTGGCTTTCAATTTACATCATAACAAAACTGTGTATAATGTGGCAGAACTGTTTTATGTGATTAAGAACTGTTTATTCTGGATTTGTAATTAATTTAATTGTGATACCTAGAAGACTGCAATTTTGAAAAACTTTCAATCCTGATTGCCTATTATTCATATGACAACACTAAAATAAAGTGACACTATGATAAATGGAAACATAACAAGCAGTTGTCCTGATTTACTCACATTTTGAATGAAAAATCTATAAAATTTCTAAAGAAATTATATATATATCTATAATATATACACAGAAAATTCTGTTTTACCTTCAAATTTTGCATCAGAACTAGAAAGTCTACAATTGGATAAACATCTTACAGATGCAATTTCATTATTTAAAACGAGCTCAAGATGTTTCATATGGTAAAGCAGAGTGAGGAAAAGAAGTAATTCAGTTGCCTCATCAAATGATTTCCTTAAACCCAGGTCCCATTTGAGGTTGGTGACACACCTTCATTTGTTTGAACTATGGTTTTTACCAAATTCAATCAAACATTGAAAGGAAGTACTTAATTAGTTATGCTGCACTAACAAAGAAAAGTTATTACACCTTACTAATCTATGCTATGGCAAAACCCCAACCCCACAAAAATGACTGGTGTCATTAAAGAAATTGATTAAAACACATAGGAATTATAATTCAAAGAATTGGTGAAGAGAAAGCCATCAAATTCAAGCTGCATTATTTTCCTAGTCAGATGCTACACTGAAATCCCATATAAACTTGTTTCCAAAGCTGAGTGGCATTGTGGAAAGGGTTAATAAAATAAATATGGAATAAATGTGTATTCTCCACTCCCACTTTGTTAAATTATTTCGAATAAGTTATAGGCATTAAGTAGTTTTAAATTCAGAACATTGCAAATACAACATCTTTACCACTTGAAATACTTAAATGTAAAGATTTCTAAAACAATGATCTATTTGTGGGTTAAATGCAAGGAAATTGTGCCCAGTGATTCTCGCCAAATGTCCAACTCCAAATTGCAGTATAATTGCTCTTACATTATTGTGGGAAAATTTGAAAATAAGGAAAAGTGGGAAAGAAGGGAAAATACACACCAACAAATAATTATTACTCACATATTTACATTTTCTTATTTCACATGAAAATGCTTTTTATTATTTTTGCTCTCTAAAATATATTGTTATTAGGCTTTGTGTAAAACATTTGAAATGACTCGGTTTTTGTTACATAAAAATACCTTTGAATTTTAAGTATTCAAATATTCGATCATCATAGAAAATGAAAATTTCCTTCAAGACAAGTAATGTACATACATACCTGTGTCTATTTTTAATTAATCATTCTTTATTTCCCCCTAAATTTAAATTTAGTAAGAGAATTTCAGTGACTGTGTGGCCATATCTTATATCACAGATCCTCCTCTTAGACAAGGAAATTCACTTCAGATAAATGACAATATTTTTTTTATCCCCCCAAAGTATTTCTAAGGCTTAAATAGTCTATGAACATAAATAAGATTAAATATTGTAATATTCTGGAGACTTAAGAGGCATCCTTGGACACCATCTACCTGGGAGACAACCCCCTTCTCCATGGTGACCCTGGGTTCACTTGCTCCCAGCCTGGTGTAGGTGGTACAGGGGAGTGGATATCCCCCAGGAGACTCTTGGTACCAAGGAAGTTCAGACGGGTAGAGCAGATACTAGCCAAAGAGTGACGGGCAGGCACAAATGTTATTCTCTTTGGGCTTTGGAAAAGTTGTTTGTGTTTTGGTTTTTCCAGCGTGAAGTTCTTGAGCAGTTGAAAGGTGTGAGGAAATTGGAAATAATATAGGATTTTTAAAAAGTAAAACATTTATATATTATAGTATTATACAGGAAGTTAAAGAATTTAATATATAACATTTTCTGAAAACCAGCACAAGAAAATAAAACATATGAGATAAACAATATACCTGTGTATTATGCACTGATAGGGGTGGGGAAGTTTTCTAACTTAATTAACATTATTTCTATTCTTTATTTATTCTTTAAAAATATTTTATTGTTGTTCAGTTACAGTTGTCCCCATTTACCCCCCACCTTTCCCCTGCCACACCACCCATCCCTACCTCCTTACCCTGCTTCCACTCCCCTGGTTTTGTCCATGTGTCCTTTATAGTTGTTCCTGAAAACTATACCTCCCTTCCCGCATTATCCCTTCCACCTCCCCTCTGGTTACTGTCAGATTGTTCTTAATTTCAATGTCTCTGGTTATATTTTGCTTGCTTGTTTTATTGACCAAGTTCCAATTAAAGGTGAGATCATATGGTATTTGTCCCTCACTGCCTGGCTTATCTCCCTTAGCATAATGCTCTCCAGTTCCACCCATGCTGTTGCAAAGGAAAGGAACACCTTCTTTCTTTCTCCTGCATAGTATTCCATTGTGTAAATGTAGCATAGTTTTTGGATCTACTCCTTTACTGACAGGCATTTAGGTTGCTTCCAGCACTTGGCTATTGTGAATTGTGCTGCTATGAACATTGGGGTGCACAGGTTCTTTTGGATTGGTGTTTCAGGGTTCTTAGGATATAATCCCAGCAGTGAAATTGCCAGGTCAAAAGGCAGGTCCATTTTTAGTTTTCTGAGGAAATTCCATACTGTTTTCTACAGTGGCTGCACCAGTCTGCATTCCCACCAACAGTGCACTAGGGTTCCCTTTTCTCCACATCCTCTCTAACACTTGTTTGTTGATTTGTTTATGATGGCCATTCTGACCAGTGTGAAGTAGTAACTCATTGTGGTTTTAATTTGCATCTCTCTGATGGCTAGTGATGCTGAGAATCTGTTCATATGTCTCTGGGCCCTATTTTTTTCCTCCTTGGAGAAGTGTCTGTTCAAGTCCTTTGCCCATTTTTTAATTGGGTTGTTTGTCTTCCTGGAGTGGAGTTGTGTAAGTTCTTTATATATTTTGCAGATCAAACCTTTGTTTGAGGTGTCATTTGCAAATAAGTTCTCCCACACGGTCAGTTCCCTTTTTATTTTGCTGATGTTTTCTTTAGCTGTGCAGAAGCTTTTTATTTTGATGAGGTCCCATTTATTTATTCTTTCCTTTATGCCCCTTGCTCTAGGGGACATATTGGTAAAAATATTGCTGTGTGGAATATCTGAGATTTTCCTGTCTATGTTTTCCTCTAGGACTTTTATGGTATCACGACTTATATTTAAGTCTTTTATCCACCTTGAATTTAATTTTGCGTATGTTGTAAGTTGATGATCAAGTTTCATTTTTTTGCATGTTGCTGTCCGTATCTTCCAACACCATCTTTTGAAGAGGCTATTTTACTCCATTTTATGGTTCTGCCCCCTTTTGTCAAATATTAATTGACCATAGAGACTTGGGTTTATTTCTGGGCTCTCTGTTCTGTTCCATTGGTCTATGTATCTGTTCTTATGCCAATACCAGGGTCTTTTGATTACAGTGGCCTTGTAATACAGTTTGACATCAGGTATTGTGATTCCTCCTACTTTGTTCTTCTTTCTCAAAAGTGCTGCAGCTATTTGGGTTCATTTATGGTTCCATATAAATTTTTGAAATGTTTGTTTTCAAGATTGCTAACATTATAGAACCCTGAATTATGCCTACCTTCTAGGAACAATCTTTGATGATACCTGTCCAGGATTTCATACATGATCATAAGTATTGATCTTTTCTTTTACAATTGAAATCAATTGGCTCAAGTCCATTGAAAATATGAGAGAGAACCAAGATGGCGGTGTAGGTAGACACACTGTGCCTCCTGGCACAACCAGAACTGACAGAGAATCGAACGGCAAAGGGGTCCGACACCAAGGAAATAAAAAATAAACATTCATCCAGACCCATAGGAGGGGCGGAGACTGGCACCGAGGTGGAGAGGACTCTCGTGGCTGTGGCGGACGGAGACTGGCGGAGTGTGGGACGAACGGCGCAGGCAGTCTGACCACTAGCAGACCCTGCGGCCACACGTTCACGCAATTAGGCCGAAAGTGCCGGACTCAGAGTGGCGGAGAACAGGGCAGGCAGAGCTGCGGGTAGCACCCCACGGCCCCACATTCGAGCACAGATAAACGGGGACGAATGGCAGGAAGCGAAGCAGACCACGAGGCCCAGGGCTCCAGCTCGGGGAAATAAAGCCTCAAACCTCTGATTGAAAACACCCCTGGGGGTTGGGGCAGAAGCAGGAGAGACTCCCAGCCTCACAGGAGAGGTCATTGGAGAGACCCACAGGGGCCTAGAGTGTGCACAGGCCCACCCACTCGGGAACCAGCACCAGAGGGTCCCAGTTTGATTGTGGGTAGCTGAGTGAAAGATTGAAATCCGGAGGAGAGTGAAGCGGGCGCCATTGCTCCCTCTCGGCCCCTCCCCCACATACAAAGTCACAGCACAGCCACCAGCCTTACCCCGCCCCGGTGAACACCTAATGCTCCGCCCCTTTAAGTAACAGACACGCCAAAACAAAACAAAACAAAAAAATGGCCCAAATGACAGAACACTTCAAAGCTCCAGAAAAAATACAACTAAGAGAGGAAGAGATAGCCAACCTATCGGATGCACAGTTCAAAACACTGGTTATCAAGATGCTCACAGAATTGGTTGAATCTGTTTGAAAACCAGATGAAAAAATGAAGCCTATGCTAAGAGAAACAAAGGAAAATGTACAAGGAACCAATAGTGATGTGAAGGAAACTGGAACTCAAATCAACGGTGTGGACCAGAAGGAAGAAAGAAACATCCAACCAGAAAAGAATGAAGAAACAAGAATTCAGAAAAATGAGGAGAGGCTTAGGAACCTCCAGGACATCTTGAAACGTTCCAACATCCGAATTATAGGGGCGCCAGAAGGAGAAGAGGAAGAACAAAAAATTGAAAACTTATTTGAACAAATACTGAAGGAGAACTTCCCTAATCTGGCAAAGGAAATAGACTTCCAGGAAGTCCAGGAAGCTCAGAGAGTCCCAAAGAAGCTGGACCCAAGGAGGAACACACCAAGGCACATCATCATTACATTACCCAAGATTAAACGCAAGGACCTACATCCAAGATTACTGTATCCAGCAAAGCTATCATTCAGAATGGAAGGGAAGATAAAGTGCTTCGCAGATAAGGTCAAGTTAAAGAAGTTCATCCTCACCAAGCCCTCATTATATGAAATGTTAAAGGGAGTTACCTAAGAAAAAGAAGATCAAAAATATGAACAATAAAAATGACAGCAAACTCACAGTTATTAACGACCACACCTAAAACAAAAACAAGAGCAAACTAGGCAAACAACTAGAACAAGAACAAAACCATAGAGATGGAGATCACATGGAGGGTTGTCAATAGGGGAGTGGGACGGGGAGGGGGGGAAGGTACAGAGAATAAGTAGCATAGATGATAGGTGGAAAATAGACAGGGGGAGGGTAAGAATAGTGTAGGAAATGTAGAAGCCAAAGAACTTATAAGTATGACCCATGGACATGAACTGTAGGGGGGAATGTGGGAGGGAGGGGGTGGGCAGGTTGGAGTTGAGTGGGGGGGAATGGGACAACTGTAAAAGCATAATCAATAAATATATTAAGAAAAGAAAATATGAATAAGTCTAAAGACCCATAGCTTTTAGACTACTAGTGATTTTAAATTTTGAATGATTAATTTTAATTTTGTGAGGTCCATCTCATAAGTAGGATGTGTAGTATTAGCTTTCTTATGATTTAGTATCAAAGATGAGAGAATCCATTAAACTATTCAAATAATTGTGTGACTTCTGCTACTCAAAAGTGGTAACAAGTCATTTGGTAAGGGCACCATCCTATGATAACTCAAAATATCCACTTATTAATTGAATTTTCAAAAGTATGAATTGTGTGCATGGTTTAGAGATGCTATGTGAAATATATGATATCCTGAGCTCTGTGAAATTGATCATATGAGTCAAGAACCTTAGAAAAGTATGGCATTGAGGTTTCAAAATCAGTCATATGAAGGTAACAGTGTTATGGAGAAGGAGGAGGTATAGCTTCCTAATGCAGAATGTGGACTCAGCAGCTGGACTGCTTGGGATTAGGTGCTGACTATTCTACTTTATGACCATGTGACCTGGGGCAAATTGCTTAATTTCTCTGATTCTGAGTTTCCTCACCTGTAAAATGGAATCAGAACAGAACTTACTTCACAAGGAGGTTGTGAGGAACATGTGACACACGGAAAACACTTAACAGTGCTAAGCACATGGTTAACACACAGTAAGTGCTAGCTTTTTATTATAAGTCATGAAAATGTCATTAGTCTTTCTAAATTCCTGATATTTATTCCATCTACTAGTTATAGGGTCTTTGCCTATGATACTTTGAATTATTTACTGTTCTATGTATAAATGCCTGTTTTCATGTCAGAGAAATCTGTACACATATTAAAAAAATTCCATGAGAAGAGAAATATGACATTTACTCATTGGACCTATTTGTGTCCTTCATACTGTCACCTATTCTGCATATAAGTACCTTTGTCGGTTATTGTGGTGATATATTCAAGTCTAGTGTATTTTTCCCTGTGGAAACTCAGGAAATATCCATCTTACAGTAGAAAATGCAAAATGAATTACATCTCCAGAAAAATTTTAAAAAGGAGTTATTTTTAATCTTTATAAGAGCTTCCTAAATATAGATATATTCTTATAATAATTATAAACGTTTTTTAAAAATAAAAAATAAACACAGATCATTTTTCTTTAAAATTACTAAACTTCATGTTGACAAAATGATACCTTAAGCTCCTTGCTACATAGGGAAGCCTACTTACTTTTTTTCCTGTTTACTCCTTTTACTCACATGAGGTGTATACTAGAGGCATTTGATAGGTTCTTAATAAATAAAAATTATTCTAAAGCCCCTTTGGATTATACCTTTTCTAAAATGAAGTTTTGCAAATAATTTTATTTTTCTCTACCCTGAAAAAAAGTTTTTGAATGTTTAACTCAGAGAATTTTATAAAATTTCTTTAGTGCTCATGGTAACTGGAAGGAATTAAGCTTGTAAACTTAAGTTGATGAGGACTGCAAACTCATCACTGCTTGCCTTTCTGGTAAAATATGTAAACTGGTATCGGTAGCATCTAAGCTTTACCAAAGTGTTTATCTTTTTTTAAAAAAAAGTGTTCATCATCTTGCAGCAATTTGGACATGTAGCACTCCACCTAGAGTCATTCATTGTCCAGTATGTTAGTGGATGATGTATATTTTGCAGTTAATGGAGTTGAATAGATCTTCATATTTCACAGCTCAGTGAATGTGTACTCCATTTTCGTTCTGGCTTCTGCTGCTAGAATTTTTTTTAGAGAGCCATTTTATACATTAAATATAAATTCATGACTTTAAGAAGCTAGAGCAAACTAGAAAGGAAAGATTAGAATCATATAATTATTTTTGCTAACAAAACCATCAGATCAAATTTCTTGACATTCTGGAATAATTTAATTATTTCTTAATTAGAAATGGTGTGAGAAGTAAGAACCCACTGTTTGCAGTTGTGCTCACTATAAGGATTTCTTGAGTCACTGATTAAGGATAGATGGATACAACACTAAGGATAGATGGAAAACAACATCTTTTGATATCAAAGATGCCTCAGGTAGTCACTTAATATAAATTGAACATGTGTTTTGTCTACCTTGATGTGATCACATTTGAAAAAATTTGTCAGAAATGACATGATCTTTTCTTATATTTAAATGTTCCATTTGCAAAACCAATAGTTTAAGAACTTTGAATAATCTCACAGATTTAATGATCACCCAAATAATCCTACACTACCTTTACATAGCACATCATAACTGATAGAACATTTGCACATACAGAAATTCTACCTTCACACAGAGGTAGAACAGTATATTATCATTCCCCCACAAACAAGAAAATAAGGCTAAATACTCATGTATAATAGAAGATTAAAATACTTTAAGTGCATGGATTTAGAATCATAACTAGTATTTGTTCCAGACCTGGAAGTCTAGTACAATGTGGTCAGAAGTGAAATTGGAGAATACCCAAGGATTGGCAACCTATGGCCCCAAATTCAAACTTTCATCTGTTTCGATAAATATTTAGTGGATCATAGTCACATTTATTTTTTAGCGTATTGTCTGTGAGTGCTTTTGTGCTACAATGGCAGAATTGGGTAGCTGCAACAGAGACCATATGGCTCACAAAGCTAAAGTATTTACTATCTCTCCCTTTGCAGAAAGAGCCTGACAACTTTTCCCTAAGCCAAAGGGATTGTTCATATGATGAAAGGAAAGAATCTGGATATCGTGAGAAGCTCTGAACATTAAGTGAACACATAGAACCATGTTGAAGTGGATGCATGATTATCTACAATATCATTGAAAGAACAATAATTAAGCAGTACCATTAATCAGAGCTGTGGAGGGAATAAGGAACTGGGGAAGAAAAACCAAATCTACAATTATATTATATGCATCAGATATCCAATAAATCTTTCTGAGTTTTTCATAAGTGTAGAGCATCCCAATAGGCATTAATTTATGAATGACCCTCTTAATGAGGTATTCTAATGATCTTCCAAGTACAGGTATTTGAGGGTGATAAAGTGAACAACCAAGTATTTATCTGAGCAGTGGAGAAAAGCTACAGCATGAATTAAAAACCCTCATCAATCGATATAAGTGTCTTTTCTTCCTTAGATAACCTCACTTTTTTTTCTTTCTTATCATCCCAGAAATTCTTTTAAGCATAGGAGAGAATCATATACAGCTGCTTTGCAAAATGGCTGCTGAGTCTGAGTACTGGTATTTCAAAGACAAAGCTGTATAGTCCAACACTGACAGTCGGAGGAGAAAGAGAAAGTGACTCAACATGTTACATACATTTATATATTTTTTTAACCATATCTTAACTTTATGAACTGAAAGAAAGAAAAATACCTGATGGATTGGAACAATGAGTGATAATCTTAGAAATGCATTTATATTCATTCATTCTTTCATTAAAAAATTTGTTTTGACACCTACCCTATTCATGGTGCTTATTTGGCATTATGAAGAAAGAGAAATTTATGCCCTCAAGAATCACAACATCTAAGGGAGAAAACAGACACCTATATGAATAGCCATATTATAATGTAATAATTGTCATTACTGCTGGAATTTATGAATGGACTGAGCAGGAAGGCAGAAGAAACAAATCATCATAACCCATATGTGTAACTAACACCGTCTGCATTCAAGACGCCGTGTCCAAATGGCAGGATATAGAAATTATTGGTGTAGGGTAGCCAGTGTGAGATAGAGCATTTTAGAGATACATTCAACATAGTTTAATGAAGAATGTTCAGTCAAGAGATTCAGCTTTAATTAGTGAAACGGTAATATTAGAACCATTGAAATCAAAGAAGGACTCATGAATAACTGTTCTGAAACCCAAAATTAGAGTCTCCAATTTCTTCCTCTGTTCTTCAGTCCCAGAGTTTTGCATTAAATTATATTCCCTTCATTGATTTGCATCAGATAAAAATTCTGTCTCCCTTTGATGACAGCAGCCAAATCAGCAACTCAAAGAGCCAAGCTTTTGTGCCACCTCTCTACCAGGTTTAACTGTGGGGGCACAGTGGTTAGGGGTATAGTCTTGCTCTCAGACATGAATCTATTCATGTGAAAAGTCACTTTTATATTCTTCACTATTACACATGATGAAAAGTGCATATACATATATATGGCTATTTTTAAAGTACCTATTTTCATAACAATTTTCCCCTTTTAGATTTATATTGATTATCCTGCCCCTCTTTTTCTATAAAATAATTAAATTGGATGAGGTGGCCTGTAAAGTCCCTTTTAGCTCTACAAATATAGACTTGTAAACACTTTTGTATAGCGTTCCTAAACAAACACATCTTTGTTGAATTTAACTGTGACCTAATCAACTACTTTACTGGTCACAGTTTCCTATCCCAGAGGGGTGGTGCCCCTCCTTATATGAATGGGTAGTTTGCTTTTATTAATTTATTTAATTTATATTAATTTTATGTCCAGTAATATTCGATGGTAATAATTGTGACAGTTGGCCAAAGAGGATCTAATATCTAAAACACTTGGACATTCTTCTGCTCGTTATTTCCTGAAATGGTGATATTTTCCTAGCCTCCTTAATGGAGTATGAAAGTACTAAGGAAATAGTGTTATATGAAATGTGGTATCTTTAAGAGAAATATGATTTGACTGTTCCCTCATGACCATTAATAAATTTAGATCAATTTCTTTTGATAGTGATATTGGAGTTAAGTGTTAGACACAAAATATGTTTAATCAATGCATTTCAAAAATTATCTGAACTTTCATTTACAGGCACAGAAGCCGCCATAATGTCTACCTCACATTTCCCTTCGTTCAGTAAATCAGACCACTGACATCAGTGCTATGAAGAGTTCAGTTGGGAACTAAGAATGTGCATAGCACTATGCCACTACTAATGACCTTGTGTGGAAATGGTGCCTCAGTGTTTATTTATACATGGGTAAACTGAGGCAAAATCTCTTTGAAAAGGTGGCTCAAGCTACCCTTTAAATCAACAAGGCTCAGAATATATTATATCGTTTGTTGAACCCAAATGAGCCTTCACTTAAAAATGTAAGTATTGAAAATGCTTCACAAATTTAATTTTTCCCTCATCAACACACAAGGCATTTAGAAACTGAATAACTTACATCCTTAAGTAGATAAATGAATTAGTGTAAAAAAATAGAAAAATCCAAGCTGCTAAAATGCACACTATATGTTAATTTTCATAATCTCTTAACAAAATGAACATTTTAAATGTACCTTTTGTCTTTGGTAAAAAGAGAAAGACAAGGAAATTAATATTTTTGTAATATAGATGTCATCTTATATTTCATGCCTGAAGCATTTGAAAATGTAGATTAATTTGCAAACAATTTAGAAAGCTGAACTATTGAATTGGGTCTTCTAAGATTTAGGATTTGTCATCTTTTAAAGTTGACACCCAGCAAGAGCTTGTCAATTACAAAGAAGTGAAATGAAGTGAAAATAAGTCTCATCTTCATCTTCTTGTTACATGCTTGGTTGGCTATAGAGAGACACCATTTACAAGCTCAAAATAATTATTCAGAAAGTTACGCTTCACTTTAAAACCAAATTTAAGCAAGAGAAAAGTGCTATTCTGTGATGGCTATTTTATTCAGTGGGTGGGAAGCCTGGGTAGAGAGTAGGAAATGCTATACGGACCCTTAAGGCCTGCAGTTAGAAGGCCTCTTGTGTCTTTCCAATTCTTCTCATGTTGATAATGAAGAAGGATGACTTCAGGTTATTGCTTTAAAAACAAACAATACCACTTGCTACTTATACTGTTCTATTGCTTTTCAATGAAAGTGAAAATTTGGGAGAAGTAATTATAATGTTATTTACACATATCATTAACATGTGAATTGAAACACCCATGACTATTCCACTCCCTAGCAGACCTCACCTTTTAATTGCTTTCTTCCACCCATAAACACAAAAGGTAAAATGTTTTCACATCTTGTTAGATGCAAACAAAATGAAATTTTTGTTGTAGTTAAGTAAATAGATAAATTTGGAAAGGCATGCTTCAGTGAAACTATGTGCCATCTAACTCGGCTTTGATCTCGAGATCTACTGCTAATGGGCAAGGTCATTACTCTGGGAAATGGAACATTATTTAGCACACGTAGCTCCCCAATAAATCCATTCTCAACTTGTACTCAGCTCAGAGATACTAAGCAGACTTAGAAAATCTGCCTCTGAGAATTACTGGTAGAGATTAATAGAACCAAGGTATCACTTGAATTCAGGCAGCAAAAAGAAGAATGTTCTAATAGTGTTTTCCTCCTTTCTGCACCCTCTTAGGACTACGTGATACCATATGCTCTTATCTCCCAGATGAGAGGACAGGAGAAGGAGAGGCTGGACAGAGAGCCTGAAGAGGTGTATGATAAAATTTAAATCATTTAGAACAAAGAATTGAGACATCATTTCTCCTCCACTGCCTTATCTAATGCCCCCATGCCAACACTATTTTCACCACAGTGAGAGGGCAAAGGTTCCAAGTAAATTATTTGGTATTTAATATCCTTTTTTTTTTTTAAAGAAATGGCATGATGCTTGACATCACCTCATACACCTGATTGGGCAAAGCCAGCATTTTATCTATCCAAATTCTGTTGATTTTTCAAGTCCATGCTGAAGTCTCCTCAGTGAAACTGTCCCTTGTGACTGTGACCACAATGATCATGCATTGCCTTATCTCAAAGTCAATGATACTTGTTTGTGGGACTTGTTATCAAGTTCCCTGTACTGGTGCTTATCTTTAAAAAATTAATTACAAATGTAATAAAATAACATTAAAATGTTTAGATAATAGAGAAAAGATAGTAATAATTTAATGCTCCAATCCAATAACTATAATTAATTATGTGTATATTTCTCCTAATTTTCATAAGCTTGCATTATCCATTTACAAAGATACTATTTACAGATATTTTACACTGAGTTCTTATTGAATATTAAGTCATAAATGGTTCTCTACACCACAACAGTCTACAAAGACTTCTAGCTGATAGTCCATTAAGTAGATACATCCAGATTATTTACCTGTACACTATTTCAATGTCAGTAAATTATTTGCAAATATTATTATTATATTCTATATTGTTTCAAATATCTATATGATTATGGCTTTTAAAGTATTTAGAGTAGTTTAAGACAAATTTTCAGAAGTAAAATTGCTGGCTCAAAAATTGTGAATATTAATAATATAATTGAAAGAGTACAGGCTTTAGAGCCATAGACCTGAATACAAATTTTATCTCACCCATTTATCTATCCTCAAGGATATGATGTATTCCCTTATGGACTCAGTTTCTTATTCTATAATTAGATGATGCTACATATTATGTAGCACTTTTGTAAAGATTAGGAATAACATGTTAAAACTTACTAAAAGTAAAATTTAATAAAGAGTGGTCATTATTATTTGTCTTTCCAAAAGTATTAAATCAATTTAGGATTCAAGGCAGTGGATGGGGGTGGAAGAGGATATGGGAGGGATAAAGATAAATGGTAATGGAAAAAAATTTTTTTAAAGAATTCTTCCACCTATGTATAAGGATACCATGTGTTTCATACATTTGTTATATTTACATATTGTGTGTTCAATCATATTGGTCGAGATTATAAAATGATACCATATTGTTTTAATGTGCATGCCTTTCAGTACTAGAATGATACTATACTTAATAATGAGTTCTCTTTTTGAATCACATGTTGATAACCTTTGCTTATTTTGGATTCAAAGTTCTTATTTTATTTAATATTTATAACTTTATTTAATATTTTGTGATAATCTTTCTACATATTTTACATATTTATGTGTACATATAAAATATACATACAAACATACTGATTTGAGGTCTGGTGCAATATCATTTGCTTTTTTTTTTCACCATCTAACTTGCATAATGTAATATATGTAATAGGTACACAAAAATGACATCAGTTAATGTCATTCTGTTTTTTAAAGATTAAATAAAGTTAGCTAGGTATATCCAATGTTCTTCTTAAAATGGTCATGGCAATTTCAAGTTCTATGTTCCTGTTTCTGCTGAATTCTAGATCTCATTGAAATATTCCCCTACATGTTCATTCTTCTTCCTCTTCTCTATGTCCACAAAAATGCCAACGACACTTTATTTTCTACTCAAGATATTCATGTTTGGAAGAGACTTTCATAAGAGTTTGGAAGTTTTATATTGAGGTAATAATTTATCATTGAATATTAGAGATCCCTGATACAAGAAAATATCATATTGCCACATACCCTTCTCTGGCCTGAGAGGGACATCTGTCCTTTGAAATCTTCTATTTCTCAATTCTAGTGTTTTATTATTCAAAAATGGTTGAATACATTTCTGAATAATGAAACACTAGGGTTGATATTTATTTACAGCAATTATAATACATGTTGGTGACTATTTGGAGAACTTGAAAACCTATTAGAGTGCTGGTTGAAATGTAGTCTTCTGCAGTCACTTTAAAAAATAATTTAATAGTTCCTTAAAATATTAAGCACAGAATTACCTTGTAATCCAGAATTACCCTCCTAGGTATCTAACCAAGAGAAATAAAAACATATGCTTACCCAAAGTACTAAAAATGATTGGTTGTACACTTTAAACAGTTAAATTTTATTGTGTTAAATTATACCTCAATAAAGCTGTTTCTGAAAAACTTTAGAGACATGAAAAATGTCAAAATATCCAAATACATTGGATGTAATTAAGGGCAGATTAAATGTTACAGATAAAAATATTAGTGGACTTGAAAACAAAGCAGTAGAAACTATCCCTAATGAATAAAAGAGAGGAGAAATAATTTAAAAAATAAGGTTAACAATGGTGGGCTATGGGACAACTTAAACTAACCAACTATATATGTAATTGAATTCCCCAAAGGGGAAGTATAGGGGAAAACAGGCAGAAAAATATTTGAAATAATAGATAAAAACTTCCCAAACTTAAAGAAAGATCAACCCACAGATCAAAGAAGTTCAATGAGCCCCAAGTACAAGAAACTTGAAGAAAATTGCACCTGGGCACATAATAATCAAATTACTCAAAACCAGCGATAAAGAGAAATCTTAAAAGCAGCCACAGGAAAAAAAAAATGTCACGTTACATAAGGAGAAACACAGGTAAGGATGACATATGTTTCTTGTCAGAAAAAAATGCAAGAAAGAAGCCAAGAATACTATATAAAGAAATTTCTTGAAAGCAAAGGTAAAATAAAGAATATTTCAGACATGCAAAGGTGAAGAGTAGCACGACTAAGAAACCGACCTTGTAAATAAAGTCCTTCAGAGAAAGGAAAATGAAATAAAGTGGAAATGTGAAATGATGAACACCAGAAATGTAACTACAAAAATAAATATATTTATCTTTTAAATCTTTAAAAAGGTAATTGACTATTTAAACAGGTAAAGGAAAAATCATGAAGTGTTTTGAGGTTTATAAGAAGTAAATGAGGGAGAACCAAGATGGCGGCGTAGGTAGACACACTGCGCCTCCTCGCACAACCAGAACTGACAGAAAATCACACGGCAAGGAAGTCTGACACCAAGGAAATAAAAAATAAGCATTCATCCAGACTGGTAGGTGGGGTGGAGAGGACTCGCGTTGCCTTGACAGGACCGAGACTGGCGGACTGTGGGACCAACAGGGCAGGCAGTCTGATCACTGGCAGACCCTGTGGCCCCACATTCGTGCAGATAAACCGAGAGGGCCAGACTCAGAGTGGTGGAGAAGGGAGCAGGCAGAGAAGCGGGTAGCACCCCATGATCCCACATTCGCGCATAGATAAACCGGAAAAACGGCGGGGATTGAAGCAGACCGCGCAACCCAGGGCTCCAGCCCAGGGAAATAAAGCCTCAAACCTCTGATTGAAAACGCCCGTGGGGGTTGGGGCAGCAGCAGGAGAGACTCCCAGCTTCACAGGAGAGGTCATTGGAGAGACCCACAGGGGCCTAGGGCGTGCACAAGCCCACCCACTCAGGAACCAGCACCAGAGGGGCCCAGTTTGATTGTGGGTAGCGGAGTGAAAGATTGAAATCTGGAGGAGAGTGGAGCTGGCAGCATTGCTCCCTCTCGGCCCCTCCCCCATGTACAGAGTCACAGTGCAGTGACTAGCATTACCTCGCCCCTGTGAACACCTAAGGCTCCGCCCCTTTAAGTAACAGATGCACCAAGACCAAAAAAAAAAAAAGAAGAAAGAAAATGGCCCAGATGACAGAACACTTCAAAGCTCCAGAAAAAATACAACTAAGCGAGGAAGAGATAGCCAACCTATCGGATGCACAGTTCAAAACACTGGTTATCAAGATGCTCACAGAATTGGTTGAATTTGGTTGAAAACCAGATGAAAAAATGAAGCCTATGCTAAGAGAAACAAAGGAAAATGTACAGGGAACCAATAGTGATGCGAAGGAAACTGGAACTCAAATCAACGGTGTGGACCAGAAGGAAGAAAGAAACATCCAACCAGAAAAGAATGAAGAAACAAGAATTCAGAAAAATGAGGAGAGGTTTAGGAACCTCCAGGACATCTTGAAACGTTCCAACATCCGAATTATAGGGGCGCCAGAAGGAGAAGAGGAAGAACAAAAAATTGAAAACTTATTTGAACAAATACTGAAGGAGAACTTCCCTAATCTGGCAAAGGAAATAGACTTCCAGGAAGTCCAGGAAGCTCAGAGAGTCCCAAAGAAGCTGGACCCAAGGAGGAACACACCAAGGCACATCATAATTACATTAGCCAAGATGAAAGAGAAGGAGAGAATCTTAGAAGCAGCAAGAGAAAAGGAGCCTACAAAGGGGTTCCCATAAGACTGTCAGCTGATTTCTCCAAAGAGACCTTACAGGCAAGAAGGGGCTGGAAAGAAGTATTCCAAGTCGTGAAAGGCAAGGACCTACATCCAAGATTACTGTATCCAGCAAAGCTATCATTTAGAATGGAAGGGCAGATAAAGTGCTTCTCAGATAAGGTCAAGTTAAAGGAGTTCATCATCACCAAGCCCTTATTATATGAAATGTTAAAGGGAGTTACCTAAGAAAAAGAAGATCAAAAATAGGAACAGTAAAAATGACAGCAAACTCACAGTTATTAATGACCACACCTAAAACAAAAACAAGAGCAAACTAAGCAAACAACTAGAACAGGAACAGAACCATAGAGATGGAGATCACATGGAGGTTTGTCAATAGGGGAGTGGGAGGGGGAGAGGGGGGGAAAGTTACAGAGAATAAGTAGCATAGATGATAGGTGGAAAATAGACAGGGGGAGGGTAAGAATAGTGTAGGAAATGTAGAAGCCAAAGAACTTATAAGTATGACCCATGGACATGAACTATAGGGGGAGAATGTGGGAGGGAGGGGGTGGGCAGGATGGAGTGGAGTGAGGGGGGCAGGAAATGGGACAACTGTAATAGCATAATCAATAAATATATTTTAAAAAGAAGTAAATGAGTAGAACATATGACAGTAACAGGCTAGGAGAGAGCAAAAATGCATTTATGCTATTGTGAGGTTCTTATTCTACATGTGAGGAGATATAACATTTTTTTAAGATAGACTGATAAATTTGAAATGTATAGTATTATCTATAAAACAGATACCTAAATAAATAAATTATAACTAATAAACCAATAAAGGAGATACAACTGAATAATAAAAAATGATCAATATATCAAAAAGAATTCAGTAAAAGAGGTAATGGAATAATAGAAATGAATAGCAAAACAAGAAAGTTAAACTTTACCATATCAATAATTACATTAAATGTAAATTGTTTACATGCCCAGTTATAAGGTAAAGATTGTCAGACTAGGTAACAAAGCAAGACCCACCTGTATGCTGCTTATAAGAAACCCGGCTTACATACAGACACAGAAATGTTCTCCATACCTTTCTGATTTTATGAAATAAAACTTATCTTCTGTCTTAGGATCATAACTGGTCCCAGACACAAAGTCTTTTACACAAAGTCTTTTAATTGTTTCAGAACCTCAGGAAGCCACATTTTAACCTGTGACATATAATTGAGCAGATACTTTCAACCCCTCTATACACAATCTAAGGTTATGCAGTCTTAACACAATGCCAGGTACCTTCCCACGAAGGCACTGACCACCTGCCCTGCTGTCTCCTACCAGAATCAGGCTCTGGTCTCCCAGCCTCTCTGAGCAATCCTGGGCTTATTCTGGCAAAAGAGAATAAACAACAGCAACCATCACAAAACATACTTCCGCCTGCCTTCCACTTTCTTTTCCATTAGGAAAAAAAGCTGATACAAAAAACGATTTCAAGTTAACTAGGATTTTAGGTAAGAAAATCTCTCAGTGGGGAAGGCATTACTGTATATATTCTATGAACAAAGCACGTTCCTCCATTTTACCTTATATGTAGTAGAAGTTCATTGTGTTTCAGGTGCTTCAAGCAATTCAAAAGAATAGCTTTACAAATGCACAGTTGTCTATGAATGCTGTGTCTATATTTGGGCACAATAAAGAATTATGAATCATTTCCACTCAGTGTTTAATTTAATTTTCAAAAATTTAATTTTCAAAAATATTATAAAAGGAGGTAACTATTGTTATAAAGATGCTTTTAGATGACATTTAATTACAATGCAGGATAATTTATTTTACCAGCTAGAGTATCTTGGGCTAATTGCATTTATTTATGTTTTATGCTTGTGCCATCATAAGAAACAATCCACTCTATATGTTTATTTTACCATTTTTTTAATCTTAAGAGTGATTCTGGATTTTTCTCTAAATTTTGGTAAATCTTCTTAATTGTAAGGGAAATATTTCTCTGCTCTTACACCTCCCTTATGCAAGAATGCTTTGATCCCTGTAGAAGTTTAATTGCATTTCATGGAATGGTTCCTCTTTGCAATTAGGTCTAAGCTTGGATGCTGAACATACTTTCTTTCATGTTTCTATTCAGTCATTTCAGTGGTAAATTTTCTGTCTCACCAATATTTGCTTTCATCCCAGTCCCTGGTAACAGTAACTTCTGAGTAGCCACATTCTTTCATCTGATAAAGACAGACTCTCTGATCACCCTTGAAGTGTTCTGGGGAAGTTAGCTTTTGATTATTTTAATTATTCTTCCCTTTAATAGATGGTTAATGAATAGTTCAAGTTAATATATTGTCATATCTCTTGTTGGGTTTACTCTACTAGGAAGATGAGCATCATTGGTAGGATAAATACAGTCTGTAGTCTCCTTGTTCCTTAAATGAAACGTGTTGTTTAAACTTTAGTGGAACTACTGGGGTTCACTTATCTGAAAACAATAAGTATTTTATCATTATAATTGCCAGTGATCTGTCCAGATATCTGTCCAAAGACAGAATAGATAAGTTCTATCCAAAGGACAATCTGTTTCTTGGTTCTTTTTCTAAAATGTTCACTCTGTAATCCTCTAAGGGATCAGTTAATATTAGCACCATAGTTCTCTGACACTAAGATACCAAAGGACCATATACCTTGAGAAAAGAAAAAAGAAAGCAACGACATGGAGTCTTGTGCACACTGCTTTGTTCTCTTACACAGGCTAATCAGTTCTATTCAGGAAGTATGTTCTAGTGGTTGGAGGTGAGCCAAGAGTTTCATTAAAAATTCTAAACAGAGATTTAATTGTCCTGGATAGAGAACACCAGCAATGCTAGATAATCAATCCGCATCTCAGTTTTTTCATCTATAAAAACAAAAAAGAAACCCAGCAACATCAATTATCTTAGAAATACATAATTGGCCAAGGTCTCAGATGTTTGTATAAAAGGGGACTTACAACTGCTGAAATTATCCTGTTTTTTAAAGTTTAAAACCAAATAAATGCTCAACCAGTAAAGTATTCAATGGTAGCTAATTTATTCAGTTTTTATTTTATTTACTTACCCATTCATCTATTCAAAAACATTGTTGCACACCATCTAAGTGCCAAAAATTATACGAGTCACTGTATATACAACAGTTAACGAGAAAGACAAAGTCTTTGCTCTGGTAGTCTACATTCTAGTTGCAGCAGGGGGTCAGAAAAGAATTCAAAAGGACAATGTGAAGAGGGGCATGCTTTAGAAAAAGTGGTCAGGAGATTCCTTTCTGCAATGGTATAGTTGAGCTCAAATGAAGTAACAAGGGGGATTCCAGGCAGAGGACATCAAGTATGTGTGCCCTGGGATAAGACAGAATTTATTCAGTTAAAATACACAGGGAAGACCTAGGTGATTTGAAGGTAGTGAATGTGATAGAGTGGTATGAGATGAGGTTTAGAAGTAGAAAGGAATGTGCAGTTAGAGAACATAGTAAAGACTTCAGAATTATTCTAAATACAATGTGGCAAGTGTTGAAGAGTTCAGGAGGGCTGTATCATGATCTGATTTGTCCCCGCTGTGCAGACAATGAATTATAAAGACCCAAAATGCAAACAAAGAAAACAAGTAGAAGACTCTTCAGGTCATCTGAGTAGGGTTGGCAATAAGTACCTGGATTTGGGGAGATAAAGCTCAAATGTCTCATAATAGTTCAGTTTGGGGAGGTCAAAAAGAGAGAGGAATCAAGATTTCAGGGTTGTTGTTTTTTTTACATCTGAATGTTGATGTCAAGTAGACAATTTTATATATATGAATGTGGTCCTCATGCCAAGGCTGGGGACACATATTTAGCAGTATTAACCACAGAGGTGGAATTGAAAGTGCACAAATGGTAAATAAATAGGGAAGAAAAGATTGCCCAGGACAGAGTTCTGGTGCTTTTCAATATTTAGAAGCACCTTCCTCTATTATAATCACCAGTGATCTGCCCAGATTTCTGTCCAAAGACAAAATAGACAAGTGGAAGGAACCAACATAAGAGACTGCAACATGTAAAAACATGATACGGAATCCGTGAGAATAAGGTTTCAAAAGGAAGAAATTGTTTAACTATTTTCAGTGCTTTTCAGAAGTCAAGATGAGAATTTTGTGAGATGGAAGTGACTGCTGGTCATGGTGGAATACATTCAGAGGCAGGAATCAGGATGGCAACCTACGGAGTAATGAGGAGTAGTTAAGAGAAACAAGGGAGTGGAGGTGAAGGGGGGAGAGCAGGGACAGATTCTTGTACAGCAGTATCTTCATACATCACCACTAAAGCTAATAAGCATTTAAAAAATTAATTCTTAGCTTCAGGATGTTCGGTTTATTTTCTTTTGTGTTTGGAGGGCCTTTATCAAATATTTATTCATTTCCTTTTCATATGCAAGGCACTGTTCTAGACTTGGAATTTGCACTAATAAACAAGGCAAGCAAGGATCCTTACCTTCATGTAGCTTAGCTCCTAGTGAGGGAGACAAACAACAAACAATTGAAATAGTAGACTAGAGGGTAACAGATGCTTTAGAAAAAAGAAGAGGAAAGTGGAGCAGAGTAACACAGACTTGAAGTGCTAGGGTTGCAATTTAAATAGGGTGACCCAGTTAGGCCTCAGCAAGATGATGACGTTTGTGTAAAAAATCGAAGAAGGTGAGAATTCAGGTGGATGGCTTATGGTAAGAAAAAGCATTTCAGGCAGAAGGAACCACTAACACAAAGGCCCTGGGGCAGAAATAAAGCAGGGAGGGAAGAACGACTCCAGAGTGAAGTGAGTAAGAGGGTCAATGCAATAAAGGGGATGAAAGAGGGTAGCAGGGGCACTTTTCTTTATTCGGAATGAAACAGAGCAATGAATTGCAGAGTTCTGAGAACAGAATGATATGATCTGTCCCACCTGACAATAACTCAGCTAAGGGATGATATTGCCTTGGATCAGGATAGGAGTGGAAGTAATGAGAAATAATGGAGTTCTAGAACTATTTTGAAAGCAGAACTCCTTTATGTGTTAGGCGTCAGTATGAGAGAAAGAGAGGAGTCAAGGATGACAAAAATGTTACTGAACTAAAATTTGAAAGGATACAGTTGCCAACGGCTCTGATGGATAAAGTGGCAGGTGAGGTAGGTTTAGGGATATGAGTTCATGCTGTTTGAGATGAGATATTCAAGTAGACATGTCAAGTAGGCACTTGGAAATACCTGCCTGGAGTTTGGTACCTTGCTCAGTTACTGTTAAGAGAATTCAGAACCACAACAAATCTATTAATGCTATTTTCTCAGTTTCACTTGAAGCCTATTCAGGAAGTCCCCCAAAGGCACCCAGTCGAGTCCTACGGGGACGTCAGAGCAAAGAGCCAACACCAACAACTCTGCTTCTAGACCAGGAACACAACATGGATGATGCTAATAATTTAGGCTCACCAGGTATATCTAATAGTTTCTTTTACCCACACTAAATGTAATATAACTTCAAACCCCTCACTTTGGATCCATAGGTTAAGGCAACACTCAAATGAAAGATTTTCCTCCTATAGTCCCTCCATCAGGCTCAATATATTAACTAAAATGGCAGCAAGAGAGAGAGTTATCAGCAAGTATAATAACACATGGTTAAACTCTGTCTACAGTATATCATATCTTGGCAATCCAAAGAAAGATGCCCTTGACCCAGTTTATCTTTGGCAAATGTTTCTGTGTTTATATGTCTTTTATAAAACATGACAAGGGCACAGAGATAATAACAGGCACAGTCAACCCTCAGAAAACCACAAGTTTTAAAAAACAAAAAGGAAAATGGGGAATGACTGTACCTCTGATTTGAAATACCCGATGCAATTAATGATTGCCATTACATGTTCCCTATTAGCCTGACTTGCATAAGCACAAGGAAAAAGTTCAGGGTCTAAGAGCTAATCAGGAAAAATATTACTAAGCTTGAGGTCAGTTAATTAACAGTAAAGTCATATTTTTCACAGATTAAGTCAGGCTCTTTCTTTTGACCTCATTTAATTGCTGCTTTTAAAATCTACTGGAATAGTACTTTTGCATATAAAAATGTATTGAAATTCATTATTCTCTTGAGGTGTGGTGAGACCAAACTTAAAAACACTGGGGCATGAGTTTAAATTGGCACAATCTTTGTGAAAAGTAATAGATACCGTGTTTTGTGAGGCAATGCATATTATTGTGTAATAATATAGATATGATAATACACATTGAGTGGCAGAGAAATGTTGTTACTTTTGCCATACCCATAATGTTTGTCCTATAGAAATGTGGCTAATGATGATAAACATATAAAGGTATTTATCATAGCATTATTTGTAATGGCAAAAGTTTTGGGCCCTAAATGTCTCAAATTAAAGTATTCAAATCAATTACAATAATTCACTGACATACTATATAACACTAAAAATAAAAATACAATAAATGAATGACATAAGACAGTTTTTATGATTTAGAGTTAAGATGTATTAAAGCAGCAAGTAAAATTTTATTTTTGAATTGTATAAGAATACTTATGCATACTTCTTATATATAAAGAAATTAAAAACTTTAATAGTAATTACCTGTGCATTGTAGAATGTGGGTTTTGGTTAATTTTTTTCTTTATCATTTTTCATTTTTTATTATCAGCCTGCAACTTTTTATAATAAAAAAAATTCAACCTATTCTTGCATAATACAGTTTTAAGCCTTTGGCTTAGTTTCCTACATCCTCAATTTTTGGTCACTTCAGAGAAACTTAATAAATCTGGTTGTAATTTCTGCTTTCTTATTAACCTAGTACTAATGGAGAAAATAAGTTTAGTTTTTATGAATACATTTTATGGTAATCTAGAGCTAGGTGTTGCTATACCTTATACACATTCCAAGGAGTGAATTCAGATACTAAAAATTGTGAATGCTATTTTCCTAAGTTTTTCTGGGAGGTTAGAGATTTTCCCATTTCACCTTTTGATAGTATAGAATAAATACCCTTAACTACTCATATTAAATATGAACACTTCATTTTGCATATAATATTTTGTGTACTTAGTAAATAATACCATATTCTGAATGCAAATATATTAATTTCCACCCCTCTTTATAAGAACAATAAGGACTATAATTTTCTGTATTAAAGAAATGAAGAATTTCTCCTTTTGGTATCAATATTAAATTATGTGATTCTTCTCTCCACTAAGAAACATACGTTATAATATTTCAGCAAACATGATGACTAAAATTCTAATAAAACTTAAATTTTGAAATAAATAAAGGTAGCAGCCAGATTCCACTAGGAGACTCTCAAATATACCAGTAGCTTCTCAGTTTTGACATGGTCTTTCTACTTGCTGGGATAAAATCAAATTAGCAGAGCCTGTCACCAATTCTGCCTAATACTTAAAACTACCTGTTGACAGATGAAGCAGGGGTGATAAAATCTATCACACAGAAATTTCTAAAAATATATCTGAAGAAAAAAGATGTTGCCATTTTTAGTAGGCATAGGGTAATTTTACATTTCAAACAATAAGAGCATTTCTTTAATAATGTAAATTAAGGAATACCTTAGCAAATACAAAATAAGCTCCCTCTGAGAGGGCTAATTTATATTAAGAATAGTATTCATATTTATTCCTATGTTTCATAGTTAGCCCTTAAAAAAAACAAGCAATTTTATTGACCAATGACTGTGATGTTTTTATATTAAACATTTTTATTGCTCTTTCTAAAATGTAAATTATTTATTGATTTTTAAGGTGCTGAATGTGTGAGTTAGGCAGTCTGGTATTTTTTAAATATTAAAAGCACCAGTTCATCAAATCATCCCACAAAAGGTATGAACATTTAATTGATTTGACCTTAAGCTTCCCAGCATTGCTGGCAATAATATACCCATCTGTGAAAGCAGCCATTCCTCCGCCGGCACAGATGGTTCTGACTGAAAGACATCCAGAAGGGTGGCTACGTGTGGTCTCAAAATCACCTGAGAAAGCTTGAATGCTTTCATATTCCTAAGTCCCACATAGTACCAACTAAATATTGAAGCTCTGGGAATCAACATTTATCATGCATCTCAAGTGATATTTATACACACTGAGTGAAAGATAGCAAATCAATGTTTGGATATAGTTTTTAAGGAATGAATAAACTATAATTTTCAAATGAGAGTAAATATTTCATGCATATAATATACATCAATTAATAGTATATGGTATAGTATATATATTTTTATTTTGACTAATCCTAAAATCTATAGAAGAAATCTGTTTTCTTTAATAATAATTCTAACTGTAATTATTTATTAATAAGTTTTCAAACGCCTTGAAACACAGGAACACAATATGCCCCTTTCCATGGGTGAACACATCTTCAGAAGATGCTGTGCTGGAGACAAACAAGATGTTCTAGATGTGCTAAGACCACCCACCAGGATATTCCTGGATCAAAAACTCAGCCTGGCCCAGACATGTCAACAGCACAGATGACTTTTTTTTTTTCTGAATCCTCACCCGAGGATATGTTTTTACTAGAGAGAGGAAAGGAGAGAGAGGGAGAGAGAGAGAGAGAAAAAAAAAAGCATTCTTGATGTGAGAGAGAAACATTAATTGGTTGCCTCCCATACAATTGGTTGCCTCTACCAGAGATCAGACCCTCAACCCAGGAATGTACCCTGCCTGGGAATCAAACCCATGACCTTTCAGTGTACAAGACGATGTTCCAACCAACTGAGCCAACCAGTCAGGATGAGGACAGTTTTTTCTGTCCTAATATCTCTACATCTGAGTCCACGTGCTATATCTATGAATGCTATAAGATCTTGCATATTATAGCATATTATAGATCTTGCATATTTCTTTGCAAAACAAAGAAAGCCTAAAGAAATATGAAGGCTTTATTATCCTTTGCATGAATAGGAAAGATTTTCTAGACAACTAATCTCCCTATTCATTTTTCTATTCCCTCAAGATTATGCCATGTTAAGTAAACAAAGTAAGGGGAAACAAAACTGCCCTAAACAAACAAAATTTAGAAGGAAAAAATACATTTTGAGGAAGGAAAGGGAGGCAGGCATTTTAGAAAATCCATAAATCTCTGTATATTGCATTCCTGTGGCCTATTTCAAGTTAGAAGTTTCAACATAGCAATGGCAATTCTTGTCGGTATGATGTTCAATGCTAACCCACCCGAGGGCAGGCATTTTATAAGTATCTTTCAGACAAGAATGCTTTAAAAGACTATTTCATGCTATCTATGACTTAAAGTTCTTGTATTTGAAAATCACTATCTTTCTATAGAAACATGGGAAACAGCACATCTCTGCATTCATAAAGTACATAATTGGTTTCTTCTTGCATCCTACTCTTCAATTTTTCCTTCAGGAAGTCTGATGCCTATATTTCCATGCAAGCATTATTTACTTTTTGGTTGAACACACCAAGTCATTTCTATTTATGAATGCTTTCTTGTAATAAAAGCTGGCATTTCTCATCACTACCATTTGCAGTCTACTTTTATAAAATTTAATGCATGTCAAAAATGTGCATGGTCTCAAAAATAATGAGACTAAGAAGAAACCTTCTGTATACCAGTAAATGTCCTGAAGTGGGCTTATCAAGAAAAAAATTCTCATGATCCAAACCTGACCTGTCAAATATGGTAGCCATTTGGCCACACGTGGCTAATGAGTGCTTGAAACATCCAAATTCTGATGTGCCGTAAGCATAAAATACACATTGGATTTTGAAGATGTACAAAAATTTGTGAAATATCACAGTAACAATGATTTATATTAATTACATATTGAAATGATAATATTTTGGATATAGTGGGCTAAATAATATACGATGCTAAAGTTGGTTTCACTTTTTTTTTAATTTTCTTATGATGTGGCTACTAGAAACTTTTCAATTACATATGTGGCTCACAGTATATTTCTAGTGGAAAGCACTGATCTAGATTAAGAAATACATTGCCATTTTTCCATGTATCAATTAGATTTGGCAATATGGGACAATAATTTCATATGGTTACAAGTGGTGGGAGGGTTTTGATAGAAACTCTTCTATCCTTTCATTTTAGGAAGATTAACTGGACTAATTAGATCTAAACTGTTAAAAGAGTCCCAGAGGAGGGAGGGGAAGGAAATGAGGGTTCATACACGCTTTCCAAGTCCTCAAGTCACACATTCCTGGTTGACTGGTCTGCTCAGCCACGCTGAAACCAGTCTGATTGTCATGTTGGGCACATTAATTGGAGAGCAGACTAATTTGCAAGAATGCGTTAGTGCCCTTTAAAAGGTGATTTAAAATTCAAAATGATGAAAATGGCATGAAAGCATGCTTGTCTGATCACTCCTCAAAATCCATATTGAAATCTACCATTTGTTAATTTTCATTGTTAGAATTCAAATACACCGTAAAACATTTAAGACTCCCAAACATTGCACTATATACCCTAGCACAAATAATTATCCTTCTATTAAATACAGACGGGGAATTTCTATCATCAGACACATGGGGATTATAAATGAAAATACAATCTGCAGTTTTAATCAGAGTTCCATGTATAGGATTGGAACATAAATATCACTGCAATGTCACCATATTTGTAACTGAATGAGGACATTTTGCCTTTAATCCATTAAAAACTTACAAGGAATTTGAGGAAGTATCCCCACCTCTAATATAGTTGCTATAAGACTAATAATAACTTATATTTATATCCACTTTATAGTTATAAATAATTTTACATCCATTATCACATTTAATCCTCACAAAGAATGACATTATCATTTCCATTTTGAAGACAAGGAAACAAATGCTCAGAAAAATAGTGAGGTATCCAGACTCTTAAATCTGAATTTTCTAACTGTGCTTTTTTACAAAAGCATAGGGACAGGTAAACACTGTATTGCCAGCTCAAAGACCAAAACTGGGACTTTTGTGCATGACCTACATTTGGGAATTTATAGAATGTAACCCCGAAGAGTTTTCCATTTTGTTATGCATGCATAGACTTCTCTTTATATAGTATAACAAAAAAAATTTTTTTTTACCATTACTTGATTAAAGGTTCTGTGTTGGTTTCAATTCAACAACCTCATATCTTTGGCCCAAAGCAAGTAATATGAGTTCAAGAGCTCCAAGTGGTTGCTTTTTTCAAGTACTAATTTATCAGAACTTCTCACACAAAATACATTAAATAGAACAATCTTAGAAGGGGCTCAATAATTTTGAATGAAAAGGAATTTCAGGGCTAAAACAAATAATTAACTATGGGATTTGTTTTGTGAGGAGATTTGGGTTTTTCACAGACTTTGATTTCCATGAAGACACAGGAAAGAAAAAGCCTTCAGCTATAGTAAGTGATGAGTTTTGTAAAAGTGAAAGTTGGCTACAAGTTTCAATCAATCAATGCTAATTGACAGCTCTCTGAAAACCTGTTCTTACCATAGCTTTAAGAAATAAAAACAAGCACCATCTCTTATATAATGTTTGATTTTAAAAAATGAAAACAAATTAAAGCCCAGTTGTGAACAACCTAGATCAAGTCCATACACTGAAAATATGTGCTGGCCTTAACACACTGAATTCAGATTGAGGAGTAGCAGAGTTAGCCACCCATAAATTCGACTTTTTTTGGAGAGAGATGTTGATTATTTTAAGCGGGTTATTTTTAAGACATGAAAAATTAAGGATAAACCTTTTGCCTTCCTCCCGACTGCCTACAACAAAGGAGTAGATCCTCTATCAATTGATAGATAGGTACAGTGTAATATGAACTGTGATAGGGAGGAAGCTAGCAAGGCCCATTTGATCAAAGTCCTCTCTGGGTTCCATTATTAAGATGGCCCAGCAAACATTTGGTTACCAAACATCTGCTTCTCCTTCTCCACATGAATATCCTTTCTCCCCTCTAAAGTCTAGACCATTGCTCTCTTTCCCCCTTAGCTTAAGATGACATATAAGCCTCAACTGTCCAATTTGTTCTCAGGCCCCATATTCTTATGGACCCCATATGTACATATGTAATTAAATGTGGTTGTTTTCTCCTGTTAATCTGGTTCATGTAAATCTTATTCTCAGTCCACTTGGAAGAACTAAAGGAGGAAAGGGGAAATTTTCTCCCACAAAACTTAACACTACTAGCTATTCCTTTGGTCACCCACACGTAAATCTATTCTGTAAAATGTGAATATTCGTTTAAAGCTTATTGGCTGAACGGCTAAAAGACAAAGTGATGGCTGAAAGGTGTCTAGCATACACAGGTACTTGGGTTTGTCTTTCCAGATAACACCAGTGGTTGCTGGGCCGAAACCATATGTTTGTCTGAGTCCCCTCGGCGACTGGTGCTGGTGCTCAGAGCGTGAGTGGTACAGCAAGGACTGAGCACGAGATCTTCCCTCTGTGCTAAACAGAGTTCATTTTAAAGCTTAAACCCAGTTGTGGGTTTACCAGTACCTTTGGTCTAAACTAGCAAAAGGCCCCCTCTCCCATAGTAGAAAACCACGGATGTCAGGGAGAAAATGAACCCTCAAAATGCAAAGAAATAATATTGGTCTTAATAACAGTTTATCCCCCTAGCCCCATGTTTAGGTAACCTGTTTTTTTCTTTTCTTTTTTTCTTTTCTTTTCTTTTTGCCTTCCTCCCTTCCTCCCTCCCTTCCTCCCTGCTTCTTCCTTCCTTCCTTCCTTCCTTCTTCTTTCCTTCCTTCCTTCCTTCCTTCCTTCCTTCCTTCCTTTCTTTCTTTCTTTCTTTCTTTCTTTCTTTCTTTCTTTCTTTCTTTCTTCCTTCCTTCCTTCCTTCCTTCCTTCCTTCCTTCCTTCCTTCCTTCCTTCCTTCCTTCCTTCCTTCCTTTCTTTTTCTTTCTTTCTTTCTTTCTTTCTTTCTTTCTTTCTTTCTTTCTTTCTTTCTTTCTTTCTTTCTCCTTCCTTCCTTCCTTCCTTCCTTCCTTCCTTCCTTCCTTCCTTCCTTCCTTCCTTCCTTCCTTTTCTTTCTTTCTTTCTTTCTTTCTTTCTTTCTTTCTTTCTTTCTTTCTTTCTTTCTTTCTTTCTTTCTTCTTCCTTCCTTCCTTCCTTCCTTCCTTCCTTCCTTCCTTCCTTCCTTTCCTTCCTTCCTTCCTTCCTTCCTTCCTTCCTTCCTTCCTTCCTTCCTTCCTTCCTTTCTTTCTTTCCTTTCTTTCTTTCTTTCTTTCTTTGCCAGTTTATTGGACATAATACCATAATACAGTGACTTTGGACTCAAAAATATCTGGTGCTATAATCTTAAAACTGAAAAATACAGCTGGTGTGATTATATATACAGGGCCTGGCAAAAGTAATGCCTGCTTGAGTGTGGTTGGTAGGGTAATGATATGGGTGTAATAATTTATAGTTTTAATTGAACATTTCACATACAATGTCATGTGGTGTGCTTAAGTGTGATATTCTTATGTTACAGAATTACATGCTTATGATTTTGTAATAAAGAAGGGGTGTTATTTGTGCCAGACCCTATACATTAAATATTTTTGTGAAATACTAAATATACAGCAAAAAATATTTATAAAATATATTTCACAAGTTATAAAAAACTTACACTTGGCCATGCTGGATGGTTAAGACAAAGACAATGTTTTTCCTCTCCTGGAGCCAAGAGGTACAGGGACTGAACTAGGATGGAAGGGTACATCTGCTAAAGCCATAGTTGACCAATGGGCCTGGGAAACTCTGTGCTGACTCCTGACTCAGTTTCACTCAACATTGGAAAAAGAGTGAGTTGGGACAGGAAGTTGGCCCTAATTTCACAAAGAGTAAGATTCAGAGCACATGATTCAGAATGTCAAACGCTACCATCCTCCCTTACTTGCTTCATTTCACATGTGTATTTGAGGCTGATGTAGGCTCTGCTCTGCACTTGGTCCCAAGAAGTCTGCCTCCCCCCAATCCCTCCCCTCTAGTTTGTGGCATGGAGAGAGCCAATAGTATGTAGGAAGAGTGGTGTAGCCACACCAAATAAATTACTTGCATATGGATTTTTTTTTTATAAAATCAGAATTCCTACTTCAAAGGATTTCAGATGATAGTGTGTTTCTTCAATTTTCATTTACATAGTTTTTATTTTTTAGAAAAGTAAACATTTTTAAGGCAAAATCAGTGTCTTCATGCCTTATCAAGCATACTAAATGCACTCAATATTTATTAGCCTTGGAGCACATGAACATGAACCCTAGAAAAAAGACAGACTGTGCTACCATAGTTAGCATTTTGGAAGTCAATATAAAAACAAATCACAGTCATAGACGTCTCCTAGGAATTTTTCTTATTTCTTTCTGTCTACTGTTATGTGAATTTCTATACTGTGAACCCCATAATATTAACAGCAAATTAACAGCAAATTCTCCCTGAGAAGAAAGGCCCTCTTGTTCCCCTAGGTAAAGATGAAGAGACAGGGCCCTTTGCAGGAATGCGAATTCAAAAGAGAAGTCTGGGGCTTTAGGACAATACACCGGTAGCCCAGTCTTGGATGTTACAGTAGATGTAAAAACCCTCACAATTTTAGCATTTTGCTGCTGAGGGACAGCTTTGTGCAAAATGTACCTTCTCAGAGAAGACTCTCCTGACTTTACAATAATTTCCTGAATCAAAGATGCCATCAGTTGTAAAATGCACTACTAAATTAAAAGCAAATAAAAGACAAATTTCTAAAACAAACATTAAAAAGAAAAACTATAAATAAAACCAAGTCCAAGCTTTGGAGTTCAATATCTAGTTCATGTCCTTCTATTAGAAGTCAACAGCCGTGATTGGTGTGGCTCAGTTATTTGGGCATCATCCTGTCATCTTGCAAAGGGAAAAAGTCACCATTTCGATTCCGAGTCAGGGCACATGCCAGGGTTGCAGGTATGGTCCCGGGTTGGGGTGCATACAAGAAGCAACTGATCGATGTTTCTCTCTCACCCAGATGTTTCTCTCCCTCTCTTTCTCCCTCCCTTCCCGTCTCTCTAAAAATAAATACAATCTTAAAAAATAAGTCAATAATTTTCCATATTGTTACCATCTCAGTATTTTTGATGTTCACTGACTAAAACACCCATTTAGAGGTGAACTATACAAATCCAATAAGTTTTGTGTTACTTACAACCTATAAACAATGGCTAGAGAATTTTGTCTCCATAATATTTCAACTGTGCTGTCTGATTCCAAACAACAGAGAAGAGAACATTCACTCACCCATCAGAGGGCATGTGTGTGCATGCGTAATTTTGTGGGGACTGGATGAGAAACTTCTGCATGACTTAAAAACACATTAGAAAAAAAAATACCAGAAACTAGATTACTAGAGAGTGGCAAATGTTTGGTTATTCTTTCTCATTTTCTTCCTCTTTTATGACCGGGGACCCTCCTGCGGGCTCATGCCAGTTTCTTTCATTGGGATCAATCCTGTTCTCCAGAGAGTAAAAGCCCTGTTGCAATTCTCAAGGAATTAGTTTCAAGCCAGTTTCCTGACTGACACTCCTCTGATGTTATCTTACAGTTGATTAATAGGATTTTGCCTTTTACTAATATCTCTTTTGACTAAGTATCTCATGCCCCTGGGTCCCAGTCTTAATATTATATACAGTAGTCCAGTTTCCAGCCCTGGGACTCTGCTTTGCCCTGGCTTATTTTCCCATGGACTAGAGTTATAATCCTTAACCCAAGCCATGTGACTGTGGCCCTGCTCTGTTATATTTTTAGTCCAGAGTCTATTCAAACATTACTCCTCCTCTCAGAACTCTTTCTTGACTCCCCCTGGCAAACATGAGTAGTCCCATTGAAATCTGTATTTCCTGCCCTCGCCCTAGCTGCAACTTTGCTCCAAGGGTTGGTTCCCACCCCACGTCTCAGACTAGGGTGGCCAAGCAACTACTACCAACCCTCCAAGCTCTTCTACAGAGCTGCTGACTTAATAGTCTCTGTGTTGTAGACATGACCTGCCCCCAGAAACTCAAAGGGCAATTACAAGTTTGTTTCCTCATGATTGGGGAATAGGCTGTCTCTGAACTGCACTGTGGCTGCAATGTTAATAGGTTTGTTTCCTCACAACACTATTAGGAAACCAGTGAGTACAGTGTTTAAGCCGGTGACCTCTGGACTGCCTGGATTCAACTACTGACTCCAAACCTTACCAGTTTAGACAAGTCACATCATTACAAGCTTCATTTCCTTCATCTGAAAATTGATCATGATACAGAGAGACCTGATCAGATCACTGGGGAGGAGTGGGAAGGGGCCAGAGATGGAGGTTGATTGAGGCAATGGTAAACAGTTTAAAACAGATTTGGCTGAGGAGCTGAATGCCTCCAGAGCACATGGAATGGTGGGCCAGAAGATTTAAAATAAAAGAAGGGCAGAGACTGGCTCTCTGGTTCTCTTCCTCAAGGATGCCTGGATGGTTGTGCTGCAGCTGCCTGTGTTTCACAAAGGATGGTATTTTGGATGGGTTTTTGGATGGGAGAAGAAACTCCAGGCACAGCCTAGGATCAGGCTGGCTTGGCAGAGGGTGATAGTGTTATCTTTTTTGGGTGTTCTAGCTGGGACAGGCTCTGAGGCAGAAGCCTCCCATTCTTCCAAAATTGTGTAACTTTTGTATGTTATGTTGTCTTAGTTTATAAGCTAATCCTATAGAAATAAGATGATTAAAAACTAACATGGAGAATGATAGAACTCAGATATTAAAGAGTTTAGCCTTAATTGAGAGGCTTAAGTGACTAATGAATGTGCAAAGCTGTTATTCCAAAATTATGTAGTTTTTATTTTTCTTTATTTTTTTCTCTCTCTTTTTAAAATATATTTATTGATTATGCTATTACAGTTGTCCCATTTCCCCCCTCCTAACTCCACTCCATCCTGCCCACCCACTCCCTCCCACATTCTCCCCCTATAGTTCATGTCCATGGGTCATACTTATAAGTTCTTTGGCTTCTACATTTCCTACACTATTCTTACCCTCCCCCTGTCTATTTTCCACCTATCATCTATGCTACTTATTCTCTGTACCTTTCCCCCCCTCTCCCCCTCCCACTCCCCTATTGACAAACCTCCATGTGATCTCCATCTCTATGGTTCTGTTCCTGTTCTAGTTGTTTGCCTAGTTTGCTCTTGTTTATATTTTAGGTGTGGTCATTAATAACTGTGAGTTTGCTGTCATTTTTATTGTTCCTATTTTTGATCTTCTTTTTCTTAGGTAACTCCCTTTAACATTTCATATAATAAGGGCTTGGTGATAATGAACTTCTTTAACTTGACCTTATCTGCGAAGCACTTTATCTTCCCTTCCATTCTAAATGATAGCTTTGCTGGATACAGTAATCTTGGATGTAGGTCCTTGTGTTTAATCTTGGGTAATATAATTATGATGTGCCTTGGTGTGTTCCTCCTTGGGTCCAGCTTCTTTGGGACTCTCTGAGCTTCCTGGACTTCCTGGAAGTCTATTTCCTTTGCCAGATTAGGGAAGTGCTCCTTCATTATTTGTTCAAATCAGTTTTCAATTTTTTGTTCTTCCTCTTCTCCTTCTGGCGCCCCTATAATTCGGATGTTGGAACGTTTCAAGATGTCCTGGAGGTTCCTAAGCCTCTCCTCATTTTTCCGAATTCTTGTTTCTTCATTCTTTTCTGGTTGGATGTTTGTTTCTTCCTTCTGGTCCACACCATTGATTTGAGTCCCAGTTTCCTTCGCATCACTATTGGTTCCCTGTACATTTTCCTTTGTCTCTCTTAGCATAGCCTTCATTTTTTCAACCAATTCTGTGAGCTTCTTGATTACCAGTGTTTTGAACTGTGCAGCTGATAGGTTGGCTATCTGTTCACTGCTTAGTTGAATTATTTCTGGAGCTTTGAAGTGTTCTGTCATTTGGGCCATTTTTTTTGGTCTTGGTGCTTCTGTTACTTAAAGGGGTGGAGCTTTAGGTGTTCCCAGGGGCGGGATAATGCTGGTCGCTGCACTGTGATGTTGTATGTGGGGGAGGCGCCGAGAGGGAGTAATGGCGCCCGCCCCACTCTCCACCAGATTTCAGTCACTCGCTGTGCTACCCACAATCAAATTGGACCCCCCCCCCCAGGTGCTGGTTCCTGAGTGGGTAGGCTTGTGCATGTTCTAGGCCCCTGTGGGTCTCTACAATGACCTCTCCTGTGAGGCTGGGAGTTTCTCCCGCTGCCACCCCAACCCTCACGGGTGTTTTCATTCAGAGGTTTGAGGCTTTATTTTGTTGTGCGGTTTGCTTCACTCCCCGCCGTTCATCCCGGTTTATCTATGCACGAATGTGGGACTGCAGGGTCTGCTAGTGGTCAGACTGCCTGCCCCGTTGGTCCCACACTCCGCCAGTCTCGGTCCTGCCACAGCAACGCGAGTCCTCTCTGCCCTGGTGCCTGTCTCCGCCCCTCCTACTGGTCTGGATGAATGTTTATTTTGTATTTCCTTGGTGTCGGACTTCCTTGCCATTGGATTTTCTGTCAGTTCTGGTTGTGTGAGGAGGCGCAGTGTGTCTACCTACGCCACCATCTTGGTTCTCAATTATGTAGTTTTTAAATAAAGACTCCTTTCCTGTATCACCAAATCTCTTCCTCCAGAATTTTGCCTGGAGGGCCATGGTAGGCAGCAGGACCCCACTTGCTGTTTGGTAACAATAATACTTGTACTTTTTTTCATACGATTGCTATAAGGCTTGAATTGGATAAAGCATGTATGTAGCAGAGAGTCTGACACAGAATCAATGAAGTTTATCGTCATTACTATTATTTTTATTCTAATTATTTTGGGTCTCCATACTGGAAAATATGTCATTATATCTTTGTGTGACCAAGCCATAGTTCAGTATTAGGCATCCTCAAATTCCAGCACTCTGAGATTCCCACTCTTAGATTAGTGTGGCATCTTGATTTCTTTGAGTGTTCTCCACAAACACTTCTGAGAATCCCGTGAGTGTTGCATGTGTAATGGCATGACCTCCATCCCGTTGTGGCTCCTAAGATAGTACCACTGTTCCCTCAGGGACCCTGGTGAGGAGGGACATGGCAAGAAGGGGGAGGGGCGAGTATTTTAGATACAATTTAGAGCCCCTGCCGCAACTCTGTTGTCCTCTGCTATCCTCTCGGTCACTGCGCTGCCCTGGGGCTTTTGTTCATGCTCTGCTCACCTCCTCCAGGACAGCCGCTGCCTCTGACTGGCAATCTCCCCTCAGTCTCTGAGGCCCATGACTTCCTCTCTGAATTATGGGGAAAACACTTCCTTTTAGCCCAGTTCTTTCAGAGGAGGACGATAGAGCAAAATGGTTGAACTTGCCACAATGCTTTCTTTCCAGCGGGTACAAGCACCCTATTCAGAGCTAAGGAAAGGGGTAGGTGAGCAAGCCTCAGCGCCCCAGCCTTAATCTGATCAGCCTTTCAGACTTCTTCTCGTCCACAAGGAATTCCTTTCAGGTGACCTGTTATCCCATCTTCAATCTTGTTTTATCTCTGTCCGCACACTCTCTTGCCTGTGATCTATCAGACTGCTGTCCTTTTATGAATGTCTGTGTAGGAACTGCATGAACTTCAATGCCTAATATGGTTTAATGCGGAACTCCCAGGGTCCATTCTATCAGGGAATGTAGCTGTTTTCCAAATGTTTTATGTTGTAGAAGAATTGTCTTCCTAGAGTGAAATAAACCCCTTTAAGCAACACAAGTAGGATCACTGTCCTCAGCTTACATTCTAGTGGAAAAGATACAAATAAGATAATAAATAAAGTAATTACAGAGAGTGATAAGCATCATGCAGAAAATTTAACAAGGCATTATAAAGCAAGTGTCAGAAAAAGGCTGAGGAAGCGGCATTTGAGCTGAGACTCTAAAGAGGAAAGTGAGCCATCCACATCGGGAGTGGTGGAAGAGCAGCGTAAAACCACTGAAGAGCTTTGAGCAGAAAGTGACATGTTCTAGTTTATGCTTTAAAAAATCATTTTGGCTGTGTGAGAGAAGAAATTTGAGGTAAATAAGATAAACGTGAAGGCCGTTTTGGGGGCTGCTGCAGGACCATAGGAGAAAGATAATGGTGGCTTGAGCTTAGATGGTGAATAGATTTCAGATATATATAACAAGACTACAATTGCCAGTGATTTAAGTCCTGCCACTTATCCTGAGCCCCAGTCCAAGAAAACAAGGCCCCATTTTTCTTCTGAGTAGACCATCTTGGTGAACTGGAAAAAGACTTTGATGTTATTTCTTTTTAAATTGTTATTTTCCGATACAGTCTACATTCAATGTTATTTTATATTAGTTTCAGGTGCACAGCATGATATTTTTGGAGGCAGAACCTGTAGGCTATGAAGATGCATTGACTGTGTGGAGAGAAGGGAAATGTGGGGTGAAAGATGCATGAAAAGTGTCGTGGTGGATAACTGTGCCATTTGCTGAGGGGGAGCAGACTGGGACAGGGGGAGAACGGAGAAGGGTCCAAGAGCTCTGTTTTGGGTGCATTACATATCACATGCTGTAGACATTACTCTTGCTTGAGTGCATGTTTCAGTTATTCTTTCAGAAGTCTATGACTGGTAAACTTTCTAAAGCCTGACATGACTTTATGTCTTAATTTCTATTAACACATATCTTAGCTTCACCCTTACATTTGAATGCCTGTCTGGTGAGAGAAATCCTAGGATAATGTTACCTACCCTTAGACTTTCCTCCAGGATATGGCTCTATTATCTTCTCACATCCAGAGTTGGTTGTGAGAAGACCGATGTCATCATAACCTTGTTCTAGTATTAAAAATCTGCTTTTGTTTAGCTCTAGAAATGTTCACAATGTCTTTTAGTTTATCTTTAGTGTTCTGAAATTATATATGAAAGTGTTATCGATAGGTGAGGGTTTAAACAAATCTGTTTAGCCTTGTGTATACTTGCTGTGTCAGAATTTATCTATAAATTTATGGAAAATTTCCATTTAATACTACTTTAAATATTGCCGCCTTTCATTCTTCCTTTTCTCTCAAAATAAAGCTACTATAAATGGACACCAGAATTTTTGGATAATCCTCCATGTCTAAGTCTTTCTGGGAACACTCCGGGAGAATTCATTGACTTGATTTTAAAGTTAATTCATTTTTCACCTATGTCTCTATTAAGTTATTTTTATCTAGTTTTTCTTTAATTTAATCCATTGTAGTTTTCATTTTGAGATCTCCAATTGGTTCTTTTGCATGTCAGCATGGTTTTTTTTTCATGAGTGTGCTATTTTCCTTTATCCCTCTGAATATATCCATTACTTTTTTTCAAGATCTTTTCCCTTTGCTCCATTAGTTCTTTGTTCTATTGTAGGCACTTGTGTTTATTGATTCTATTGTTTTGTTTTTAAGCTCTTGGTTTTCTGAGGGCTAAGTGATTCTTGATTGTATGGACATCTTTGAGACTGTGATTTCCTGTTAAACAGTGTCTATATGAGTCCAAGACCTACTCAAGGGAGAGATGGGAGTGTCTGCTGAGAAAATATTCTGTCTGGGTCTATGGTAGCCTTGAGGAGAAATGGGTCCTGCTTCCTGGTGCTATAGCTGGGTCTCTAGTCTTCTGGGTGTGGATGTTTTCCATTTCTCCCAGACATTGCCAGCACCCTAGACATGGCCACGTCTCTCTGACTGTAGCTTACATATACCTGTCACTACTTGGAGTAAAAAATTCCCAATCGCAGCTGCTTGGTTCAGATTGCGGGTATTCATTCACTTGGCCGCTCTTGCTGAGGTATCCCAGCCAACCTTCCTGCTTTCCTATTATTTCTCCTAGGTCATCTCCTACTTCCAGTATTCAACAATGCCAATTCTATCTGCTTGCCATCTCCTCAGATTCCTAAGAGTTTTCTGTTTATATATTCCCTTTTCTTATTTTTAAGCACCTTCTTACATGTTTTCTTTATTTGTTTAGTTACTGATATCTGTCATTTTTAGAGATTTTCATGTGGATGGAAACAACTTAGCTCATGCTCAGCCCACCATATTGATGAGGAGGGTATCTGTTAGATATTTGCAGGCACACAGATATACAAATCTAAGGAAGGGCCAGGGAGCCCTGGACTGGAGGTTTTGATGTTTAGATGAGGGACGCAGCATGATACAGAGTAGTAAGTCCTGTGGGCTAATGAATCACTGAAGAAAAGAGTACAGCTAGGAAAAAAAGCACCTGGAAGTGAGAGAGCATAGAGGTGTTAAAAAAGATGATCTATATTGGTACATATTGACTAATCTCTCTATCTTCTTAAATAATACCAAGTGAAGTGGTAAATACCAGAGTTCTTGAACTAGAGATAATTAGAAAGATGAGAATTTGAGAATACCAAATATTTTACTAACATTACTTGTTTGAGTTAGGGGTTTTTACCCTGTTTTTAGCCATTTGTCTGAGGATCAAGTGTCTGAAATTCTGCTGTATGCCCAGCATAATGACAACAATGTACATTGAAGAGGTGAGAGGTTTGTTTTCCTTTGAATAAACAAATAACTAATGCTAACCTGCTAGCGATTCTTCTCTGACTCAGTATTTTCCTCTGCTAACCAGTAACACATTTCTAAGTTAAACATTTTTGAAAGGAGTCACCAGAGAGAGAAAAATAAACATTCACCTGCATCACAAAGGGTGTTGTGCTCTCCCCTGACTTTAAATACTGAAGTTAATCTTGCTCCAGGCGACCTGGAATTTCCTTCCCAAAAAGTCTCACACGTGTTGCCAGTTCACTTTTATTTGGTTTACCTACTCAAAAAATGGCTTACCATGGCAATCCTTGTCTGCATGACAGGCAGTTATAATTTGCTTGGAAAAACTACAACGAAGTGTCATTTTTAATAAACTCTTTACACCAAAATATTTTCTTTTTTAGTGATTTCAAGTTACTTCATTGTGGTTGCATGGTCTTTGAAAAAGATCTTTTTTAAGTGAAAAAAAAACATTAAGGAAATCCATACATTTGCTCAATATTTGTGATGGGTGGTGATGGGATTGTTATAGCCTCTCAAATTAGGAAAATAACTGACTTCCTGTCTCCTTGGTGCTACAGAAGCAATTTTCAAATGACGCTTGCTTGAACCAAGTCCTGCATTTTATAAACAGGTGCTTTGGATTGAAGTAGTGTGAGGTATGAGAAGAACAGAGAGCCAAAAATAAATGCAACCCAGTTTGAACCCTACTCCATGCCCCTGGGTATGTGTTCCATTCAGAAAAATTCAAAGATAGTTCCAAAAATCCTGCTATGGCATTGTGTGGTGGTGCTAACAATAGCAGTCAAAAGATTTTGTGTGATCATGAACAATTATTTGCATGAATACGTTCACAGATTCAGCAAATCGCCTGCCAACAGGCAGTGAATGTCACACAATACTGCCATATTACAAATTCAAATATTGGTATTCTGTGATATTTATTTCTGCGGCACAAACATGTTTGGATCAATATGCTCTATGTCACTAGATTTGTAACTTGAGTACCCTAAAAGCAGTAACAAGTGCAACTTTACAAAACAATTGCACACTATTCTCCAAATCAGATTATAATCTGCACTCGGCATCCAGTGAGTGCAAAATGTATTATGCAAATGAGCTTGGTGCTCTAGGTCCACAGAATGATGGGAATTAGTTCTTTTATTATTATTATTTAAAAAATTAATTTATTGTTCACTTACCATTGTCAGCATTTTCTCCCCACCCCTTTCCCCCAACCCCAGACAAAAACACCTCCCTCCACTGCTTCCACCCTTCCCCTTGGTTTTGTCCATGTATCCTTTATAGTAGTTCCTGAAAACCCTTCTCCCCACTGTTCCCTCCCCATTCCACTCTAGTTATTGTTAGATTGTTCTTAATTTCAATGTCTCTGATTATATTTTCTTTGCTTTTTTCTTTTGTTGATTATTTTCCAGTTAAAGGAGAGATCATATGGTATTTGTCCCTCACCACCTGCCTTATTTCACTTAGCATAATGCTCTCCAGTTCCATCCATGCTGTCCCAAAGGGTATAAGTTCCTTCTTTCTCTTTGCTGCATAGAATTCCATTGTGTAAATGTACCACAGTTTGGGGATCCACTCATTTGCTGATGGGCACTTAGGTTGCTTTCAGCACTTGGCTATTGTAAACTGTGCTTCTATGAACATTGGGGTGCATAGGTTCTTTTGGATTGGTGTTTCAGGGTTCTTAGGGTATAATCCCAGTAGCGGAATTGCTGGGTCAAAGGGCAGTTCCATTTTTAGTTTTCTGAGGAAATTCCATACTGTTTTCCACAGTGGCAGTACCAGTCTGCATTCCCACCAACAGTGCATGCACTGGGGTTCCCTTTTCTCTACATCCTCTCCAACACTTGTTTGTTGATGTGTTGTTTATGAGGGCCATTCTGACTGGTATGAGATGGTATCTCATTGTGGTTTTAATTTGCATCTCTCTGATGGCTAGTGATGCTGAGCATCTTTTCATGTGTCTCTGAGCCCTCTGTATGTCCTCCTTGGAAAAGGGTCTGTTCAGGTCTTTTGCCCAATTTTTAATTGGGTTGTTTGTCTTCCTGGAGTGGAGTCATGTGAGTTCTTTATATATTTTGGAGATCAAAACCTTCTGTATCATTGGCAAATATGTTTTCCCATACTGTTGGTTCTCTTTTCATTTTAATGTTGTTTTCTTTAGCCATGCAGAAGCTTTTTAATTTGATGAAATCCCATTTATTTATTTTTTCCTTTATGTCCCTTGCTTTAGGGGACATATCCATGAAGATGTTGCTGTGTGGAATGTCTGACATTTTCCTGCCAATGTTTTCCTCTAGGACTTTTTTGGTGTTACAACTTATATTTAAGTCTTTTATCCACCTTGAATTTATTTTTGTGTATGGTGTAAGTTGGTGATTGAGTGTCATTTTTTTGCATGTAGCTGTCCAGATCTCCCAACACCACTTGTTGAAGAGGCTATTTTTGCTCCATTTTATGCTTCTTCCCCTTTTGTCAAATATTAATTGATTGTAGAGTCTTGGGTTTCTTTCTGGGATCTCTGTTCTGTTCTATTGGTCTATGTGCCTGTTTTTATGCCAGTACCAGCCTGTTTTGATTACAGTGGCCCTGTAAACAGTTTGATATCAGGTACTGTGGTCCCTCCTGCTTTGTTCTTCTTTCTCAAAATTGCTACAGTTATTCAGGGTCCTTTATGGTTCCATATAAATTTCTGAAATGTTTGTTCTATATCTGTGAAATAAGTCATGGGTACTTTAATAGGGATTGCATTGAACCTATAAATCTCTTTGGGTAGTATGACCATTTTGATTATGTTAATTCTTCCAATCCATGAGCATGGTACATGCTTCCATTTGTTTGTGTCTTCCTTCATTTCTTTCTTCAGTGTTGTGTAGTTTTCTGAGTGCAGGTCTTTTACCTCCTTCGTTAGGTTTATTCCTAGGTACTTGATTTTTCTTGTTGCTATATCAAATGGGATTTTTTTCCCTGGTTTCTCCTTCTGATGTTTCATTGTTGGTATACAAAAATGCCTTTGATTTATGAGTAGTTTTTTGGTGGAGTCTATAGGATTTTCCATGTACACTATCATGTCATCTGCAAACAGTGACAGTTTCATTTCCTTCTTTCCAATTTGGATGCCTTTTATTGCTTTTTCTTGTCTGATTGCTGTGGTTAGGACTTCCAATACTATGTTGAATAGGAGTGGTGAGAGAGGGCATCCTTGTCTTGTTCCTGATCTTAGTGGGAAAGCTCTAAGTTTTTGTCCATTGAGTATGATGTTGGCTGTAGGTCTGTCATATATGGCCTTTATTATGTTGAGGAATGTTCCCTCTATTCCCACTTTGCTGAGTGTTTTCATCATTAATGGGTGCTGTATCTTATCAAATGCTATTTCTGCATCTATTGATATGATCATGTGGTTTTTGTCTTTGCTTTTGTTTACGTGATGTATTATGCCTATTGATTTGCAAATATTTTACCATCCTTGCATCCCTGGGATGAATTCCACTTGATCATGGTGTATGATCTTTTTAACGTACTGCTACATGTGGTTTACCAATATTTTATTGAGGATTTTAGCATCTATGTTCATTCAGCATTATTGGTCTGAAGTTTTCTTTCTTCGTTATGTTTTTATCTGGTTTTGGGGTTAGGATGATGTTGGCTTCACAGAAAGAGTTTGGGAGTCTTCCATCCTCTTGTATTTTTTGAAACAATCTGAGGATGGGGGTTAGCTCTCCCTTAAATGCTCTGTAGAATTTTCCTGTGAAACGGCCTGGTCCAGGGCTTTTGTGTGTCAGGAGCTTTTTGATTAATGTTTCATCAGGTGTTATTGGTCTGTTCAGGCTTTCTGCTTCTTCTTCATTGAGTTTTGGAAGGTTATATTTTTCTAGAAATTTGTCCATTTCACTTAGGTTTTCAAATTTTTTGTCATATAGTTCTTTGTAGTAATTTCTTACAATCTTTTGTATTTCTGTGGTATCGGTTGTAATCTCTCCTCTTTCATTTCTGATTGTGTTTATTTGGGTCCTCTTTTTTTCTTTGTTAACCCCACTTAAGGGCTTGTTGATTTTGTTTATCTTTTCAAAGAACTAGTTCCTGGATTTATTGATCCTTAGAATTGTGATTTTAGTCTCTATGTCTTTTAATTCACCTCTGACCTTGGTTATTTCCTTCCTTCTACTTGCTCAGGGTTGTCTTTGTTGTTGTTCCTCAAATTCTTATAGGCGTAGCATTAGGTTGTTTATTTGAAATATGTCTATCCTTTTTAAGTAGGCCTGAATCACTATGAACTTTCCTCTCAGGACTGCCTTGGCTGTGTGAAAGGAATTTGTTTTAAGCTCAAGATGAATGTGGCCATGGCCAAATGATAGGGGACCATATGACCCGGAGGATTAATCATTCTTATGGTTTATGATAGATGCTTCTTCAGGTGCCCTTCTTCAGCTTCACAACGCAGTATAAAAAAGCCTGATGAGAAGTTCTCTTAAACAGATGTTGAAAAAGTAAGCATTTTGATACTTTTTCACCTTTTACATTTTGGTAACATTTGAGGTGTTCTTTGTTCTCCTTTATTTTTTAAGCTCAGTGAATCATTTTAGTAACTTTTAAGCTTAATATAAATTTAGGTGACCAATTCTTAGTATATTACACATAATGTAGTCATTTTCTTACTTGTATAATATTTTGGCAAAACTTTCAAGTAGATCAGCTGCAAATATTGGGTTGAGCTTCTAAACATGTTTCTCCAGGCAAAAGTATCCTGTAGCTTACTTTATGGAAACTTTGCATCATCCTGTCCCAGATCAAAAACTGATTGAGTATCAATTTGAGAACCAGGCTTGGAACTAAATGCTTTTAGGCTGAAAGAGGTCAGGGGTAATATTTTTACTGCTTCCAAGTTAGATCTAATTCAGAACCCATGAGCAAAAATGAATTTCAGTGGATTAAAAATATGGTAAATAGTACTAGGTAAGTCAGTGAATACTGTAGATGAATAAGTTAGGTAAATTATTAGGCCAGGGCATTCTGACTTAAGGAGCATTGTGAAAAACAACACAGAATAAAACTAGTGACCACAGCTAGACACAGACCAGAAGAAAAAGTATGGGGCTGGAAAAAACAGAGGGCAGACTTTGATATTAGACTCAGGATGAACTGAATCAATAACATACGATCATTTGAAGAATTGCTATGGTAACTGAAACCTGTCTGATGCAGGACAGTACTCAAGAAAGTAGGTACAATTAATGAGTGAAACAAGGTAGTTAATTAAGTTACAATGGGCAAAATAGAGGGGTTACAGACCTGGATTCCATTGTGTAGGGGCAGATCAGTCCAAGTTAAGTGAGCTAAGTGTCTACAGGTGTTTCAAGTGCTAGGGGTTGGAGCAGTTAATAAAAGTGAAAGTTCATACTTTGCCAGGTTACTTCAAACTTTATTCTTGTGTGAAGTGTTGAGAGTTAGAGTAAAAATAAAATAGCATTTTGAATGAATGTGGTGTCTTTCTCTTAGGATTCTCAAAATACATACAAAAACATGTACCAATGTTTAGAAAGAGTAAATAAGTATGTTGAATATTGCCAACAGATTGAGTAAGATGAGGACAGAAAGGTGTCCCAGTGCATTTAACACCATGCTCAACAGCAGTTGTTGTTGAGTGATGATGGGAGCAGGAGAGAAGTATAGAAGTCAAGAACAGCAGTTTGCTGCGACGGGGAGCAGAAAAATTGGTGTAGCTGAGGGACAAGATGAGGGGGTTCTATGGAGACTTGTCTGCAAGATTTATAGGATGAAAAATACAGAGCAGATTAAAAGCAACTGAGTGTGGTGCATTGGAAGGAGAGATTGCTGATTGAGTTTAGAAAAGACCAGACTGAACTAATGAATGGGGCTAGGAGCCAAGGCCCTTGGAGAAGGACTTTTCTAATGGCATGGATGGAACTGGAGAGCATTATGCTAAGTGAAATAAGCCAGATGGTGAGGGAACAAAAACCATATGATCTCACCTTTAACTGGAACATAATTAACAAAAGAAAAAAGCAAACAAAATATAACCAGAGACATTGAAATTAAGAACATTGTAACAATAGCCACAGGGGAGTGGGGAGGGGATAGTGGGAAGAGTGGTCTATAAAGGGCACAAGGACAAAATCAAGGGAGAGGGTAAAGGTGGGGGAGGGAGGCGGGACTGGCTGAGGTGTGGTGGAGGGAAGGGGAGAAAATGCAGACGACTGTAACTGAATAAAAATAAATAAATAAATTTTAAAAAAATAAAAAGAAACTTTTGCTTTGTTATGTTAGGGGAAAAAGATCTAAATGTTTGTGGGTTTGGTGGCAGGTAGGTAAAGTGCAACTCTAGTTGTTTCTATTTTAATGCAAGAATGAGGCTGCTTGGGAGGGAATAGTTGATATAGAACATTTGAAATGAGAGAAGTTATAAAATTGTTATCTTGGTAAGCAAGGATGAAGCTTATTATGCAAAAACTATAGGATACCTGGACCATATTGAGAGCCCATCTGAGATCTGAGATAATAAATGTAAAGAGAAATCAATCTGCTGCTCTGGGTCATTTTTCTCTAAGTACCAGCCACTGGAGATGGGTTTGAATTTATTCAAGGCTGGGGACTCAGAGCCCCTCTGCACATCCTGGGAGCTTAGGCATTGTTCCTCCACTTGCCAACTGCGAGCCCTTAGAAAGAGTATCTTAATTTCTCCATCTGTAAACTGGAGATCATAATAGTATCTATTTTATTGGGCTGTTAGGAGGATTAAATTATTTAAAGCTGCAAAATGCTTAGAACACGCTGTGATATGATAAGAACTCAATTATTCTTAGCTAATAACTCCCATTATATAAAGCATACGAAATGCTCGTGCTTTACAAGCTACAATACTTTCTGTCCAGGTAAAGCAAAACAAGTAGAGTTTTGAAAATTTTAAACCATAATAATACATAAGTAATTTTCTTGGATTAAGAAATATACATGATTTTAGGAATAATCATTTTTAAGCCAACAATTCATAGCTGTAAAATTTCCTAGTTTCTGAAACTCAACTTTTCACAGATTTTCTAAAATTAATCATAATTCTCATAGATTAAAGCTAAGTGATAAATTCTGTCTGAAAATTAGAATTCATTTATGAATAGTTTTCCTTAAATTTTAGAGTCTGGAAGATTTTGGTTCCAAAATTTCATTCATTTGTATTTTATGCAAATACTTTCCTTGAACCAATAATATTACCTAAGTGTGTAATCCTTTGAAATTGCACAAGTTAAAACATTAAGTTGACATTATGGATTATTTGTATAATCTTTCAAAAATGCTTCCTCATTAAATACAAGTAAACAGTTGGTGTTTTTCCTGTGCAAAGCCCCATAAAAAGCACCATTGGTATGCCAGATAGAAAAGGCAGAGCTGCTGGCTCTCCAGACATTTATCAGTTATTATATTTAATCCTCAACATTAAAAAAGGGCAAGTATACTTTGCTCATTTCATAAACAAACAAGGAGACAAAAGATTTTAAAGTAAAAAAATACAGAGTTTGTAGAATAGCTGTGACTTTTAAATGACCATGACCCATTTTAATTTTCCCAGAGCTAATGTAAAATGTCAACTGTAAGGATTACCTGGGATAAAGGACTTAGAAAAACAAACCAAACCCCCGCCCCCTCCATTATTACTCATTATTACTGCCATCATATTACTACTCCTAATACTGTTACTGCTATACTAATCAGAGTGATTTATGTACCTTTCAAGAACTCCACTCAGGTCCAAGTATACCCAATGTATATGGAGAAATTCAAAGTTAGGTGTATTGATCATAAAAAATAAAATACTTCCAAATGATATAAGAAAACCAAAGGTCATGTGGAAACCATATAATGTTGCATGACACCATGTACATAAAGACATATATGCACATATATAAAAAAGTATGCCCACTCTTATACTAAGAATATTTTTAGCTTTTGTCCTTTCTTCTTCTCCCTTTTAAAATTATTGTTCTTTCTTTCTCATTACAGCACATTCTCACCATAAAATGTTGCCTGAAAATCTATAAATCAAACAGGTCTAAAGACCTGGGTTCTTTGATGATTTAGTTTTCTGTGTTTTATTTTTTAAGCTTTATTGGTATACAATTGACATACAAAAAAACTGCACACATTTAATGTATACAATTTGATGAGTTTGGACATACACACTTATCCTAACTACAATTAAGTGAAACATATTCATTACCTAGAAAAATTTCCTTGTGTCCTCCCTTTTTTTTGTGGTAAAAACATTTAACATGAGATCTACTCTCTTAAAAATTTAAGGTCACAATATCCTATTGTTAACTATTGTCTCTGTGTTTGTTGAATAAGATCTAGCAGATTTCTAGCTCTTACTCATCTTGTATAACTGGAACCTTACACCCATTGAATAACTACCTATTTCTCACTTCCCCCATCCTCTGGCAACCACCTTCCTATTTTTCTGCTTCTATAAGATTGACTATTTTAAATAGCTCATGTAATTGGAATCATGTACTATTTATTTGTCCTTTTGTAATTGACTTACTTCACTTAGCATAATTTTTTCCATGTTTATTCATCTTGTTGCAGATAGTGAAATTTTCTTTACGTTTGAGGCTGAATAAATGTTACATTGCATGTATATACCTCATTTTTAATTCATTTTTCTGTTGATGGACATTTGGGCTGTTTTAATATCTTGGTTGTTATGAATAATGGAACAATGAACACAGGGGTAAAAATATCTCTTTAAGATCCCAATTTCAATTCTTTTGGATATGTACTCAGAAGTGGGATTGCTGGATTATGTGTTAATTCTATTTTTAATTTTTTGAGGAACCTCCATACTGTTTTCCATCATGGCTGCATCACTTTACATTCCCACCAACAGTGTGCAAAGGTTTCAATGTCTTCACATCCCTGTCAACACGTGTTATCTTTTGTTAGCCTTCCTTTCAGGGGCATCCAACCTTTTGGCATCTCTGAGCCACACTGGAAGAAGGGGAGCTGTCTTGGGCCACTCATTAAATACACAAACATTAATAAAAACTGATGAGCAAAAACAAAATTTTAAGTAAATTTACAATTCTGTGTGGGCCACATTCACAGCCGTCCTGGGCCACATGCAGCCCAAAGGGCATAGGCTGGACGCCCCTGCCTGAGTAAAAGGCAACTTTAAGAACAGCATCTATTAGATGGGCAGTGTGGTTGTCTTCTGGGTTTGCTTGGTTACAATGGGAGGGAAAGGGCTCAGTTTAAAACTGAAGAATTTAAGCTAGAAAAAATGGAACTAATTTAAATGAAACCTGAAAAGTTTAACAGAGTTATTCACTTAAAATCAAAGGTGATATCCACATCCCTTGCTTAGTTAGACCAGATATACCAATTTTATTGCAAATGGACTTGTTTGGCGGGAAGAAAAGTCACATTCTAGGACTCTATTTAAGAAAAATAAAAGAGTTAGAGTTAAATACTAGTTATTCATGGTTTATATTGTGCATCATACATAGAGAAATGATGCTAATTTTGTGATTATTTTATTTGTTTTTTTATCTTATTAGCCAACATAGCAGTAGTTTAAAAGATCTTTGAATTTTCTGCATCATAAAAAAACACGTATTTTAGCACTTTTAATTGATTTGTCCAAGAGTCTCTAATTTCAAAATGTTATACTTACTTCCATAACATTTTATCTACAAGATTTCTTGCTATTATTTTTGCAAAGTGATATTTTATAAAACAAATGATTAATTGAAATAAATGGCCTTGCTTTGAGACATCCGATTCAACATTGTCTCCTATAGTAATGGCAAACTGTGAGCTGATTGATGTGTTTCAAAGCCATTAGTGACCTATGGAAACCCACCAGGCCTTGATAGAAGAATTCTTTTTCAGCAAAGATGTTTGGTAATGTAAGCAACAGAATTAAAAGGAATTTGACTAAACCTTACTTAGGCATGGCACGAAAAATTCAACCATAGTCACTAACACATGAGTTATAAGTAGCTGTCATTTAAACCTCAGGTGATAAGATTTGGGGGAGATAATTTCCCTTATTTTCCTGTTGAGATTTGGGAAGCACACAGGAAGACGTAGGAGTTCCATTGAGAAAGTTAGTACTTCCAAGCCAACAAAGGGGGAAGATGTTTAGCGAACACTCAGGGAAACTGCTAATCACTACTGTTCTATTGTGGTTGGGAGTGGCTCTTTGGTTTTGATGCTGACACCTGCTTGAAAGATAATAATAACATTTTAAATTAAGGACACAATCATAAATGCTTTATTAATATTTATTGAATGATTCCAAGATGTAGTCATATCCTTTAATAACTTTTTATAATGCAAGTTATAAAATTCATTGGCAACATATTCTTAATAAATGATGCCATAATAAGCTCCTATAATGTTGCTATAACACAGCTGTTGTTAATTAAAACAATGTATGCATCTGCTTCATCCATTAATTTAGATTATTAGTACATAAAGTATGTTAAAATGACCAATGTAATTTTTAAAATAATCATTCTTTGGATGAACCTTCAGCCACAATGACTTTCCTTCACTCTCACAGCACCTGTAGGCTTTCCGTTTGAAAACAAAAGAGAAAACTTAGGTCACCAAATGTCTGAAGGTATTCCTAAGTTAATAACCTATGTATACTAGTTTCTTTTCTGCACTGTGTGTGCTAGATCTGCTACCTGAAACTAACACCAGGAGACATAACTATTTTATGCACATGATTTTGGTCTCAATCTGCTTTCTTAATATCCAAGAAGTGCTCAAAATGGCACACCCCAATATTTTCCTAACCTCAGAGAATATTCTACCATTTGAAGATGCATCCTCTCCCTTGATCAATTAAATCACTGTCCTTTGTCCATACAATGCCATGTATTTTTGGAACTTAGCATATAATTAATGAAGTTTGTAGAAGAAAAAAGCTTTATATCGTATAAATTTCAGCTTTGATCTTGCAGAACTCTTTTCTCCATTCCCTGCTCATTTCCATTACCATACATTTTCAAGTAATGTTTTCAACAGCATTAACATAGCAAAACCTGAATAATATAGCATGAAAAATAGAACATTTCCTAATAAAGTAATTAAAAATGATTGTTGATTCATGTGTTCAGTAGTCTGCTTGGGCTGCCATAGCAAAATACCATAGATCGGGTGACTTCAACAACAGAAATTTATTCTCTCATAGTTCTAGTATCTATGGAACCCAAGACCAAGTAACTGGCAAATTTGGTTTCTGGTGGGAGCTCTTTCTGGTTTTCAGATGGCTGCTGTGTCCTCATCATGATGAAGAGGTCCTATCTCCAATTACAGTCCCATTGGGGTCAAGGCTTTAATGTGTGAATTTGGGGGTGGGGCACGATTCCGTTTGTAGCAGTATGGTTACATGTAGAAGCAAGTAAGACACATAAATATTTTCTAACTCCTAACATTTTAACATGGTTATCTTGACTTCAAAGAGATTTTTAAAGCTTTTATTTATTTATTTATTTTTACAGAGTGGGGAAGGAAGGGAGAGAAACGTAGATGTGTGAGAGAAAAATAGATCGTTTGCAGCCTCCCACCGGGGACCCAACCTAGGCATGTGCCCTGACTGGGAATTGAACCCAGTGACATTTTAGGTTAGTGGGAGGACACCCAACCCATTGAGCTACACCAGTCAGGGTTACTTCAGAGGGAGTTTTTAAAGTTTGTAATATGAAAAACACATCTTAATGAAAACAATATTCCTTTTAATTCTATAAGCATAAATCCCGAAATCATCAAAATTTTATCCTGTTCATAATTGAGCTCATACCTCATCCCAGAAAGATTTAGTTGCTGAGAATATAATGGTGAATAAAACATAAGGTTCCTGCTTTCATGGAGCTTACATCCTAGAGTGGAGAAAGCCAGTAAACTAATATACGTACATAAATAAGAAAACATCTGATAGTGATAACTGCTGTGAAGAAAAGGTGATACTATAACAGAGACAATGCGATGGGATACTGTACTTTGTGCAGTTTAGGGCACCTGAGCAGGTCACAATGCAATGAAGAAGAAGAAAACATTGTGAAAAGCATCCCAAGCACTAATAATAATAAATGAAAATGTTTGGAGGTTGCTTTCATTAACTATTAAATTAAAATGATTATTCACACAGAAGAAAAGCTACATCAAACATCAACACACTCTTTTGTGTAGAATTGGAAATTCAGAAATTTCTCATGGTTTTCTGTCACAGTAATCCTAAACATAAAGATTACCTGAAAAAAGGTTTTGGTTAAGCTGTTCTTCCCTGCCCATCACTGCTATCTTGTAGGTGGACCAAGGAGAGAACCAGCTCTTCTCTTCATGTACCTAGACTGCCATGTTTTTACTCAGTGTACCCGCATAACTGTCTACAACTATAAAAATTTGGAGACTGTTTGGAAAGAGTTTAATGCACAGATTCATTCAAACAAGAGATTAGCAATATTTTACAATTTGCCTTCCTCTCTAAAAGAAAGGGGGACTGAGTTCCTGACTCAGTCTCACATCTTCCTCCTGTGGGAAGTGATCATTAGCGTCTGGCCGTTTTCATTTAAATATTTCACTTAAAATGTCTAGCAGGTGAATTAAATTCGAGGATGGGTTTGTGACAGCAAGTAAGAAAGAGAAAACTTTAATAATCAAATCTGGACTTGATTTGTGTGGTTAAAACAACCAAATCCCACTCCCTTTGGTAAGTGCCTGAGAGCAGAAACCTCGGAAAGCCTCTCCAGATGCCCTGGGCTAAAAACAGCCAGGTGATTATGAGTTACAGATGTTTTAAATTTGCTAATAAAAAGGTGAAAATCACCCTAGTTGGTATTCTTCTCATTGGAAGCATATAAAGCCCCAGTGAAGGATTAAAATTAATTAAGCCATGAGTAAATAAAAAGGTAAGGATTGGAAACATGCCCTGTGTTAATGTGGATACACTTGCACATTATAGTGCAAAGAGATAGAGAAAAGTCGGTACATTCACAGAAAATTCACATCAGAAAATACATGTAAGGGAAATCCAGGTCGATGTTGAAGCAAAGGAATCCAGATGACCAACTTATTTGCCTCTCAAAGAAAATAAAAATAGGGATGACTCACCCTTTGCTATCTATATTCTCTTAGAGCTTCTAGCTCAATCTCTCTGAGTCTTTGGAAACTTGGGTTTTACAAAGCAGGCAAAACAAAGGCGAGGGTACAACCCTCCCTCAAGCAGCACTTATACTTTGGAAAGACAAAAAAGTTTCTGTGTAGCTCTGCACACTTACTGTTACTATACTTCCCAAACTGAATCCTTAGAATCATGTTAAGAAATCATGATTTCAAAACAGAAGGGCGGAGATTGCTTTTTCTACCATCTTTATTATTGCAAAGGAAAATGTGCTTCACACTACCATTCTCCCCAGCAAGTATTTCTGATAAAATTCCCTCCTCCTTCATTTGCTACATAACAGGAGGCTGGAGTGGGGAGCCTATTTGAAATAGTGAATTGGAGTATTGACACCCAAGGTTGAAATTAACTCAGTGCCATATAAATTGAGGTGAAATGTATTTAAACTCTTCTGAAGTATTATTTTGAGGTGGGTAGAATCACTGTTATTTTTAACTTACTTTTAGTCATTTCTCATCTTAAAATTGCTGCATGTCCTAAACACCCTTCCTTTCCCTGCTTTACTTATAAACTCATAAAAGCTTCTCATTCTTACCAAAGTTGCAGCTTACTAGTGCTTCGTGGCAATCTTGCTTTCCCAAATTTGCCAGATCCATCTGCCCCTTGAATCTCAACTGCCTCTTCCCTTTCTTCATGTCTCTGCATGGTGATACTTGTATTTCTCTAGCCATGCGTTTTCATATCAATAAACCTCTGCAAAAGCTGCATTCCCTGCCTGTCACACTCTTCCTTTTCCCTTCCATGTTATCCAAAGTACAGCTCTGACTGTTTAAATACTCTGTGTCTACCAGACCCAGATCAAGTGTCTCCTCTTCTTTAATATATGGTTGATTCCCCTAACAAGAAGTGGCCATCTCTATCATGTACCCTAATTATAAGAGCACAGTGTGATTTACCCTAGAGTTATTCGTGCACATGTTTTCCTCCTTAAGGACCACATAGTCCTCTTTGTAACCGACTCAGAGTCTATGACCATATCTAGCATGCAGTAGGCAGCTGATATTCATTGATTTAAATTGGCTTTGAGAACACTACTGATTTCTTTTGGCATTTATCTTGGTCTAGAAAGCAATGGTGACCACACATCTGGGACACCATCGCACTATTCAGAGAGAGGAAATCTACACAGCAGCCAATCAATTCTTCTTTAATTAATCACAGGTTAGAACAAGCTTGTTCTTGCCTTGCTGGAGAATCATGGCAGAGCAGGTTGAGTTTGGAGCTCTTGAAAATAAGCCTTGAGGACACTCAGAGCATGACTATAATGAAACGGCTCCCTCTGTAGAGTGAGCAAGACTGCTTTGCTCAGTCGTCAGTCAACCACCACAGCTACTTGTTAATTAATGGGGCCACGTTTCTTTCCTGATGGGAACAACATTTGGTTACATTTCTGAAAGGAGAATTGATTTTGATTGACTCAGACCCTCTGTTTACCATGTCACAAACATGTAGTTGGATGACTAATTGAGTGACTGGCCTCTCGTTGGAAAGCTCTGGCCCCTTCTCCTAAGCTACTTCATTAGTCGAGTGCCTACATTGAGAAGAAAATCTTTCTCTGAGTTGATAGAGCTGTACATGTGGTATGATGCAGACTTGCTTAGTAAAAGAACACTGGTCAGGAAGGTAGGAGCATGGATTCCACTACTAGACTAACCCAAGATTTAACTTGGGACCTCTGATAGTAGGTTTTACTGAGCTTTGTCTTCAGACATTCCTTGGATTCTAACTCAACTGCTTACTAACTCTCATACCTCCTGCACATGATCACCTTCTGTGAGCCTTATTGCCTTCATTTCTAAGATAAGGGTTAGGAAAATTCTTTGGGAAATCAATTAAGCTTTTATTGAGATGCTATCAGGAAAAAGTCTGCCATAGTGACCAGGACAAAAACAATAAATGTTTTTAAATTTTATTTATTTGCTTTTAGAGAGTGGGGAAGGGAGGGAGAAAGAGAGGGAGAAACATCAACGTACAAAGGCTACACCGATTGGTTGCCTCTCACCTGCCCCCAACTGGGGACCTGGCCTGCAGCCCAGGAATGTGACCTGACAGGGAATCGAATCAGCAACCTTTTGGTGTGCAGGCCAGCACTCGATCCACTGAGCCACACCAGCCAGGGCAAACAATAAATTTTGGCCTACCTAAGGGTTCCGTGAATATTTATTTTTACACTGCACACCCAATATTTTTGTTTCTTTATCTGCTCATGTAGGGGTAATATCCTGCCTTTCCCAGAGTGGGCTGAATTGAGCAAGTGGGACTTACACTGAGCAGCTGCATCTTCTTTAGAGGGCTTCCTTAAGTATAACCGGATGAAAATCCACAGGCACCAGAAAAAGAGGACCAAGCACTGACCTTGGTCGTTTCAGCAAAGGAACAAATTGCTGAAGCATAATATACCCCAGAAGTGGGTCTCAGCAGGGCTGGTGTGATGGGAGGAAGATTTGGAACAGCTCACATAATAGTGAAGGATTTATATGACCATTTTCCTTAGTTACCCATATCCTAAAGGATACACATTGGTTAAGACCACATCAAACTCAGTGAACTAAGATATTTCACATAATGCAGTGAGTGATGAACAGAACTTTCCTCTCACCGAGGAAATCTTCTGAAAGGGTCACTGATCACCTCATCCACAAAATGGGAATAACTGCCTAACAGATGCTTGCCTCTGACGGCTGTTACCATGATCCCAGTACATTTTGCAAAGACATTAAAAAGCGGTTACAAATGAAATCTCCAGATTTATATTTTAAAGGTTTCAATTCAGTGTGAGGCTTCCTAGTGATTTGTACATTCCCACATGTGGCCGACACTTGATAAATATACCTCATTCCAGATAAAAACAAATTCCTGTACTAAATTCATTGCTGACAGTGCATCTGCAAATCTACTTTGCCAATTAATATTTATGTTAAACTTCCTTGATTAGAAACCAATTAACTTTAAATAAAAAGGTAGCTTTGATTCACAAATTCATGTTTCAAGGCAGACTGCTGTTAAAGTTATTGATGAATTTCATTTTTTGGAAAGATGTAAAATACAAGAAGCCCGTGCAAGCCTGTAGTTCCAGCAAAGACATTAAGTATTCATTCAATTTTCTACATTCTTTTTTTTTCCACAAAAAGTGCAAGTTAGTTAACATATGCTGACTGTTCTCAATAATTATAGACTGTGGAAGAATGTCACTCTTTATCCAGTGTATCAAGTCTCTTTAATCACTATCTTGAGTTAGTTTCTGTATTTAAATACTTGGGGGCAAAATCTTTGGAGGGGAATTTAAACTAACAACCACTGGTTCCATTATCAACTGGGGGCTTAATCACCAATAGCATAGCCATTTAAATTAGCCTCCTGTGGATGATTAGACAATGTAGCTGGTGAACCAGTGTGAGGCCCCTGCGTAAAATGGGCAGTAAAAGCCATGGAAAGGCTCACTCCCAATTAATAAATAAACCAACAAATCAATGACAACCTCATCTGGACCTTGGATGACTGATTTCTCCTTATTGTCAGTGGTTAGTTTCCCTTCAAAACAGCTAGTCTTATTTCTCATTGTGGAAAGTGATTGTACAAGGAAAGACAGTAGATTAGTCCACCCATTTCTCCATGTCCCTGCATTCCTTGTAGGAAAAAAATAATTCATTTGAAGAAGCCAATATGCTCTTGTGCTGTTTTTCAAACTAAAGTCTGTCACACATTGACAAATTGTGAAATCCACTTGATGGTGCTCTGGTCTGAATGTGTCTGCCCAAAATTCATAGGTTGAAATCCTGACCACCACATAGGATAGTACTGGGAGGGTGGACCCCTCATGAATGGGAAGATTGCTTTGTAAAAGAGGCTCCAGAGACATCCCCGGCTCTTTCCGTGTGAATACATGAGAAGGAACTGGCTGGGAGCAGGAAGAGGGCCCTCACCTGACCATGCTGATGCCTTGATCTTGAACTTTCCAGCTTCCAGAACTATGAGTAATGAATTTCTGTTGTCTATAAGCTGCCTGGTCTGTAGTATTTTATTATAGCAGCTCAAATGGGCTAAGACAATGGATTGTGATAATCACATAATATGTATTTGTTCTTGTGAGTTCCGTTAAAAACACCTGAAAGCCACTGAGTTATTCACATGTTGGATTAAATATTAGCATTAAGGTGGTACTTTTTTGGCCAGGTAAATTTCCAAATTTCCAAATTTTCCAAAGAGGTAATTCAAAATCAATAGGCCACCTGCTCATGTGTATGTGTATGGATGTATATACATACAACACACATAAAACAGATGTACTTACAATAGCTCTTGAAACGATCAGTTACCTTCTGAGGCACTCTGATCCTTGTCGTACAACAAGCCCTTCGCACTGGTACCTAGCATGTAGCATGTTTCTAACTATACAATGGATGCTGTAATTTCCTATTTGCCAAAAAAAAAAGGTAAGTAGAGGGAAGATCCAGGTTTCGTGTGACTAAAACTTTTATACTTGTGGTGTTCTCTTTAAAGAAAGATATCAATCTACTAATACAAAATTAGGTTTGAAAGAAAATATTTATAGAGAACAAGAAAAGAAGTTATAACAAATTCTTAGAGACTGGAGTTGTGCATCTCTTTCCTTTGAGATCTCTTTGGGCAATTTACCAGAGATGCTTACATAGAAAGGCTTCCTGATTTCCTGGGACACTCTACAATTCCCAGCATTCACAGGGACACTAAAGCTCCCAGCTCATGTAGAAGTAGATCATGTTAAATATTTGTCTGCCAGAAAAAAATAAAGTAATGAACGTAAGGGAGCGCACCGGTTATTCAAAGACCAGGAACGCATAGCTGGGGCTGCAGTTCACAGTGCTTAGAGAGTGAGGCTTTGGATGTTAATACACAGGGATGGAGGTTGGCTCTCCACTTTGTAAACTGTGACTTTGAGCAAGTTACAAAGCAACTTAATCTCTCCACATCTCAGTTACCTCATTTGCAAAACAAAGGTATTGCTATTATCTGTCTTAATGAGCTATGAATGGCACTATACATGGGAAACTTCTAGGCACATACTATGTGTTCAATGGACATTTATCTTTGTTTCATAGAAACCTGTAGTCAGGATTGAAATAGATTATTTGCATTCTAATCCCCACTCTTGATCTTTCTGTCTTTCTTCCTGTATGATGAGATAGTGTCTACTCCCTAAAGAAAGGCATTATAATATGAATAATATAGTCCTTGGGAGAAAGGTAGATAGGTAGATAATAGTAGTGGATGAGTGTAGGTAAATTACAACAATATTGAAAACCACGAAAAAGAGAGCATATTAATGAGATGAACATATTTTAACACTGCAGCTAAATGTCCAGTTTCAAAATTTTCATGTGTATAAAAACTGCATTTATTGGGGGCGGGGCGGTGAAGGGATGCAGTGGGAGGAGAGAAGGGCACTCTAAATAGTAAATAGTCTATAATAAGTAGTCCTTAGAATAAAATAGTTTTTTTAATTCAGACTTATTACATGCACGTAAATAAATGATAGATTAGTTGCAATTACCATATTGATTACCTGTAAATGAATTAACACCGAGTGGTTTTTAGTACTGAGCGAAGTTCCTAAATGGGTTGAAATATATTTTAAATGGTGACTTTGCTTAGAAAGTATTTGCAACAGGTAAAAAGGTCAATCTTTTCCCCAAGCCAGTTCAACACCATGAGACGTTGAAAATAATAATAGCAGAATTGATAATATTGACTGCATTTAATGAAAGATAAAATGTGTAAGTGCTTAGCACATCAGGTCCGATGACTGCACTGGCGCTCAGTCAGTGTGCTTAGAAACATGGTTTCGTAGGGTCTTCGCACGTCTGTACATTTTCTAATCTCACTGACACCAACATGAGGATTTCTAGCACTCTGTAGAAATGAGAGAGAAAGGGGGGAGAGAGAGAAGAGAGATTTTACATTTTAGGTAAAAAGAAAAAGTCCACTTTCTATGTTTCACTTGCCCCATTAATAAGTAATAATTACCCAAGCCCTCTTTTTATTTCAGAAAACATCTAAATTAAGATAAGGAAGTATTTGTCCTTTATATATTGGGAAAATAAATACTCATAAAAATTAAAAAATATTTCTTGACTGTAAGTCAATGCTGAAATTAACAGTTGATTCTTTGAAGTATTTCTCTAAGATACTTCTTTTTTAAACTATGTAATAAACAATTAAAATTTCTATAGGATAAGATGATCAACTAAATACACGTGCATTTATTTGAGACTTTTACCTATGAAAGAAATACAAACCAAGTGGAAACTTTATCTTTGCAAATCCTGACAAACCTTCTTGAACCCAGAAAACCCCACAGATAATAATGTCTGCACTGATGAAGACCAAACTCAATACGGAGAGATTCTGGAAGACTCTTCCAGGATTCTGTCCCTGTGACTGGATCTGATTCTAAAACTTTTATTTACAAGAAAGGAAATCTATATTCTAATTACATTTCTGCAGTTAGAAAGGACTGAAAATTAGTATTCTTATCAGAGAGTTTCTAAGCTAAGAGACATCTTTTCATTTCAGATAAGAAATACAGACCGCGCCCTGGCTTGTGTGGTTCAGTGGATTGAGTGCTGGCCTATGAACCCAAATGTAACCAGTTCAGTTCCCAGTCAGGGCACATGCCTGAGTTGCAGGCCAGGTCTCCAGGAGGAGGATGCACGAGAGGCAACCTCACATTGATGTTTCTCTCCTTCTCTTTCTCCCTTCCTTCCCTCTGTCTAAAAAGAAATAACTAAAATCTTAAAAAAAAGAAATATAGACACACTCTTTTTTATTTATTCATTTTTACAGAGAGGGGAAGGGAGGGAGAAAGACAGGGAGCAAAACAACAATGTGTGCTTGCCTCTCGAGCACCCCCTACTGGGGATGTGGCCTGCAACCCAGGCACGTGCCCTAGACTGGCAATGGAACCAGTAACCCTTTGGTTCACAGACCAGCACTCAGTCCACTGAGCCACACCAATCAAATAATATTTGACAAAGGGGGCAGAAGCATAAAATGGAGTAAAAATAATCTCTTCAACAAATGGTGTTGGGAGATCTGGACAGCTACATGCAAAAAAATGAAACTCAACCGCTAACTTATACCACATACAAAAATAAATTCAAGATGGATAAAAGACTTAAATATAAGTCACAACACCATAAAAGTCCTAGAAGAGGAACATAGGGAGTAAAATCTCAGATATTCCACACAGCAATATTTTCACCGATATGTCTCCTAGAGCAAGGGACATAAAGGAAAGAATAAATAAATGGGACTTCATCAAAACAAAAAGCTTCTGCAGAGCTAAAGAAAACATCAGCAAAATGAAAAGGGAACTGACCATATGTTGTTGTTGTATTACTTTTAATAATAATGATAAGCTCCTTGCTAAGAGAAACTGGGTTTCATTGTAACTGGGTAAGCTTATTTAGAAAGGGCTCCCTGAAGGTATTTCTTCAATTAATAAAGGAGACTGACAGATCTTCACAGTCTTAAAAAAAAAAAACAGAAAGGAAAGAAATACAGATCCACCTATGAATTCACTCCCACTTGGTGACAGAGCAGAATCCGCAGTCAGGTCTATGGACTTCGGATGGAGGTACTTCACATCATTTTGCCTGACTCACCACCTATTAGACTCATGTTTTCTCCTACAAAAAGGTCTTTTTAATGAGAGTCTTCATTGCTATCACGTAATTGATTAACTGGAAGCAGTGCTTAGGTTCATAGCTTTGACTAAAGGAGAATCAAAGTATAATATATATATGCATAGCCTTCTGGAAAAACACACGATCTGTGGGTATGGAACAGCTTTATGGGAAAATCCCCTATTGCTGCCTCTGGGCAGGGGAGGCTGCTGAAGCCACACAGAAAATAAACAGCATCTTTGAAGTGGAACTGAGACTGGAATTCGTCTTCTCCCTAGCCAACACGCACGGAGTATTGACAAACTGTCAATATCTATACTGTAAGTTTCTCATGTACAGGCATTGTGCTTCCTTTAACTCCATGCCTTAAGCTTCACAAAATTGCTAGCACAGACTGCAGTTTAGGTAAATTGGGGGCAGGAGAAACAGGTTTTAAAAAAGTGGTATTTATCTATCTATTTATTTGTTTATTTTTTACTGAAAGAAGTCTACTGTTTAACTGTAGCTAACCACATTGCCGTGGAGACAGAAAATTGCCAGGAAGAATTATGTGGCTGTATAGCCCTGTAAATAGAAAGCAGTAGGTAGCTATTATTACCATGGGAGGAAGGGGGAGAAATCTTTTGTGACCCAAAGGTCCTTTGAGAAGGAAAGAGGTTTCCACATGTGCATAGGACCCAAGAAAACTTCTGGGTGGGAAGTTTATCTAACCTATTCGCTTTCATGTCTGAAATTCTATGGTGGATTGAAATATTCCCAATGATTTCCAACCACAAAATAGATCATAAGAATATACTTTGAGAAGCAGGAAAGTGATGACCAAAGGAGTAGAAACATTTAGAAATTTCCTTCCCTCCCTAAAATGAAGAATGGGGACAGAACATCTTCTAGTGGTAAAAGAAATTTAGAAAACCAGTATGTGCTATATTTATGGTTATTTAATTGATCTTCATTATTATTACTACTATTATTTTAGCAAGCTTAAAAAGGTGGCTGGAGACAGATGTAGGTGAGGGGAAGTATAGCCAGTATTTAAAGATAATTGATAAATTCACAATAAAAAGTATATTCTTTTGAACTGGCATTTTGGGATTCCTAGGGTATATTGTCAGCGGTGGAATTACTGGGTCAAAAAGCAAGTCCATTTTTAGTTTTTTGAGGAAATTCCATAATGCTTTCCACAGTGGCAGCACCAGTCTGCATTCCCACCACCAGTGTGCTAGGGTTTCCTTTTCTCCACATCCTCACCAGAACTTGTTATTTGTTGATTTATTAATGATCACCATTCTGACTGGTGTGAGATGGTACCTCATTGTGGTTTTAACTTGCATCTCTCTGATGGCCAGTAATGCTGAGCATCCTTTCATATATTTCTGGGCCCTCTGTATGTCCTCCTTGGAGAGGTGTCTACTCAGGCCCTTTGCCCATATTTTAATTGGATTATTTGACTCCCTGGTGTGGAGTCATGTGAGTTTTTAATTTTGGAGATCAAACCCTTGTCTGATGGCAAGTGCTTGATGGGCAAATATGTTCTCCAATACAGTCAGTTCCCTTTCATTTTGCTGATGTTTTCCTTAGCTGTGCAGAAGCTTTTTATTGCTGTAGTCCCATTTGTTTATTTTTTTCCTTTATTTCCCTTTCCTTAGGAGATACTTTAGCAAAAATATTGCTTCATAGAATATCTGAAATTTTACTCCCTATGCTTTCCTCTAGGACTTTCATGATGTCACGACATATAATTAAATCTTTTATCCACTTTGTGTTTATGCACCCCTATTTCATAGCAGTGCTATTTATAATAGCCAAGTGCTGGACAGCCTAGGTGCCCATCAGTAAATGAGTGGATCAAAAAACTGTGTTATATTTACACAATGGAATACTACACAGCTGAAAGAAAGAAGGAAGTCCTACCTTTTGGGGCAATGTGGATGGAATTGGAGAATATTGTGCTAAGTGAAGTAAGCCAGTTGGTGAAAGACAGATATCATATAATCTCACCTGAAAGAGGAACCTAATCAACAAAATAAACTAATGAGCAAAACAGAACCAAAGGCATGGAAACAAGGAACAGACGGACAGTGACTGGGGGGGGGGAGGGGAATAACGGTGGGAAGAAGGGGAAGGGACTAGTCAAGGAACAGGTATGAATGACCCGTGAACAGGGACAGCAGGATGAGGATTGACTGTGGGAGCGAGGTGTAGGCTGGGTGGAAGATGGCAAAGAGGGGACATTGGGACAACTATAATAGAATAACAATAAAATATTTAATTTAAAAAAGTGTATTCTTACTGTAACTCAAAGGCAATCTGAGAAAATTTGGTTTAACCAGATTAAAATAGGATCATTTAAAAGACCAAATTATTAAATGTGCTCAGTTTCTTGAATTCTGTCTAATAGGCAAAACGTAGGATACAAATAAAATTAATTATATACTCCGACATTCCTAAAATTTGATCATATTTTGATGGGAATTTTTTTTATTTTCAGATTAATTCACTGGCCCCTAAATAGTAGTGATTAAAAAGGACTTATTTGTAAGCAACTCTGTTTTGCTGAAATTGAAATACTACCCATGGAAAGGGATACACAGCAGTTCCCCCTTGTCAATGGTTGTGCCTTCCACGGTTTCAGCTACCTGCAGAGACCACATTGATATAACTTTTATCACAGCATACTGTTATAATTGTCCTATTTTATTAGTAGTAATTGTTAATTTCTTAGCATGCCCAATTGATCTTTATTATAGATACAGTAAACTAAACTGTGTCATACATACATATGTATAGGAAAAAACATCCTGTATATGGGGGTCGGTACTATTTGTGGTTTCATGCACCCACTGGGGTTCTTGGAACATATCTTCCGTGGATAAGGGGGGACTACTGTAATCACCAATTTGTGGTTCACATCTCTTTTCTAGAGCTAACTGAATCTACTCCTTTGTACTTTCTCAGTAAGAGGTTTGCTTTGGTGTACTTATACCAGTAACATCTATTCCTTTCTTTTCCAATAAAATTACTTGGTGAAGTTTTGAATTCTTCACCAATTTCTCACTTGTCATTTAAAAGAAGAGAGTTGTCAATTCCCTTTTCCCAAGCTATAATAATTATATTGTACCTGCTTTCAGTTTAGGAGTAGAGGAAGGTATTAGCATTAACCTATGACTATTTTGTTTTTTTCTTAGAATATAAAATACTTGATAGCCATGTTTATGCCAAGGTCAGAATTAAATACAGAATCTTATTATAAGGATGTTGAAATGCTAGATTTGAATTACATATAGAGATTAAATATGGTAAGAAAATATTTCAGAAACAAAAGAATGCCTGGAAATTTCTTTAAAGAAGGTTTTTTCCCTTTTAAAATTTTGATTTGTTAGGCAAGTACTCTTTTGAAACTTACATAGAATTATACAAATAATTATAAAGTCCCATAAAATGTTTTAAAATTATGAAGAGATAAACATTATTCAACATAAAATAAATTGTGAGTAGTTGTGACTGCCCTGAGGGAAAACGAAACAAGGGAATAGGCTATTCTTAAACAGAAATGGAAGCAGGAATTTCACTTTTTATGATTTTATTTATAAAATATAGATGAAAGATCATTCTTTATAGGGACAACAAACAAGACAATCACCTATTTGACTCAATGAAATCAGTGAATAATTGTTACATAGCCAGAGAAATTAACATGTGGTTAACAGCATTCTGCTTCCTGTGCTTAGAAATCATGGCAATCTTTATGCTTAGTAAATATCGATGATTTACTGAAAGCAAACTTAACAAGAATTTAAACTTTCATTTATGTTTACTAGTCTTGTGTGAACATAGATTCTCAGGGTTTGTAAAAGTGCAGAACTGGGATCAAACCTGGACCTGCCTCCCCCAATCTCATTTGCCCTCATCATCTCTCCTCACATCTGCGGGGTGTCTAGATGATCATATAGACACTCATTGTAATAAAGCAGTTCAGTTAAAGTATTTATTAGCAAGGACCCCATGGGAGAAGCCACATTATGGAAATAGTTGTCTGAGAGGGGGAAAGAAATTAAGCCAAATTCATTAGCCCTAAAAACTAACACAATATTCTGCAAAACCATCAGAAACCAGCATGAACATAGACTTAGTAGATAATGCCACATGTTGGGTCCATTTTCTAAATACTCAAAGCATTTGTATCAGAAATTTTGCTACACATATGCTTCGATTATACATGTTACTGATATGTCATGCCAATATACTGAGTGGTATTAGTTTGGTATTAAATTTGGTAATAACACCTTAAGAATTTATCTTATTTTGTGGTAAAAAAAATCAAATGCATATAAAAAAGTTAGAAAATGGCATGAAGTGGTAATAATGTTCTATAGCCTATATGGGTATCCTGGAAGGCAGTATGGTTTAGTATTCTGAATTAAAAATTCAACTTTATCAATCACTAATTGATTAAACTTAGGAAAGTTACATCATAAACCTCAATTTTTGCTATCTGTAAAATGCTTTTAATTGTGGTATTTTACTCATACATTTGTTTTAAGAATTAAATGAGGTAGACAATATAAAGCATTTAGTAAATCATCTGGCTTAAACTTTTAACAAAAACATTTGGTGATAATAATGTTAGTAATGATATGCCTAAACAATTCTTCTCTTGCTACAAACACAACCAAATGATATAGATGAAATATATAGAAGAAACGCTAACTTCTGCTTTCAGTTAACATGGAGTAGGTCAATACTTATAACAATTAGAAAAACTAACAAAATTATAGGGAAAATTATAACTTTAAAAGTTTCAGAGAACTGTACAAGCAATAACTAGAAGGACTGCATTTGCAGAGAGGGGAGAAGAGTGCGCTGGTAGCTTATTTTTCTCTGCAGCGTCTACTGACTCAAGGTACAGGCCAGAGGCTGAGAACCAAGGCCTGGCTACTGCAGGACCACTGCTGGTGGAAAGAGAAACAAACAACACATCTAGCAATCACAGCGGCTGCAGTGACACAAAACAGAGAGACCTAAAGGGCCTTAAACAAAAGGCCACCTCTGCCTTCACAAGACCGTTGTTGAATTCTGATGTTCAACGGAAGACAAAAGAGCTAAATTGCAAATCTGTGGAAACAGTCAAATATCCTTTGCTTTCACGGGGCTTAGAAAATGACTATCCATCAGGAGAAAGAGACCTAATTAAAAGAAGAGAGAGTGAGAGAAAAAGATCCCTAGAAAAGTCGTCACTTGGCACTAAGTTTAAAGATCTACAGATACATATTTGTAAGGACACTTATCAAAGTTAAGGGTGGGTGAAGGTTGGGAATCCATGTTTGGATTTGGCACAAGGCTATTGGTGAGATATGAAGAAACCAACTGATTTTTGGCATTCGTTTAGATTTTATAGAACTGAAGAGACAAAAATTCATCAGGTTCTCACTTGAAATCCCTGGTACCCCTGCTCTAGGAGTCCGGACGAACTGGGCATTGATTCGAATGTTGCCAAAATTGCAACCCAGCCTCAACACAACCTAATCCCTGATTGTATTGAGATGATAAACCCTCCAGCCCTATCCTACCCTACATTCTCTATTTTTAACAGAGGAAACATTTAATTCTCTCTAATAGAAAAGAATACAATCCAGACAGTATACGGATTTTATTTTTTTCTTTTTTTTTTAATTTATTTTTTATTGTTATTCAATTACAGTTGTATGCCTTTTCTCCCCTTCCCTCCTCCCACCCCTGCTGAACCCACCTCCCTCCCCCACCCCCACTATCCCCCCCCCCATTTTGTCCATGTGTCCTTTATAATAGTTCCTGCAATCCCCTCTTGCCACTGTCCCCACCTCACTCCCCCCTGGCCACTGCTAGACAGTTCCCCCCCTCAATGTCTCTGGTGGTATTTTGTTTGCTTTTTTCTTTTGTTGATTATGTTCCAGTTAAAGGTGAGATCATATGGTATCTGTCCCTCACCATCTGGCTTATTTCACTTAGCATAATGCTCTCCAGTTTCATCCATGCTGTTGCAAAGGGTATAAGCTCCTTCTTTCTCTCTGCTGTGTAGAATTCCATTGTGTAAATATACCATAGTTTTTGGATCCACTCGTTTGCTGATGGGCACTTAGGTTGCTTCCAGTACTTGGCTATTGTAAATTGTGCTGCTATGAACATTGGGGTGCACAGGCTCTTTTGGACTGGTGTTTCAGGGACATATAAAAAGATGCTCAGCATCACTAGCCATCAGAGAGATGCAAATTAAAACCACAATGAGGTACCATCTCACACCAGTCAGAGTGGCCAGCATAAACAAATCCACAAACAAATGTTGGAGAGGATGCGGAGAAAAGGGAACCCTAGTGCACTGTTGGTGGGAATGCAGACTGGCGAGGCCACTGTGGAAAACAGTATGGAATTTCCTCAGAAAACTAAAAATGGAACTGCCCTTTGACCCAGTATACGGATTTTAAATATACCTGTGTGCCATATAACAAAATGATAAACAATAGAAGCAGATCTCTAAATAAGCCACACATTTTGACTTAGACAGGATAGTTTTGGTTGTAAAATAACTTGGGGGTGGTGGTGAAGGAAGTAAAGGGGATTTGATATCTAATGGTAAATCACAGGGATGCTTGTTAAATATCTTACAATGCATAGAACAATTCTCAACAACCAAGAATTTTAGCAATCAATTCCAGTATTTCCCTAAGTCCAGGAGTCTGGATGTGATTAGGCATTAGTTATTTTTGTGTAACCTACAGAAATTGAAGGAATATTTTGACATCCTAAATTTTATTGGTTGTTGGAATATCTGTAATAACTATGTGCGTATACAATTTAGGTGACCTTTTTAAAAGCTTCATTTGACTTTTTTAAAGATGGTTGATTTCATATTGGAATTGAGTGAAAGGTTAAGCCAGAACTTTCATATATATTACTGCATATTGGTGAGTCACATGGGTGTTGAGAGTGTGACAAGCTGTGAGGTTTTCTTCAGCATGTGACATGAAACAAGATGACACCCAAAAACCAACTTGCAAGATGTATTTTTCTCAGAAAACCTTACAACTTAAGAAATGCTCCATTTCAGCATGCTTCAGAACCCATTTTCAAAAAGCATCAGTTTTTAATTAATGCCAACCGTTGAGATTGAGGATTAGTCATCTCTCTTGCTGTTGCTATTGGTTACTGCCAGCCTTTTGTTTACAACTTTGCTCAGTAGGAAATCCAATGGTAAGAGAAGTAGAGAAAAAAAAAGTAGGAGATTTAGGCTAATCCATTATATTATTTTCTAATATCCCTAGTCAAATTAGGGTAAGGGATAGTATAGTCTATGGAACAAATTACAAATTTGTAAACATCTGGATTTTATTTTACATTATAGGTGACCCAGAACAAACATGAGAGAACTAAACCAATGTGCATGCCTGTGGTATTATAAAACTTTCCCTTAATACACTTAACAGCATTAATAAAATTAATGTTTAAAAACAGTGTTAATGAAACATAGTTTTATTAGGTTCTGAAAATTTTCAGAAATATAGGGTTGTGCCCTATACAACAGAGGACTGATCCTCTATTGAAATCTTTTGAGTTACTAAACAAATAATCCTTTTAAGTAAAATTATACCTGGCATATGTAGAAAAATTGTATTGTGGCCTGTCAATGTTGTCTCACTTCTCTATTTCCCAGCATTGTTTCTTTTAAAAAAAAATATTTTTTATCATTGTTCAAGTACAGTTGTCTCCATTTTCCCCCCACCACTCCCTTCTGCCCCACCCATCCCCACCTCCCACCCTCAATCTTGCCCCACCTTTGGCTTTGTCCTTGCGTCCTTTATACATGTTCCTTGATGACCCTTCCCCTTTTTCCCCATTATCTCCTCCCCCCTCTGGTTACTGTTGGTTTCTTTTTCATTTCCATGTCTCTAATTCTATTTTGCTCACTTATTTGTTTTGTTGATTAGGTTCCACTTATAGGTGAGATCATATGGTACTTGTCTTTCACTACCTGGCTTATTTCACTAAGCATAATACTCTCCAGATCCATCCATGATGTCATGAGGGGTAGGAGCTCCTTCTTTCTTTCTGCTGTGTAGAATACCATTGTGTAAATGTACCATAGTTTTTGGATCCACTCATTTACTAATGGACACTTAGGTCACTTCCAGCACTTGGCTATTGTAAATTGTGCTGCTATGAACATTGGGGTGCATAGGTTCTTTTGGATTGGTGTTTCAGGGCTCTTAGGGTATAATCCCAGCAGCAGAATTGTTGAAAGAATTTAGCCTAATAACTGTGAAAACCTACTCTTCTGGTAATCTGAATAAGTTAAATTGGAATTGGAGAGAAAATGGGCAAAAGTCATGAAGAAACATTCATAAAAAGCATATATAGATGCAGATAATCACATTAAAAGATGTTCAACATCACTAGCTATCAAATAAATGCAAATTAATACCATGATGAGATATCACTAGCCATTGATTAGAACAGCTACAGTAAACAATAGTGACAACACCAAATACTAGAGAGGATGTAGAGAAACTAGATCTCATATACTGCTGGTGGGAATGCAAATGGTGAAACTTGCTACTCTAGAAACAAGTTTGGCAGTTTCTGAAAAAAAGGAAACAGAGAGACTTCTGCTTCTGGAAAGATAGGATAGTCATACATGCTTTTTCTTATTTCCCTCATTAAGTTCAAGTAAAACCCTGGACATGATATGTAAAATAAAGTCTTTGAAAGACAGAGAGAAAGCAGACATGCTAGAGACCTTGGTGTGTAAAGAACAATGTGGTGGTGCATTCTCTGCTTTTTCTTTTTGCTTTATATATACCAACCTGCTAAAGCTGCAGGTAATACCAGAAACACCAATGTGCATGAACAGAAAAGGACCAACAAAACCTAACTCTCTCTAGCCAAGGATCAGGAAAGAGGTAAACTTTACATAGGAAATCCTGAGGAATCTAAAAATCAAAAACAAAAACACCTAGTCAGTCAATTCAGCAAGGTCATGGGATACAAAATAAATATACAAATATCAGTTGTATTTCTATATACTAGCAATGAACACATGGACACTGGAATTAAAAACACGTCCTTTACAACACTGTAAAGAAAAAGGTGGAAATCTAAGAAAACATATACAGGACTTGTGTTCAGAAAACTACAAAGTGCTGATAAAAGAAATAAGAGATCTAAATAGAAGGAGTGACATATTCAATTCATGGATAGGAAGACAACATACAAAAAAATGTCAATTCTCTCAAATTTGCATACATTTAATGTAATTTATATCAAAATTCCAGCAATATTTTTTTGTAAATGCAGACTTGATTATTCTGAAATTTATATGGAAAGCAAAGGAAAGAGAACAGCTAATACAATCTTTTTAAAAAAGGTGGGAGAATCTGTCTACTTGATTTTGGTACCTCTTATATAGCTGCAGTAATAAAGACACATAGATGAATATAACAGAATATAAACTCCAGAAATAGACCAACAGAACTATGACCAGTTGATTTTTATCAAAAGTGCAAAAGCAATTTAATAGAGAAAAAAGCATATTCAACAAATAGTATAGAGCAATTGGATATTCAAAGGAAATAAAATGAATCACAATCTAAGTTTCACGGTGATGCAAAAGTTAACTCAAAATGGATCATGGACTTCAATTCAAAATGTAAAACTATATAATGTTTAGAAAAAAACATAGGAGATAATCTTCAGGATTTGGGCTGAGTAAAGAACTCTAACTTCCTCAAAATCAAAAACTTTTGCTTCTTATAAAACCTTATTAAGAGGATGGAAATGAAAGCTACAAACTGGAAATAAATATTTGCAAATCACATATCCTACAAAAGACTTGGAATCAAAAATAAATAAAGAATAATCACAACTCTGCAGTAAAAAAAAGACAATCCAATTAGGACGTAGGCAAAAGACAAAAAACATTTCACCAAATAAGGTATACAGATTGCAAATAAGCACATAAAGAGTTGTTCCCCATTTGTCATTAGGGAAATGCAAACAGTTAATTTTTCCCAGCTTATCCATTTTTCCTGTTTTTATAGGTCTGCACCTGTATTATTTCAATAATATTAGCTATCCAAAATAAACAATACCGAAACAATAATAAAGTTTTAAAATTTTGTCTTAATCTTTTAAAAAATTTCCTCCTTGCATCTATCTTGAAAGCCATAAAAAAAGAGAGATTACTTTCACAGATTTTAAACATAGATTTTCCTTAATGTTTTATGTAAAATCAGTCAAAAGAAAGGTCTGTTGTTAAGTGATTGCATCAAAATTGCTCTTTCATCCAGGGGTGGAGGGGTGGGGAGAAAATGCAGACAACTGTAATTGAACAATGACAACAACAACAATAATAATAATAATGCTTTAAAAAATTTTCTCTTTCAAAGTGATATCACTCTCAGGTCAGTGGTTTATAAAAATTCATTGCCCATAAAAGCACCCAGAAATAATATGAAATATTTTCTCTTATGTTTACACATATCTTAAATTTTGTACATATAATTTAAATTTGACAATCCAGATTAGTACCAACCATTTCTTTGGTTTGCAACAGGCTATAACACTTTGCTAAAGTTATGCAAAAAAAATCTGTAAAACACAAAATCAAAACTGTAACAAGTAAATATTTTATTCACAATGATGACAGTGAGTAGGTAGTAGTGATCTCCCAGAGTTTATGTATGTGTACATACATAAATTTGAATATATATGTATAGTCATCAGTTATTTTGTTTTTGAAATTAACTAGGACTTGATAGTATTTTTACAGTCTTTGTTATATTTGGATTTGTAGTTCTCTATTATTACTCTTATTTTTGCAAATATGAAAGATTGAGTTTTATCCTGGTGAATCTTATCCTGGTTTAGCAGAAGCCTTCAACTTTTTTTTTTTTTTTGCCATTTAGTATGTTTAAAAAGTAGTTTTATTGATATATAATTTTCATACCATAACTTTCACTCATCATAATTACACAATTCAGAGTTGCACAACAATCACTTCAATCTAATCTAGGAACTTTTTCATCATCCCCCCGGTAATCATCATTTCCCATTACCCCCTCACTCATCTATAGCCCTAAGCAAACACTAACTTATATTTTGTCTCTATAGGTTTGCCTATTGTGCATATTTTACACAAATGGAATTATTTTTTATGACAATTTATTTTTTAAAAGATTTTACTTATTTACTTTCAAAGAGGGGAAGACAGAGAGAGAAACATCAATCTGTGAGCGAAACATTGATCAGTTGTCTCTTACACACCCCCTACTGGGGACCTGGCCGGCAACCCAAGTGTGTGCCCTGACAGGAAATTGAACCAGTGACCTTTTGGTTCACAGGCTGGCACTCAATCCACTGAGCCACACCAGCCAGAGCTAAATGGAATTATTAAATATCTGGTGTTTGCTATCAGTTTTTCAATTACATAACATTTTTGAGGTACATCCAAGTCATTGAGTATGTTAGTATTTCATTTCCCTTTATTCCTGACTAATATTCCATTGCATGCATATACCAGTTTGTTTATCCATTCATCAGTTGATGGCTACTTGAGTTGTTTGCATTTCCTGGCTACTATGAATGATGCAGCTATGAACATTCATGTACAAATTTTTGTGTGGATATATGCTTTTATATCTCTTGGGCACATACCTAGGAGTAAAATTACTATGTCATAAGGTAACTAAGTTTGACTTATTGAGGAACTGCCAAGTGATTTTCCCAAGTGGCTTCACTATATTACATTCCTACTAGCAATATACAAGAATTTCAATTTCTCCGCATTCTTGTCAACATGTTTTACTTTCCTTTTTATTATAGCCATCCTAGTAGATGTGAAGTTGTATTGTGGTTTTAGTCTGCATTTCTCTAATGATTAAAGATGTTGAATATCATTTCATGTGATTATTAGCTATTGGATATCTTCTTTGAAGAAATGTCTATTCAATTCCTTTGTCTATTTTTTTAAAAAATTGTGTTATTGGTATTTTTATTATTGAATAGTAAGAGTTCTTTATATATTCTGGATATGAATCCCCTATCAAATGCATAATTTGAAAATATTTTCTCTCATTCTGTTGGTTGTCTTTTTTCTTTGTTCATGGTATTGTTTGCAGCACAAGAGTTTTGAATTTTGATAATGTTCAATTTATCTATCTTTCCTTTTGTGGCTATGCTTTTGGTGCTATAGCTAAAAATTCATTGTGTATCCTCAAATCACAAAGATTGATTCCTATATTTTTCCAAAGGGTTTTATAGTTTTAGCTCTTACATTTACATCTACAATCCATTTTGAGCTAATTTTTGTGTATGACATAAGGAAGGCATCTTACTTTGTTTTTTATATGTGGACATCTAATTGTCCCTGCATCATGTGTTGAAAAGTCTATTCTTTCCCCCAATGAACTGTTCTGGGAAGCCTTGTCAAAAATTAATTGACCATAAATGTGAGGATATATTTTTGGATTCTCAATTCTATTTCATTGATCTGTGTTTCTATCCTTATGCCAGTACCACACTGTCTTAAGAATCTTTTAAATTTTAATAACCATTTTTCTCACAAGAGAAATGTGTGAGTGTATGTGAGACAGAGAGAAAATGAGAAACACCTTATTAAAACCTCTAGGAAGAGAAAAGAGAGCTTTGTTTCTCTTGAGAAAAAGAATTTTCCCAGAAGCTCTTTTATGTTGAAAATATTTGGAAAAAAGACATATCACATGTTGCCCACTGGGGCTGGGATGGGGGTGAAGGAAAAACAATGCACATTTGCTTATTAAAAAGTTCTGAGGAACCAGATGCTGCTTGTTTGAGAGAATTTAGGAAAATCTGAAGCAAGGGCTAAAACAAGCCATTTGTATAGAAAAGCCACTGGATACAGCTTTAATGGACCCAAAAGTTGGGTGGGGCAGGGCCTCAGGGAATCATCAACGTGGAGCAAACAATGTGAGGCAGGTTCATGGAGTCTCTCATATGGTGCCTGCCTGCCGGTTCTGTGTCTCTGAGGGGCTGGGGCTCAGAAAAGGAACAGTGGCCTCTGCCAGCACTTCTGTCTGGGAAAAAGCTGCCCCCCAGCTCTTGTCTTGGTGCCATAAAATTCAGTTCCTCCCCATATGCCTCTGGTGCCTTTTCAGCTGCTGCTTCTGTGCTGGAGCTCAGAGGGAGTGAGTCTGGGAACTGCCAGGGATTCCAGAAGTTTCTTCCATAGCATCAATCCCTACTGGTTTTTACAGAGAGAAGTTATGGCATTTTCTCTTCCTGGCACTGGAACCATGGACTGGGGGCAGGTGTGGGGCTGGTTCCCTTTGCTCCTGAGATATTCCTCCTGATTTTTATCTACCACTTGTGGGTGTGGAACCAGTCTGTTCTGTATCTCTGACTCTCTTACCAGTCATGATGTATTTTCTTCTTTAACTCTGTAGTTGAGGACTTCCATTCAGCTTGATTTATGATGGTTCTGAATGATGGTTGTTCTATAGTTTAGTTGTAATTTTGATGTGGCTGTGTGAGGAGGCTACCTGTGTTTACTACACCATCATCTCTTTTATTTTGCACAATGTTTAAATTATTTTCTTGTTGTTCAATTACAGTTGTCTGCATTTTCTCCCCACCCCAACCCCCCCACCCCATCCAAACCTACCTCTCTCCCTTGCTTCCACCAACCCCCTTGGTTTTGTCCATGTGTCCTTTATAGTAGTTCCTGAAAACCCTTTTCCCCACTGTTACCTCCCCACTCCACTCTGGTTATTGTTAGATTGTTCTTAATTTCAATGTCTCTGATTATATTTTCTTTGCTTTTTTCTTTTGTTGATTATGTTCCAGTTAAAGGTGAGATCATATGGTATTTGTCCCTCACCACCTGCCTTATTTCACTTAGCATAATGCTCTCTAGTTCCATCCATGCTGTCCCAAAGGGTATAAGTTCCTTCTTTCTCTTTGCTGCATAGAATTCCATTGTGTAAATGTACCACAGTTTGGGGATCCACTCATTTGCTGATGGGCACTTAGGTTGTTTTCAGCACTTGGCTATTGTAAACTGTGCTTCTATGAACATTGGGGTGCATAGGTTCTTTTGGATTGGTGTTTCAGGGTTCTTAGGGTATAATCCCAGTAGCGGAATTGCTGGGTCAAAGGGCAGTTCCATTTTTAGTTTTCTGAGGAAATTCCATACTGTTTTCCACAGTGGCAGTACCAGTCTGCATTCCCATCAACAGTGCACTAGGGTTCCCTTTTCTCTACATTCTCTCCAACACTTGTTTGTTGATTTGTTTATGTTGGCCATTCTGACTGGTGTGAGATGGTATCTCATTGTGGTTTTAATTTGCATCTCTCTGATGGCTAGTGATGCTGAGCATCTTTTCATGTGTCTCTGGGCCCTCTGTATGTCCTCTTTGGAAAGGGTCTGTTCAGGTACTTTGCCCATTTTTTAATTGGGTTTTTTGTCTTCCTGGAGTGGAGTTGTGTGAGTCCTTCATATATTTTGGAGATCAAACCCTTGTCTGAAGTATCATTGGCAAATATGTTTTCCCATACTGTTGGTTCTCTTTTCATTTTAATGTTGTTTTCTTTAGCCATGCAGAAGCTTTTTAATTTGATGAAATCCCATTTATTTATTCTTTCCTTTATGTCCCTTACTTTAGGGGAGATATCAGTGAAGATGATGCTGCATGGAATGTCTGAGATTTTCCTGCCAATGTTTTTCTCTACGACTTTTATGGTGTTATGACTTATATTTAAGTCTTTCATCCACCTTGAATTTATTTTTGTGTATGGTGTAAGTTGGTGATCAAGTTTCACTTTTTTGTGCTTAGTTGTCCAAATCTCCCAACACCATTTGTTGAAGAGGCTATTTTTGTTCCATTTTATGCTCCTGCCTCCTTTGTCAAATATTAATTGACTGTAGAGTCTTGGGTTCATTTCTGGGTTCTCTGTTCTGTTCCATTGGTCTATGTGCCTGTTTTCATGCCAGTACCAGGCTGTTTTGATTACCGTGGCCTTGTAATACAGTTTGATATCAGGTATTGTGATCCCTCCTGCTTTGTTCTTCTTTCTCAAAATTGCTGCAGCTATTCGGGGTCGTTTATGGTTCCATATAAATTTCTGAAATGTTTGTTCTATGTCTGTGAAATATGTCATGGGTACTCTAATAGGGATTGCATTGAATCTATAAATTGCTTTGGGTAGTATGGCCATTTTGATGATGTTAATTCTTCCAATCCATGAGCATGGTACATGCTTCCATTTGTTTGTGTCTTCCTTGATTTCTTTCTTCAGTGTTGTATAGTTTTCTGAGTGCAGGTCTTTTACCTCCTTGGTTAGGTTTATTCCTAGGTACTTTATTTTTCTTGTTGCTATATCGAATGGGATTTTTTTCCTGATTTCTGTTTCTGCAGTTTTGTTGCTGGTGTACAGGAATGCCTTTGATTTCTGGGTATTGACTCTGTATCCAGCTGTTTTGCCAAATTCATTTATTAGGTCAAGTAGTTTTTTGGTGGAGTCTATAGGATTTTCCATGTACACTATCATGTCATCTGCAAACAATGACAGTTTTGTTTGCTCCTTTCCAATTTGGATGCCTTTTATTTATTTTTCTTGTCTGATTGCTGTGGTTAGGACTTCTAGTACTATGTTGAATAGTAGTGGTAAAAGCGGGCATCTTTGTCTTGTTCCTAATCTTAGTGGGAAAGCTCTAAGTTTTTGTCCACTGAGTATGATGTTGACTGTACTACACCACCATCTTGACCAGAAGAACCACCACCCAGTCTTGCTGCAGGTAACCATGCCTTTCCAGTGGCTGTGGTTATCTCAGGTGAGCACAATGGCCTCAGATGGGGTGGAAAGATGGACCAGACAATGGAGGTGGGGAAGACAGGAGTATTCGCCTGACTCTCCCAATCAACCCTAATCCCCACATAAGCTACATTGCTCTCCAGTTCTGGCTGGAGGGCTCCACAGTCATGTTCTCACTCATGTACCTCTTCTTAAGTTTCCTAGGCCAGGCACTAGCAGCAGCTGGTGTTGTTTAACAGCTTGTCCTTGCTTGGGCACCTCCAAACCCAGCACAAGTAGCATCCATCTGCAGATCACCTTGTAGCCTTTTGTAGCTTATGCTCTGTGACCCCTGTGGTGGCTGACACAGGTGGTGGTTGGCCTTGGATATGCCAACAGCAATCAAGTCTCAACTATAAAAGGAGGTTATACACAGCCCACACAGTAGGCACACCATGAGTACCCACCTTGGGTAATACGGGAGGGGGGGTTGTTCACTTGACCCTACAGGACACCTACTATGTTAAATCACTGTACCATGCCTAGGAGATATAGCAGCTCTACCTAACACATAGAGACAAATACAGGGAGGCTGTCAAAACAAAGAGACAAAGAAACATGGCCCAAATGAAAGAATAGAACAAAGCTCTAGGAAAAGAACTAAACAAAATGGAGATAAGCAAGTTATGAGATGCAGTGTTCAAAACACTGGTTATAAGGGTGCTGAAAGAACTTGGAAATACAACAGCATAAAAAAGGGAATTGAAACCACTAAAAAGAATCAGTCAGAAATGAAGGATACAGTAATTAAAGTAAAGAGCAATTTACAGGGACTCAACAGTAAAGTGGATGAAGCCAAGAATTCAATCATCAATTTGGAATATAAGGAATAAAAAAACACCCAATCATAATGGTAAAAAGAAAGAAGAAAAAAGAAACCAAAAAAATAAAGACAGTGTAAGAAGCCTCTGGGACAATTTCAAGCATACCAACATTCATGTTATAGGGGTACAGGAAGGAGAAGAGAGAGAGCAAGAAATTGGAAATCTATTTTGAAAAATGACAGAAGACTTCCCTAACTTGGTGAAGGAAAAAAACATATAAGTCCAGGAAGCACAGAGTGTCCCAAACGAGATGAACCCAAAGAGGCCTACCCCAAGACACACCATAATTAAAATGCCAAACATTAAAGACAAAGAGAGAATCTTAAAAGAAGCAAGGGGAAAAACAGTTAGTTACCTATAAGGGGGCCCCCATAAAACTGTCAGCTGATTTCTCAAAAGAAACTTTGCAGGCTAAAAGGGATTGACAAGAAATATTAAAAGTGATGAAAAGCAAGGGCCTACAACCAAGAATACTCTACCTAGCAAAGCTATTGTTTAGTATCAAAGGACAGATGAAAACTTCCCAAACAAGAAAAAACTAAAGATGTACATCACCACCAAAACAGCATTATATGAAATATAGGGTCTTCTTTAAGAAGATAAAAAATATGAACAACAAAAGGTCAACATATACATATCTATCAAGAATTGGATCTAAAACACAAAATAAACAAGCAGAACAGAAACAGAATCATAGATACAGGGAAGATTTTGATTGTTGCCAGATGGGACGGGGGCCCGGGGAAATGAGAGAAAAAGATGAGGGGATTAAGAAGTACAAATACGTAACTACAGAATAGTCATGGGGATGTAAAGCATAGCATAAGAAATAGAGTAGCCAAAGAACACATATGCATGACCCATGGACATGGACAACAATGTGGGGTTGCCTGAGGGAGTGGGAGGGTGGGTGGAGGGGGGCAAAAGAGGAAAATTGGGACAACCGTAATACCATAATCAATAAAATATAATAAACAAACAAACAAATACTTCTGAGAAGTGTTTGGCTTCATATAGACAGAGTTCTATAAATTTATATAGCCAAGAAAATGTTTTCTTTTTTTCTTTTTTTATGTACATGACGTGTATTAATACCCCATGGAACAAAAATGAAGGCATCCAGCTTGGAAGAGTTAAATTCCAGGGGCTGAAACCTGATAGATTATTTCATGGTGCAGTCTTGGAAGTGAGCACTGAAAAAAAATGATTCCTGCATGAAGGATTTTTAGGTAGCAAATGTCATGGGAGTTGTGTCTTCCTCCGTTACATGTCTTTGTGCATTTATTTTCTTCTATTTTTTTCCAAATCTTTTCCAAAAACTTTTTCTCAACAAAATGAATTTACTTACAACGTGTTTTTCTGAGCAGCTACTGTGTATCAGGTATGATGCTAATACATCATACTCTTTTGTGAAGAGTATAATACTCTTCACAATAACCTGGTAAGATAGGTGTTATCTCTATTTTACAAATGAGGACATGGAGACTCCAAGTAAATTGCCCCAAGCTATAGTTAGAAATTATTGGCCTTAGTCTTTTCATATTCCAAAGTCTATAATAACAACAATAGCAAAAATAAATTCGCTTGTTTGGACAGTGGTGGAGCAATTGGTTTTCTATCATAACTGAGCATTCAGGGAACTCTTTGAACTCTGAAAAAAAGAGAAGAGTATTACTGCTTTTACCACCAAGGAATTGGAAGAACTGCCTAACTCCAGGGACAGCATCACTTTCTCTACCACACTCTCTCCACAACTGCTACCAACACAGACAGCCACCATTCTCCTCTCTCTCCCCACCCAGTTCATGCAGTTAATTCCCCCAGTCTGTGGTGATTTCCTTAGTGATATTTCCCCCTACATACCAGTACCCTGTACTTCCTCTTCACCTTATTATGATTGCAATTCAGTTATTAATTATACACTGTATCTTCCCAACTACAGTGTCACTTCTTTGGTTTGTCTTATTCATTGTTGTGTCCTTAAATTCTAGGGTGACCACTGACTCAGGGGAGGTTGCAGTAAATTGTAACTATGTGAGGTGAAGGATGTGTTAACTAAACATTTGGCAATATCTACACATATCACATTATTACATTATACATCTTAAATTTACACCATGTTATATGTAATTATATCCCTATAAAGCCAGAAAGAAATGAGAAATTGTAAATTTGTTGGATGAATGGAGGAATTTATTTGAATTGTACCATCTGCTTAGTTTTATTTATAGCCACTTGTGATTTACTATAATGTGTAGTGAAAGGTGCACATAATCTTAAAAGCAAACAATTATTCAAGCATATTTATATTTTTATCAACTTAATTGCAGAAATATATCTCTCTCACATCTCACTGCTTCTCTCCCTCTTTCTATTTCTGCCTTTCCATCTCTCTGCCTACTATTACTCACTTGTATTATTGAAAACTTGAAAGTCAGCAAAGGGAAGAGAGAATGCCAATTTAATTCCAAAAGCAGATTAATCCACTCTGTAAATAGTTGAGCCATAAATATGTATTACATGTTCAAAATTCAGAGTTTGCCAAAAATTTGCTCTCTGGTCTAAGCAATCATAATAAAGATATATTTTGTGTAATTGTGTGTATAATACAGGAAAATGTCTCTCTGCTCTTTACCACTGGTCCCCCTTTCAAGTCTCCCACTCTAGGCAGGAGAGGAATAAAGACAGATAGAAGCAGTAGGAGCTGATGTTATGTCTTTGCTGCATATAAAGTCTGTCTGAGTATAAAGAATGGGTTTTATTGTCCACATCCCACCTTAGGTTTGAGGTTTGTCCTGTATATTTGAATATGCCATGTACGGATGAGAACAACTCCTTTCCTTGACCAGCTCACCATCTCTTAATGTGAACCTTAAATCAAGCCTTGTGGTACAGGTTGGTTATTTGCAGTATATTACAGACCTGCATTGATTAATTTCATATCTGGGGCTCAGAGTCAACCAGTTCAATCTTATGAACACTGTATAACATGACTACTGCAGCCAGTCTTAAAACGTGCAATCTTCTTTTCAATTCCAATTTTAATATCTTGTAATAGGCTATATGCATCTCATTTGTATTTATAAATGAGATCCCTGTGAGTTGGAAATAAAACTGCAAGCACATGTTAATCACATATGCAGGACTCCAGTACTGGGCATAATATATACCCACCTCAGTCTGTCAGCCAAAAAAATTAAGGAAATAGGGTACAAGGGGATCAGAGGTTCAGGTTACTCTCCTCTCCCATTATTCGAACTAATATTAAATGTACTTAGAATAATTTCTATTAGGTGGCTTCTAAAATTCCAATTACATAAACAAGTTTTAACATTAGTAAATAAATTATTTTTAATCCAGGAACACATTTTTATTTTTTTAAAAAGAAAAACTGCAAATTGTTTCTACTTAACAGGCAAATATATACACCCTCTTTGGGCTCCTAGGTCACAAAAGGTGGTTATCCTGTCACCAGGGCTGGTTTCTGAAAAGTGTGACACACATTTAGTTGTCAGTTCCTATCAGCAGCATTCGAATCAACATTACATCAGCAGCAAGACACACCATTTTATGCTCTTTTTGAAGATAATTAGAGTTCCCTTTTGTTGCAAATAAGATGTAAAACAGCTATAACTGCTGGAGAACGTGATTAAAGTAACCTCTATAGAACCCCATTATTCTAGACAGATTCCTTCAGATGTATAATTTTCCCATTTTAAGAAAACATAATGCATGCATATAAAATTCAAATTGTCGAGACACCTCTAACAAAAATTAGTACTCTATTAAGGCATTCTTAGTAGCTGGTTAACATGTAAAACTCTTTAAGAGTATTTTAACATAATCATGAAATAATAGTATGTGTCACAAAAGGTAAACATTTTACAGTGAGAGGATTCTTTAGACAAGATCCATGTATTTAACTTTTTTTTTTACAAAACTTTTGACAGATAATGTTGAGAAGTTGTATCCCAAATATCCCAAACTCATTGAAATATGTATGCAGATTTTCATCATCATATGTTTCAATTCTAAGACAGGTCGTCATACATACACATAGACACACATGCATACACACACAAATTTCATGCATGCACACACCTAGACACTTGTTTAGGCATGTAAGTATTATTTATTTGAAACACTAACACCTCATCTATCATTTGTACCAGGTATCCTATAAAAGCCAAATATATCTAATTCAAATAAAGTAGCAGGTATGCACTAATGTTATATGTACTGCAGGCTTCTTCTTAATAATTGCTTTTAAAAATATATAATTTTCCAAACCCTGTAGTAAAACATGCCTTTAAAATAGATTTTAAAAATGACTCATCTCTTGCTGCAGGTCTTATCCCTTGCAAATACAACCCAGGATGGACACAGCCAGGTAAGACACCCAGTGCCCTATGAAATAACTCAGTACCTACTTGTCCATGGGGTGTCCATTAATTTAAGAAAATATAAATGTTGTTTGATAAACACACATAAAGTGGAGGTTAGTAAATTCCGCCAAGACTGCCCATACACTGACCATAACTTTTGCAGAATGGCTATAATTATAAAATCAAATTCTTGGTTGGCTCTGCTGGGAATCTCAACATCTAACGAAATGTTATTAAAGAAGCTAACAAATGAATAATCATTCTCAACAACTCACAGCAGCCTTCACAGCATGAAAGTGGGAAAAATGGAGAAAGTTTTAAGGTGGGGGACTGATTAGGATGACAACAATCTCTGTCAAGAGAATGTATTGTGCTAGGCTTCTCAGGAGAAAAAGAATTTCACCTGGAAAGAGACAGCATTATGAACACAGTAGAACTGTGGATTGTAGGACACTGATCTTATTAAGAACTAGTGCTAATTTGCAGACTGTCTCCTGCTGAACTGGAAGTAAGTTTACCACTGGGTTTGTTAATTTACCCAGGACACCATTATCTTTGGTTTGACTTAATGTATCAGAGTAGAGGTCATTAACTGCTGGGCTCATGATTATCCAGCATGAATTACCGACAGGATAACCAAAATAGATCCATACTCTGACTTCATTTCTCCAAATGCAATCTTTTCCCTCAGCTGTCATTTAATTTCTATCTCAAAACGCTAATTATTATATTATATACATGGACATGTGTATATCGCTGTGCTTTTGTGAATAAAAGAGTACAATCACCAATGTTCACAATGGAGATTACCATTTTGATTTGGTTTCATAGCATTTCAGAATAGTAATGCAATGACTAAATAAAGGATCCAGCTTTCTCTCACTAAGGTTGCAAATAAAGAAAGTTATGGTCATGTGGGAATTTTTAATCAGAGTAAAATATATGTGATTAACATGGTAGCTTTCCATTGTCCATTAAGTTAACATTGACTTGAACTGGTGACTATTCAGAGTGAAGTTGTCCTGAGTCTGCTCTCTCTGCTTTTGCAGACATTTTATTTCAACCATCTATCAATCACAGCTCTAAAACTTATGCTTTATCCCAAGTAAACACTTTGTTGGAAAAAAGCCCTACAAAATCCCACTGGTACATTTATTTTAGCTTACAGTTCAATAAAATCACCATGAACATTCATAAAAAGAAATCTTAGAATTAAAAGTTAAATAGGAAAGTGTATTCTTAAAACATATTTGTGGTTTCTGGTTAAATAAACACGTTTTCATAAAGCTGCATGTTCAAGCTATTTTATATAAATGGAACAAATCAGCCAAAAATTCATTTACAATTTTTATAGTCTTTACTAGCCCATTTCTAATAGCAGGGAACACTTTTGTGTCTCTGCATGCTATCTGTGGAAAGAGGTGAATTTTCATTTATTTAATGCAAATATTCATCCAAGGTAAACTCTTCAGGCATATAGGAAGCATGCTTCATGGCAGCTTTGTGCCAATAGGAAAATAACGTGACATAATTGTCCAATAAATGAAGTGCTGCCCCCTCCAAATTACCTGCAGCCAGTGTCATGAATAAAGAGAAGAATACAGGGAGTCTGAGGTGTTTTTTGTTTTTTGCTTTTTTTTTTTTTTTGCTACTTTGCTTACAAATGATTTAATTCTGATCTTATGTAGCTGGACATCATGACAATCTCATCTTTAGAACTGAAAAATTAAGATCTTTCTTTTAAGCTTTGAAAAGTGAGAAGTGCATCGTTCGTTGATGTGCAAAGCTTTCAACTGTACAATACACATTTAGTTAACAAAGTAAGAAGGTGAGAGGGGTAAAGATGCTGGTTGCAGACTTAACTGCATATAATAGTTGAGCTTTTCTATCTGTTGCCTGATGAAGCATTGTCCAGACTCATACTTAATCACATTATTTTCCAAGTAAATTCAAATATCAACCTTTAAAGCAGAAGTATGATTTTATATTTTTCATTGAAAATCACTGTTGACTTAATGACCCAGAAATCACTCAACATATAACAATATATCTTGCCACCTGGTTTTAAAATACCTTTGATGATGGGGTTTTCAGCATAACAAGGTTTTCTCTATCACAGGAGAGGATGTTAAGCAGTTTTACTGAATATATATGAGTATTAGAAAATCATGTTTTCAAGTTGGTGGAATGGTATGTTTTGTTTTGTTCTGGGGCTTGCTCTATTTAATATCTGGAGTGGGCACTAGTGACCCCAAGTCTACATTGGCTTTTGTGTATTCCTTTTCCAAGCCCAGCTTTTGATATTTTTTAAGAAATTCAATTTGGGGCTTCAGTAGATAGGAATCCATTCTAACTTTAGGCAATATCATGTTTAGAATAATATGGAAGTGCAATGGCCCAGCCCACAATGAAACCAACTTCTAAAATGAACCAATGGATACTCTTATTACAAGGAAAACAATGTTTGGAATTATTTATTTTAAAGGCTATTTCTGTTACACTAACTAGAAGAACCACATTTTAAGGCCTTAACTATGCTTCTAAATTAGAAGCATATTGCTATTTATGCTATTTATATGTAATTTATTAATTAAATGTTATTGGAATAATTTTATTAATTGTTCCTTACCATAATATTCTAAAATCCAAGCATAACATTCTTGAAAATCAAACCTCATTTGAGTACTTTAATAAAACATTTACTAAAGGAATACTACTCAGCTATAAAAAAGAAAATTTAACCTTTTGTGACAGTATGGATGGACCTGGAAAAGATTATGCTAAGTGAAATAAGCCAGTCAGAGAAAGACAAATACCATGTGACCTTACTCATATGTGGAATCTAATGAACAAGCTGAACGATCAAGCAAAATAGAGACAGACTCATAGCTGGAGAGCAGGATGACAGCTACCATAGGGGTTGGAGGTAGGGGGTGGAGGGATTGACCAAAAAGGAAAAAGGACTCATGGAAGTGGACAACAGTGTGGTGAGTGCAGGGGTGGGTATAAGGGGACTAAAAGGAAATGGAAAAAATACAATTAAAAAATTTTAAATACAGTATTATGTTATATATGTATTAATAAGACCATAATTGATCTGAATTAAATCTTGGTGGGATAAAACTTTAGAAACAGAACTAATTTCTCATTCTCTCTCCCCACCCTGCCACATACAACTTCACTAAGAGTGCCTTAATTAAAATGTTCACAGGCTGATCATTTCTCTACTGGACAATACCCTACTAACTGGTCTTTGGTATCTTTTAAACTCTAAACTGATGACAAAGCAATTATGCAAAATACAAATTTGATCTTGTAACTCTGGTTTAAATCCTTCAGCAACTCTTCATGGCTCTCAGAATAAAGTTAAAACTTCAGAGCTCAGCACACAGACCCATCGCCACATGGTTACTACCAACCTGACCATTTGGAGGAACCTCATGCTTTATTACGCCTCGTGGTCACCTGAAATGGCACTCCATTTTATATTTTTGACTTTTACAAATAGTGCTTTCATTTGGCCAAATTTTACTTGTCCTTCCAAACTCCACTGATATTACCGCCATCTGTTGAAGTATCTTTCCCTACAACATATAAGGCCCTAAAGGCCAGTGACTTTGAATTCTATATCTAGGATAGGTCCTAGGCCATGCCACATGGTCAATATTTGTTTGTTGAATGAATAAATGAAGGGATATGTGAAAGAAAAATGTCAGTTGAACTGGAGTCACACAAACAAAAAATATAGTCTCTGTGACTGTCAATTTGAACTAAATTAAGAACTTAATGATAGTTGTGCATTAATCTCAGGGAAGAATGGAGCTTGCTAAACTATTTTTTGTCTCAGTCCTTTACAGTTGTTTTGCCTTCCCATATTTTAATAGTAATTTTTTTAACAACTTGATTTGTTGAGACTTCAAAGCATTCAAGTTAGAAACAACAGCTCTCTTATTCTTAGTTCATCAGTTCACTTAATATTTAATTAAATTATATAATTACAAGAACAAGCACCACTGACATAATCAGATTTGGAAGCAAACACAACTGGCTCTTGGCAAACATACTATGGAACCGGTGGGAGAAGAAGTGTGTCAACAGACTTGCCACAGGAGTTTGGAAGCAGATGATATCACTCGGTGAGTTTTGTGAAGTATGTGGAGAGAATCTGTTGGTGCAGAGATGATTAGTCCAGAGGTGTGGAATTAGGATAAGAGAGCTGAATTTTTTGCTGCTCAGTTTAGGGTCCTGCATTGGTTTGAAGTCAGCATCCTGAACATGAATCTGCAACATACAGAAGCGAAGTTCTAAATGTGACAGGCACAGGAGACTGAGCTGAATTCATTTTGGTTCCAGAATATAACCTGGACATCTCTCCTTTTTAATATCTGCTATTTAGTAATTCTCTCCTTCAAATAGCAGAATACAGAAAACAATAGGAGACATTTTCTGGTAGAGTTTTTCTTTTATTTTCTCCTTAGCTCCTTCAATTTGAATAGACTATAGTGATGAAGGTAAATAGTCAAGAACTCACTCCATTTCTGACTCAGGCATTATGGCAAACCCAAGGACTTCTGAAACGATGTTGTTTTCACTTCGGAGATGCCTTTTAAAATCCTTATATTAATCTGAATTATTTTTAACCAAGACGACCTAATTACAGAGCTGCAAACAACAGTGATGCAGAAGTCAGTGTACCAATTATAATTATAGAACACTGACAGTACCTTTTAGGGAGAAAACAACCCTTTTTGGTCAATAATGTCATCTCAAATTCATGAAAAACTAAGCCTCCCTGAAAAACAAGGACAGGGGCTGGGGCAGGAGGGAGGGATTCAGTGCTCTCTCTGGCAGAGGAAACAGTTACAGGGAATCCATGTGTGGCAGCCAGATGTTTCTACTAATTTCAACAAAACCTTAGCTAAGCAGTTCCCTAAGTAATCTGTACAGATTGGTCTTTAAAAGTTGGTGGATTCCTTCTTAAATAACAAGCCTATCTCTCCACACTGTCAGATAATCTCCAAATGGTGGTCTTAGACATTTCCCTCTCATAGGGCCCACAAGTAACAGCTCTCCTGAACCTACCTACTTTGGAGTGTCATGAAGAGTGAATGAGTTTTTTTCTATAAATCACACAAATGTGCACATTATGGCATAAAATATATATATAATGTATCATAATACATCTCACATGCTATAATATGTTTTATCTCAGAAATTATAATTACTGTAAAGTTCAACAACATACCAGGCCCCATCAATAATCCAAATTAATTGGAGTCCCTAGTCCACTCATACCATCAAGCAAGTTTTTTATTTCTGCTCTCTGCTTTGGAATCTGTCCCTCATGTCCTAATATCCTCTTGTTCCATGATTCCACAAAACTGCTAAATTGGGACTTACTTGCTGCTTGAAATAAGTGCTTACAAATTTTCCTTTTGCCTTGTCACTCTCTGATGGAGATTACTGTCCTCCCTATGAAGAAAGTCGGGTTTAAAAACTAAACTCTACAACTACATTTGCAGAGCTTGCAGAGACTGGCTCTTTGTTTATTCTTGTATTGCATACAGGAAACTGTGGCTGGGTATTTTCAGGTAGCTGGCATTTTGAGTACAGTATTTTTAAACCTCAGCAAGAGAGGGTATCTGGAGGGGAAGCTGACATCACAATTATTGGTCTCAGTAAGTGCTGGGCCTACAGTGTGCCGATGGACTGGGGGCACTGATGCAAGCAGAGGCTCACACCGCTTTCTCTTTCCTCTGCCTGTAGATTGCTGTTTCATCAAACTCCACTTTTGACTCCAAGGCTTATTGTTGACCCCTCACTGTTTCCTCTCTTACCCATCATGTTATTCTCAGTCTTACAGTGGGAAACACCTGGAAGACATTAGTATGGTTGTAACAATAGAGAAACAGGTCAAGAGCCCATTCCAGATGAGATCAGAAACAAGAATTTGGAGAAAAAAGGAGTGTGCAGAGGGCAAAAGAAGAGTTGGGAGGAAGGAAAGGAAACATCTGAACAGTAACGTTCTTTACCTGCCCTTCTATCGCACTTCCCCATTTTGGTCTGTGATGCACTCGCTCTTCTTCTCGCCTCCTCCCACGCCCCACCACTCTCCATCTCCAGACAGCAGGGCTCCCAGAGAAGGTGTGGAGTCACAGCTCCTCCAGCCAAATCCCCAACAGCTTCCCTCAAGGGCTGGCACTCGGCATCTGAAACAATAATGACCACAACCACTAGGATGCAGGACTAAACACCACATGCATTCCCGGAGATCCACCTCCCCTACAATTACCCACCACAGAAGCAGCTGCACTGGGTAGAGAAAGCTGGGGAAACATGGTCCCAGCCAGGCACAGGCCTCAAAATATAGGCCAAAAAAACCACCACGGGAAGCTAAAATAGACCTCCAAAACCACAGACACTAGGATGCCTTTACCACACATCACAGCACCCAGCAATGGGTCTGATCGAGTTGGATTCCAATTGCTTTGTGGTCATTGGTGAGGTGAAGCATCAACCCAACTGTGCTGTCATTTCTTACAAGCTGCCAACCTACCCAAATCTGTCTGTCTTTGAGTCACTGACCTGGTAAGATTGAAAATGCTAACTTGACTTCCCTTGTCTTCAAAGAAATGGTGGCCCCCAGATTGTGTGTGTAAAGAATGACCAGGGAAAAAAGGGACACTTTAAAAACTTAAACTAAAATGAACAAACAAAGCGTAAGACTGCAACAATGGAGGGCTGGGAAGGTGGGAGGTGTTATGAAATGTGCACCACGTTGTGTAGGCATACTGGGAATCTCCTGCCCTTTGTGAGAGCTGGCACTAAAAGAGGCAGAAACCTTGTCACTGCTCATCATGGACAAGTGTCAGAACTCCAGCCAAGCGAGGCATCCCTGGACTGCTGCACACGTCAGGTGTCCACTACCTGTGGAGGAAGCCCCAGCAGCTTGGCAGGATGTTTGTCCAGGAGGATGGCAACAGGGGGTTGGGGCTGTTTTGAGTCATAGGAAGGTGAACAGAAAGGAAATCACATCACCCTTGCCCCTAACACACACACGCAAACACACACTTTCTATCTTCTATTCAGTTTTTTATCTGGTTGAGCTGTTCTCAACTTCCCCTTTTCCCTCTCCCCACTTTCTGCCACCAGTCCCTGGAGGAATCCCAATTGTACACAAACAAGGAGATATTAAACAAATGAATGGGCTCCAGATGCCGTCACTAAATTGAGTATAAGTACCCACTTTTCTGACCCCATTCTGCATTTATGTAAGAAGAACAGGCTTAATTGCCCCAACCCCACGGCTATGTTGACATATTTCCAAATGATTACATAACTTCCCCACATCCTTCGCTGGGAAGGAGTGTTTATCAAAAGCATGGAAACTGACAGGATGGCATTATTAGCATGGCTCTGAGCCGATCGCATTGCCGATTTGTTGAGGATGATTTTAACACTAGTCACTTACAGACGGGATGCTTCCTGACACGTTGCCCTCACGAGGTAGACTACATAATAAAAGCATGCAGATGGAATGATGGAGGAATTACAGCAACAGCAGCTATGGTGGGGGAGTCTGGACATATTCTGAAACTATTACAGGGCTAACAATGAAAACATAATTCAGGGTTCCCCTCCGTTTGGGATTGTCCGTTTATTTAAGATGCATATGTGAAAATGATGCACCGAGAGTGAATTCCAATGATATTACCTCTGGAGGCAGGAAAAATAATATGAACGTAAACAGTTTAGGGGGAGGGAAAAGTAGGTTTTCTGTGATTGCCAATCGTGACAAAGAGTTCAAAGTCTTATCAAGGGGGCTTATATCCTTCATGAACCTAGAGGGACAAGGTTAGTGTCCACCAGCAATGTAGCCTTTGTCCCCACCCAACAGTCCAGTAATCTTGGATCAGTAAATAAACATAGATAATCAGAAATGACCCTCAAAAAAGAAACTAATGAAATACCTAATTTGTCAAGGTGCAACTGGACCACAAAGAACGTGTCTTATTTGACAGGTGAAGTATCAGTTTTTCTTTCACTGCTTTCTTAAGGACTGATTTGACCGATCCAAAGAGCTTATTTCTGTCCCCCAATAATGCTTTGACTGGAGGGTTGAGGGTGTGAGGCTCTGCCTTGGGGTAGGGATGCATTGGAGGCAAAATTGTTTTCCTGACCAGCCCATGAGATGTATGTATCTCATCAGGGGTGGCGGTAGTTTGGCTAAGGAAGTGGTGCCTGAAGCAACCAAGACAAGATAAGAGCCCCTGTCACTCACTCTCAATTGTAGGGGCTGCAAATAGAGTTGTGTGAATCTGCTATAATTATCTGGAGACCAGTTGGCAGATTCCACAGCAATGTCGTCATTTGGGCTTGGGCTTTCCACCACAGAGTCCAAGCCAACTCCCTCACTGGTCTGCAACTGCTCCCATTTTCCGAGTTTACCTCTCTTCTCTGTCATCTCCAGCTTCTGATTGCTTTGCTAAAAGGTCTGGGTTTATTGCTGTTTCTTCCTTACCTCCTCCTCCCATTCCTTCTGTTTCATTTTACCTCCTTAGGAGGAAGAGAAGCATAAAGAAAGATTTCCAGCTTTTTGATTTAAGGATATGCTCCTGGATACAAAGGTTTGGTCGCTCTGTAATCTACAGGCTCTGGAGCTTGGAGCAGTGCTGGCGGCCTCCCGGCTGGCTGCCCCTGCTCCAGGCTCCTGCAGAACGGGCAGGTCTACATGCAATTGTTCTGGTGACACTGCATCATTTTTCACCGTATATTGCTAACTGCTGCTGCTTCTATTTCAGGTCTGCATTAAGATTATTTTTTTTCCTAAAGGACCCAAAGCTCCTTTTTAAAAAAATGTTTTAAAGACTTTTTTAAATGATTATCAAATTTAAAAACCACACAATTATCAAAGAACATGAATAGGCAGTTATACAGAAAAGTATGACTGTCCTGTAAACATGGGGAAATGCTTTAGTTTCCATCATAAGTTAAAGGTGTGTACACAGAGTTGGTGTGAATGTGGGGATACTGACACTCCTGTAGGATGTTAATGGCAGAGTAAATTGGTATAATTTATTGGAGGCCAACTTGGCAATACAGATCGGCATTTTTAGTGCATATCCCTTTTTAAATAATAAAATTTTTTTAGAATAGTTTTAAGTTCACAGTAAAATTGAGCAGGGAGTACAGAGTGTTCCCATGTACCCCCTCCCCCACCTGCGCAGAGCCCCCTCACTGTCAACATGCTGCCCTGCGCTGGTACGTTCGCTGCAATCTATTAACCTGCGCTGACACATCACTGCCATCCGAACGCCATGCTTTACGTTAGTTCACTGTTGGTGTTGCACATTCTACGGGTTTTGACAAATGTATAATGACATGTTTTCACCATTATAACAACATGCAGAATAGTTTCACTGCCCTAAAAACCCACTGTGCTCTGCCTGTTCATCCTTTCCCCCAACCCCTGGCAGCCACGATTATTTCACTATCTCAATAGTTTTGACTTTTTCAGAATGTCATATAGTTGAAATCATATAATACATAGCCTTTTTGTATTGGTTTCTTTCACTTGCATATTCTTTTAGTAACATGCATTGAAGTTTCCTCCATGTCTTTTCACAGTTGATAGATCATTTCTCTTTTAGCGCTAAATAATACCCCATTGTCTGAATATTCCACAGTTTATTTATTCATTCACCTATTGAGGAACATTTTGCTTACTTCCAAATTTTGGCCATCATGATTAAAGCTGCTATAGACACTCACCTGCAGGCTTTTGTGTGGACACATTTTTAATTCATTTGAGTGAGCACCACGGAACGTGACTGCTGCACTGTATGGTAAGAGTGTGTTCTGTTTTGTAAGAAACTGCCAAACTGTCTTCCAAAGTGGTGCCGCCATCTTGCATTCCCATCAGTGATGAATTACAGTTCCTGTTGCTCCACATCCTCATCAGCGTTCAGCACAGTTAGTGCTTTGGATTTCAACTGTTCTAATATTTGTGTAGGAGCATCTCACTGTTGTTTTAATTTGTAATTCCCTAGTGACATATGATGTTGAAGCAAAGCACTTTTTATATACACCCATCAGTTAAGTTATACCTTTGAATTTAAAGTTAACTCTGGAAGTATGATAATATGGAAAAAAAGGATACATTTGAAATAAGCCATCCTCCTATTAGGAATAGAGACATTGTTAAAACACCCCAAAGAACATGACAAATACATACCATGATGAACTTTTGTTCAATACTGCCCAGGCCACTGTTCAAATATTTTGGACCATTACGTGCAATTAAAAAATATTTTACTTTAAAGGTAAACACACACACAACTGAAGCAAAGTCTTCAGAAATTAATATTTACTGTTTCTACATGGGCTGCACTTGTATACTCTTTATCCTATTTTATTTCTCAGAAATAGTGGTTTCTGCCCTCAGATTCGATTTCATGACCTGTTAATGAGATGCTACCCAAATTTTAAAATAATAAAATCAAAATAATCCTAGTCCTAAATCTGTGTGTGTGTGTAAAACATAACCTGAATTCTCAGAATGTCAGAAAATGTTACCAATTTATTTCCTTAAAGTCAGTTTTGATAGGCAGAAATAGGAACAAGTATAGAGTGTTAGAAGGAAAGAGAAACACTCCAGAGGCCCCCAGTTGCAAAGAAATGGGGAAGCGGGGATACCATTTCATCTGGGTCTAGCTCTGATTTAGGAGTCATATTTTTTCAATGAAGCTTAGCATCGTCATCTGGAAAAACAAAACAACAACAAAGCTGAGAGTAAAAAATAGACAGGCAATTACTTGACTATAATGTATAGAAAGGCCAGTTTCCATCTTCATGTCCATCTGAAGCCAAAGGTCCTACTTTCCTAGAACTTAAAGATGAAATAGATTCAAGCAAGATCACTGGTTTCCATTTCAAGTAAAATCTGTGTCTACTTTGGTTCTACTGTGAACAAGAGGAGACAGCATTCAGCTTCTGGTGATGACATCACCTCCAACTTGGCTTAAGTCTTTTAACCTTTCTCCTATGTAAATTATGTCAAGTACCAAATCATCTAAAATAGCAGTTGGGGAAGTTGGAAGGTTAAGAAAAATACAAATGTAAAATGCTTTGAAAAAGTTAGCACAGATTTATAAATACACAATTTTTATAAATCAATGAAAATACCTATTCTGGAAATATAACCATATTCAGCCTTCATGGTTTGTTACCCAGCAACAAATCGGGTATGTAAAAACTTAACAACTTGAAACATTTCACATGCAAGATCAAAACCTCTAAGTGTTCTGCCCACCACCTGTACCCTACAACACCCACAGAAGACATGACTTAGAAAGGATGGGAAATATTATCATTTTAAGTTAATTTACCACCATAAAGGTGTTAAATGCTGTTCAGAATAATATATTCAGAATAACACATGGAAATAATAAAATCCTCTGTAGCTTATTCCTCCTCAGGCACGAGTTTGATTTCTTTTTCCCTCAGAGTCTGTGCGCCCAATTGTTTATCAGGTATTTGCAATGTATGATGTGCAGACAACTTTTTTCAGTCTTCAAAAATTATAAAACATTGACATGAAAACACTTTTTAAAAAAAAGTTGGTGTTACTCCCTTTCTGGCGTCAGGGATGTGACGCTGCTTTGTCAGGCAGCTGGAGACAAGCTAACACAGCTCCCCAAAGGGAAATGGAATCACAGGACGAGGGAGTATATTTTGAGGTAAGAAAAACCTCTCAGTAAAATAAACTTCTGGGGCCAGAGGGGACAGGTAATCGGATCCCTTGAGTAGCTGTACCTGTGGCAATGTGCCTTTGTTTCCATCACAGAAGCAGTGAAACTTCCTCCAGGTCCACTTGACTCTTTTTTACTTTAGGAAAAACTTAAATCAAAGTTATTAACCAATAAACAAACAAACCATGTAATAAGAAAAGTCTCTGAATTTGGTCCAGCTGTAAGATACTGGAAATCAGTCTTAACATTATTTACAAAGGAGAGATTGCTGGTAGCAATATATATGTTACATTTGTACACCATAGCCAAGTCCTATAGAAGTCATTCATTTCTCTTTTCCACCTTGCTCCAGATACGAATCTACCAAGCCAGTGTGTGGTCTGAAAACTCACACCTGGAAAATAACTGTTAATGAACACAAGTTTCTCCTGAACCAAAAATATGGATTCCCCTCCTTTTCCAAACATCCTGTTTCCCACTCCCCAGTATCCCAACAAGGTGTCAAAAGGAAACTAGATTTATCTGCAAGACACTTTAACAAACTCCAACAAAAGGCAGCACCTTTCCAAGGCACTTAGAGCCACCTTTAAATACAGAAAATGTTAGCTTAAATGTAAAAATATATCTTTACATGTTTCAGCACAAATTAAAAATAGTTTTACATAGAAAGCCTTACTTAAGTAGCCACATGCAAAATAAACACATATGCCCTTCCTTTCCTGTGCATAAAATACCAGCTCCAGGTAGACAATCTATTCTCAACACTTCTAAAGAGTAATGAGTAAAAGTAATGAGTTACATTATAAGGGACATGTCAAATCATACATTGAAAATGCAATTTGGATGCATAACCTTTGTATTTGTACCCACAAGTATGTGCTCATGTTCACTTGTTTTTATTTTCTTGACTTTGTGTGTGTGTTTATGATATTTTTGTTTTGAGTATAATTACTACAAGAATCATCAATGCCTTGTTTTCATTAGAAGGCTTTATTACAGTTATATATTCTGTACAAGGATGAAGAGAAGATGAAGCTAGAGGAATGGCAAATAAAATCTCAGTCTTTAATTGCTGATTTGCAACTGGTTTCTTAGCTACCAAAGGTTTAAATGTTCTCTCAAGTTTGGGTTGTTTGTGACCTGTCTCTACCAGCTGCTACAATGGTGGCTTCCTGTCATGACCTTCTTTGTGGACAGATAAGTCCATGCTGTTATTAGACACTGTATCTTTTTTTTCTGCAAAAAAACAGAAGTACATTAGGAGTACACAGCTCCTGCCAAACCAGCACCACTTTGAAGAAAATGATACTTGTCCTCAGCTTAAAGTAACAAAGAATAATTCAGGTTGAATGTATTTATATAAAATTTCTCATTTAATGGACTGTTCCCTGGTGCAAGTTCATTGAACTTTACAAAATGTAGCTCCTTCCAATTAGCTAATTTTGAAAAGAGTCCCACAACTAATTAAACAAAAACAGTGAACTTAACAGGGAAGTTAGCAAAAATTAACTGATGAACTACTAACTATTTATAGACTCATATAAATGTACACATACTTGTTAATATTTGACTGTGATTTCTGATGCATAGTGTCAAATGACAAACAGCTACAGTCTGAGGTGTGATTTCACCCACTCTGCATGTCTCTTTCTCCTGTTTAACTTTTAAAGACTGAATCAAGGGTTAGCTGAGGTGTTTCCTCAATACTAACCAAACCCTGTGTGAAGGGGTAAGGCCAGCAGGCAGAATGCGTGAAGCCCCACTGCCAGGTGGAGCTCATTCTGCAGAGGACTACAGCACCGCAAACAGTGACTGGATTTCCCTCCTATTTGAGAACTGACTCCCTGCTTCTGACAAAGAAAAGGAAATAATTGCATCCCCTACTTCTTGCTCTCCTATTAGGTCTTCGAGTTGATCTTCAGAGGAATAATTTTTGGTGAAGAGACCCTGTTCTATTGTTTGGAATAAACGTTTGATACACCCTTACATTTCTGAGTTAGGATTTTTCCTTCTCTTTGTTATGGCTCCAATACTTCCCCTCAATGCTATAGAAAATGATAAGAGAATATTAGATATGAAGGGCCCATGGAGGTCAACTAAAGAATTGAACTTCTTCATGTTCCAAATGTGAAAACTGAGCATGAGAGAAGGAAGTGATAAACCAATGCTCACACAGTCAAGTCCTGGAACAATAAGAATGAGAGCTAGGTCTCCTGACTCAAAGTCTGGAGAGGTTTTTCCTGAACCTTCTTCTGGGATGCCCCATATCCATCAACCATGTGATTGCTTTGATGCTCTGTGTTTTGGGGTTTTTTCCATGATTTTTAGAGCAATTATATATTTTGAGCAGGGATATACACACCCAACAGGTATTTAAGAAATGTTTGATGAACTGAAGAAGTGTCTAGTATACTCTTTCAAAGTTTAAAAAAACTTTTTTTCATATGATGAAAAAAATAACAAATTCAAGGAAAGGAAAGTAGAAAAGTGGTTCTCTGTGAAATAACCCTCTCTCCGAGCCTTGATGTTCAGAATTTATGGTTGGCCTTTCTAGCTTCTTGCTTATCCTCCGAGCTTGGTGGTCTTTCCTCTTAACTCTGGGGTCTAACATTTCAGTATCTTATTTGCGGAGGCGGATAAGTTAAGAATAAACAGCAAGACTGCACAGCCAGTCACTGTGACCTGGCAAGTGTGGCGAGACGAGGCAGCGCCCGCTCTCTACAACACCCAGGGCTTCAGTTTATAAACATCTGTAGGAACACAGGGTGTTGCTTTTCTTCTATTTGTGAATGTTTGATGCAACTGCACAGCACTTCTAATCCTGCTGCTATTGTGCACCACTGTGCAGAAAGATTGCTCAGCACATGTGGAATATAAGACAGAGTTTTTTAATACAGCATGGCAGTCAGGAACATTCCTTTTGTGTCATCTGTGTGGCATTTCAGGGATGTTCCAATCAGTGTAAATGAAGATTATTTAAATGCAAATATTAATGCAGTATATTCTCTTGAATTGGGAACAAATGTTCATCCTATATAAAATACTCTGGAAGCTTACTTTTAAGGACTTTATTTACAAACCAGAAAAAAATGATGTAAATAATCAGAGTTTAAGTGTAATTATTTTATTAATATAAGGTATTTTTCTAGGCAAATATTTCTGTAAAAGATAAAGCAGTATTTGAGAATTCAGTACATCTTAAAAGTCCCATATAATTAGGATATTTTATTTTTTGTACTTTTTTGTTTAAATGCCATATTTTTTTTTCCTTTTAAGAAATCCCAGTTATTACCAAGTGAAAGATACAAGGGCACTTAATAACAAACATTTAAACTTCAAAGCCAAAAAGTAGACCAAAATAGAAAATAAATTGGGCTTCAATAATCGTTTCACCCACTAATGCACACTGTGCTGTGGATGCATCAGGCCCTAGTTTGATAAAGGACAACTAGGAAGTAATCAATGTGACTGACACTTGAGGCTAAGAAACACTTTGGGGTTTTTTATATATGTAATTGAGAATTTTTTGATTGTCAAAAAACACACTTCATGTGTTTCTAAAAATAACATGCAATAGCCTAATGTCACATCCAAGAAGCTTATTTCACTTTTATATGGTGTATGTGTTATTAATTATATTATTAATATTAAAAATGCAATAAAACATTAATCAAGGTTCCATTCCCAACAAGTCATAATTAAATAAATGCCACATTCCTGATTGTGCTAAGGCCAATTAAATCTAATTTCTTTTCTGTTTCCGTACATAGGCTTCATATGTATATGCTATCCATAAGTAATTAATGGCCGCCCACGCCTTCCTCTGAAAGGGGATGTCTGAGACTGGCAGCGCGATATGTGCCCCTGAGATCAAACACAGCCCAATGCTCTTTGGAATGTCATGGTTCTTTAATGACCCAGAGTAAATTTTTTCTCTCCACAAACCGCCCTCCATTCTGTTTCTTTTGTGCATAGAACTATTTGGGGTGCTTGCCTTCATAAGCAAATTCTGACTACATAGAAAGCCACAGGCAAGATTGGAAGGGTGGCCCACTTCTGTGCGTATCAGCTCCAGGAGCTCACCTCAGAAAGTCCATGCCAGGGAAAAGTCAAAAACCATATCATTCCACTCATATGTGGGATATAAAACTGAAAACAACAAATGAACAAACAAAAAACAAACACTCATAGACACAGACACCAGTATGGTGATTACCAGAGGGAAAAGAGGGCAGAAGGGAGGAAATAAAGGGAAATAAAGGGGGTCAAATATGGGGTGAAAGAAGGAGATTTGACTTTGGGTGGTGAGCACACAATGGAATATACAGATGATGTATTGTAGATTGTATACTTTAACCTATATAATTTTATTAACCAATGTTACCCCAATAAATATTTTTAAAAACATAATTTAAAAAGTCTGTGCCAAAACATACAATCCCAAATGGGTTGAGTTTAAATGCATATTTTTTAACTTTGTTAGAAAATAGGTACCACTCAGAAAAGACATTTGGGAAAGAATTACATTTGGTTTTGTACTGGGAATTAAGCTTCAAAGGAAGCCTCAGATTGGCCAGATAATTATTAAATATGGCCTCAATGGAAATATTAGAAACTGTTTTTAGGGTTAACACTTGGCCATGCATATATTCATAGGTTCTTAAGTGGGGAAGGAACCATGAGAGTTAAACAGCCAAGTTCCTTCTCTTAAGGATAGGCTGCTTCCATTTATTCCTAACAAAGGAATATCAAACCTATTTTTAAAATCTCAGCCACAGAATATACTTCTCATGCTAATCTGACACTTAATGATCCCTTTATAAAAACAACACATCCTCACATCATCCTGCTGGACCAGTTTATTGGGGGAGAGGGAAAACAGTTTGTTCCCATCTCCAGACAAGAACCCCTTTAGAGGTACAGATGATTATTCAGCTTCACCATTCTCTTCTGCAAGCTACACATCCGAATCCCTTAACCTTTTCCCTTCAAATCCTCCATACCACTCTGCATGCTACACAGAAGCTGGATTGAAAACAACTCAGAAGCTGAGCAGTCCTGAACACTTGTGTCATCTCCCCTGTGCCAGACTATTGTAATCATTGCAGCATCTTTCTTGAGTATGAGACACTCATTCTATTTTGTTATCAACTGCCTTGTTATCCACAATGAAAGCTTTTTGCCATGCCTGCAAAAATGAAGGCATCCTGAATCTCGTACGTGTAAGCTGAACTTCCTCAAGTCAAGGCAACCTCCCCTGTATTCATCCCCTTCTGTTTACTTCTAACCAGGCCTCACAAGTTGCAAAAGTCACCCTTACTTTGGAGGCTAGCTTTCAGGATTATCCCCAAGCTTGGGATTTGTTTCTCTCTATCACATCATTTTGGATATGTACAAAAATATTAGACAATAACGGTCTATGAGTGGCCCCCAAAGAACTCCCCTAGCTTGAAGCTGATTCACTGGTAACCACTCTTCAAATAGACTCTGCATTTAACCTCTTCGTGCTGATATTTTCTAGTTCACCTGAATTTTTACATTACATGCACCTACACCCTCGGTGAAACCCTATGAGGATGTATTCATCACAAAACGCCCATGTGTGTGTTTCTCTGTGGGAACATATAGTAAATTAAGATGTCCTCCTGACATCAGTAAAGCCGTGGCCTGGAATGCTGTAGCATTTAACCACAGGTTTGATCCAACTTCCTTTGTAAATCACCTTGGGCATGTGCTTTCTGAAATATGTGTGTGAATTATTACCTTATTTTCATACTGTGGGTATTGTTTATTATGGAAGGGCCATTAACCCTGTAAGATGCAGATAATCTTCCACTTGCTTGTCTACAGCAGAAGATCATTTACTGTCACACTGATTAAATATATTATGACAGCAAAGCTAGTAATGTGCAAGGTATGGGAACGGGAAGAACATGCTTCATGCGCTTTCTCTGCTGGCTCTCTGCACAACAGTTTCTGTATCTAATTTGATACTTTTCAAATAAAGAACATCACATTACCAGGAGCCATTTTACCCTTATATGCTCACATACAGTGGTCTCCAGAGGAAACCCAGATAAAGGATTTATATAAAAATTGTACTTACAAAGTAACACTCCTGATTAAGTTTATTATTAGTGTGTGTACTCTTGATGCCTCAGACACTGAACTCAAGGTTTCTCCTTTAGTACAAGCAATAAAACAAACCCCAGGCTGACCTTCCCCAAGACAAGTGCTAAAATAATGGCATTCCCTAACTTACTTTTAAACCTAAGCCTACAATGAGAGCTTGAACGTGATCCACAAGGATCAGGAAGGACGCATCTCTCACACACATGTATATAAAGATACATAATAAATTACGTTTTCTACACCCTGTCTCTATACACAGACATAAGCTGCTATAATTTAGTTATTTACTATGTACTACTCGTGGTGTAAAATGTCATTTTCTAAGAATACATCCGAGGCTTAAGTCAGCATTTTTATGATATCATCTGCACTGGGAAAACATTAAAGGCTCAATATTTAATAAACATAATAAACATCCCCATGAAACAAATTGTTCATAAACTACCTGTTTAATTTTTCAGGGTTCCTGAACCACATATTTTCTTATTAGTTGTGAGCCTGCTGGGTCGGAGGATAGATAGGGCCTGTCAGGGATAGAATATATGTAGCGGTTTTATGAATTATTTCTGTGAGGAAAAGCCTATTACAGCTGACAAGAGGGTGATGATATTAGCCCATCATCATTCAGATGGCACCACCCTTCCCCCTTTCATCCGTCAGGCCTCTTGTATGGGGGCTGTAAGCCACACCGTCTTTGCACAGCCAACACAAAGACAAATTCTACTCTTTTTCTGAGTCCATGAAACATTTAGTATTTCATTTTGAATCATGGCAGATGACAGAAACAAATGGCCTAATGAATCTCACTTATTGTCCCTTGCAAATCTGAAGATGAGCTAAAAGTAAAATCTGTTTCTTTTCTTTCTTTTTTTTCTCCATTTTTGATGCATTTCTTCTCCCTGGAAAGATCCCTGCTGCATTCTAAGTAGATATTTAGATTACAGAATTATTTTCATAAACAAGTCGTGGCACAGCTCCTCGACAGCCTCTCTCGCCCCCTCTCTCTATAAGCAACCTTTGAAACAATATAGGCTATCACCTATTTTGTACCTGTATAAAATGTAAATAGAACAGGAGGCAGGATCAGAAGGAAAAATAACAAGGAAATACTTAATGTTCTGGGGGAAAATAGCAACTACTCATCAAATGGCATAAGAATTACATACCTTTTTTGTTTTATGTAAAGGACAATTAAGTCTGTGCAAATCGTCTGCAGCCCCTATTTACAAGCTGTTTGGCCAAACTTCTAAAGCTTCCGCGGTTACATGTTCTAGGTGTATTTACTTGAAATATGGCACTGGGTCTGTGAGCGAGTTGTTGAGGGAGCTGCTCTGGAAAACAAGGAAAGGCTCTGCGCAGTAACTGTACTCGCCAACGGCGTTGTTCCCTCAGTGTGAAAGGTACTGGGCCGAACCGAACACAAGGCAGGGCTGCTCCAGTGGCCCGACGGACACCACCTATCGGGGGATTTCCTTCTTGCTCTTCGTGGCTCTGTTTAAAGGAAAGTCTCGTCCTCCTAGTTTGCTGGCTCCTTCAGCTGCATCAGGCTGCACTGATAGCCGTGTTGCCAGTAGCCCACAAAGGGCATAAGCACTGAGAAATATGCATTTAGCAAAGGGACAAGAAAGAAATGCAGATTTGGGGCTAAAAATAGGGAGAATGCTAGGAGTCAGTAAGAGAGTGAGAGAAAAATTCCTCTTTTGATGCTTTGCCATGCCTTGGCCTCTTTTCTTCCTTTTCTCTGTGACTGTAATGGCTTTTTCACAGCCATTAGAGTTGTCAAGTAAATTTTTCTTAGTTCAAGTATGTACAATTGATCCTGATAGATGTTAATGGCTCCCAAACTAAGGCAAAGTCTGCAGTCAACATACAGGAATAACAATTCTGTGGTTAAAAATAAAAAAGAAAGTTTGACAGTTGACGCCATTATAGAGGCCAAAAGCAGTTCAGGTCAAATTTCCTTAATTTCTGGGGTGAAATTTCACCAGTGGTGCTCCTGAGACATGCAACATTAATTATATTGTGACTTAATTTAAGATGTATGTTTAAGTAATTTTATAATAAGTTTTATCAAAATATGAAATTTTTCAAGCCACATTTGAAAAGATAAAATTTAAATAGCTTAGTTTTTGTATATTTTTTTTCCAGGCAGAAGACACTACATGAAAGTCTGTTTTTAACATTAAAAATACATTTTTTTCTAATTGAATTTTTGCTAGATATTAAGATTTTGATTAGAAATACCTTATCAATGTACTTCTACCACTTTTATTATGTTCTTAAGTTACTAATTTCAAAAACAATATTTGCTTTTTTTCAACAAGAAAACATTTAACTAATGAATAAGTAATGGCCATTTATTCCATAACTATCTGAATGATAACAAATTTTTACAATCCAAATACACCAGCAATTGAAATCAAGTGAGGAAGTGAGGAAAGTCAATTGTACAAATAGGATATTTGCGAGTGCAGTGGTCTAATAGGTTATTTCGCACGGACTCTTTCTTCATTATCTAATGCCCTTTGTGGCTTCTGGTCAGTGTCTGAGGCCCATTTAAGTACCAGGTAGAGTTAAAAATGTTTTAATTGAAAGAATCAGTGAATACCTTATACTTTATTCTATGTCCTGCATATTATCAGGCTAAGAGAAAAAAAAATTGGTTGACTAAAGAAAATGTATACCAACTGACTTTCAAAGATATAACAAACCAAGCCAAAAAAAGAGAACTAAAAAGAAAGACTCACCCCCTTATTTATGCATTCCTTGGTTGATTTTTGTATGTGCCTAGACTGGGACTCAAACCCACAACTGTCCATCAGGACACTGTTCTAACCAACTAAGCTGCCTGGCCAGGGCCCTGCGCTGTTTTTCTTAAAAGACGGAACACACAAAGCAATACCGTATCGCGTCCCAGTGAAAGAAATCTCCCACCAGTTAAGCCAGCGTCTTATCTTCTGTTTTCCACCTTCTTACCATCAAGGCAAATGTGTTTGCTTCTAACTTTGATGTACTTTCTAGTTAAGCAGTTCAGATCAATTTTCTGGGTTAGTAAGCAGCATCTCTTTCAACTTCATAGAAACACCTGTGTGTTCAGAAAAATGCTGGAACACTTTTGTTAAAAATAGATGTAATGTTGCAAAATTATCAAGCAACTGAAATTAGATTGAGAAAAATGAGAAGTGAGACACAATATTTGTGTATACTTATGAAAGGAGCAAGCAACATTGGCCAGGTAATACTAGGAAACATAGGAAACTGCTGTGTTTGTAGGTCAGAAACTGTTGAATATTAGCAGCTTCGTATGGTTCAACCTAATTAGATATAGCATTTGTAATAAGTTTAAGTTGCACATTTCTTTTAAAAAAAGAAGTACATAAAATTGCTCAATGATATCTTGCAGCCTGATGAGGGGTAGTTATTACTTCCAAAGTCAACATAAAATTTCATTAAAAGAATTGAATACCAAGAGTTTGAGGGACACCTTGAGACATTTATTTAATTTCTGGCAGCATTATTCATCTCCTCTACTCCTTAGAGGAACAGCCCTCATTTCTCTGCCTTGTACTTCCAACCCTGCTCCCACCTCCTTAATGCCCCCTCCCCCATCAAAGTCAATGTGGTTCCTTTCTTCTTGTCTCACATTCTTGGCTCCACAGAAATTGTCAAGAAAAACTCAAAGAGAACAGTATGGCAACACTAAACCATGACAGGGCCTCATTCTTTTATTTTTTAATTCTCACCAGAGGATATGTTTATTGATTTTAGAGAGTGAGGAAGAGGGAGAAAGCAAGAGAGAGCGAGAGAGAGAGAGAGAGAGAGAGAAACATGGATGAGAGAAACACCAATCAGTTGCCTCCCATACACACCCCAACCGGGGATGGAACTCGAAACCTAGGTATGTACCCTGACCAGGAATCAAACCCACAACATGTTGGTGCACTTGATGATGTTCCAACCAACTGAGCCACCCAGCCAGAGCTAGGGCCTCACTCTTAATTGCATGGGCCTGCAACCAGTGTAGATACACAGAGCCCCCTCCTCAGAAGCCCACTCCTCTTTGGGGTTTAATGCTTGGCAGTCACTATCTAAATTATTAATAATTTTATCTTTGATTTGTATTTTGTAAGTGAAGTCAGTAGGTTAATGGAGAATGCACTTGGGACTTGGAGATTCAGCTCTTGTGTGAGTCCAGCCTCCTGCCATCTCCTAGGACCAGTCCCCCCTGCAGTCCAGCGATAACCCCGCCCTTCACTCCATGCAGGGACCATGAGTCCTGCAACCCAGGGCAGGGCCTGAATTTGCATGTGAGTTTACTCTGGTGGAGGAAGAACAATATTCAATAAAAAAAATACCATGACAGTTTGAGAGAGACCATAAGGGAAAGAAAAACACTTTTTCCTTTCTTGCTTTTGAGACAGGGAGCCCGCAATTTCATGTTTCACTGGGCACTGCAAATGATGTAGCCAGCCCTATTTAAGTGCATTTGTAACACACATGTGGGAAAATAGAACTGCCAGAGAAACTTCAAGAAGATGGTTTGAAATTTAATAGGGGACTGTGAGAGAGAGAGAGAGAGAGAGAGAGAGAGAGAGAGAGAGAGAGATTGAGAGAGAGAGAGAGAGAGAGAATAAATGAGGGGAAAGAAAGTAGGAGGAAGAAGAATGAGCAAGAAATCTATCTGAGGGAAAGTTGTCCATAAAGTACACAGAGAAAGCACAGAGAGTAGAATTTATTCTTTCTACCTATAGCGAACTGATTAAAAGACAATTTCCTCTCCTTTTTACTAAGATTAAGAATCTGAATGCAGATTATTTCAGCACAACCTAGCTGAGAATGTGTCAGAGGTGTCAGAGGTTAGGTCAAATATGTGACCTAACTTCTAATCTCTAACAGTCACTGTGCCATTTTTGTGTGACTTTTCTGTCTACTCACGATGTCCTCCCTTTCTTTCTGTCCACTTCAAATCCTTCCAGTTGCCAAGACCCAGATCAAATGGAACCTCCTACATGACACTTCCCCATGAGTATTCATCAGCCTCTGTGTGCTGCCCAGCAGACTGATTTTCTATTAGAGCAGCAATCACAGTATGACTCATTTTGTCCTGGTGAGTCCAACATTGAAGAGAGCCAGTCGCTCAAACCCTAAACCTGGTTAAACTCAGACTTTGTCTCTCTCTCTCTCTCTCTCTCCCCCTTTCCCTCTCCTTCCGTAAGTGCCTCCCTCCCCTCTTCTTAAATTAGAAACTACTTCACTTTCCAATATAGAAACTAGTTTTATTACTTACCAGAAGTCAGAACTATAATATAGATAGATAAGATTGATAGCACATCCAGTTAAAATTATTCCCAGAGTAGGTAATCTCTGCTCTGTAGGAAACTGACCAAAAATAATGTACCTAAATTCCATAATTAAAACAAAATGAGCAATAAGGGACAAAAGTGTCCAGAAAACAAACAAAACCCTACTGGATTAGAATAATAGGCAGAATTATAATAATAGCTTGCCAGATCTGAGACAAACAGTATCATCTTCTTCAATGTATTTTGGATAGTCTTTAGAAAATTCAAAAAATTTTAACAGTTAATACTTTGTCCACAACTTCACCCTTATGTGTATTTTCCCATTTATCCGGAACGCCTGACACTGTTATTTATACTTTATGACCTAGTTCATTTGTTCCCTTTGTACAGGCATGGGCAAAAGAAGTTAACAGTGGTTTATATAGAAAATAATACGATAATTAATTAAAAACACAAGAATAAACTCTGCCTTTTGCATACTCACAATTGTGAATCTACTTGTGCACCTGTATTGTATCACTTTTCTTGCAGTTACATATGGGATTGTTTTTTCTTTTAATTTCTTTTTCACAGAGTGCATGGTTAGTGTATAAAAATGCAACTGATTTTTCTATATTTATTTTGTATCCTGAAACTTTACTGAATTTGTTTACTAATTGTAACAGTTTTTCAGGGGAGTCGTTAAATATTTTTATATTAGATCATATTATCTGCAGAGACAATTTTATTTTTTTCCTTCCAATCCTGTTGCCTTTTATCTCTTTTCCTGGCCTAAATGCTCTGACTAGGATGTCCACTACTATGCTGAGTAGGAGAGGTAAGGCGCACTTGTCCTGTTCCTGATCTTAGAGAGAATGCTTTCAACCTTTCCCCACTGAGTATGTTAGATGTGAGCTTGCTGTATGTGGCCTTTATGACATGAGGTGTGTTCCTTCTCTACCAAATTAGTCAGAGTTTTTTATCATAAAAAGATGTATTTTGTCAAGCATTTTTCTGCATCTATTGAGAAGATCATGATATTTGTCTTTTATTCTATTAATGTGGTGATTTATTGATTTGTGTATGTTAAGCAACTCTTGCATCCTGAGGATGAATTCCACTTGATTATGGCGCACGATCCACATGTACTGTCAAATCTTATTTGTATGTGCACTCGCATACAAAACTTTACTCCTTCACTCAACCCCCATATTTTATGTTTTTGATGTTGTAATTTGTGTTTTATATAGTGAGTATCCATTAAAAAGTTATTACAGTTGTTATTTCTAATATTTTATCCTTTAACCTTTATACTACAGTTAAGTGATTTACATTCCACCCTACTATAGAATTAGAGTATTCTGATTTGAATATATACTTATCTTTCCCAGTGTGTTTTATAGTTTTTATTATTACTTAACATCCTTTTATTTCTATTTTAAAAATTCTTTCAGAATTTCTTATGTCAGAAGAGTGATGGTGATGAATTCCCTCAGCTTTTCTTTGCTTGGGAAAGTCTTTATTTCACTTTCATTTCTGAAGGACAACTTTTCCAGGTAAAGCAACCTTTTTTGTTGGTTTTATTTTTTCTTTCAGCACTTCAAATGTATCACCCTAGTATTGCTTAGACTTTGAAATGTCTGCTGAGAAATCTATTAACTTTATAGGGGTCCAATTGTATTTGAGATTTTTTTCTCTTCCTGCTTTAAAAATTCCCTTCTTTTCCTTTAAATTTAGACATTTCCATTATAATGAGTATGTAATGTGGCGAGGTAGATCTTTTTTGGTTGAAATTGTTTGGAGAACTATGAGTTTTATTAACATAAATGTCCAAATTTTGCCATGGATTTGGGAAGGTCTCAGCCATTATTTCTTCAAGTAAGCCCCCCCCTTCCTCTATTCCCCTTCTGCGACTCCAATTATGTGTATATTGTTTCTTTTAATGGTATTCCATAGTACCCATAGGCTTTCTTCAGTTTTCTTTTCATTCTTTCTTCTTTGTTCCCCTCAGACTAGACAATTCCAAGTGATCTGTTGTTCTCTCCTTTACAGATTCTTTCTTCTGCTCGATCAGGTCTGCTGGTGGTGCTCTTCGCTGCATTTTCATTTCATTGACTGTATTCTCCAGGTCCAAAGTTTCTATCTGGTTCTTTTATATAATTTCTCTCTGTGTTAAACTTCACATTTTGTTCATGCATTGTTCCTCTGATTGTATTGATTTGTCTTTCTGTGTTTTCTGGAAGCTCACTGAGCTTCTTTAAAAAAATTTGATTTCTTTATCAGGCAAATCACAGATTTTGATTCTTTTGGGTTAGTTCCTGGAAAATTACTGTGTTCCTTTGATGGTATCATGGTTCATTGATTAATGATGTTCCTTGAAGTTTTAATTATTATCTTTGTATTTAAAGAAGCAGCCAGCTCCTCCAGTCTTTGCTGACTAGCTTTGAGAGAGGAATACCTTCCATTAGTCCTATTAGGAATTCTCTGTCTTTCTTAGACCTTTTTTCTTATGGTTACTACTGCTCCATACTTTCTGTTCTCTCTCGGAAGAAAATTCTTAAGATCGTATTTCTTCTTTGATACTACAAAACCAGGCCAGGTGCTGGTAGCCTGCTATTTCCTCTTCATGGGTGGTATTGATGCACAAGTCTGTGTGGTTTCTCCCAGTCCTACAGTGAAGCTTGCTTTCTGTGAGTGCTTACTCTCAACACCCTTGGAGTTATCCATTCTCTTTTCCAGTGAGGGGTTGTATGGGCAAGGTGCACAGAGCATTAGGGGTGCCTGTGGGCCATCTGGAGCAACCTGTAGATGAGACGTTCCCTGCAGCTCATGAGTGGTCTTTCTGAGGTAGTCCATGAAGAAGCAGTTAGTAGGTTCCATGTCCCTTTGAAACCCTCTGAGAGCCCTGGCTGTTGTTCTTCCAGCTGCTCTCCTCCCCCTAGACTCACAACACATCACATTATTCTGGATGTGGCAAAAAAGTGGGTCTCTTTGGCAGCACCCCACACAGCCAGTGAAACTGAGTTTCACTCATAAACTCTCCCTTTCCCCATGGGAGAAATTACAGGCTGAAAAGTGGGGGGGGGCGGCCCTGCCCACAGGGCTCCCCCAGCTGCCACGGATGAGAATAAGTCTACCAAGACATGATCTGCTTGGGGAGGAAAGGTGGCCAGTCTCTCAAAGGAGAAGGGCCAAGAGCCTTTTCCTCAATGGGCTTTTACTGGGTTCAATTTGCACAGGAATATAGGTAAAGCTCATCCATCATTGTCAGGCAGTAAGGATCAAATAATAGATAACAAACAAAGAACTATGAGGGCTTATTCTGAGTTAGGGTCAGTTAGCTAAAGGGCTATAAGACTTTGGGAAACAAACTCATTTCAGGCTTAGACCCTTATCATTTAAACAAATAAATATCATTGAGGGTATTAGCAAAGCAGGTTTCACAGGATTTTATGTATTCTTTCTTAGGCCTGATCTCCCCAGGGAACCTGCCCTTTCCAGCACAGGGCCTCACCCACCTCTGGTATTATTTCGAGCTTAAGTAGAGCAGGGGAAGTAAATCAGCCAAGAGATTAGGAGACTTCTTGCAGACAGAATGAGGACTCAGGCCATGTCAAAGCTGAGGGGCGAGGGTCCATCACCCCCTTTTTCTATAGCCCACCCAGGGCCTTCCCTGTGAGCCTCTTCATGACCATGCCTGTCTTAGGTCGTCCCTCCCTTGAGGAATCTTACCCATCATTGGCTAACTGGTCAGGCTCAGGGCCAAGCAGGGTAAAGTAAAGTGGGCAGAGGTGGTGCCCCTGCCTGGGAGATAAGCTTTGTCTCCTTAGTGGCTTATGGTCCCCAGGTGTCTGACTCAGCCTTAGCCATGGGGGGTTTACAGCTTCTGAAACCAGGCAGGGTAGTCTCCAGCATGGCATGGAGCTGTGCTGTCTTGGCAGAGGGTTGACACAGGTAAAGTGTTACTGTTCCTCTTACTCTCTTTACTGTGTCCAGTCTCAGATATTTTTTTGCTCCAATGACAGGCGGAACTTTTGTGCTGAATTCCTGGACTTCCACAAAGGCACTCTCGTATATTGGTTAGTGCCCAACTCGATGTTCTTTGCAGGGAAGACAGCAGAAAACTCATCATGTCTTGGCAAAATGTTAGGGTTAGAGTATGCCTCTCTGCTTTACTTCTTTTCAATCAGGTTACATTTTTGAGGGTAATTTATGATGATATATATGGCACTAGTTCATTCATTTACACTGATGTATAGTGTTTCATTTTTTAATATACTATATTTTGGTAGGAATTTGGTTTTTGTTTTTGTGTTTTGTTGTGTCCTTATTACATTAATTGCTTTGACATCATTAAATTTATCTTCATATATAATAGTTCTTTTGAGTATGCACCTAAGGTTCTTAATTTTAATATAGTCAGACTTATTAATTTTTCCTTCATAGCTTTTATTTTTTCTTGCTTAAAGTATTATTCTCTACCCTGAGTGAAAATATTTGATTATTTAAAGTTTAAAACTTCCCTTTAACATTTAAGTTCTTGATTTGTTTGAAATTGATTTTTGTCTATTGTATGATACTAAATGTTTTTTTGTATTAAATATTTCTCCCAGCAACATTTACTACTATATTTCCTTCCTTCATGGATTTTAATGCACACTGTGTCCACACATGCATGGGTTTTTATAGAGGTATAGGGTTCTTGGCTCTTGTTTTGTTTCATTGACTAATTATCCATCAACACACCAAAATTATTACACCTTGTTAATTACTTTCCTCTCTAAGATTTGCTATTTTATAGAATAAATCTTTTTGCTTGATGCCTTTTCAAGGTGTCTTAGCAATTCTTAGACTTTTATTATTCCAAATAATAAAATTTTAGAGTGGTTTGTTGTTTAAATAAGTGAATAAACTGATTAGGATTTGAGATGAGATAGCTTTGAATTAATGGATCAGTTTGGAAGAACTGACATTTTTGTGAATATTAAATATTCTATTAATGAACATGTTATATCTCTCATTTTTATATGTTAATGAATTAAATGTTATAGTTTTCTCCCTAACAGTTTATCACATTTTTAAGAATTGTTTTTAGATATCTTATATTTCTAGTAATTTAAATGGCATTTCTTCAAGAGTACATTTTTCTAATTGGTTGTTGCTTATATGTAAAACTGTAATTGACCTTTACATAATGAATTTATACCTAGCAACTTCTGAATAATTTTTCAACTGGAAAGCAAATAAAGGGCATTCAAGTTTTGGCAATATGACTTGGAACAACAAGGGAACATTCACTGAAGAACAATTAAATTCTGAAAAGCTACACTATTTGAGACATCTCTGGCTCACAAATGGCATAGGTAGTCTCCAAGAATCCTTCCATTTCAAAGCAAATAATAATAAAAGCAAAAAAGAAACCAACAAAAATGTCAAAGCTGACAAAAATCGAGTTTGCATTATAGCATCATTGGCAAGGATACAGAGCAGTGTGAATTCTCATACACTGTTACTTGGAGGGCAAGCTGCTAAGTTAAATGTTCAAATCACCTTGAAAAATAATTAGACATTTTCTCTCAGAGCTGAGCCATCAAATACCTACAGCCCAGAAACCCCACTTCTTAAGTACATGCCTATGATATAAAATCTCATGCATATGTACCAGACAATATGCATGAATATTGACAGCAGCCTTCTTTATCAGAGTAAAAAACTGGAAAAAAAATAAAACTTTTACATCAAGACAATATGGTCACACAATGAATTGTTACACAGCAGTAAACAAAAGAAATATATATATACACACACACACAACAGTAGCAGGGATAAATCTTGAAAGCATACTCGGGTAAAAAAAGCAGGTCTAAGATAACATATAACATACTACTATTTTATAGAACCCTCAACAATAAAATTAATAATATACTCTTAAACATTCAATATTTATGACAGAATCCCATATTTTTAAAAAGCAATGGAATAACAAACACAAAATTTAGGGTAATGGTGTCTCTGAGGAAAGAATCACAGGATAAAGAAGGAACATACAGGTAGATCCAAATTATTTGTAATGTCCTATCTGCTGGGCTATTAGGGTATCTGGATGTTGGTTGTATTATTATGCTTTACTAATAACATTCAGTTAACATATAAATCTTTTGTATGTACAAAAACATATATTAATACAATAAAATAAAATGAATGATAGGAAAAAATATAAAACATTTATCCATCACTTAGCAAATAATCATTAAATACCTATTAGTGTCAAATATCAATCTATATACTAAGAATTAAATATACCAAGTACCAACACTAAACAAGACAAAAAAATGATGTCTGCATTCATGGGCCATACATTCTACTAAATTCAACTAAACCAACTTATGCACTAGAATTGAGTAAAATTAATATACTTATAAAGTTACCTAAAAGGTAAATTAAAAGGAATCAATGTTTTCATTTTAAATAATGAAGTATCTTTAAATTACCAACAATCTGTACCAAAGGACAATGACTAAAATCCACTTAAGGAGTAAAATCCCTCCAACATAGTCACCTTATTTCATCTTTCTTGAGAACAGCTTCAGTGATGGCCAAGGGTTTGATTTGAAAGGCAAACTGAGCAAATTATTGTTAGCTTTTTGAAGAATTTATTTTCTGTTTAATCATTCTGTGAAGACCAATTGAATTTTTCCCCCCAAATGTTCAGTATCCATGTACTAAGATTTGAAATAATTGTCTTCAAGATTCAGGTGCAGATATGGACCAACTGTATCTTGCTTATAAATACTAAACCTTTGCCTATCTCTTCAGAAATTCTATGTGAGCCTTCAGCCAAATCACATGTTAATATTCACCTCAGACTCTCCCACAGTGGAGAATCTGGAGGTCATCACATTCAAGGTGTTAATGAATAAGCACTCTTTCAGCTAAGAACTGCAGAGTTTTCTTACTGCTCATAAAAATTACTGATGTATTGCAATAGCTAGAAAACATTTTAATCCCAGTTTGCCATACTAGTGAATGTTTGTAGATAGGAAGGCTGTTCTCCCAGATGAGTAGGAGTGACCAGAGGGGAAAAGAAATATAATCTAACATAAAAATTCAAGCAATCCTTCATCTTTGAATGTGCAAACAAACAAAAATAGTACTTATTGCCACCTGAGGTTGGATTTACAATTTAATTTTGGGATAAATTATAGTATTTATTGAGCTAGATTAAAAAGGTTTGAACATTAATTCAAAATAAGGTGTTTAGCACTAACTATTCTAAGGTATGATAAAAAAACACCAAAAGACTTCTTCTACTAAACCAAGAAGACACCTTGAAAAATGGCAAAATAAGCTTTTAAAACTTAGTGGATATATCAATACAATCTTAATGTAATATTGCCAAAGCTTAGTAAACATCCACTAGTTTTTACTTGAATTAATAGGTAGAACTGTACCATTCTGGGATAAATCTAAGCAGATTCCTGAAAATAACTTTTATTTTATTTTAATTGATTTTAATTTAATTTAATTTTTTAAATTATTTTATTGTTGTTCAATTACAGTCGTCTGCATTTTCTCTCCACCCCTCCCCCCCACCCCATCCAAACCCACCTCCTTCTCTCACTTCCACCCTCCCCTTTGGTTTTGTCCATGTGTCCTTTATAGTAGTTCCTGAAAACCCTTCTCCCCATTATCCCCTCCCCACTCCCCTCTGGCTATTGTTAGATTGTTCTTAACTTCAATGACTCTGGTTATATTTTGTTTCCTTTTTTCTTTTGTTGATTATATTCCAGTTAAAAGTGAAAATAACTGATTTTAAATAGACTGAGATCAAGAAATCCTATCCAATAGAGAATACAATTTTTTATAAAAATTAATAAAGAAGCAGAATGCATTGAAGGAAATAGTGCTAAAACAAAAAAAAATCAAGAATATTGTTATTTTGTCCCCAAACTTTGAAATTGTAAAATTGAGATGTAGATCAAGGCAAAGTCAAGTTATTCATCATGGTAATTAGTTCAAAATTTCATGGTTACAAAGAGTAAAGGAAGAAAGGTGGGAGTTCAAAGCCAAAATTACACAAAATACTATGTATTGAGCATAGGATGTGGTACATAGTAATCACTGAATAAATGGATGTAGTATAGAAGCAGCAGTACCATGGTTAGTGGTTGACTTACAATTAATAATCTTTAAAGTTACTGGCATCCCTCTGGATGTTTCTCAAATCACCAAACAATATGTAGATTGTAATATGTTTGACCATCAGGGCCTGAGTTGTTATAATAGTTCAGAACTGATTAATTTCCATAACAGAGAAAAATAATACTAGTAAAATTTACATTTGCATGTCATTGTCAAATGAATATTTAAATGAGGAAAAGAGATGTTTTGATAATACCCTCAAAAAGCCCTTTTCTGTGGAAAAAAAATGAGAGGTAAAGATGGTAAAATTTCCTAAAACTAATCTACCTTTTATAATAAACTCTGTTCAGATCCTTAAGAAATCCCATCTTACTCCCATATATACGTTAATATATTCTTTAAGTATAAAATCCAAATTAAAAACTAATTCTTAATAGAAAGCTTTTGTTAAAAGCAACACTTTGAAATGCTGTCAGTAACTATCATAAATATTTGAGAAGTTAATATTTTAATCTTCAACTGTAGCACAGAAAACACTTTTAGTGACAGACAGTGCTTCATTAATGGAGTTCTGTGTGTCTAATTGCTTTAGGCACACTGAGCTGCATTATTTTGACACATGACATGCAATTAGTACATGGTCACACGGCTAACGGGAGATTTTACACCTTTTTTCCTTCTACATTCAGAGTGAATAATTAGCATATTTTTTCTGCTTAGAATAATAATCAGAGCCTTAGATCCAGAAATTGCCTAATGAGGTAAAATTCCAGTTGTTGACATTAATACATGTGACACATTTTTTCAGTTGTTAAAGTAAACCTTGTGCTACCACTTCATTTACCCTTTCCAAAGTGCCCTTACGAGTCAAGAGTTATGTTGTTCTTAGCATAAAATTGTTGAGGAGACAGATCCCAATGCATGTTTTATAGCATTATTTCAGTGCTCCTCACATAGTAGGTACCAAACCAATACTGCCGATAAACTTTCAAAGGGTACCTATTGGTATCTTCTGTTGTCACTAAATGATTACCAGCTTTCAAAGTAGAAATTAACTATTAAACCACTCAATGCTGTTTAGGACAGTTCTTAGAATAAAAAAGTTAATTATTTTACAACACAAAATTAGATCCAAATAGTTAAAATTGTCATTAAATTGCTCTTAATTTTACATAAAACATTTAGTAGGACTAAAAAAGTCATCCAATATTTCCCTAGAGCAGAGGCAAATTTTTGTAAACATAATAAAGATTAGGTTTCAGAGTTTGTCAATTAAATTTCCCCCCCCCAAAGCAAACATTGCATTCCTGTAATCTTATATTTCCAAATTTGTATTCTCTTTCTTAAAGAGTCCTCCATCCTAGTCAGATATGTTTTAGACCCCACAAAACCTGGATCTGCACCTGGTAAAAACCATCATACCATGTAAATATAAGCTCTTGGATATCTCAAGCAGAATTACTTTTTATGAAAATACTGTCCTTTTTCTTTTTCTTCTTGTTTTTGGTGAAAATTACAGTGACTTTGAGAGGGTCTATCAACAACACTATCACTTCTTCAGAGTATCAGACTTTAAGGCTGACCTCTAAATCCCTACTGCAGAAGGTTTAAAGAATTAACAGTTAAAAAATATAATTTCCTTGATTAACCAAGACTCTTGGAACTAACATCAATTTATAGTCAATAGTGAAATACTTTCCAATTTTCTTATGTGTTTCTTGAAAACAGTTTGGCCTATACAAATTTACTTTACAGAAGACACTAGAGTCTGATCAATGCTTATGTCATTTTTTTCTTCTATTCTGTCAATGACATTCTCTGTTTTTAGTCTGTTTTCAATATGTACCTCCTATGTGGTGCACATCGCAGTTCTTAATAACAAGGTAATATTTTGATCACTGACTTTAATTTGTGAATGTTTCATAAGTTTACAGGGTCACATTAAGTAATAAGTGAAGAGAACAAATGAATTTTAACTATTAATATATGACAGAATATATAAAGTCAGTAATTGTAGATTTATTATTACTCTGGCCTATAGTAAATGACTTCCAAATGCTCCATGTGCCTAAAAAAAAAAAAACACCGGGGAAAAGTTCCATCATACAATCTATAAAAAAAATCTCTGACAACTCTTATTTGGTACCATCAGATTACTTGTGAATATAAAAAAAAGTACTTGTCATATCACTATGACTCCCAACCAAATTATGAAAATGATAATTAAAATGAATTTCCCATCTGTAAGTAGCTATACCAATGTTTGAGTTGGTATCCACATCATATCCTTTCAATATCTACTCTTTTTCTACTGAAATAAAAATATCACTGTGTCAGAAGGAAAAATAGGATCAATGTTGGGAAATTACATAAGATATAATGCAGCTTGTGTATGTTGACAATATGTAAAGCAAATTTCAAAGGACAGTAGCACAAAGTGTATGACTCATTGGTAAATGACATAGCAGCAAGGTACATAGACCCGTACTAGGACATCTATTGGCACAACCTGTAATAGTAATGGACATCATTCACTGAGGGTGTGGTTCACTGCCAGTGTGTTCACAAGTTCTAGTTCATCCTTGCTTCCCCAGCAGTTTTTGTTCCCCTCTCCCAGCCCTGCTGATCCCAAACACCTTCAGGCTCATCCTTCAGTGCCAAGGATTCTTTAACAGCTCTCACTATTGTCTCAGCCCTATGATAGTAAGTGATGAGCTCAGAAACAATAAAGAAATTACAAAAGAGAAGTGACAGATATTACACTAGGAAATGTATTGTCTATATTTTCTTTGATAGAAAAAAATAAGAATAATAGGCATATTGTAGACTAGTGCAAATATTTACAGCAAATACAGCAATAAGGTGGATTTATTACATAAATCACCCAAGTATCTGTAAGCAGTCACTGAGTCCATAATTAGGTGGACAAATAATATGATCAGATAATTCTCAAAAGAAGAACTACAATTAGTGAAAAAAATGATGCAAATGTTAGCTCTCGTTAGCAATCTCACACATGCAAATTTAAACAATGATACCACATTTCCACTTATCAAATGAGTCGTGTGTGCAGCTATGTATTATAATATTTTGATCAAAATCCTAGTCCAAGAAGTGTGTCATTAACAAAATCCCAAATACTGATATTCTTGGTATAAAGATATTCATCTTAGCAATATTTATGATAGCAAAAAGATCTTAAATATTTAATTAATCATGATATACTTGATGTACCAGATACACTTTATGAAATAGATGTAGTTATTGAATGGGGTGTCTATGAAGATAATACAATCACATGAAAAATATTTTGACCATGTTAATTTTAAATAGCAAGTTAAAACGTATTGATATAGTATAATTACAACAGCAATACAGCTTTTTTAAAAACTAAAAATAGCATGCTAAAAGAAAGAAGGCTAGGGGGAAATATACCAAAATATCAACAGGAAGGAAGAAAAAAATCAACAATTAGTAATTAAGTTGTAAAATTTCATGTGTGTTTTATGTATCATATGTGGGGAACTGTTCCACGCATGGGAAATGCGACTCAGCCCCCACTCAGAAAAGCCAATGGGGAGCAAGGTTGGCGGGCAGGACCCACGTCCATGGATAGGTTCTCCCGTGGGGAATCAGGCCTGCATTGTACATAGGCTGCTATGAGACTGCTCTTGCTAAAACTCCCTCACCCTGAGGCAGCAAATGTTTACTGAGTATCTTTAACTTCCTAAAGTCTGTGCTAAACCACCCAAGTATGGAGTGTGAGCAGTTTCCCCCTTGAGCTGTAACATCCTTCTCTTTGAAGTAATTAGCAGTATTCTGTCCTTTGTTGTCCGTAAAAGGTAACCACCTGTGGTGAACCTGTGCATAGTAAATGAGGACCATCCTCCATGTAATATGCCCAGAAAAGCAGTAAAAAGCCTGTCCAGGCAGGGGTCGCTCTCTCTTGGGCTCTCTCTAGCCCTCTCGCCTTCTCTCACTTAGACAGTGGCCATTCGGTCCCTTTTTCTCCACAGGATTTCTGTAGTCCGTGTGTATTTGTCTATCGCAGCCACAACACCAGATCCTGCGGGCCGGGATCCACATCATCATATACTCCTATATGCTGTAGATCCCAGGAATGCTGTAATCCTTTATCAACATTCTGTTCAGGCTTAGAATTTGATAAGATTAATCTAGCATTTTCCATGGCTATGCCATTCCATTTGTGGGTATTCTGTGGACCACTAAGTTCTGCATGTTTTAATGTTTCACACATACTCAGCAAATTATTCTTCATTGTAGCTGAGCAGCTTGTTTTCTTTTCCTCTTAAATATTCCATTTCCTATTCTTATGCTATAATCAAGTACTTATTCAAAATTACTCTAATATATATTCAAAATCATTTTTTGAATTATAGTCACTTTATTATTATTTCACCCGTTCCACTTTACAGCAAAATGTTAGAAATTGGTTAGAATAGATACATAATCAGAACATTACAAAAACTGTGTACTATCTATGAATAAAAGAGGAATTATTTCCACCTCCTCTCTGAACCATGTTGTACAAAAACAGGCGCTCATTTATTTGGTGGCTTTCAGGTCTGTTTTCTTGCCTCTCTTACACTCTTCGCTTACATTGACTGAATAAATCATTTTACCTAATTTAAATATTTGAAATACCATAATTTCAAAGTCTCTTCCATATTTTAATAAGTTTTATTCCTAACATAAATCTGTAAAACAATTATCTAAAAGTTTATAGTTTCCTCTACTCCACTATTATTTTGACTGCCCAGGAATCAACAACTGCCACATTTATAAATTTCAGTGGAATGAATTAAGCTACTTAGAGTACAAAGATTGCTAATCTCATCTTGTGTAATTTAAATTTATTTTAAACATTGTCCCAATTTTTTATTTCTTTTATTCATTTAGATATTACTGGAAGAGTAAACAGTTCTCATATTAAATCATGTGATTGAGCATATACTGTACTTTTGATTGTTTTGAACATCTTCTAAGAAGGAAAAAGGCTAGTTTAAGTTTTTATTCAATGCTCTATTACTTTTGCACCAACCTACTTAGATTATAAAAACAACTTGCTTCTGAACATTCGTTTTAGGCTATCTCCACTTTATGAATATCATGTCTCCAAATTACCTGTTTCATAAAACCCACTCAACAAAGAGAACTTCCCAGGCTGACAGAAGCAGAGCTTTTTGTCACTATAAATATATCATGCACTCTGTCAGAGCCTCTCAGATGACCAGTTCTGTCTCCTTGAAGATGCAATTTCATTCATTCAATATATTTTACTGAGTGACCATATACCATGCTCTGTTTTCTTTGCAAGAGGAATTCTGCTGAACAGGCAATAGCCTTAAATTTTTTCCATTCATATTTTTTAAATTTTTTATTTTAAAATACAGGTGACATAAAACTTACCATTTTAACCAATTTCAATTGTACCAGTTCAGTGAAATTAAGTACATTTCATATTCTCGTGCACCATTACCAACATCCATCTCCAGAACTCTTTCATGTGCACAAATGAAACTCTATAACCATTAAACAATAGCCCTGGCCAGGTGGCTCAGTTGGTCGGAGTGTCAGCCTGTACACTAAAATGTTATAGGTTCAATCTCCAGCCAGGGTACATACCTAGGTTGTGGGTTTGAGCCCCAGTCCTGGCACATATGGGAAGCAACCAATTGATTGCTGCTCGCTCTCTCTCTCTCTCTCTCTCTCTCTCTCTCCCCCCCTTCCCTTCTCTTTAAAAATCAATAAAAATATATCCTCAGTGAGGATTTAAAAAAAGATAATTCCCCATTCTCCTCTCTCTTCAGTCCCTGGCAACCACCATTCTACCTTCTGTTTCTATGATTTTGACTACTCTAAGTACCTCTTGAAAGAGGAGCCAAACAGTATTTGTCTTTTTGTGACTGTTTTATGTCATTTAGCATAATATCCTCAAGGCTCACCAATGTTGTAGCATGTGTCAGAATCTCTTTCCTTTTAAAGCTAAATAATATTCTGTTGTGTGTGTGTGTCTGTGTGCGTGTGTACTACATTCTGCTTGCGCATTTGTCTGGTGATGAACACTTGATTGCTTCCATGTTTTAGTTATTGTGAATAACGCTACCATGAACAAGGGTATAAAAATATTTCTTTGTGGCCCTTCTTTTAATTCTTTTGAGTATAGAGCCAGAAGCAGAATTAATTGCTGAATTATATGGTAAATCTATTTTTAGGTTTTTGAGGAACTGCTATACTATTTTCTACAACACCGTACCACTTTACATTTCTACTAAGAGTATACAAGGGTTCCAATATTTTCACATCCTCACCAAGTGCTATTGAGCATATTTTCCTGTGCTTGTTGGACATTTGTATATTTTTGGAGAAATGACTATTCAAATCCTTTATCTATATTTGAAAGAGTTTGTTGGTGTTTTATCAATAGCCTTTTAAAATGACATCTGTTTTAGTAGCCTATTGCCTTCTAAGTAGTCCCCCCAAAGCAATATAGCACTGTCACTCATGTGGAGATTCATACTTTTCAAAGTGCACTACCTCATTTGGATACCATAATCACCCCACCACCCCACCCATGAAATAAGGCCATTTTATTATACCTCTTTGAGAAACCCCCAAACAGTCTCAGAAAATGCATAGCCAGAACCCTAAATAAATGTTTGGCTACTAAAATTGGGCTGTTTGTTCTTCATTGTTCTGAGTTGTTTCTCATTCAATGATTTCTTCTTTGGGAATAAAATTAGGAGAGCAATTAAAACATTTCACTATCCTATCTCATTTGATTCATGCATATGCCTAGTAAAAAGGGCTTCTGATGAACTCATTTTATATTTTATCTCTGTTAGTCTTGACCTCCTTTGGCTTCCAACACACCTTATTATGCTCTTTTCCTCTGGACTCACTGATTGTTTTCTCTTCACTCCTTTGTTGGTTTTTGCTCCTTGGCTCAACATTTAAATATTTAAGCATTTTATTTTATTTTAAAATGTTATTTATTTATTTATTTGTTGTTCTAGAGAGGGGAAAGGAGGAAGAAACAGATGGAAACATCAATGTGTGTTTGCTTCTCCTGTGCCCCCTACTGGGGACGTGACCTGCAACATAGGCATGTGCCCTAGACTGGGAATCAAACCAGTGACCCTTTGGTCTGGAGGCCAAAATTCAATCCACTGAGCCACACCAGCGAGGGAAGGATGTTTAAGCATTTTAAAGTTCCAACCATGACTTCCTTTCACTTTTTTAAAATATATTTATTGATTATGCTATCACTCCACTCCATCCTTCCCACCCCCTCCCTCCCACATTCCCCCCCTATAGTTCATGTCCATGGGTCATACTTATAAGTTCTTTGGCTTCTACATTTCCTACACTATTCTTACCCTCCCCCTGTCTATTTTCCACCTATCGTCTATGCTACTTATTCTCTGTACCTTTCCCCCCCTCTCCCCCTCCCAATCTCCTGTTGATAACCCTCCATGTGATCTCCATTTCTGTGGTTCTGTTCCTGTTCTAGTTGTTTGCTTAGTTTGCTTTTGTTTTTGTTTTAGGTGTGCTTGTTAATAACTGTGAGTTTGCTATCATTCTTACTGTTCATATTTTTTATCTTCTTTTTCCTAGATAAGTCCCTTTAATATTTCATATAATAATGGCTTGGTGATGATGAACTTCTTTAACTTGACCTTATCTGGGAAGCACTATATATGCCCTTTCATTCTAAATGATAGCTTTGCTGGATAGAGTAATCTTGGATGTAGGTCCTTGCCTTTTATGACTTCAAATACTTCTTTCCAGCCCCTTCTTGCCTGTAAGGTCTCTTTGGAGAAATCAACTGAGAGTCTTATGGGAACTCCTTTGTAGGTAACTGTGTCCTTATCTCTTGCTGCTTCTAAGATTCTCTCATTCTGTTTAATCTTGGCTAAGGGAATTACGATGTGTCTTGGTGTGTTCCTCCTTGGGTCCAGCTTCTTTGGGACTCTCTGAGCTTCCTGGACTTCCTGGAAGTCTATTTCCTTTGCCAGACTGGGGAAGTTCTCCTTCATTATTTGTTCTAATAAGTTTTCAATTTTTTGTTTTTCCTCTTCTCCTTCTGGCACCCCTATAATTCGGAACGTTTCAAGATGACCTGGAGGTTCCTAAGCCTCTCCTCATTTTTCTGAATTCTTGTTTCTTCATTCTTTTCTAGTTGGATGTTTCTTTCTTCCTTCTGGTCCACACTGTTGATTTGAGTCCCAGTTTCCTTCGCATCACTATTGGTTCCCTGTACATTTTCCTTTGTCTATCTTAGCATAGCCTTCATTTTTTTCATCTAGTTTTCGACCAAATTCAACCAATTCTGTGAGCTTCTTGATTACCAGTGTTTTGAACTGTGCATCTGATAGGTTGGCTATCTGTTCTCTGCTTAGTTGAATTATTTCTGGAGCTTTGAAGTGTTCTGTCATTTGGGCCATTTTTTTTGGTCTTGGTGCTTCTGTTACTTAAAGAGGCGGAGCCTTAGGTGTTCAACAGGGCGGGGTAATGCTGTGAAGCTGTACGTGGGGGAGGGGCCAAGAGGGAGCAATGGCGCCCGCTTCACTCTCCACCGGATTTCAATCTTTCACTCCGATACCCACAATCAAACTGGGCCCCTCTGGTGCTGGTTCCCGAGTGGGTGGGCTTGTGCACACTCTAGGTCCCTGTGGGTCTCTCCAACAACCTCTCCTGTGAGGCTGGGAGTTTCTCCTGCTGCTGCCCCAACCCCCATGGGCATTTTCAATTAGAGGTTTGAGGCTTTATTTCCCCGAACTGGAGCCCTGGGTTGTGCAGTCTGCTTCTCTCCCCGCTGTTTGTCCAGTTTATCTATGCCCGAATGTGGGGCTGCTGGGTGCTACCCGCAGCTCTGCCTGCCCCGTTCTCCGCCACTCTGAGTCCAGCCCTCTCGGTTTATCTGTGCACGATTGTAGGGCTGCAGGGTCTGCTAGTGGTCAGACTGCCTGCCCCATTCATCCCACACTCCACCAGTCTCGGTCCTGCCACAGCAACGTGAGTCCTCTCCGCCATGGCTGCCAGTCTTCGAGCCTCCTACTGGTCTGGATGAAGGTTTATTTTTTTATGTCCTTGGTGTTGGACTTCCTTGCCATTGGATTTTCTGTCAGTTCTGGTTGTGCGAGGAGGCACAGTGTGTCTACCTATGCCGCCATCCTGGTTCTCTCCTTTCACTTTTCATCAGGTCAATTTTCCTAAAATGCTTACCTCCCTTTCCATGGCTTTAAGTGGTTACAGGACAATGACTCCCTAATTGACATTTCCAGCCCCAAACTTGCACCAGAACTTCTTGTTCGTTTATTCAACTGTATTCATGACATTTTCACATAGCTGTCTTCAGCTCTCTAGAAAACTGGACCATTCCTCCAGAATTTCCATTTCAGTTAGATGGCAGCTGTACTCACCCAGTTACTTAAAGCAACAATCTAGGGGGCAATATTTGATTTTACCCATTATATGCCCAACTTCCTTGTCCACGTTACATACCTCAGCAAGTTTGCCTTAGCTAGTCTGTTCTCTCTGTCGTCACTGTTACCACCATGATATTTCACCTGGACTACTGCCATTACCTGCTAACTGGCCTCAGCGCTTCCACATTTGGCACCTACAGTCCATTTCCCAAACACTTACCATGTGAGAACTTAAATCAGACCATGTTACTCCTATGCTCAATATCTTCCACTTCCCCTACTGTTAAAATAAAATCCACCCTTCTTACACTGAATTGCAAAGCCCCATATAATAGACCCCCTGTTTATTTCATCTTTCTTTTCTCTCTGTCTTGATCCAATCTCAGTGGCATTCTCCCAATTTCCTGAGTACATCGGGCTGTTTCCATCTTAGGACCTTTGCATAAGATGATTCCTCTACCTAGATTTCTCTTCACCATGACATTTAATGTCTGGCTTTTTCTTGTCATTCAGATCTTCTCTTAAACAGTGTATCAGAGAGCTCTCTTTTTACTAACTATTCAATCTAAAAAAGGCAACTAATTTTTATAATGTCATCTTACATTATTTCTCTGAAAAGAATTTGTCATTATCTCATTGTTTTTTTTCTGTTTATCTGTTTATTTTATCTATAGCCTGAAGGAGACTATGAGCTCCATTAAAATATTACCAGCTATGCTTACCACTGTATCATCGATATACAGCACACAGCAAGTCCTCAAAAAAAGTTGAATAAACAAATTGAGTTCTTCCAAAAAATCTCTCCACTAGTCTCTTTTACCACCTTCCTTTAAGACTCAATGCAAATTGTTTAAGAAGACAGTCTTGTGAAGCATCACATAATGTGCTAAAAAAATAACTAGCACCCAAATGGTATAATTTGCCCAGAAACAGCTGAGCTCAATAAACTATCCTTGATTTACAAATCACTCTTACTCTCCTATTAAAGAGGAATTGATGCTTTTTAAAATATAAATTTTAGTTTTGCAGTAGACTGCTTGCAGCAAAAGAAGCTGGTTTAAGAAAATAGAGAACTATTTGGGTCCGATGTCTTATTATATAAACTTCATTTTGGTTCTTTATCTTATCTGGTTTCTAAATCATTAAAATGTGATAAAATAATTCAAGAAGGAAATGAATACACAATACATAAAATAAAACTATTAACACATTAGACAAAATGAGACAATGTTTGTAAACTCAATTAAGTTTATTAGAAGTAAGAAACCCTATAAAGTACTGTATAATTTTAAAAGTGAGAAATTTATAACAAAGCATATCAAAATAAGACTCTTCCTCTTACATCAGAGTGCCAGGAAAGACTCAGAGAACAAAACAGTGTGAAATATCCCACAATCCATAGAGATGTGTGACCACCACTGTAAAACTTGGAAAGATGGGGCTCAAATGATTTTCCCAGAATCAGTTCATTACTAATCTCTAAGCTTTAAGAAAAGGAAAATTCATCAAAGTATAAAACTGGATGAAAAGGTAATTAGAATAACCATTCCTTTAAAGACAACTAGAAAAGCAAGACAAGATATGAGAAAATAAAAACTGCTTGAAAATATCAAAGAATAACAAGATACTAAAACGTGACCAGGCTAGGTTCTAGGGAAGACAGAAACTCAGAGATGTGAATTTCTCAAGGCAATATCATCAGTTTGGGATTACTCTCCATATCTTTAGTGATTACTGAGAATGTTCCTAAATGGCTGAGATGCTCCACCCCACCTATGGTGGCTGTCATAGATTAGAAAAAAGAAAGCTGATGTTCAGGCGCCACAGAGGAGATAGACTTGGTGATCCAGAAGTACTAGAGTAAGCTATAAGTAAAAGAAAAATGGTAAGATCTGAGCTCAGGTGAATCATCTCCATTGCTCAACTTGAATGATCATAACCACACACTGATTCTGCTACCAGGAACCTGACAAACAAACAAAACTCCTCACTGTTGGAAGGTAATATTATGTTAGGCTTTAAATTATTTTTACAATCTCCCAAATACAAGGTCTAGCACATTAAGACAAACAAACAAACAAACAGACAATTCAACATGAGCAATACCAGCAAAAATAATAGACACTAGAAACATAACCAAATGTAATACAAAATTGGAATTATCTTACATAAAATTTATAACATCTATACTTACTATGTTCACTAATATAAAGGATTGAAAATTTCATAAGCTACTTCAAAATATATAAAAGTATGATTTTTATAGCTATACTCTTGTAGCAATATTTTTTTTCTGATATATTGCCTTAGGCAAGGGAAACAAAAGAAAAAAATAAACAAATGGTACTACATCAAGCTAACAAGTTTTTGCACGACAAAGGAAACCATCAACAACATGAAAACACAACCTATGAATGAGAGAACATGATCACCAGTGACACCTCTGATAAGGGCTTAATATCCAAAATTTATAAAGAACTTATAAAACTCAACACTCTAAAAAAGCCAAACAATCCAATTAATAAATGAGCAAAGAACTTGAATAGACACTTCTCCAAAGAGGAAATACAGATGACCACTAGACACATGAAAAAATGCTCAACATCAGTAATCATCACAGAGATGCAAATTAAAAAGACAATGAGATATCACCTCACAATTGTCAGAGTGGCTATCATCAATGGTTGTACCTGTAGCGGGTATCAACGGTCTTTATTGATTAATAGCATAATCAATAAAATATAATTAATATGATGGGAAAACATTTATAGTCAAAATCCTTAAAAAGTTAATCAGGTATGATTGATTTTACATTATTCATACAATGTTGATTAATTTATATTCATGAGTAAATATAAATTTGTCTTCACATTTCTGGTGGTTCTCACCAGTGCCATGCACTGCTTTTTCATCTGCATGAATAGTCACCCTCTACTATACTCCTGGAGAGCTTTAGAGAATGATAATGAATGAATAACAATGAAAAGAAGCAAAAATCAAAAGATGAAACCTTCAACAATAACAAAACATCGACATTGTTTATACATGCATATTCTAGATGGATGAGTGGAAATTACATGAAATTAACAGGCACAAAAGGATTGTAGACTCCTATTTATATTTGACATTATTCTTGGCAATTTAGAGGTGGACACTGGTAATATTTAGAAAATAGTTATGAACAAGAACAAAAGCCCATCAGAAATGGGATAATTTTGCTTCTGCTTACCAAGAAGATATTATCTATACCCGTGAGTCAAAGGGTCATTTATTCAAATTCATACAAGATACACTCATCACTTTCAATAGATTGAAAATGTGTCTGTAACAAATGTAGGTTTGTGAGAGTAATAGAGTTACATTTTTATTTTATAGTTCTATCATTATAGGGTGAGTTTTCTTTGAAGAGACTTTATTATTTCTATCACCTTCCTAATTGGAATCAAAGTATCATAAGTTTTCAAGAGGCCTCAGAGGTCTTTTAAATATTTGAGAGTTGAGCATACTGATTTCTTTTGATTATCCAAAGTTCATCTGGGAGCCATGGATCCAATTTGACTATTACTCTTGGTAAGATAAGGTGATGCTGAGCTATTACACCATGAAGAAGAAAATAATAAAATGTCTCTAATATATTCAGTTGCATATCCCTATCAATGTGTTTTAGAATTATATTATTCTATTCTTGTAAAATGTGAAGGTTCTGATAAGCAAAAGCCTTTCTTGATAAATTTATGGTTACAATGAGACTATGATATTGAAATTTGACAGTAAGAATCATTGCTTTAAGCCAAGTCAATAGATTGCAAACATACACTGATTATATTATGATAACTGAATCTTATCACAGCATTGCTAAGCTATTATCAGAAAGGCAAATACTTAAAAAATAATAAAAAATTAAAAGAAGACATTTAACCATAATACCTGGTATTTTTAAAGTAAGAGCATATTTACTCACATTATTTACTTCACGTGTCTCAGGTGGCTGACAGTGTCTACTAGAATTCAGAAGCCATAACTAAGTTTCCCAAGCTAGGATATCTCAGTGCCCCAGAGCTGTGCTAACTACTGTGGTTTTCAAGGACTTGAAATGAGGCTAGTCCAAACCGGGAAATGCTGTCAGTGTAAAATACACACTGGATCTCAAAGACTTAATTTAAAATTAAAAAATGTAGAACAGCTTAATAACAACTTTTAAATTAATTATATGTGGAAATGATAATATTTTGAATGTATTAGGTTAAAATATACTATATTATTATAATTAATTCTATTCTTTTTACTTTTTATTAGAAAATTTATAAATACTTAGATGACTCACATTTGTGGGTTACCTTATATTTCTATGGGACAATGCTGTTCTAAACCATGAATGCTAATAATGTTAATATTGCTGGGTAGAATATCCTACTTATTTTACTTGAATCATGTCTCCATAAAATTTTCCGGCATAGTATTCCCAGTAACCCTTTAGTAACTATGCAGGGTCCCTTGGTTTAGCTACAATTTTTTTATTCTTATTTTCTTGTGGTGTAATCTTTACTTTATCTGGTGTACATGTGTGAGGATTGCAACTAGTTATTTTCATATCTTTTTTTTTAATTGGACTTGAACTCCTTTAAGAGAATGAGACTTATCAGTACATAGATATTGTCAATAAGATTTATAGAATAAATTCATAGGATAAATTTTTAGAAAGAAATGAACAATGTCCCTTATTCATTCCATTTCTAAGAAGACTTTACCTTAATGGACACAGAATAAATGATTTTTCCTGGCTTATTTGACTCATTGTACTAGTTAAGACACTGCTAAATAATCACAGTTAAAGAGGGGTTCCTCATTCGGACTGCAAATTCTTTTACAGAATCTCTCTTAAATCAATCAGAGGGAAATACAGAGAGAACCATAAACATACATTATTTCTGGATTTTTTATTAATTTATTCAACCTATGTTTACATAATTCCTGTTATATGTCTGACATGAGGATACAAAGATGAATAAAACATTATTCTTATATTTGGACTACTCACAGCCTAGATGAGGAGACAGATGAATGTTCAAAGTGTTCTATTCTATGAGTGAACAATGTTCATGTTATAGTGATGGAGAAAACCGTCAGTTCTACCTGGCTTTATAGCACAATTTAGGATTTAGCTGAGGCTTTAAAAGGTGAGTTGGGGGGGTGGACTAAATGGTAATGGAAAAAATACAGTAACAATTTTAAAAAATAAAAATAAATAAAATACACCTACACAAAGGTGAGTTGTTATTTGCACTTACAGTCACACTGGTCAGGTGGACATGAGTTCCAGGGTAATCCACACAGAGAAGGAAATAGAAATGGCAGCACTGAGACATAAAACAACACATGATTCCATATTTTAGAATTAGGGAAGGGTGAATTGCAAGGGGCAACAGGGTCAGGTAATTCATTTATTCATTCTATTCAAGTAATATTTATTGAGGGATTTTATGTATATTTTAGGAGCTCTAACTCTAGATTTTAATAGCCTAGATTCAAATTCTTTACCACCTCCTAATCATGCGATCTTGCATAAAATTTATTTAACTTCTTTAAGCCTGTTTGTTTATATACACCCTGGAAAGATAATGATAATAGCAATTACAATGAATAGACTTGTTACAAAGATTAAATAAAATAATCTACTAAAAATGTTTAGCATTGTCAATGCTCTCTGGTCAAAGACTACCAGGAAATTACGTATAGCTGAACAAGCTGGGTTTTTTACTCACTACAGAAAAAAATAGAAGAAATAATGTGAGGAACCATGGGTATCTCACTCAGAAGTCTTAGAAAGGATCTCATGTATGACGGGGCTTTCGTTGGGTGATTTGGGGAGGATCCAAGAGAGAAGGGGTTTGCTCTAGAGTAGGTACTGTTAGAAAGGGGTATAGGATTCTGTGATCGGGCATTTCAATAAATCGTATCTTTAGAGAAGGCAGCATAGAAAAAGGCTTAAGGCTATAATTCACAGGTGGCAAACACAAGGTCCACTGGCCAAATACGGCCCTTCACCTTGTTTTATTCAGCCTAGCACTGTGTTTCTACCCTGCAGCAGCTCCGAGCTTTCACTTAACCATTACGGACTAGTTACATTTTTACAGTCCTAAATTTACATTCAGCCCTTTGAAGGCAACCCCGAGGCTGATGTGGTCCCGGTGAAAATGAGTTTGATGCCCCTGTATATTTGGTAAAGAAGTAACAGGACCTCCTATTAACCAGGAGAGGGGACTATTGGTTATTTTGCATAGTGACCTTGTTTTTGTCAGCGCTTAGATCGAGTTAGGAAGTGGTCTTGTTTTGTCTCATCGTCTCAGAATGACCACATCTGAGGTTAGCTAGATTATCTATGTGCCACAGGAGAGTAACATGGCCTAGTTTTAAGTATCAGACCAGGTCCCAGCTATCAGGGGCTACTTTTTATTACTTCTCAGCCTTGTGCCTAATACATAGTAATTATCCAGTGAATATTTGAAGTTACTTTCAAATGTCAAGTAAATAGAGAGTTTATGCTGTGCTTGAAGAACTCTTTTCAGGAGGGCCTCTTTTCATGTCCAGGTAGAGGAGAAAGAGGCTGCAATGGAGAATTAAAAAAATAGTCAGAGAGATGGAAGGAAAACAAGGAGAGTGTCACAGAAGCTAAAGGAAGGGAATCATTCAAGGAATTAAAAAAAAAAAGATATTGCTAAGAAGTCAAGTAGGAGGAGTTCTCAACTCTGAGATTACCAACAAGAAGGCACTGAGGTCTTTGGTGAGGAGTTTCAGTGGAGTGAGGGCTGAGGAAATCAGGCAGAGCCGGATGAGAGAGCAGCAGGAGGCAATTTGCTAGAGGGGACCTAAGTTTGCTGAAGGGTCATATTGAGCCAAGGAGGATTTAAATCATTCTTTAACATGTGGTCTTCTTTTACACTTTGGGGTCAAAAGTATAAACAATATTGAATATTAGAGGATAACACCTAGATTTTGGACTTGCATTACCAAGAAGAAAGTTATACCATTCACTTCCTTAGAAATACAAGAGGAAAAGCAGATTTGAATAGTACTATCAGGGGATAAGGAAGATAGTGAGAATATTAACTCATTTTATTCATTCAGCAAATTTCCTAAAAATCTACTTTATATCAGGAACCATGCTAAACTGCAAGGAAACAATCATGAATCAGAACGCTGTATTTCCTGCCCTATTGGAGCTTAGAGTATTTTATTTTTTCATTTGAGATATTTATAAGACATACTAAACAGATAATGTTAAATAAATAATTGGACAAACTGATGCAGAATTTAGAAGAAGTGGAAGGGGGGATATTAACTTTAATGACAATTTTATTTTCTTAGTGTAAGTGTCCATGTGTCCTGCAGCCCCAGACAGCATGAGCTAGTAGAGCATGGTTAAGGATAGCAGGCTTCCTACAAGTGGCCTAAGATCTATGGCTATTTTTGTGGTCAGATCACATTACCTATCAGTCTGACTTTTATATACACTATACTACTTTTTACTTATCCACTTGGCTAACTGATTTGCATGTCCGTTGGGATTAGACAAACATGGTTTTAAATTCTAGCTCTGCCCCTCTGGGTGTGCGAACACCGGGCATCCAATATTTATTGAGCACCTGCTATGAACTAGCACTAGTGCAAAGTACCTCAGTAAGGGGTTAGCAATCAAATTATCTTTGCTATGGGCAAGTTTCCAGAGTCATGAAGCAGGTTGGTTTTCATGATGTCAACCTAAGGAAAAATATATCTTTTCCATGGGATTGTGAGGAGTAAGCAAGGCAAGAATGCAGAGTGCCTCCTGCCTGATACATATTTCTCCAGATCACGCAATGGAGTTAGCTGGACAGTAACATCGCCTTTTAGGGTCACAATGCCACTGGAATCACTTTCTTCCAAATATCAGTCACTACTTGTGCTCCTGGGATTGCTGCTAAGCATTGCTGATAGAATGTTTACTGCCTTGTTTTTAAGGAATCTCAGCAATAGCTGCTCTTTGATGAGCTGATTTTACAAGCCAGAGGCAACATTTTCTTTGTAAGATAAAGTTGTGCCAAAACACCCATTTGGTGTAAACAGTGAATGGCACACATATGCTGCCAGGTCTTGCCCCACTGAGTCCTGATGAATTAGCTTTTTAGCAAATTTTGTTTATCTGCCCTGTGCAATGCCTTCTCTAAAAGGCTCAGGTGGACTTAGAAAAGAGATAATTAAGGAAAGAATTCAAAAGGAAGAGAATCATAGAAAGGGGGTATCCCTGCCATTCATTTTCACTAGTGTTTCACAGTGAATTGCACTACTTAAAGTTTCTGTACATCGATATTTTTAGCAATTGCTTATAAATTCTCAGCCTTTTAAATTTATATGTTGAAAAGCTGAAGACCCTTTGACTACTCATAGTACCTTAGTCTGACTTTCTAGAATCAGCAAGCTATCACAAGAAGACTAGAAAGTGTTCACAGTTACTATCTTCAGTCACCCATATGCAGGATGCCCGCAAACTCTCCATGCAATATGGCATGGGAAGTACTCAATACCTTTAACCAGGAGAAGGTTAAAATCTTTTAGGAGAGCTTATCTCTATGAAGAGTGATTCTCACAAGGAAATGTTTTTTTCTAAAATGAACAATGTCTAAGAAACCTAACTGTACCTCTTATAAAATAAGTACATAGAAGAAAGGAGGATGCAGTAACTCACATGTCCTAGCAAACTTAGTTTTCTTTAGAAAGAACATACTCTCAAACTTCACAATGCATTAACAAAGTGGTTGCCTCTTGGGAATATTCTAGAAGTATTTAGAGCTTTATTTTCATTATTTATTTATTTTTTATTCACATGGAACAATAGAGAAAATCACATTAAACTGCAATAAAGCTTCCAGGTATTTTAACCCTTTTTCCATCTATCTTCTACCACATCTCTGGAAGTAGTATAACCTATTACCATTTCAATGCTTAACATCAGTGGTGCAATGAAGCACACACATCTATGCAGCGCCAGGCTTTTTTTGTGGTTGTAGATTTAAACCCTTTTAATAAAAAAATTCTGAGGTTCCTGGGGAACTTGTTATGAGTGAGATTTGACTACATCTGGTCTTTGGGGCTCAGAAGGATATTCAGATGGGCTAAGTCAACTTTACCGAATCTATGAGGTTTTTCAATATAGTAAAGAATAAAACACAGACTTTATAGACCTAATTTATATAAATCCTTTGTATTAGGGGTGGTGAGAGAGAGATTGACTATAGGAATTGGCCCACATGGTGATGGAGGGTGGAAGTCCCACAGCCTATTGTCTGCAAGCTGGAGAACCAGACCTGCCAGTGGTTTAATTCAGCCTAAGTTCAAAGGCCTGAGAATCAGGGTCTGAAAACCTGGGAATCAGGTACTTCAATGTACAAGTACAACAAAACATGGATGTCCCAGATAAAGAAGAGAGAGAGAACTCACCCTTCCTTCCCCTTTTGTTTTATCTGAGCTCTTAATGGATTGGATGATGTCCGCCCACACTGGTGAGAGCAAATCTTCTATATTAAGTCTACTGGATCACATGCTAATCCCTTCCAGAAACACCCCCAAAGACATACCCAGAAGTAAAATTTTACCAGCTATCTGGACATCCCCTAGCCCAGTCAAGTTGACCCATTAAATTAACCATCACATCCTCTGTCCCTAAAATCTTCGTGACACTCGGAAAATAATGTAAACTTTCAAACCTCTGATTCCATCTATAAAACAGTAATAACAATACATTCGTAGTGTTTTTTAAAGATTAAGAAGTGTTTCTATGTCTAATATATAGTAGATGTTCAGTATGTTGAAGCCATTATTCTTTTTTTTTTATTTGCTGTAGATTTTTTAAAATTTTTTTTTAAAATTTTTATTGTTATTAATCATAAAAATTTGTATTTCCAACAGAGTCAGCCTCTGAGATGCAAGGGCTGTAGGACACAGCCACATTTCAAGTGCACTTCACACTGAAAAAGAGACTTGAGATCAGGCCTTTCTGTATGTCATGAACAAGTAACAATAGCAGGATGGACAGTGGAATAGAATTTCTGTATAAGAAAAATAAATGTCTACCAGTTCTATTAGTTTTAACCTTTCCCCCCTCAATTTTCAGTGTCTTTAAACTGCCTGAAATATACATTTGTAGTAAGCAGAATGTTAAGATCACCCCAGGATCTCCAGCCCCGGGTTGTGCCCAAGAGTCAGTTCCCTTGTGTGGCAAAGGTGAAGGGACCTTTGTGGTAGTAAGGAAAGGCCCAGATCAGCTGACTCTAAATGAACCAAAAGGGAGATTATCCTGGGTGCACCTGACCTCATCAGGCAAAGCCTTTTAAAACAAGATTGAGGCCTTCTCAGAAATCAGAGGGATTCTCCTGGTGCCTTCAAAAATAACTTCTATATTGTGAGGTGTGTGAGAGGGGCACATGGCAAGGGACTGGGAGTAACCTCCAGGACCTGAGAGTGGCCCTTGGCTGCAGCCAGCAAGAAAGGGAGGCTTTTGTCCTTTAACCACAAAGATCAGATCTCCACCCAAAATCATGTGAACCTGACAGAGAGCCTCAAGCTTTAGACAGCCTGGTCCTTGACTGCAGCCTGTGAGACTCCCCACCTACAGAAACTGTGACGGAACAAATGCATGTCTGTGGTAACTTGTCATTTGACAGTAGCAAACTAATACAAAATACACCTTTTTCTAGTCTTCCAACAGGCTAGTTACCTGGTAGTTCAGAAGAAGATACTGCCCAATTGTTTGAGAATCAGACTGGAATAAAACAGTTTCAGCAAGCAGGTCATTTGAACCTGCTCAAAATCTTCAAACATTTAGGTCAAGTTATATAGAAGGCAATATAGGGTCAGGGAACTATTTTTCTTAAAGAGGGAGGAGGAACTTCACTTTCAATTCCATTAACAAACTACTCACCTTAATCAATAACTAAACCAGCCCAAATTATACTTGTTTTCAATTAAAGACACAGAAACTTGACCACTGTCCTAATGAAGCAATTGAAGTATTAGAAGACAATTTAATTGAAACAAATGACTGTTTACCAGCATCAATAATGTAAACAATCTTATATAACTAATTATAAGTAACTGGAAATCCTTAGGTTAGTATAGATTTGAATGTGAATCTTTGAATTTTATTTGATGTTTTCACATTATATAACTTAGTCTAGAGTGAGTGCAAGACATTTATGGGTTCCAAATATGACCTAAAAACTTAATATCTAGCTATACAGAAGTCATAAGATTTGGAAAAGGGGTAAGTTTGAGAATTATCATAATGACCTCTTATTTGAAACCTGTTCATGTTAAAATAAATTAATTGAAATATACACATGATTATAAAACTTTAAGTTATGAGCCCATGGTAAAAAAAATAGGGAATTAATGATTCAGTATCTTAAAACTATCGAACAGCAAAGCAAGTTATAGTGCATTGAATTGGTTATTAACTTTGAAGAAATATGTTGAGAACTCATTGCTATGAAGAAAGGTAGGTTTAAAAAAAAAGAAGTGTCTATTTTTTGAAAAAGCAAAAAAAAAAGAATAAAGATAGGTTAAAAACTCAGAAGCAAATATGACTTCTGGAAAAGTGGCAAGAAATGAAAAAAGTATCAGTGAGCCATACACGCTTTATTTTTTTGTGAGCCAAGAGCACACTGGTCATTCTAGAGGACTTATGTAAATAGATTTGCTTCTTTAGGACTCACGAATTTAAGTCGGAATGTCTCTGTGTGAATATACTTGAATGTTTGAGTATCTGTGTATGTCTGTGTGTGTGTGTTTACAAATATAAATGGAAAGGTTAAAAGGACATAGAAGGAAAATCACCCTAGATTTTTTGCCTCTTCCCTGAGTGGAGGTAAATTTATGTCACCACATTCTTACCGGCACAAAGAAAAATTGATTTTCAGTTTTATGTAACTAGATCATTCAGAGTGAAGGTTATATTTCAAAAGTCTCATAATTATTCTACCTTATTCTTAATCCAAGTCAACTCATTAAAAAAGTGCTTATCAACCCATAAGCAGGGATGGTATGAGCCTAACTGACCCTATCACAAACTTGAAATCTGGCCCACTCTGCCCATGGTGTGGAGGGAGCTGTGTGAGTACACTGATGGCTACTACTCATGAGTCTGTCATCTTTCTGAGCTTTTGTGTTCGGAGGAACATGAAAAAATAAGTTCCATCAATGTTGACCACTTAATAGACATGGCTTCTCTAGCTGATCAAATGAATATTGAACTTCAGTGAAAGCTCCTCTGCTAAGGTAGTGCCTAATTTTCACATTTCAAGGAGATAGTTCTGTGAATATGAGCAGGAGATTAACACTGACTTCATCATCACTTTTACTATTCAACAAAAATCAAATTAATTTAATTTTTTTACTGCGTAGGAATACACATTCATTATAGAAAAATTAGAAAATATAGGTAAGTAAAAAAAACATAATTAAAATCACCCATAATTTTTTACCCATTTTAGTAGAAAATGCCTTTTTTCCCTTTCATTTAAGCAAAAAGTATATTTTATATATAATATATATGTTTACATATAACATAATAATTATATATAAATTATGTATTTTATATAAAATAAATACATATTCTGTGTAATATATTTTATATGTTTTATATAAAATGTATATTATATGTATATATGATATATAATTTATACATATAAAATATATATACATATGTATGACCTTTAAAAATACAATAGGTAACATAGAAGTTAAATAAAAAATTATCTGGGTAGCTAAACTACTCTGGGTTTAACAGCAGTACAAGTTGGAGGGTGCAGCCAAGAGTCCCCATGGGTCCTCTGAACCACAAGGGCAAAGCCATGATATAAAGTAGGATGTGGTAACATTTATCAACAGCAATGTCTATATTTTCATGGATCCTAGCAATAAACATAATAGTTGCCATATATTTAATAGGTTAAATTTGTATTATAATATATTGACACCATACTTGTATACAAGATTTGCTTTGGGGTATAACTATATTCAGCATTCAACAGCAGGCTAATAAAAACTGTAGCAGAAACAGTTTTATGACCCTCCTCTGAGTTGGGTTTTACATTATATTATCTTATTGCAGACATCTAAATTAAAGGCCAACAAACACTATTGAGTGGGCTGCCTGACTGAATGCCAGTGCATGAACACATGCTTCCTACCATGTTTATCAGTTTTGGTACTACATGCTCTGTGACTTGGGCTAGGTCGTGACTGTAAGTGGATGATGGCTCTAGACTGACTCTTCTCAGTCATATGAAATAGCAGATTTCGTTAGACTTCCTCCAATTAAGTGCATGTCCACCATTAAAACAATCTGTTGTCATTTTAACAACGTCATTGGCATCAACACTAAAACTCACAGGGGCTTTGTTCTTATTTCAGAATTAGTAGCACATATATTTATATAGAAAGCTTGAAATACAAAATACAAATTTAAGAAGGCTTCAGCTCTAATCTATATGAATATTTTTAAATGTGTAACACAGATGGTATGACTTTACTAAGAAAGAAAAGCCCATATAAATTATATATTCATCAAAATGGATAATGATATAAAATATAAATTATTTTTCTTTCTAATGCAGAAACCAAGAAATATGGTTTCTTTTACTACTAAGTACACATATACCTAAGTTAATAAAAATAATTTGAATTATTGGGCTGCTGAATATAAAAATTGGTATATAAAATTTATGATAGTTATCTATAAATCATAATTATTAGTCTGAAAATATTTTGGAAAAATTTTAATGCAGAAAAATAATATATTACATACCTAATAAAGAAGACAAAATTTTATTAGCAAATTTAGATGGTACTAATTTGATTTTAAATCACTAAAACACATCTTATTCACTACTGTAGCTACAGTAAATAGATTAATGTTCAATTAATAATAAAGGCAGGGAGAAAGTTTAAGTTTACAAAATAAAGTGAAGGTTCTACTTTAAGAGAGTATCTCTATAGTCACAAAAGTGCATACTGTTGTAGAAATGTGAATTATAAGTGCAATATATTTGTTTACTATTACAAATACATTGTATTCCCTAAATATATTGTGTTACCATTAACTAAGTTGTCAATATGTATAAAAGTTGTCTTAGTTTAGCAAAATTTTCCTCATTGACAGCTTACATGTAAAATACTAAATGAAAGCTGACTGGAAGGATAGAGACACTGTATTCATTTTTCAAATCTTAGAAATCTTTCTGTGGACTTGACTTGCTCTCTCTTCCACTGGCTCTTAGAATACTGTCTACCAAACGTTAGAGTTAGTTGGAGTCATGTCTTTTCTCCCTTAATAGAGTTTAAATTCTTTAAAGTAAGGATTTATATTCTGTCTTTTCAAATCTGTTACAGAGCTTTGCCCAGTACCTTTCATATTACAAATATTAAATAAATAAATGCCCTGCCATTATCTTAAATACAACATGTCCATAATTAATTCACTCTCTCCACCTCAATAGTTCTCCCTCCACAAGGTCACTCATCTCATTCAAGTTTTTAACCATAGAGCAAAAAACCGGGGGGTTCTTCTCAACTACTCCATGGCGCATGCCCTGTGGCCTCAAAGTCAGTCAAATTCCTGCTTCAACCTAAAAATTTTAATGTTTCTCCAATCTGGCTTCCTTTTTTTGTCCCCACTGCCACCATCTCTTGCTGGGCCCCCTTTTTCTTGGCATTCATCCTAATAATTCATTTGCCCAATACCTTTCTGATTATAACACTTGGAGAATATTTTCAATTTCCTAAATCCAAATCACAATCCTCTGTGACACTGAGGTAACTTTTGTTTAATCCATTCAGCATTTGTAAGTATTCCCCAAATTTGACCCATTGAAAAAACTGCAGCCTCCTTTATTTCTAATTTCTACTCAGAGTTTTATCTTTTTCCCTAATTATCCCCCTAAGAAATGATTTACTATTCATTTGCAGTAGAAACAAAATTCTTAATGTTGCTTGAAAGATAAACACATGGTATTAATATATACTAAATTAGCACCGGCAACTATTTAAATTTGGGGATAAAGTGGTACTAAAAACACAAGAATAACCCATTTTAGATTTTAAGAAATTTCAACAAATATCTAATTTGTGCTTTTTTTCAGTATGAGTTTTTAAGACACATTGATGAATTTCTGGAAAACATTTTTTCTAAAAGGTTAGTGGTCTTCAGTTCAAGTGAGCCAAATTATTCCACTTTCTTCTGTATGCAAAATCTTTTCCCCATAAAATCACCATCTTAGCAAACAGAAATGCTGTCAAGTGGTGAGTTATTAGTGTACCAAACTGAGTTAACTGTGTCTGAGGTTTTTTTTATGTTATATTCAGACAATCAAAAACAGGTAAAAGAAGTACCTCTTTTTTAAAAATTATTGAATATATTGGGTTGACATTGGTTAATAAAATTATACAGTTTTCAAGTGTACGATTCTAAGTGTCTTTTTTTTTTTTTGGAGAAAGATATAGTGCATGCCACCAGAAATGTTACCCTAAAATCCTAACGATAAATAATTTCCCAAATCATTCATTTCTTCAACATGTATTTCCTAAGCTCTTACTGGGTACAAACCAATGGACCAGACTTGGCCCACTTGCTCATTCTTGATTCTCTATGCCTCATCAGGGGACAGAATCTGGTTCTCAGAACAAGAATAACTGCAACCAGCAAATGATATTTAGTGATTATTTTAACATTACATAGGGCTCATCTGGAGATTCCTGGATAAGAAGATCACTGTAATATAAATAGCATACAACCTGGAATCAGCAGACCACAATCTAAACCATGTGTTAAATGCACACTATCTGTTTTTTTAAATCTTCATTGTATAGTCTCCATTATTATTTAGTCCCCTTATACCCCTCCCCCTGCAATCACCACACTGTTGTCCATGACCATGAGTCCTTTCTCCTTTTTGCTCAGTCCCTCTTCCTCTAACCTCCCTTCACCACTAGCTGTCACGCTGCTGCTCTCCAACTGTGAATCTGTCCCCATTTTCCTTGTTAGTTCAGTGTGTTCAATAGATTCCACATATGAGTGAAGTCATATGGTATTCGTCTTTCTCTAACTGGTTTATTTCATTTAGCATAATGTTCTCCAGATCAATCTATATTATCCTAAAGGGTTAAATTTTCTTCTTGTTTATGGCTGAGTAGTATTCCATTGTGTAAATGTCCCATAGTTGTTTTATCTACTCATCTATTGATGGACACTGGGGCTGCTTCCATATCTTGGCTATTGTAAATAATGCTGCAAAGCACATAGGGGTGCTTATGTTCTTTTGAATTAGTGTTTTAGGTTCCTTCAGATATATTCCTAGAATTGGAATCACTAGGTCAAAAGGCAGATCCATTTTTAATTTTTTGATGTATCTCCACACTGCTTTCCACAGTGGCTGTACCTGTCTGCGCTCCCACCAACAGTACAAAAGGGTTCCTCTTTCTCCACATCCTTGTCAGTACTTGTTATTTGTTAATTTATTGGTGATAGCCATTCTGACCAGTACGACATGGTATTTCATTGTGGCTTTAACTTGCATTTCTCTGATGACTACTGATATTGAGCATTTCTGTATGTCTATTAGCCAACTGTATGTCCTTGGAGAAGTGTCTATTTGGATCCTTTACCCATTTTTTAATTCAGTTGTTTCATTTTTTGGTGTTGACTTTTGTAGATACCTTATAAATTTTGGATATTAACCCCTTATCAAATGTATGGGCAAATATGTTCTCCCATTTGGTGGGTTGTCTTTTTTATTGTGTTGATGATTTGCTGTGCAAAAAAATTTTTAGTTTGATGTAGTCCCATTTGTTTATTTTTTCTTTTGTTTCCCTTGCCTTGGGAGATATACCTGAAAATAAAAATTCCAAATTGGAAAAGAAGTAGTAAAACTGTCTTTATTTGCGGATGACATGATACTGTACATAGAGAACCCCAGAGACTCATAATATTTGAACTTTTTTAAGTCACTTAAACTCTTTGACCTTAAGTTTCTCTATTGAGTAACCACTAAGCATTTTTTTTTGAGTAAGCATTAAGGAAGATAATAATGTCTAGCACGTACTCAGTGTTTCAAACCTTCAGGGTGCTCTGCACAATTATGCATTAATCCTCATGAACCCTATAAGGCAGGTGCCAGGGTCATGACTTTATGGAAGGGAATCAGAAGCACTGTGGGGAGGGGAGGCACTGAAGGCCAATAGTAAGTAAGCGGGAGAACCTAGATATAAACCAAGGTGGTCTGACTTTAGGGTTAGCAGTTTACCATGCACCATGATATCTCCTTCATTAGATCATTGTGAGGAGTAAATAAGATAACTTTGAAAACATATCTTATAAACCCTAACATACTATGTGAATTTTCATTTTCTTGTTGCAATTATTAGTATATTACTAATTTACTATGTTGAAGTTCTAATACAATTCAGAGATGGCTATAATTTGCTTTTATTAGTAACCCAGAGAAGTGGGAGAATTTCTCTCATAATCTTCTTGGTTACGTGAAGAAAGGGTAAAAGAAAGGAAGAACTGTTACTATTCTCCAGGCACTTTCTATAATATCTCATTGAATCCCAAACAACGCTCCCATGATTTAGGTATTGTTACTCCACTATAAAGATAAGGAATCTGAGATTCAGGGAAATGAGAAATTTTCTAGGTTTCCAATACAAAGTAGGGTGGAATTTAAGCACAGATTCATCTGATTCAAGAGCAGGTTCCTTCTACTTTCTCATACGGCCTTATGACATTTAGTTGTATCCCCACTAAATTGAATGACTGAAGAATGTGTACACTGCTTACCCAAGAAAATGTCCTTATCCAGGGTTAAATTATGAGTATCTTCTTCATTTACAATGTTTGTGAAGCAATGGAGTCTCATACCCCATTAGAATAATCATCAGAGTCTAAAACCTTTGACAAAAGGCTACAGAAAAAACTATGATACCCAGAATTCAATTATAAATCTATCTGAAGGCGAGGGTTACACCACGTAATTACATGAGATATTTTGATGACTTTAGTTCAGTACCTTTCTTATCTTCATATTAAAGCTTATATCTAAAAACTAGCTTCAGTGACAATATTTAATGTCACTCAACTGAGAGAAGTAAATTTAAATATACATTTTTTATTTTACTGTTATAAGGCCACCTGGACAGCTTTATTAGAGTTTTTTGTTAATTCACTGACTGAACTCAAATCTGTTGGTCTGAAAAATTAACTTCTGATCTTAACTTTAAATAAAAATTTTCTTTCCAGTTAGACAGTTTGTACCTGCCAATTTGCACAACTACTTATTTATTCATATACATATTCATTCAACAATAATTTTTAACATCTGATTCAGGTTAACCCTTCTGACAGAGGTTTAAGAGATACAAAAGTATGTAGCAGACCCAGTCCCTGCCTTCTAGGTTCACAGCTAATCTTGGGAGTTGAGTAGGAGGAGAAGAGAGTTATATAAGTAATCAAATTCCAGAATTACATATTTTCATAGAAGTACAGGTTGCAATTGGAGCAGGAGAATCTGGGGACTTAACTTAGTTTAAGGAGTCAGTTAAGCTTTCTGGAAATAAAACCATAATATCTAATGATTCAAAAATGAATAGAGTAAGGCCAATAGGGTGAGGGAAAAATGACATGGAGTAGGTGGCACTCCAGAGAGAATAACCCAATTGTACAGGGCCTGGTTTCCCATAGTGGTTTTGATATGACTTGATACCATTCAATAGGCCCTATGTCTTTTTTTCAAAGTACTTTTTACTGATTATGCTATTCCAGTTTTCCCAATTTTCCCCCTTTATCCCACTTCCACTCTAACCCCCAACCCTCCAGCATCCCCCCCACCTTAGTTCATGTCCATGAGTTGTACATATAAGTTATTTGAGTCCTCTGTTTCCTATACCATTTTTTCTCTCCCCATCTATATATTTTATGCCCACTAATTATGCTTCATTTTCTCTGTACCTTTTCCCCCCTATTCCTCCCTTCCCTCCTCCCCAATGAAATCCCTCTGTGTGATGTCCATTTCTCTGATTCTGTTCCTGTTCTGGTTGCTTAGTTTTTGTTTTCATCGTTTTTCTTTTCTTTTAGGTTCATTTGTTGATAGTTGTGAGTTTGTTGTTATTTTACTGTTCATAGTTTTGATCTTTTTCTTAGATAAGTCCCTTTAACATTTCATATAATAATGGCTTGGTGATGATGAACTCCTTTAACTTGACCTTATCTGGGAAGCACTATATATGCCTTTTCATTCTAAATGATAGCTTTGCTGGATAGAGTAATCTTGGATGTAGGTCCTTGCCTTTCATGACTTGGAATACTTCTTTCCAGCCCCTTCTTGCCTGCAAGGTTTCTGTTGAGAAATCAGCTGATAGTCTAATGGGAACTCTTTTGTAGGTAACTGTCTCCTTTTCTCTTGATGCTTTTAGGACTCTCTTTTTTTTTTAATTTTAATTTTGTATTGTTATTCAATTACAGTTGTGCGCCTTCTCTCCCCATCCCTCCTCCCCACCCCAGCTGAACCCCCCTCTCTCCCCGACTTCCACCCTCCCCCTTGATTTTGTCCATGTGTCCTTTATAGTAGTTCCTGTAATCCCCTCTCCTCACTGTCCCCTCCCCACTCTCCCCTGCCCATTGTTAGATTGTTCTTAACTTCAATGTCTCTGGTTATATTTTGTTTCCTTTCTTCTTCTATTTATTATGTTCCAGTTAAAGGTGAGATCGTATGGTATTTGTCCCTTATCGACTGGCTTATTTCACTTAACATAATGCTCTCTTTATCTTTAATCTTGGGTAACTTAATGATGATGTGCTTTGGTGTGCTCCTCTTTGGGTCCAACTTCTTTGTGACTCTCTGGGCTTTCTGGACTTCCTGGAAGTCTATTTCCTTCACCAGATTGAGGAAGTTTTCCTTCATTATTTGTTCAAATAAGTTTTCAACTTCTTGCTGTTGTTCTTCTCCTTCTAGCACCCCTATAATTCTTTTTTTTTCTTTTTTTTTGTTTTTAATATATTTATTGATTATGCTATTACAGTTGTCCCATTTCCCCCCCCACTCCACTCCATCCTGCCCACCCCCTCCCTCCCACATTCCCCCCCTATAGTTCATGTCCATGGGTCATACTTATAAGTTCTTTGGCTTCTACATTTCCTACACTGTTTTTACTCTCCCCCTGTCTATTTTCCACCTATCATCTATGCTACTTATTCTCTGTACCTTTCCCCCACTCTCCCCCTCCCACTCCCCTATTGACAACCCTCCATGTGTTCTCCATCTCTATGGTTCTGTTCCTGTTCTAGTTGTTTGCCTAGTTTGCTCTTGTTTTTGTTTTAGGTGTGGTCGTTAATAATTGTCAGTTTGCTGTCATTTTTACTGTTCCTATTTTTGATCCTCTTTTTCTTAGGTAACTCCCTTTAACATTTCATATAATGAGGGCTTGGTGATGATGAACTTCTTTAATTTGACGTTATCTGAGAAGCACTTTATCTTCCCTTCCATTCTAAATGATAGCTTTGCTGGATACAGTGATCTTGGATGTAGGTCCTTGCGTTTAATCTTAGGTAATGTAATTATGATGTGCCTTGGTGTGTTCCTCCTTGGGTCCAGCTTCTTTGGGACTCTCTGAGCTTCCTGGACTTCCCAGAAGTCTATTTCCTTTGCCAGATTAGGGAAGTTCTCCTTCATTATTTGTTCAAATAAGTTTGCAATTTTTTGTTCTTCCTCTTCTCCTTCTGGCACCCCTAGAATTCGGATGTTGGAACGTTTTGAGATGTCCTGGAGGTTCCTATACCTCTCCTCATTTTTCCGAGTTCTTGTTTCTTCATTCTTTTCTGGTTGGATGTTTGTTTATTCTTTCTGGTCCACACAGTTGATTTGAGTCCCAGTTTCCTTCGCATCACTATTGGTTCCCTGTACATTTTCCTTTGTTTCTATTTGCATAGGCTTCATTTTTTCATCTACTTTTCGAACAGATTCAACCAATTCCATGAGCATCTTGATAACCAGTGATTGAACTGTGCATCCGGTAGGTTGGCTATCTCTTGGTCGCTTAGTTGTATTTTTTCTGGAGCTTTGAAGTGTTCTGTCATTTGGGCCATTTTTTTTTGGGGGGGGGTCTTGGCACTTCTGTTACTTTAAGGGATGGGGCCTTAGGTGTTCACCAGGGTGGGGTAACGCTGGTCTCTGTGCTGTGATGCTGTACGTGGGGGAGGGGCCGAGAGGGAGCAATGGCACCCGCCTCACTCTCCTCCTGATTTCAGTCTTTCACTCCGATACCCACGATCAAATTGGGCCCCTCTGGTGCTGGTTCCCCAGTGGGTGGGCTTGTGCACACTCTAGGCCCCTGTGGGTCTCTCCAATGACCTCTCCCGTGAGGCTGGGAGTCTCTCCTGCTGCTGCCCCAACCCCCATGGGCGCTTTCAATCAGAGGTTTGAGGCTTTATTTCCTGGAGCTGGAGCCCTGGGTTGCGCAGTCTGCTTCGTTCCCCGAGGTTCACCTGGTTTATCTGTTTGTGAATGTGGGGCCCCGGGGTGCTACCCACTGCTCTGCCTGCCCCGCTCTCCACCACTCTGAGTCTGGCCCTCTCGGTTTATCTGCACAAATGTAGGGTTGCAGGGTCTGCTAGTGCTAGGACTGCCTGCCCCGTTGGTCCCCCACTCCGCCAGTCTCAGTCCCGCCACGGCCACATGAGTCCTTTCCACCCCGGTGCCTGTCTCCGCCCCACTTACCGGTCTGGATGAATGTTTATTTTGTATTTCCTTGGTGTCGGACCCCCTTGCCGTTCGATTTTTCTGTCAGTTCTGGTTGTGCAAGGAGGCGCAATGTGTCTACCTATGCCGCCATCTTGGTTCTCCACTCCTATAATTCTGATATTGGATCATTTCAGGTTGTCCACAGGTTTGTAAGACTCTTCATTTTTTTGAATTTTTGTGTCTTCATTTTGTTCCTGTTGGATATTTATTTTTTTCTTTTGTTCCAAATCATTGTTTTAACTCCTGGTTTCCTTCCTGTCACCATTGGTTCCCTGAATATTTTACTTTATTTCACTTTGGGTATCCTTCATTTGTTTTTTTCATTTTTTGACCAAGCTCAGTCAGTTCTGTGAGCATTTTGATTACCAGGGCTTTAAACTGTCCATCAGATAGGTTGACTATCTCCTCATCACTTTTTGTTCTCTTACTGAGGTTTTGCTCTGTTCTTTAATTGGGGCCATATTTCTTTGTCTTGGTGCACCTAAGTTGTAAAGGGTCAGGGCCTTAGGAATTCACCCAGGCAGGGCAACCCTCCTTGCAGCGCTGCCTGTGGGGGAGGGGCCAGAGAGGGAACAATGCAGCTCACCTGCTCATTTCCAGCACACTTTCCAACAGACTCTCATGTGAGACTGGGAGTTTCTCCCACCACAACTGCCATAGCCCACAGTCAATTCTGAGTCTCAGTTTCCCCGTAAGTCAGTCCCTCCAGCACAGCCACTGCCTCCATGGTCTGCTGCCTCACTCAGAGATTTTTCTGAGTCAGCCTGCATGGTCCCTGGTCCACTGCCTTACTGGTCTGGTTGTTCTGGTTGATTTTTTCTTTAATTCCTTGGTTGTCGGAGTTCCATGCAGTTTGATTTTCTGGTGCTTTGGGTTGTTTATTAATTTTAGATTGGCTGTTATCTTTCTTTTGGTTGTGCCAGGACGCGAAGGGTTTCTACCTATGCCTCCATCTTGGCTGGAACTCAGGCCCTATGTCTTAAAGAATAATCTTTAACTGCAGAAAAAGGTATTTTGTGGATTTCAGTAGAATTATCATTGTGTGTACAGAAGCCAGCCTGAACAGCATTCTGAACTTTTATTCTACAATATGTAGCCTTCAAACTATAATTGAGCAGAACCGTCAATACTAACTGATTTATGATCACCTTTAGATAATCAGGCATCATGTTCTATTGATTGACATGCCAACTACTTGATAACACCAGATATTAAGCCTAATGCAAATAATTGTTTTTCCTGTGAGTTTAATTAAGGGTCTTCATATTGATGTAATTGAAACTGAAGTGGCACTTGAAATGCATCACCCAACCAAAGTACCTTAAGATTCACCCTATTACAATTTGTAAAAGATATAAGTAATTGTGATTTGAATTATTTTATTTTATGTTCATCACCCCCCTGATGAAATCAGAATCTCTGAATATATATATTTATACACACACATATATGTATACAGATGTGTATAGTCATCATCAAGTATTTTATTATTTTAATGGACAAAATTGTTCACTAATAGCACATCAACATCAGATGTAGGAGAAAAAACTTGTTCAATATTTAAATTTAGGAGTTCTCATTGACTATTATCTATCTATTAAGTACAAGTTTCAACTTAACTGAGAATTCCATGTTAACAGCACACTATAATGAGATTGTTTGTTATCCCTAGCCTTTCACAGACTGATTAAACCCCTCGGCATACTCACTAAGTTGATATTTTTTACCTACTGACTCTGCACTTCATACAACATGGTTTTTAAAAAGCAAACTGAAGAATATCGTTATTGTTAACTCTGTCCTATAGATGTCCTTTGTGCTTACACCTTTCTGACATGCAGAGGTATCCCACAGAGGATAAAGAGAATATTAGCCACACAAAGGAGCTATTTATCTCTCTGCAGTCCAAATCAGAATCTGCCTCCATGCCCCACAAGAAAACAAAGTAGACATTAGATAAGATATTGCTGTACTTTATTAGGTTATTAAACTCATTTTTACATTACCAATTTTTCATATACATAGTTGTCAACTCAGTAAAGGTAGGTAATATCCATTCTACTCAGGAAACCAAGGCTTAAAATGGTTAGATAATAGTGGTGTGGGATTTGAAAACAAACAAGTGACCCCCACACTAATAATGTACACACTACCACCTCCCAGATGTTAAGAATAGGAAAAAAGTTTCTTTAATGAGAGGTTATTTGATTTTCAAAAAATGAGTAACCAAAACAAGATAAGACATAATAAGCTCCGCAAATGCTGACTTGACTTGAGTCATTTAGGTTCTGACCAATCCATCCACATTTCAAGAAGGAAAAAAAAGTGACTTTGAAAGAATCCCTTTACCTCTACTTACTAAAACTAGCAGAAAAAATATTTTCATCACAATATTATGGAAATATAGTAAACTCATCATAAGGTGTTATATTGAAAATGCAGTTTTTTCAAAGTAAGTAGAAGTGAAAGAACAGATGTACAATAAAAAGAAATCACACACTGTTCCTATTCTGATTGCCCATGTGGGCTGCTACAAAACATGTAACTACTACCTGTGAGCATACTACTAAACAAAATTACTCTATCCAGTACCTGTCTTTAATGTAGAAAATGAATACTTTATTCACAGAAAGCATTTGAAGATTTCCATCCTGAGCTCATGTTTTTGCTGCAATATTAGTGACTACTCAAAAGCTCCATACTAATTTCTAATGCATACAACTTCATTTCCAAATATATTTTACATCTATGAACTACATTTATCTTCATGCCTTTGAGAAGTATTAAGATTATCCCTACTTTACAAATAGGGAAACAGAGTCACAGGTCAATGTAACTCATTTAAGTAAACAGACTTGCAGTTATATAAGATAACAGCTTAAAAAGGATTAATTACCCGTGGTTTGCTTTAAAATTGTTATTGAAATGACTGTCCAAATATCAAAACAGAAAACCTATATCAGCACTGGGAGTTGTCCATGGGGGCATGTCACCCATCAGCATTCCTGAATTGTATGTTACTGCAGACATTACTGGAATGAAGAAGGGCCAACTTAGTCCATGACAACAGTAGAGCAACTGAAAGTCAATGGAATCCTAGCAGATTCACAAGCACCTTGTAATTTGGTTGGGTCAGGACAACTAGCACCTTTCGGATGTGAAGACCACTGTGCGCAGGGAACACATGGAATGGTGTTTGCTCCGTGTCCAACCAAGAATGAAAGCGCAGGCTCCTATGGAGGGCGGATATGCTGAGGTTAAAACATGGCCTCCAAGTTCTCTTATATGACTCCCGTCATTTTGCAATTGTTCTGTTCAAATGATGACATATATCTTACCCCTGCATCAAAAGAAACCCATTTTTCTGAACATCAACATATTTTCATACACTGAGTGGTTTATGTTTTTGTTTGTTTGTTTTGCTATTCTTACTGGATGGGGGAATCTATGTTACTATTTGGATATAAAATGGATTTTGTCTGAGAAAATGTGAGTATGTTTAACTCTAAAGGTAGAGAGCAAATAGAGGAGAAAATAAGCAAGGAAAAGGAAGAAGGACAATCTTCTGAATTGAACAAAGATGTATACCTGGGAGTTGAAGGGTTCCAAATATACCAAATATGAGTACCAAACACTAGAGGTTTAGATGGAGGGAGACCCAGACAATCACAGAGAAGTCTGATAAATGAGGTAATGAGAAATGAAAGTATCAGTTGGTTAGTACGACTGATCTAAGAACTTGAGTTCAATCTTAGGCCACAATGGTGCTCTTGAAAGCTTACTCCTAAATCTGGCAGATTACTACTCACAGCCACTACTAGTGCAGCTGTGCAACATAAGGCTGGCACCTTAACACAGGAATCAGAGATCACCAGATATGTATGCTCTGTGCTGGCAGGCTTCACTAAAAGAGAGAGAGAGAGAGAAATGTTCAGAAGGGCCCGACCATCATTTGTTAAACTCACAAATCAGACAAGTAACTCCTTTCTGGGGACTGGCTGGAGAATGGGGAGAAGAATGTTCCAAGGGGATGACAAGTGCAACCAAAGACCTCCCTGCCCCCATAATGGAACCATGAGGCAAGAGAATAGTGTTACTCCCCCATTCATACACACACTAAGCAAAACAGATTGAAAAAAACCTATATATTTTGATTCATTCTTGAAATTACAATGATGGGGGGAAATTCATACATCCATTGACATTAACTCTCCAAAAAGTGCAGCAATGGCTATAAAGTTTTGAGAAAAAAATTATAACACTAAGACAAGTAGCAGTAGAAAGTATATTACCAGATAGATTACAAGAACAATAAAAAGACATTGCCAAGAACACATTACTCAGGAATCTACCAAACATTATATTCCTTAAAAATTATTCGAGGCCATTCTCAAGGGATCAATCTAAAACACTAAAAAACATGAGCCACATTATTTTGGATATTAGTAATAATAAAAATATTAGATCACAGTGTTGCTTGTATATTTCATCTATGTCCATCAAATTTAATGAAAATGTCATAATGAGTGTTAGTAGAGGAAATATATATGGTATAGAGTAACAATAACCTGCATTTTGAAATCCAGAATTAGAATACTACAATAAACCAGAAATTTCAGTAAGGGGGAAAGGGAGAAACAACTAAAGGAAGTATAGGTATCTACATATATCATTTCTTAGAGTCACTAGAAATGGCATGATTTTTACTTTAATAATTCAAAAAATGGTTTTTAATATCTTAAAGAGCATTAGTATAACATATCTTCATTCCATGTTTCAAAGGACCAAAAGGATAAGAAATTTAAATTATTTAAATATTAAAGGAAAAAACTCTTTGAGTTGTGGATGGAAAAAGAAATCAAAGCTTAAATAAAGGGCTATACATAAGTTAATAAAAATTAAATGGGAGTATGCATAAATCAGGTGATTTAGGTAGAGACATATTCACCATAGACATATAAGTATTTCTAAAATAAAAAGAAAAGACAAATAAACTAAGAACATGACTGAAAAAATAAATAAGGGTAGCTTTAAAAGACAAACAATATAAATATATATTGTAAAATAAGTATAAGAAATGGTTCTTTCAAAAAGTGTAAAACAAAAATTATGATAAATCTACATAAATATAAAGAGAGAACAGAAAAATGAGTTTAAATCAAAAAAAGAATACTATATGTAAAATCACACCTCTATTTTGAAAAAATCAATAAGATGGCCAATTTTCTAAGAAAATATAAATTACCAATATTGATTCATTAAAAAAATAGATAATGCTTTAAAAAGAAATTTTTTAAGCTAACAAGGCATTATATTCAAATATGTCTTCATGTGTTGATATATTTACAGATGAGGCTCTTTAAACTTTCAAAGAATAAATGATTCTTATATCATAAACAATTCCAAAAGATAGAAATAAAGACAAATATTCACAATCCACTTTTATATTGTTAGCATAATGGATCTGTGGCAAAAATTGTGCATTTAAAAAAACAAAGGCTGAGAGCTAAAATTAAGCTTACTCCTGAATGTGTAAATGCTTGTATGTGTGTGCAACTGAGGTATACAAACACACATTTTCTCTCTCTGAGTTTATTTCATTCTATTGGTTTATTTGTCTGTTTTAAGCAAGTATTTGTAGCATATATATTTGTATATATTTGTAAAAAGAAAATTTCAGCTAGAGCTTTACATTTATAAAGTACTGGTATGAATATTAGTATCTTTATATGTCAAGTTATCCCATTCAAAAGTATGGGCTATCTTTGCATTTTTCTCAGCCTTTTGCATCTCTTAATATAGTTTTAATTATTCCTCACAGAAATTTCAGGACTGCTTTGTTTAAATATAAAATAATTTAGTATCAGAAGTCAATCTTAAATCGTAATTTCTTCCCATCAGTAACATTGCATAAATTAAAAAACTATGGGTAAAACTTCAAGAATTCAGAAAGATGTAATTCTGAATCTATGGCCAAATAAATGACATTGGAATATGAAAATGAAATAGAGATTTTTCAGTCACAGACTGACAAATATTCTGAAGTATTATTAAAGGTTGTAATTTGGACAGAAGAAGAATGGATTCAGGAGGAAACAGCAGTAATGGACAAGAAGATTTTTCAGAAAATTCACTACTAAGTTTAACTAACTGGGACTATTTCATGTCAAAAGAGACTATAGACACAGACACATGATGGCTAAATGCAGTTTGGGTTACTTGATTAGATAGTAAACTGAGGTAAAAAAAATAGCTATGAAGGACATTATTGGGATGGTCAGTACAACTTGAGTGGTGATATTGTATCAATGTTGATTTCCTGATATTGATGCTTATAATAGTTATGTTGAGAGAGTGTTCATGTTTGAAGAAGTGTCCACTGAAATATTAAAAGGGTAATGGAGTACTTACTCAAGAATACCTCAGCAAAAAAAAGAAAAAGTGTGTGTATGTGTGTGTGTGTGTGACTAATGTAGTAAAAAAAAATAACAATTCTGAGTGAAAAGTTTATGGGACTTTTTTGTACAATTATTGCAACTTTTTTGTAGGTTTGAAATTAGTTAAAAGTAATTAAAATATTTAAGGGTAGCCAATATAGAAGCATAATATATACCATAACTTTCAACCAGAGGGAAAAATAATTAGAGTCAGGAAAATAAAAGAACAAAAAGAGAAAGAGAAAACCCAGAAATTAAAAAAATAGCAACTAAAACAAAACAATGAAAGAAACCCCCAAATATTTCAGTAATTGATTTGAATGTTAATAAACCCCACCTTTTAAAGATGCTCACAGAAATGAGGGAGTACAGATACAAATAAAGGAAGAAGTAAAGCCTATGCAAACTGAAATAAAGAAAAATATACAGGGAACCAACAGTGAAGGGAAGGAAAATGGGACTCAAATCAACGATTTGGAACAGAAGGAAGAAATAAACATTCAACAGGAACAGAATGAAGAAACAAGAATTCAAAAAATTGAGGAGAGGCTTAGGAACCTCCAGGACAACTTTAAACATTCCAACATTCCAATTATAGGAGTGCCGGAAGGAGAAGAGGAAGAGCAAGACATTAAAAATTATTTGAACAATCTGGTGAAGGAAATAGACTTCCAGGAAGTCCAGGAGGCTCAGAGAGTCCCAAGAAATTGGACTCAGGAAGTAACACACCAAGACACATCATAATTAAATTACCCAAGATTAAAAATAAGGAGAGAACCTTAAAGGCAGCAAAAGAAAAGGAGACAGTTACCTACAAAGGCGATCCCATAACACTAGCAGCTTATTTCTCAAAAGAAACCTTACAGGAAACAAGGGGCTAGAAAGAAGTATTCCAAGTCATGAAAGGTGAGGACCTACATCCAAGATCACTTTATCCAGCAAAGCTATCATCTAGAATGGAAGAGCAGATATAGTGCCCTTCCCAGATAAGGTCAAGTTCAAGGAGTTCATCATCACCAAGCCCTTATTATATGAAATGTTAAAGGAACTTATCTAAGAAAAAAAAGAAGGCCAAAACTATGAACAGTAAAATGACAACAAACTCACAACTATCAACAACTGAACCTAAGAACAAAAACATAAACAAACTAAGTAAACAACCAGAACAGCAACAGAATCACAGAAATGGAGATCACATGGAGGGTTATCAGCAGGGAGGGGGTGGGAGGAGAATAGGCGGAAATTCACAGGGAATAAGAAGCATAATTGGTAGGTACGAAATAGACAGGGGAAGGTTGAGGATAGTATAGAAAATGTAGAAGCCAAGGATCCTATATGAGCGACACATGGACATGAACTAAATGGGGAGGAATGCTGGTCAGAGGAGGGTGCAGGGAGGAGGAGGATTAAGAGGAGAAAAAAATGGGACAACTGTAATAGCACAATCAATAAAATATAATTAAAATAAATAAATAAAATCATTAATAAAAAGAGAGACCCTAATGTAGCTATTTTTTAAAAAGCAAGCTGCCAACGTAAGCTGTTTATAGGAGATACACCCGAAACAAAATGACAAAGGGAAACTATAACTAAAGGAATGGAAAGAATATATTTCTGTTTTATAATTTAAAAAGTTACTATAGCAATATTGATCTCATTAACATAAATTTAAAGTATATGTATTAACTGAGAATAAATAAATTTTATATTTATAAAAAAGATAATATATTGAGAATTAAAATATCCATAGGTCTTTTGTATCTAAAACCTATCTTTAAACATGCAAAACATTTGCATGAGAGAGTAGAGCAACAAGGTTGAGATACATTAACACATACATAATGTTGGTGGGAAACTTTAGCAAAGTTAGGAACCAACACAAGAAAAAAAAACTGTATAGATATTTGAAAAATAACACACACTCCTTTAAACACAAACATTTGAAACATACATAGTAATTGACAAATTTTAGCTGATATGCACAGTGAACCCTGTAGTTTGTTCAATGCATCATGACGACAAAGCATTTATCTGTGGAATGCAACAAAGGAGAACCTAAAAATGTGAATTACATATGTAACTTCTTATGGTATAAAATTATATAACATCACAGAATTTAATAAATGTTAACATTTATTTATAATTGTAAAAATGACAGTTGATAAACTATAAATCAAAAAGAATATTCTTGACTTAATAAAAGTTATGAAGGAAAACCCTGGGCAATCACTATACTTAAAGCGGAGACATTACAAGTCTTCCAATTAGAGTCAGAAATGAGATCAGGATGCTTTCATCACTACTCTTACTGCATTACTATTTTTTACAAAACTAGATGCTCTAGTCCACAAGTATGATAAGAAAAAATTAGATAAAATATGAAAGGGAAGAAATGAGATTGATGTTATGTGTAAGATGTGCAATTACCTAACATAGAAAATTAAAGAGCCTCAGTTATGAACAACTAAGACTCACATGTAGTTAGGTGACTGGATATAAGATTACATATAAAAACAAATGGCTTGCCTATATTCCAAGACAAAAGTTAACCAAACACAATCAAACCAAAGCAAAATGCACTGTCGTGGCCGTGGTAATAGAGGTGATTTCAGAAACTATATTATTAAGTAAGTATGGCAAACAGAAGAAAAAATGACATGGCTTCCAAGACCATAATAACAAAATGAGATTATAATGTTTTTTTAAGAAAATATATATATTAAAGAAAACTTAGTTAACTCACTGTTGAATCATTAGCATTAGTTCATAGTTTTTGTGCTATTATTAATTTTCACAATAATACTTTAACCTGTGAGCTTTTTGTTGCTTTTAAACTAGACCACATAAACAGCCATATGTGCAAAACAGGAGTTACTATCAATTTTATTAAAATTGGGAGAATTTGTATATTCTACTGCAGTCAGAAACTTGAAGAAAATGGATTTGTTTTCAATACACTATTTTAACCCCCTTGAAATTTAGCTGGAAGTTGATTTCTATTTCTGGAGAAAAAATGCATACTACTGATCTTGTATCATCTTTATAATGAGGAGTTTCTGATATGGACTAAATATTTGTTTCCCCCAAATACATATGTTGAAATCCTAACCCCCAAGTGGTAGTATTGAAGCTGGGTCTGCTTAGGTGATTAGGTCCTGAGGGTAGAGACCTCATAAATGGCATTAATGTCCTTATAAAAGAGACCCCAGAGAGTTCTCTTGCTTATTCTACCCTGTAAAGACACAGCCAGAAGATGGCTGCTTTCTATGAACAAGGAAGCAGGTCGTCACCAGATCCCAAGCCTGACTGTGCCTTGATCTTGGCCTTTCCAGCCTCCAGGACTGTAGGAATTAAATGTCTGCTCTTGAAGCAGCCCCAATCTACAGTATTTTTGTTATTGCAGCCTGAAAAGACTAAGAGAGTTTCCACATCTTTCTTTCCAACCATCAATAACCATTTTGAATATATAACACAAATTCTACTCTATAGAGTAACAAAAATTATAAAGTACCTGGGAATAATGTGTAAAACTTTTATAGAGAAAACAATATATTTTTACTGAAGAACATAAAAGAAGATTAAGGGAAAATGCCTCTGCCATTAAGTAAATATTTTATATTTCAAAATGTCAGCTTTTCTCCAATTCAATCTGTGAATTCAATACATTCCGAAATAATATTGTGTATGTGTGTATATGTAATACATAGAAAAAAATAACTGGATAGGAATTAGAATTAAATAAGATGATTCTGGTGGACTTTAACCTTACCTTTCATAATTTAATTGTATACAGAAAGGAGATGTTCAGATAGTAAGTGTGTAATTAATTACTAATTTAAAAATGACTTGAAAGATACTTTGTCCATTGTTAACAGCATCTCTCCTTGAGCATTTTTATTTTCCTATTTTCTTTTTATCCATCCCTTTTTATAGTTCTTACAATAAACATGCAATGCTTTTATAATTACATATACCATTTTAAAATAGATATCATGACACCACGGACAATAAGAAATACTGGCACCATCAGATATACCCAGTCATATGGCTCTTTCATTACTATGGCAAAATAATAACAAATCAAAATCAAATGTGTAGTGTCCAAGATGGTAAATTTTTAATAATTTCAGTGCACACTTATGTTAGACAGATTTTTTAAAAGCATATTCCTGAGTCATTTGAAAAATTGTTGTGGTAATAGCTCAGTAAATCCAATAAGAAAATTATGACCAAGCTGTATCAAATATGAGAAATACCAGTCATATATAGAAATGTATTAATCATATTATAGAAACCACTTAAACTTGTCAAAATATTGAATATAACTTTGAAATGCTTCAAAATAAGTTCTCTTTATAGAACTCAAGTCCTGAAATATTTAGTTGTTAAAGAAAAACACAGTCCTTTAAGACTGGAGAGGGGACAGACTGATAATTTGACCCTTATTTAAAATGCTATTATTTGCTTCATTTTGTCCCTTTATATACTTATTTCAGAACTGTGGGCTTTGGCCATACTTCCTGAAAAGATTCTTATAGATAATCCAAAGGAAGCAGTGATAGTGTGGGTGCAATACACAAATTATCCAGCAAAAACCAGACAAAATTGCCACCTTACTGACACAATGAGGAGTTTCCACAAGCAGCTACTATATTTACCAAATTAGTTTTAAGAAAAACCAAAGACAATGATGGAACCTGAAAGAGGAACTCCTGGTAGTATTCTACTGGACAACATAACATGTTGAATTACCAGTTTCTATCAAAATCTTGTTTAGTAATAATTTGAAATAATTTTCTTTTGTCAGCTATAAAATTAGTCAAATATATGCAAAATATGGAATGTCAAATTATTGGAAAAACTATATTTAAGATACAGGCTTTGTTGTAAAGGAAAAAAAATGTTTAACAGAAAGGAAAAAATTAAACTGTACTTCCATAGTTGCTAGAAGTCCTTGATGCAGACATTCAAACAACTTCCCACCAGAATGTCTACAAAAAACAAAACAAAACAATAACCCTCACATCAACACCTGAATCAAACCCTAAGAGATAAATTAATGTTAGCATATAGAAGAAATTTACCCTAATGATACGACGGACAAAATAAAGAAAGCCTGCTCAGTGTGAAAAAAGAAAATATAAGAGAGCTTCCTTTATCCCTACCATCTGGCTGAGATAATAGGTAACTCTCAGAATCACTGAGCTTCTTTCTTTACTGGATCTATGTTGTTTTGTCATAACCAAAGTAGGTTTTCATCTTCCTATTCACAGCCCCAGTCTCCCAATAAAGTGCGGAGAAAGAAGCTCATAATTGTTGAGGAACTGAATGAATGACTCTGTGTTTTCTTTCAGAACAAGATAGTCATAGAAGTTGGAAAAGGACTGGTTTTGGCTCAATGTTTCTGTAAGGTGTGGCTCCAACTGAAAAAGATTTAGAACTAGAGGACCAGGGACAGCAAGTATTATTAGAGATGTGGAAATGAGCATTAGGGAGTGTCCTCCTGCAGTGGTCCATGGAGGCACACCAGAGAAACAACCACCAGACCGTGGATACTGGGAACTGTGTTCTGAGCTCCTGAACCTACCTGTTCTCCTGCCCCAGTGTTGGAAAGATTTTACCTGCACCCAAGAAGACAGTGAGTAGAGCCAAAGAACAGCCTTATACCTTGGGTGTTGACAAATAATGGGAACACAGAGGTCTTCTTTACCCTGGATAAGAAAATTAAAAGAAAACCAACAATATGGAGTCCATGAAAATACAATCATGATAAAGGAACTGTCACCCTGAAGACCCACAGATGAACTCTCTTCTGAAAAGAATCTGGTATGAAAACTAGAAGAAACTTGGAAAAAGGGCATCTAGCATCTTCAATAGCTTACAAAAGCCATGAGGAAACAAACAGCTGAAACAAAAAAACAGGATGAGATGCAAAAACAATAAATTATATCACAAGGTGATGAACTGCAAAAATACAATTAATTATAAGCCACAATGGAAGTAAATGAGAGATTGGATCAAGATGCTAAACTCTGTCACATGCCTCCCTTCTCTCCTGTCACAAGTTCCATGAGTACCACACACAAAATAAGATTTGTTTTCAAATAATTGATTTTTAACAGCACAGTAAAAAAATCTGTAAGATGGAAAAAAGACTTCTAGATTTATGAAAAATTAAACCTGAAAGAAATTATAACTCCAACACTGTATGGAAATAGATCATTATGGAGTGCTATTTGGGAGAAAGGAGTTTCAAAAGCAACAGTGAGTGGATACAAGGGGCCTTGCAATTTTCATTACAGAGAAAGTTGCATTTGTAGAAGCTAAACAAGTAGAGACCTATCCTCACCCAACCCATCCTTTGACAACACTCAACATTTATGCTCTTCTAAGTAAATACAGCAGCAGGTAGAAGCACTAGAGGCAGACACCTGTAACATTAGAAGTAACATTAAAAATCCTACACACATAAAATGTTAATAAGGCAAACAATATAAATTGTTCATAATTTTCCTTAATAATCTCAGAAAAATTCAAGACTATGTTCATAAATGGTTAAAAGTAAGCAACAGGTCATTTTTAAATGAGATTTTATTATAAAATATATTAAACATTTTCCAAAAAAGAAGGAATGATATAACCAATGCCCATGTTCCTCTCAACCACCTTACAATTACTAGCAGCTCATTGCTGCTCATATTTCATCTATACTCCCACTTATTGCTCCACACTGAGTTATTTTAAAGAAGTCTTCTGTGTGATAGCCTTTCACTTATAAATAGTTCAGGGAAATTTTTGTTAATTAAAATTTTAAGTAACAAACTAAAAAGTTCCATTGATTGGCAAAATTACCAAATGGACACAGCCAAAGATAAAACTGAGTGACCTGAGAGATGGAACTAAGAAATTCTCCAAGAACAAAGTGCAAAAACAATAAAGAGACTACAAGATTCTGTAGAAGCAGAACCTGAGACAAGGGTTCAAGAGAAGTCATTTACTAAGGAAAACACTCTTAGGAAAAACTTTCAAGGGAGGAGAGAAACAGGAAAAAGGAAGAAGCAAGAATGTGAGTTCAGCTAAGGTCTAATCTCATCCAGTTTCATGGAACACTGTATAAAAAATTGAACCAGAGTGTTTCTCACCTTGAGGCAAAGGACTGGGCTTCCATATCACCACATTGGTAGCCATTGGCTACAGGCTCTCCCTAAGCAAGTGCCAAAGGAAAGTTCTCCAAAGAAAATGGCAAGTGTGAGTTGTCAGCAGCAATTAGATAGCAGTTAGGGAATGTGCTCAACAAACCAAAGTGATTCTTGCAATCTGGGTGGGGCATTGACAACACCAGCCTCAGATGGAAAGTAAAATCTGTAAGTTAAGTGACATGGAAAATATAAAACTTTCAATATTTTCTGATAGAAGTCACATAAACATAGAAGAATAGGAGAAAATAAACAATGAAATAACAAAAGGTGAAATTCTTGATTAAAAAGATCCACCAATTGCCAAGCAGGAAAAATATTCATAATTGAACATTGTTGTTCTAAAACCTTAAAATAGCACAGTGAGAAAATTCTGTAAGTTTCCAGAGACGGAAGCAGTTAGCTACTATGGCGAAGATTAATTTTATGATTTATGCTCACCTTAAAGGACACCAAAAAGAACAGTCACCCACAAGCATGAATGAGCAGAATAAATTATAGGTTTACTAGTATGTATTGTATCTTGTAGACTGTAGAGTTGTATGTGTGTTGCTGAACTCAGTATATTGAGTTCAGTACACTGAGTGATATTAAGCTATCTATACACCAGTATGTCTCATACCTAAGGAAAGGATGGCAGCCACGATTTGAGGGGTGGGTTCCCCAGACTTTTGCATTTGATGAAGACTCACTTCTTATAGGTCTCTTTGTCAAAGGCCTGCTTGCTAGCAGATCCCTGGAGGACTGATGGAAATCAAAGCAGCTGCTCTCAGCAACTGTTGATTGCCCAATATCCTTTCTGTGCTCTGCTGCCATAACTCTATATCTACGTCCTGAGCTATATCAACTTTGCTTATGGTAATGATTCATGTAGGAAATCTAATTTCCTACATGAGCATGCAGCCCATTAACCAGACTAGTACTGATCCAATATATCTACGAAGAAAAAAAATCATGTCAGAGTCAGACATCTCACCTATCACATTGGATGTTAAAACACAATGGAGCAATAACTTTAAAATCATAAAGTAAGGCAGAGTGGTGGGGGAAAATGGACACAACTGTACTTGAACAATAATAAAAAATCATAAAGTAAAAAGATTTAACCTCTAATTTATATACAATAAACCATCATTTGAGTGTGAGGTCTAAATAAAAGTAATTATAAAGCAGGAAAAATCAGAAAAGGTGTGAAATACAAGGAACAGTATGGAATATCATAGTTTAGACTAAGCAAATGCTCACTTACAGAGTTGAAATGTAATAACTGCCAGATCCCAGGTGATCTTAACAAGAGGCTGTTATGGAGGAGTTGGGGAGGTAAAAAAAGGAAATAAATGGAAGTATGTAAGGTTTCTCTCTTGCTTTGGGGAAAGCTGTATATACTAATTCAATTTAGACTTTAAGAGAAAAACATAAATGTAAAAAGTATGTTTTAAGATGTAAGAATAACCACTATAAGAGTAGGAAAAAAGGTATGACTGTCAGTCACCAGGAAGGAAGAAATAAAATAACAAGTTCAATCAACCCCAAGAAGACACAAAAGGAAAACAAAGAACAAAAAGCAGAACAAATAGAAAACACAAAATAAACTGTCAGAGGTAAGTACAAATATATAATTATCCAATGCAAATATAACTACTAAATACCCATATTAAAAGAGACAGCATCAGAAAAATAGATATTAGGTGAAAATCTAGAAATATTTCAGAGCTACTTGACATTGTAAAATGTACAACCTCCAAAAAACAATCTAAAAATGTGTTGAAATAGGTAAAGGGAAAAAAAGATGGTTAAGATTCAAGAAGGTATATGGCAAACCCAGAGTACTGTGGGAAGTATACCTACCTTATCAGCAAACAAGAAATGAAGTAGATCTTCCTCTGAGTATTCATACCAAAAAATGAAATGAAAACACTAACTCAAAAAGATATATGTACCCCTATGTTCATTGCAGCATTATTTACAATAGCCAAGATAGGGGAACAACCAAAGTGTCCATCAATGGATGAAAAATAAAGATGATGTAATGTATGTATATACATGATGGAGTACTGCTGGGCAATAAAAAAAAAAAAAAGAAGGAAATCCTTACCATTTGTGAAAACATGGATGGATCTTGAAGATATTATGCTAAGTGAAATAAGTCAGACAGAGAAAGACAAATACCATATTATTTCACTTACATGCTGAATCTAAAAATGAAAACAAATGAACAAACCAAACAAAACAAAGCTCACTCATACAGAGAACAGATTGGTAGTTACCAGAGAAAAGGGTGGTTGGGGATAAGAAAAATGGTGAAGGAGATCAAGAGGTTCAAACTTCCAGTTATAAAGTGAATAAATCATTACATAGTAATACACAATAATATTGTGGTGCATATTTGAGAATTGTTTGGAGATTGGGTCTTGAAGTTTATCATCACAAGAAAAAATTCTTATAACTTTGTACAGCAATCAGTGGTAACTAGAATGTAGCAGTGATCATTTTACAGTGTATATAAATAACAAATCATTATGTTGTTCATCCTGAAACTAATAGAATCTTATATGTCAATTATACTTCAATAAAAAACACAATGAAAAAAGAAAATGAAATAAGCTAAAAGTGGCTAAGCATCAATGGGTGAAGTTTCCTTGCCCCTCATTGTCCTTTTTGCTTCTCTTCTCCTCCCTTTCTAAACTCATGAAGTTCTTGATTAGATATAAAGATGGAGCTATAAATAGAGATATGTAGAGAAAAATGATACATATATAGGGAGACGGAGAAGGAGTGAGGGGGGAGAGAGATTTTATTAGTATAATAATGCATTGAAATTATTTTGTGCAAAATAGTTTTATTAAGAAAAATAGTTATTTGTATTGTGTAGGTAATTCATTGTGAAGCCTGCATTGAGTGGGATTTTAAGGTGTAATAACCCCTCTCCACTTCCCAAATGGTCCTTAAATTTTTGGTAAAATATTAGAAAAAATATTTAGGGAGTTATGAAGAAGGAAATAGGAAGTGATCCAAGAGAAAAGAACTGTTAGCTTCCCAGTCACAAAAACTCTCAGTGGATGGATGTACCTGGACCAGTCTGGACACACCCACCTCTGCCCATCCCCCAACACACACACAATTTATTACATATTTATAGGCTAACTAAGAGGAGTTAGAAAATACCTAGTTTCAGGAAGTATCAAGAAATGTATAAAAAATCATTATAGGTGACAATAGGTAAAGTTAAGAAATATTTTACATCATTCTGTGGAGTATGGGAGTATGTGTGGAAGGTAGATATTAAAATATTTTTGAAATATTCTCTAAATTATTGTTAGCCTAACCAAAGTGATATAAATATCCTAAGAATTTAAATAACATTTATCAAGCATGTTTTACATTTTATCTTTAATATCATGTGAGATGTATATGTGCTATATGATATATTAAGTATTATAGATAAGAGGCAATATGCATTATTTTGAAAGACATATTGAATATATATCCCCCCAAAAAAACTAATTACTTACTAATTGTGAATTAGAATCCTTCTCATTAAAGTCCGATACTAGTACAAGGAATATTTCTATCACTGCTACTACCCAATATCATTCTTGCAGTCGTAATCACTATTATAAGAAATATAAATAATAAATATAGATATAGAAAAAGAAACTAATCATATTTTGTAAATTGTGTGACTAAGAGAATTCACTAAACATCTACTATAACTTGTAGGAACAGAGTCATTACATTGGAGGAATAAAATATTAGCATACAAAAATCAATAGTTTCCTTTAGAACAATAACTAATAAAAAAGGAGCTCCTACCCTTTACGACAGCATGGATGGAACTGCAGAGCATTATGCTAAGTGAAATAAGCCAGATGGTGAAAGACAAACATCATATGATTTCACCTATAAGTGGAACCTAATCAACAAAACAAATGAGCAAAATAGAACCAGAGACATGGAAATAAAGAACACACTGACAGTAACCAGAGGGGAGGAGGGTAGGGAACTACCAGGGAAAGAAGGGGAAGCATCAAGTCAAGGAACATGTATCAAGGGCCCAAGGACAAAGACAACGGCAGTAGTGGGAACTGAATGTGGGAGGTAGGGGGTGGGTAGGACAGGGGAGAGTAATGGGGGGAAAATGGGGACAACTGTAATTGAACAATAGTAGAAATTTTTTTTAAAATAAATAAAAATAATGAAATAACAATAAAAAGAAAATATAATAGAAAATAGAAAACCTTATTCACAGAATAAAAGCCACCTACAATAACTCTCAAATGAACCTAACAGGAAATAATCATGACCTACATAAAGAAAACTATAAAACTTGACAGACTAACTTAAAAGAAAACTAAAATAAATGGAAAGATGTACTATTCATTCCTGGATGGGAAGACCTAATTTTATAAATGTCATTTCTTCCCCATGTGAATTCAATGTTTTTGCAATTAAAATCCCAATAGTATGTTTTAAAGAATTTTTTAATTGATTCTAGAATTTACATATAGAGAAATGTTCAAAACTAGGCAAGAAAATTTTGAAAAAAAATAATACATTCATTCAAAGTTATTAAGTGTTATCCATTTTCTAGACATTGTTTTAGATTCTGAAGAAAAAACTATAAATAAATACTACAATCTAATTTTATGTCAAAACATGGCAAAATCAATTACATAGCATTCAATGATAGAAAAGGCTTAATACACTTAATATTTTTCCTATTGAGCCCTGGAGGGTGTGGCTCAGCGGACTGAGTGTCAACCTGCAAACCAAAATGTTGTGGGTTGGATTCCCAGCCAGGGCACAGGCCTGGGTTGCAGGCCAGGTCCCCAGTGGAGGGTGTGTGAGAGGCAACCGATTGATGGATCTCTTGCACATTGATGTTTCTGTCCCTCTCTTTTTCCCTCCCTTCTCCTCTCTAAAAATAAAATGTTTTTAAAATTTTTTTCCTATTGATTTTGAAGAGTTCATTTATATTAACTAGCAATAAAAAAGGGATACAAGTAATTAAAAGTCAATTCACATAGGAATCCAATAACATTTGACATGTTTTGAGCACTGTCGTGGCTGGTGTGCCTCTGTTGATTTGCGTGTCATCCTGTAAAATGAAAGGTCATGGGTCTGGTACCTGGCTGGGGTGTGTACAGAAGGCCACAAATCCACGTTTCTCTCTCACATTGATATTTCTTTCCCCTCTTTCTCCCTCCCTTCTCCTCTTTCTAAAATCAGTAAGCATGTCCTTGGGTGAGATAGATAGATATCATATATATATATATATATATATATATATATATATATATATATATATGGCACTTACCACATTAGGCACCAAGTTATGTGCATAAAGTTAACGCTATTACTACTTACATTGGAGGCAACTTAGCTTTAAGACTCATACTTTAGCTTTGCTCAAGTGATAAAGTTTGAAAATAAACTAAAAATTCATTTATTTTTAGAGCTCAAGAATTTTATCAATATGTTCTATAAAGACCATAATTATTATATGTTCAGCCAAACTATTAATGGAAAAAAATAGCTACTAAAGCAGCAGCGATCAACTATCAAGGGGATTGTGATTTAAAAAAATATATTTGAAATTGACCGGGGTACAATGTGGACATGTAAAATTTTACAGCCTTTCAGGAAAGCATTATGGCAAAGATTCTGTGAGACTTTGATGCAATGTTTCCACTTCTAAGAATTTCTCTTGAAGAAATAGTCAAAAATATAAATATAATTTTACATAGCAGGATGTGTACCTCAGTGTCATTGATAATAGCAAAATATTTGCACTCAACTAAATGATAAAAAACATTATGGCATCTTCACTAGAAAAATAACTATATAACGTATTAAAAACCAAGTTCAAAGAGAGTATTTAACCACATAGGACATGATAATTATACAACATTAATTAAAAAGAACTGGATACACAACATTTAATATATAAACTCGTTGGCAAATTTTGTATGAAAAAATACATTTACTAGTATGTATATATAAAATTATTTACATATAAACAAAATATTTATAAATAGATGGTATGTATATAAAACAATAGTTATTTATGTATTTTTAAAAGACCAAAATAATAAGAGGGATTATGAAATTAGTGAATAAATTTAGTAGAGAGGTTTCAAGAATTTTATTCTTGAAACTTTTCTATAATTCCTTAATTTTCTAAAGGTGAATATGTATTACTTGGTTAATATAAATAGATTACTATAAATAAATGAAAAATAAACTGGGTAAGAATAATCCCATTGTCTTTCAAATGGAATCCAATTAAAACTGCTAACTATACTAAAGTGGTGTTGGTAAGCCTTCACCTGCTTTTCCTAATAGAGGGAAAATGCTAATTAACTTATAGGTAATATTTAAAGTTTACTTTATGTAATATGTCAGCAGATGCAGTTAAAAGAGAAAAGTGTGTTTTATGGACCTATGGAAGGTAATAAATGTCAGACACATGTAGATACAGTTATAAGTTTATGAACACCTAGGGTAACGTGCACAAGGAAAACCTTACACAAACACCGAATGAAAAGACACGTTTTCGAAGCACAGTCAGGGGACTGTTTTTAACTCCGTGTGTAATATAGGTGAGATGGAGGGTTAAGGACAGCAGTGCCGTGGTCTGACAAAAACCTCCCTGCAAGTGTGTGGTTTGATGGGGTGTTAATTGAGTAGCAGGTGAACATAAATAGAAAGCACCAAGGGTGTGTAGGGGGGAGTCTTTCTGTTGATGAGGAAACATAAAAACACTGAGCTCTGTAATAAGAAATAAAGACAATCTGGGGTTTATTTCTCTGGCTTCATTCGAACACCACAGTATGGGCCTCTCTAGTTGAAAATGCTTGCTAGGGAATAATAATATGGCTTTTTAAATGTGTGGGTAACTATAGAAGAAGGCAGTTTCCTGCAGCTTATACAAATGTAGGGATTTGTTTCTGCTTGTTTGTTTAGAGTTAGATGCAATGTTTTGTGTGATATTTGCTGCTTCTTGACATTTTTGGCTCAGAGTGTCTCCAGACATGTAGTACAGTGGCTGGGCCACTCAGCATCTAAAGTGAAAATTCATCAGGATTTCTCAGGACAGATGCATCAAAAATATTTTTAAAAGAGTGGACAGAAACGTGAGCAGTGACTCAATCTTTCTGAAATTCAATATTTTTTTAAGAAAAGGCTTTTTTGTATATTTCATCTAGAAGGGTTCTATGAGTCTATGCAAGTAAATCCTTGACTAAGCTATTTTTAAGTTCCAATGTTAGTATTTCACTTTTTCCAGGTGATCACCATACATTACGGTGTTATGGTGTTAACACATACATTACAACCATCTTATTGAGGATTTCCCTTTCTCTGAGAACTATCTTTAGCAACCTTTAGGATGGTGAAGCACCTTTCCCACAGTTGTATAACTAATTAGTTGTTAAGCAAGTTTTGAACCCAAGAAAACTAACTCAGAAACAGAGCACAAATCCTAAATTGTTGTACTCTCTCTTTCCATTAACTCTTTCATGTTCCTGTAGAATATTCACTGAAAGAATACTTTGGTATACTAGAGAATCTTGCTATTGTAAGAGAGTCAACATACAGTCAGTAAAAGTTTACTTTCTAACATGATCTAGAGCAGTGATTCTCAAACTTGAATGTTCAGTCGAATCACCTCGGGATCTCGTTAAAATGCAGTTATTGATTCTAAAAGTCTGAGGCAGGGCCTGAGAGTCTGCATCTAACCATCTCCCAGGTGATGTCCCTGTGGCTGCTGCAGAACACTCTTTGAGAGCAAGTAGAGAGGCTTTTTTTGATGGGTGGAAGAAACAGGAGTAAAGCTCCAGTTGTTTTTCTGTGACCCTCTTTCCATTCCCTAATATCTATGAAGTCACAATCTAGTTCAGAAAATCAAACCCAACATCCTGCCTCTTTCTACTTCTATCTTATTCTTTTATAAACACAAAGAAGAAAACTGGAATGCTAATACAAACGTTAGGCTGTATCAGAATTCTGGCGGATAGCCAGTTCAGATATATATTAAGGAAAAATGATCTTGTGCCTTCTGCGTACTATTCTATGGGTTACAGACTATTTTTATAGAAGCTGTGAAGTAACACACATAATTGAATCCTACATATCGCTAAGCTCACAGGGCACAGTCACACAAACAAGCATCTCTAAAACACTGTCCTAAGAAGCATCGGAACAATTCAGCAACAACTAGAGCCACACAAAGTAAAAGGGGTACTATTTCAGGAGCCAAGATACTACCCTGAAACCTAAGACTCATCTTAGGTTTACCTTTCACACAACCACATCCTTGTAAATGCAAACGTTAACCATGCCCTGTAAATTGAACCTAACAAACAGCATCTCTTCCATCTACTACTGCCTTGGTTTAGTCCATCATCACTTCTCACTTTACCACAGTTACCTAACATGGGGAGAAGGCAGGGTTCCTGTCTACCCTATGGACCACTTCAAGACCATTCTCTATACTGTTGCCACAGAAACCTTTCTGAATTATTAATCTAGTGTCACTTCCTTGCCTTACATCCTTCACCAGCTACATATAACATTAAAGTTCTGACTTCCTGGTTCAGCACACATGGCCCTTTGTAATCTGTCTCTGAGGTTGATTCCTTCCATTACCTCACATGAACCCCTTGCTAGAGACTCACTGAGCCAGAACACAGCTCTGATATTGCATCATGTTGTTTGACACCTTCCTGCTTTCCCATGTGCTATTTTTATTTGGAAGCCCTCCCCTTTCTCTCCTGCCCTCTCCTTTCTAGCCTTCTCTCCTGCATGCCTAGCCAATTTGTGAATATTCAGTTCAAGGAGTGTGCTGGAATCATCACATTAAAATAGAGCAACTGTGTTAGGAAAAACAAGACACCATAGATTGCATCTACAATATCACTGAGTCACAGGATATACCTACAAACCCAGGATATGATTGGGAGGGGCTCAGTTACCAAAAACTATAAGACCTGTTTGGTATCAAAAACTATATGGGAGAAATTGAAGGAAAGATGGAGGAACTAGTGATAACCCTGAGAACTGGAAATCCCAATTCATTATCCGGTATTCACTGGAAAGCATGGTGGGCCTTTCTAAAAGCAGCAGTAGAAAATGGGAGAGGATTTTGAGAGTCCCAAATCAAGGGTGGGTACAAGAAGTTCAAAGTGTGGCTTGGTGATCCTAGAGAGTTTTGGGGTCTGGAGCCTATAAGCTCTCAAAACTAACAAACAAAACAACCCTTACATCACTAAACTTAGCACTAAGGAGAAGCTTATAGGATTCTGTGGGCAAAGACAAGAGGAGAAAAAAAATAAGAGTAGAACAGGAGGAACAGCTAACAAAGTGTAGATCTATTTCTTCACTGAAGTGGCAAGAGGTAGCTATCCTGGTCTACCCTACTCATGAAAGTACAGAAGTCATTTTACTTTAAAATGGACAGGAACCAGGATCACTACATAATCCCACATGAAATTAGTATAAAAATGAGAGAATAAGGAATGAAATAAATCCCTCAGATACTTAAAGTGTATCAGAAAAGTATGTCCACAAAGCAGATAAAGAACCCAATGTTTCAAATGAGCTAACAAAATTCAAGAAATGACAGACCCCATAAAGAACAACATAAATTAGAATTTGAAACTCAGAGGTGAGATCATTGGAGAAAAAGAAGATTTAAAAAGAGAGGTAAGAAAATTCAGGAAAGAATGAAAAATTTTTAAAAAACTATTTTTTCAAAGGTAAAAAAAACTCAAAAGCAAATATACACAAGATAGTATGCTTCAAGAGAAATAAAATATGAAAAAGAGGAAAGTTTTATATATAACAGAAATTAAAGAAGAGATTTTCAAAAATGTATTCAAGAGTAAGTGATGGATGTAGAAGACAGGCAAAGTTCCTATCTAAATGTAATAGTAGCCCCTGAAGAAGAAAAACAAAGCAAGGAATAGAATTAAAACTATACTTGAGGGAAATTTCTGAAATAATAAAAAATATTAATTGAAAAAGCATATCACATAACTGGGAAATCAGTTTGTCATAGCAAACACTAACATATATTTTACTAAATTATTAGACTTTAAAGAAAAAAATGAATATATATAATGATAGAAAAAAAGACCAAGTCACTTGTAAGAGAAACAAATCAGATTTTCATCAGATTTTTCAGCAAAAAATCTGTTCCACAGACATAATGATACAAGAGGAGATCCCCAAAATGGAATTTACTTATAAAACTTGTGTATTAAGTCTACATATTTAAACTTCAGTCACCTTGAAAGTACTCTCCATTTGATGCAATACACCCATCGAGACATTTTTTCCACTGTTCACAACAGTTTTGAACTTGTTGATTTTGATGCATCTTAATACTTCTGCCATTTTTTGTTTCACCTCTTTCACATTGGCAAAATGTTTCCCTCTGAGGACTTCTTTCATCCAAGGAAGCAAATAAAAAAAGTCATTTGGGGCAAGATAGGTTGAATGGGGAGGGTGGGGCATGGAGGTCATGCCACGTTTGATCAAAAACTGCTAAATGCTCAGCATGGTGTGGGCAGGTGTACTGGTAAATCCCACAGCATGAAATGGGAGAAGGCATTGAAAGAGTCTTCAAACAAAATTCACTGAAGCAAATGAAGCCTCTCACAACAATGCCCTAAGAGACTAACACTGGTAGAGGTGGGTTCCTAGAATACTCATCTAGCAGGGGAAGCCTGTTCTTCAAGGGGCCCACCTTATGGAAGATAATTCTGGTCTTTTACGGGGGTCCCCCCTCACTGATTATATTTAAGTTACTCAATAAAAAGCATGAGCAAGGATACAAACTGAACTTCATGTAGAAAAGCTGAAAAACATTATGAACATGCAAGTGCTCAAAGGATGTCATTACCTTGAACTCTTCCTGAAGAATCTATCAGTGAGTGAGCATCACACAGCAAAGTTAACTTGATAGGCCTTGAGAGGTTAGCATGAAAATATTTTTTTCTGTAGAACTACGGCTAACAGTAGTAAGAATAAAATGGCTGCATACCCTAAGCAATATCAATATGGTACAAGTATCAAAAACTGAAAAGTAAAATAAACTCAATGATTGTTTAACAGCTATTTATTGGGTCTACAAGGATATAACATCAACAATTGCTAGATGAGAAGGAGAAAAGAAGAATGAATAGGTCACTATCTGATTTCATTATTGCTCATAGTAGGAATCAATAGTCAACAGACAAAAAGGGAAAAGGGGAGGTGAATATATAAAGGTATTAGTGCAAAGGTAATCATTGAAACAAAAATACAAACCTTCCTAAATGCCAGAAGATATTTTTAAATATTTTAAATTTAGTCGTGGGGGAAAGAAAAAACTAGAGGGACATAATCAGAGAGAAAAGCTAGACTTCTTTGATTATACATTCCTTCAAAGATTTAATTTTGTAGATATTTTATATAATAAAACAAATTTAATTTACTGAAATATAAAACTTTAAAAATTAAAATAAAAGTATAAAAATGACCTAACTATAACTAGTGGAGGCCATAGTTCAAGTGACTAAAACATGGTAATTTGATTGTGCATCCTTGGTGAGATGTACCCTAAGGATTAAAAGCATAATAAAACAACAATAACAACAAAATTAAAAACAAAAAATAAAATGTTTTTGGAAATCAAATTATTAATAGACATGTTGGTATTGTTTTTCTAAAATTAAGTGATTAATAATGGGATAAGCAAATGAGAATTATATTGGTGTTATTAAAAGCAGGCTATTCAGAACTCTGGCTGGTGTAGCTCAGTGGATTGAGTGTGGGCTGTGAACCAGGGGGTCACTGGTTCGATTCCCAGTCAGGGCACATGCCTGGGTTGCAGGCCTGGTCCCCAGTGGGGCCCACATGAGAGGCAACCACACACTGATGTTTCTCTCCCTCCTTCTCCCTCCCTTCCCCTCTCTATAAAATAAATAAATAAAATCTTAAAAAAAAAAAAAGCCAGCTATTCAGAGAAAGAGAAAGGACATACTATCATAACATAGGTAAAGTTAAGTAAAAACTTTGTATTCTTGAATTTGAATTGGAAGTATCAATATGAACTCATGATTTATTTTTAAATGTATGTTTCTTAATTCTATCCTCCAAGATATCTAGAACCAATAGCAAACTCAGCTTAAATAAATGCCCCTAGGCCTCAGGGTATGGGCTCTAAATAGGATATCTCACTAACAAGAACCAGGAATCCTCAGAGAAATTGCTAATTCCAAGCCTGGGGTGGGAAGTGTTCAAGATGAGCTTTGAACCCCCGACGAACTGCAAAGCTCATAGTGAGGTCCACCAGGGAACTTACTAGGAATGTACATTCTATGTCTCACCTCAGACACACTGAATTAGAGACTCTTGGGGGGGGTCCCAGCAGTCTGAGTTTAACCAGCCTTCCGAGTGACATCGATGAATGCTGAAGTTTGAAAACCACTGGCCAGGAGCAATGAGTATCAATGGCTCTTATCATCAAAAAATGAGAAGCAAGCAGGTATCATATACCTTGTGACAGAAGTACATATTGGTACATATTGCCAACATATGCAGTAATCTTCCCCTCCACCAAAAAAATAAAATAAAATAAAAAAAGCAACCTGAGTCAGATTAAGCTCTAGTTATGAGAAATGGAGAGGAATGTGTAACATGTTAAAAAATACAGGAATGCAAATTGATAAACTCCAGACTGAGGGACATTGTCTAGGTCAAATAACAGTTTTCCAACAAAGAAATTGCAAAGGAAATACATATATGTGGAGAAAAAAAAACCTATAAATTAAAAGAGAACAATTATAATAATGTATACCTTATCTGATCTCAACTCAAATAAATAAACTGGCAAAAAAGAGAACATTTATAGTACAATTAGATCATTTTGAACACTATTCAATTATATTGTGGTTTTATTGTTGGATTTTTTTAGAGGTTGATATTATGCTTATGTCTTGGAGATACATTCAGAAATATTTACAGATAAAATAATCCTAGGGAAGTGGTGGAGAAGTGGATCAGGTAAATAAAATTGGACTAAATTAGATGGAATTGATGATTGTTAAAACAGAGTGATGTTACTTAGTGTATTATAACATTTTTCTATTTTTATATATTTGAATTTTTCAATAATAAAAACATATATCAAGCAACCTCTCTTAAAAAAAATCTTTCCTTAGCACCACTCCCAACTTGATTTAGATAATCACCATTTCCATGCTTCCCCATCACTCTGTCTTAGCTGTGATCAGTTCCTTGAGGAGAGGTCTGGGATTTACTTGCTTTTATAACCCTAAGTGGCTACTGTGGTGCCTGAACACAGTCTCTTTTTCAGTTCAGACTCCTCATGAGAAACAAAGCACATTCACATAGGGTGATTGAAGAGAGTTCAATAAAAGAATTATTTGCAAGGATGTAATCTGGGTTAAGAGAAACAACAATGGATGGCAAAGCACTTGCTCCAACGCCCCAGTGGGCACGGGGCTAGGAGATCTACCTGCAACCTAGTGATCATCATTGCTTTAGGGAAGGGCTCCTGAGAGGAGCTGCAGCCTTCTTTAGAGGAGCAGACCTAGAGTCCTACAGGGAAGTTGTTGGGGAAATAGTTAGTGCCTCAAGGTCATTCCAACATCTTGTTGGTATTTCCCACTGGTTGAGACAAGAGAGCTGGTAATGCAGTCAACAGGGAGAAGGCAGAAAGTGGATCTTGAGAGTGAGAAGCAATGTCACAGAGGCAAGAGACTTCTAATCATCCTTAAAGATTTAGAAGGTCTCCAAGTCATGATCTCAAACTATTTGGTGTGTATGCACACATAAGTAAGTGCCCACATAGGTGTGGATGTGCGTGTGTGTGTGTGTGTGTGTGGAGGGAGGGGCATTTGATGACAACTTTCTCAGATGGATTCTCTTACTTTTAGTCCACACAGCACAGATTTAGAAAAAAATCAGATCATTGTGTCAGGTTATTAAAATAGCTAAAGATATTTTGATTGATCATTTTAAAGAAACATTCTTTGTCAGTTCTGCTAGGTTTTCCTCTCTAATAAAGAAAATTATTTGGATGCATATTGTATCACCTCCAGTTGCATTTCTAAGCAATGTGCTAATATCAGACTATCAGTGTAAATACACCTGCAATTGTCAGTTAACCTCATGCTATTATTCTTACACTGCCTGCGGCAGTGTATCAGTACTGTCAGAAGAAAAAAAAATAACACAGAATAAGGCATTTCCACATTCTTTTCCACAAGCCAAGGCACAAAATGGGCTCATTATCAACATGTGGTTGCCTAGGTTCAGTTTGAATATATCTGTAGCTCTCCAGTAACTGCTCTGGACTAGTGTAATTCAGCAAATGTAAACATGTGTTCCCTCAGGAATGATAGGTTGTCAGGCAAATGAGACTTCTCCTCCCAATTCTCCCTTGAAATAACCTAATCAAGGCTGAAGATTACAGGGTACAATTCTGGAGAAAAAAATATATTATTTTTTTTTGAAAATCACAATGTTGCTTCTACCCCATCAGTTCAAGTCAATAGCCTTGTTAAATACCCAAGGCTTGAAAGTACTCATGTAAAAAAGATTATTTTCCTTGTCCTACATTCTACCCACTGGAATGAAAACAAAATCTCTAATCCTGAAAAATATATGTTTCTATGCTTTCAATGATATTTGCAACCATATCCCAAAGCACCTCTACTTAGCTGGTAACAGGGACTTGGATTTGGAATATTTAACCTATAGTACTAGCTTTGCAAATGCAAGTTTTGAAGCATCTCAACAGAGGACAATAAAAATGTCCTAGCCTTCATGTGCAAAGATGGTTTAGGTCTCTACCAGTAACATGGAGAATGTACATTTTTATTCTAGTAATGGTAATGGATTTGTATCATATGCACAGATACTTTCTCCTTGAAACTGAAGAACACTCAATTTTCTTATAATTGACTGTGGCTTTCACTCTAAATAGCCATCAAAATACACGAGAATCAAACCTATGATTTCAGCTATGCAGACCACAGAGTTCCACCAGCTAAGTTTCCTAATGCATCTGAGTCATTTTAAAAGGACTATAAAGTAGGGTAGGATGGTTAGATGAGCACAGGAGCTCGTCCAGAAGACATGTTGTTTGAGTTCTTCTACCACTTGTAAGCCCTGTGAATGTGGGCAAGCCACTAAACATCTGAATCTTAGTTGTCTTGTTTATAAACTATTTATGATCACTTCTGCATTATAACTCTGTTACAAGGATCAAATAATATAATGCATGGGAAAGAACTTTATAAATTCCTAAGTGCCGTATAAGGTAGTTAATTCACCAGCCTCTGATTTTTTAAACTGATTATTTAACATTATCTGAGATTAGGTAACAGTATTTCTACTTTTAGTTCTTTGTTCAGTTCTTTCCTTTTATCCTCCCTTCCTAGTCTCCTTTCCATTCTCCTTTAACTTAAAATATTAATTCCCAATAAAAATATCAAATCAAAGTACTGTGGAGAATATATTTTGGGAAATTACTCTCATCTACCACCTTTAAAAGTGACTCTATTTCGCCATGGCCAGGAAGCTCAGCTGCTTAGAGTATCTTCCTGATGTGCCAAGGTTGCAGGTTCCAGCTCCAGTCAGGGTGCACACAAGAATCAACCAATGAGTGCATAGATAAGTGGAACAACAAATTGATGTTTCTCCTTCCTCTCCTCTTTCTCTAAAATCAATACATTAAAAAAAAGTGAATCTATTTCTAACTCAGCCACAGGGATTGAAGCCTTAGAGACACAAATGTAAGGCCATGTCAAGAAACAGACTCAGGATTAAGGACCCAAAGAGGCTCTGGGTTAGGGACCCAAAGAGTCTGATGAAGGAAAAAAGTCCAGCCCCAAACAGCCAACAAATAGGGATGGTTTTGCCTAGAAGAGATGTGAGCCCACGGCGTTAACGAATTGGGAGAGCTCAACACTTTATGCAAAAAGATGCCAGAAAGAAGAAAAAGTCATTTTAGAATGTTTTGGTTCACTCTCAATTTCTGTGGCCAGTTGCAGTTAGCATGGAATTAAGACTGCCTAACTGCTTTATCAGGAAATGCATTTGACTAATATGGCAAGAACTAGGTTTCATTTTCTGTTTTGTTCCACAAGACTTCTTTGCTCCAAAAGAGCGAGTCATTTGTCCTATGTGGGCTTCAGGTTTTCCAACTGTAACAAACCCAGATTATTTATAAATTCTCTTCAAGCTCTGAAAGGCTGCAGTAGTCATAACTAATTTACTTCTGTTTTCACTATGTAAAACAAAGTCCACTTGCCAAAAAATAAATAGTTTTTTTAAAACAGTATAATGACTAAAATTAGTTGTTAATAGGGTTTTGAGGTGTTCCCATTTATGTGGGAAAATTTAAGGACACTGTATAAGAGCGTTCAATAAGAGTCAAAGAGATACCATTTGCAACTACCTCTTCAAGATCATCCCTTAACAGGAATTCTAACACACAATAACAGTTTTTGCCTGTTGCAACCAATCAAAATGTATTATTAGGTAACATTTTCACATAATCTCACATCAATAAATCTTTGGTATGTGGAATTTGTAACTTTCACATATAGAGAAAATTATAATCCTTGTAATATGAAAGATGGTAATTAAAAACTCCTACTGTGCCTCATTCCAGGGTTCTTGCTGGTTCTGCCACATTAGCCACAGAAGAGGAAAGCCCCTGTCCACTCTAGAAATGTCCTTCACTTAGTGTAAAACTTTAAACTGAGCCTCACACCTTCTCATCTGGAGAGGCTCTCTCTCCTCCCCATAGCATCTCTTTTCATCTTCTTTATCCTCTTTCTTCTACCCACAAAAAACTGCCAGAGTTTTCATAGTTATAAACTATTGAAGAGGTAATAGCAGATAAGAACCCTTTTTTAACTTTATTTAGATGTTATTGTAATCCTTAAAAATATTAAATTGAGATAGTGAAAAGTGAGAAGAATGAATCTAACCCGATGAAGGGGGAGATGTTAAACCAATGATTTGTCATGCATTGGGGAGTCATACATATTTTATGTTGATAAAATCAGGAGCAAGTAAGCTAATACATATGAATGCATTTAGTTAGCCATAAAGTGCTGTAAAATATACATTACTGTTAGCATTATTTTAAGCAGACAGAAAAATGGAAAGGAGACTGAAAGATTACTAAAGGAAGAGATTCTTGCTAATTGTTACTGCTGCCCCCACCACAGATGTGTTCAGGGCTAGAAGTCTATCCTTTGATGCTATAACTCCTGCTTTCTTGATCTTTTCTTTCCCCACCCACATTGTATTGATGCCTAGATAATATCAGTCTCAGCCACACACTCACTTCAATTTTTTGATTCACAGTGAATAGACTCTTATAAACTCACTGAAAGAACTTCATGTCCAGGCAAATATACAAGAAATCACATAGACACATCTTCTTTCAGCATTTGTACATAAATGGTGTTTTTAGCTCAGACTTTGCGGAGCTCTGTCAGAAAGCACAGATTTCACATTCCCCAGTTCCAGTTCCTGGAGTTCTTTAGAGGCTAAGGCTACGAATGTAAACCCTTCAGCTCTCTCTGACCCTTGGCCACAGACTTTTGCACAGCCTTGGCCATTCATCTTGCAAGTATGTATGCTTGGTCTCCATAGACACTGGTGAGAGGCTGTGTGCACAGGAAAAAATGCACCATCCCAGCTGGCTAAAAATATAGAAAATCAAAAAAACATTTGCTAGAGACAGAGGTCGAGCAGTATCACCTCCCTATGTGTAGGACAGTTCATCCATTACCCAAGATAGGAGAGCAGACTCTGCACTGGTGCTTCCTCCATTGCTATTCAGCCAACTAATTCTGCTGTAACTACTATTAAAATAAAAAATTTAAATGTTGAATGTTGGTCCCAGAAAGCTCAGCCTTTCAGAATTTTTCTTCTCTTTAAGTAGCCTTCTTGCCATGTCTGCAAACAAAGGATTAAAAGGACTCGCAGGTTCCCAGAAATCCCTCCCTAACTGCATGGACCACCTTTAAATGTTAAGAGCTATTGAATCTCTTTCTCCATAACTTGATGCTTCAAAAACACAGCCATATTGTTCTTAAGCCCAGAAAGAACACAGTCCTGCTGTTGAGAATAGTTGATGATTTTCCCCAGTTGGAGACTACTGGGATTGAGGGAGACAGGGGGGGACAAATAGAGAAAACCTCCCAGGGTTGCAACAACAAATCCATGCCCCTTGGAGGGGAGACAGTTCCAACTGTCTGAGTTCACTGTTAGGCTCTGAATAGAATTACCTACATGTCAGTCAGTCAAAGTAGTTTAAAATACCTGTGCTCCTAAAGCCAGGGTGTCATTACAGATTTAGCAGTACTAGCAGCGTTCTCTTTGTCATACAATGAAGCAATATGGCTAATTAACGCTCACTGGGGAGCCTGAAATAATGATGCCTCTTGCTTCCTAGAGCCAATTACCCCAAATATTCAGATTACCTACCTACTGTTTCACTGAAAGAAGTGTCTGGGATTTTTTTTTTTATTTAATTCAGGCATTATGTATCATGTAACGTCACATTATGTGATGTTGTGTCACAGCCTGACAGCTTACAACGACGGATATGCTGAATATATTGGGTAGTTAATACCTGCCTGAATTAACAAGACAACCAACTTTCCAAAGAAAGAAAGTCTGAGAAATATCTGCTATACCTCCTGGGATATCTGGAGGGAATACATATCTGATTCACTCAATCAACCACTGAGTGTCACTGTTGCTTCTTGTAAAGACACAGGAAAGAGTATTTGTCCGTAGAGATGGCACACACATCTACATGTAAACTACAGATGGGTTTGTAAGAATCCTTAATGGATACTCATTCATAGACATTCTACTTCAACACTGTTTAAATGATAGTAGCCATCTAGGAATTAATTATCAAAGGGCAGGATAATATAATGGAAAGGGTGCTGATGGGCTTGGGGTCAAGCAAACCAACTGAGAAACTGATATATGACCTGTATTTACTTATCCATTTCTTCAACACATATTTACTGCATACCTATTCTATAGGTTTTCTGTTAAAAGAAGATGGAACATATTCCAGCTCCATTTTCTTTCCCAAACAAGAGAAGCATGATCCTGCCTCAGGTCCTTTGCATTGGCTCATACTACTCCTTGGGATGTCTTTCCCCAAGATATCTTCATGACTCATTCCCTTACACCCTTAGAAGTTTTCCAGATGTCAGCTTCTTTAAGAGACTTTCCTGACCAACCTATTTAAAATCCATACCATTTTCTTCCTAGTATACCTGGTTCTATTTTTCTGGCATGGATGAAGAAATTCAGACAACATTGTCAGAGAAATCTCTTAGAAGAGACAACATAAAGGTAGAAAAATAAATGAGAGATACCAGCTCCAAGAAAAATGGAAAGAAAAGATGGATCACTTTCCTCCTCTGCCAACCAAGAATAAATACCACCCATCTAGTAAGGAGAAGAGTAAAAGATAGTATCTGCAAAGTACCTAGAAGTATTCAATACTTTCTAAATATTGTAATGATTCCACTTACCTATTCAAAATTTTTAGTGTTTTCTCATTTTCTTCTGAACAAAATTAAAACTTTTAGATCAATACTAGAAGTTCCATTACCCACTCTCCCAGCCCCAGTTTCCCTTTCAAGACTATTCCTTTCATCATCAAACTTTCTGAACTTCCACCAACACACACACACACTTTCTTTCATCCAGCTATATTTATTTAACTTCTTATAATACCCAAGCACCAACATCTTCTTTTGATGCTCCCCTGGGTGTCCCTCCACAGAATAGGCAGTCTCCCCTGAACAAGCCTCTCTTTAACATTCCACCATCCTGTGTGTCTTCCTCCATTATGGCACCATTGTGTCATATTGAAACTGGTAGTTTTATTACCCTTCTCCCAAGGACCACTGAGAGTACAGCTGAATCTTTTTCATCTTTCTAGCTCTTGATTTGGAACCAAGGACATAGTAGACCCACAATACATACATTTGAATCAGCAGCTGAATTCATCCAATAGATGAGCACCAACTAGATCAGTGCTTACAACATAGTTTCTTCATAATAAATGTTGACACCAAAATGATATTGAATGTAAACTGTAAATGAAAAATGAAATTAAATAAAACAGTTTACACAAACATAGCTTTTTCTCTGTCCCTTTTGAATTATTTCCTTAGGACAAGTTTCCACAACTATACCACATGCATAACACACAGGTCTCTCCCAATCTTCTTTTCCTTTCACTTCAAGCCAGCAAAATCTATGTACTTCAGTGCCTTCTTGACATCTGTTTTACTCTTAGTTTGTCTTCCAACATCTCAATATGCCACATTCTTTATAACAGCCCCCAATAATTTGCAGCAATTGCTTTAAAAACTTTATGACACATTCTCAAGACAAGATCTCAGTGGTTCAGCCAGTACTTTGAGAACAGTTTCAAGCCACTGTGGTAATCTTGTTCCCAAAACCTCATCAATGTAAGCCAACTCTGTCCAAGTGTAGTAAGAGTAAAACATAATGAAACGCTTGATTTGTTGGAGTAAATCCATTACACTACTATGCTATTAACATATAAAGACATGAATTGCTAAGAGTCAGGTTTAGAACTGGGATTTGCAAGTTTGCCTATTTCTGTTGACAGCATAATAGAAGTGTAGAAGTCATAAATAGTATTTTTGCCTTTCATAAAACTTGTTCAATCCAGCAAAAATATCTCTATGCCTTCTAGTTACTGTAAATGTAGCCTCTCACATTCTAAGGGGCTAATCAGTACATATGGAAAGTTATTCTTATTTTCATTGGCTACAGTGAAAATCTGGGACAGGCATATCCATCTTTAGTGTTGATTCTGATGAAGGTTTTCAGCTTTAAACATAGATTTCATGTAAACCCAAGAAAATTTTGCTAAATACCTTACCTCTGCATGTTAAATCAATCTGTTAAAAAATGATATTCAATATCTTTTGAGTTTCTTTGTTATTGGTTCATCAGAATTGTACTTTATTTTTTAATATCTGGTGAAATTTGCTTTTGCAAAGCTTTCTAATTACTCTTTTTAAAAAGACTAAATAGGAAATTATATTTTTCCAAGAGTAAATTAAAGGATTCAATTTAGTTCAACATTCTAAATCCAAAACATTTGAGAGATCTCACAAACTGTCACAGCATGTTTCATTGACCTTAAAGGAAGAAGATGATCCTGGGCGAGATGCAGCTAAGATTTCATCTGCAGCAGCATCTCTTCAGCACAGAAAGTAACCTGAAGATCATCCTGGCTCACTCCCAACACACTCCTTGGGCCTTTTTGTTATCTCTTGCCTTGCCTACATGTACTATACTCTCAAAAAAATGTTTGTTGAATGAAATATGAAAGCATCCAGGAAAGATATGAGGATGGGACTTTCAAATTTGTCCAGAACTTGAGAACATTTGTGTTCCTTTTGAATTGTCATCCAAGAACATCCATTGTAAAGAAGCAAGTGCCCTAGAGTAAGATTTCATCAAAACTTTCTCTCAATAGGCTTTTCCCTAAAACTATCCAAGGGCTAGTTCAAGGCACCCATGAACAAATTGGCCATGGTGCCAGAGCTCGATGTTATCCACCCATTCAACCACAAGGATTTATCCTTCTCAAAACTGTTCTGGAAACACATAATTACCCTGTCTTCCAACAGCAGAAATCAATACTAAGACTCCAATATGGCACTAGTTCCTACTAATTGACAACACTGGACTCATCCTCCAAAGAGGGGGTTGAAATTATTCCTCATTGTAAGGGAACAGAGAGGATTTGCCTTCCTTGCCTGACCTGCATTTACAAGCCTAGCATCCATGGTTACTTCATGACATACTCATCAAAACAGTATCTTTTCATTGTAATAAAAGAAGTCACTATACAGGAAAAGAAAGTGAAGCAGAGTGGGTTAATACCCATGGGACTCACTGGTCTTTCCATGTACTCCATCACTGGGAGCAGCTGCACTTATAGAATTGCGGAATTGGACTACTGAAGACTTAATTGTGGTACCAGCTAGAGAATGACAAATTACAAGCTTGATGCTAGCCTTTATGATGCCCATATGATGTAGAATATGCTCTAAATCTGTGACATGATAACTTTCCCAAAAAAACTAGAATGCACCAATTTGGGAACCAAAACGTAGAAATAGGTCTGTGATTTCTTTCATGATGACTCCTAATGAGCCACTTGCACATTTTTTTTTTTTTTTTTTTGCTGCTCGTCACCACAACTTTGTGCTTTGCTTGTTTATAGGTAGCAGTTTCTAAGGGAAGAACACTTCCACTAAAGGAGACATATAAAAATGAACTGGATGTTGACAGCGTCATTTGCATTTCTTCTTGTCACTGAACCAATAGGCAAAAGGTAATTCTAATCAAAAAGGACAAATATGACAAACCATGGGTCAAGGAAGCTTGTGTCCATATTCAAGTGATTATTTGAGGATGCCCCTAATACTTCTCTGTCCACTGGGCTGATCACTGGGCTCCAGCTATGGCAGTGGATTCCTGAACTCAAGTTCCCATGATTTTTTCTTGATTCTCAACAATCACAACTATAGCACAGGTAGTAGCTTTTCTAGCATGTCTTTTCAGCAGTCTTGCTCCAGAAGTTATTCTTCGATGCTCAGCATAGAGTCTGTTTCTCTAGTAATTGCTATAAATTTATGGTAGCTGATTCTGCATATTAAAATATTTTTGCTTAAGCTAGCTGAACTAGATTTTGGGTGTTACAACTGAATCTTAATGGAACCCAACCTACAATTAGCAAAAAGGAACCCTCTGTCTTATACAAAAGAATGTTTACTGTGGAAGGTAACACACACATGGTCTTTCAGGTTATCTTCTTTCAAACCTGATCCCTAATCCTACTTCAGTAATTTCCAACAGTAGCACCACCATTATTCTAGCAATCCAACCTAACATCTTGGTATCACCACCCTTGACTTCTTTCTTTATTTTTTCCATCTAAATCCTGTAAAATCTTCCTTTGAAAACATCCATTACCATTACTGCTCTGATCCAAATCCTCTTCACTTCACATATTATTTCTATTATCACCTTCTAACCAGTTGCCTTGTGTCCAGTATTCTCTCACCAATAAAACAAAGGCAAAATCAAGTGGAAACTCCTCATTAAAAGTAGAAAATTTAGCATTCATATTTTCCTACAACTCTTTCTAAATCCTACAAAAAAATAGAGTAAAGGAATGTTTAAGGTGGAAATCCCAACAAAGATACTGGGTTAAGAGGCAATAGCAACAAAATGTTGAAAGCCAGAAAGGAAATAGAAGGGTGGCAAATGTCAGAGAAGACATAAAAAGGCTGAATTCTTATTCAGAATTAGGGAAGCCAAAAAGCAACCTACTTAACACTGCAGAACTCTCAAAATGGTCAGCATTTCATAGTACAAATTTCCTTTCAGAGTGAGCTGAAGGTGGAGCCTGATTCGTGAGAGTTGATTTAAAATTTAGCTAAGTAAAACATTTGGTCTAGATCTCCTCCATCACTCTGCACAACTGGGCCACTGCCCTCCCTAATCCTGGAGGAGAACTGTTGTGAACGTATGTTTGTGATACTGTATTTCCTATAAGCCAGGCTTCAGTCCCCACTCAGATTATCTGACCAGGGCCTTAAGAACCGAAAGCACCAAGCTGCCTGTACAACCACCAGTCCTACAGAAGACAATGGCACCAAGAAATAACAAGGAGCCAACACAGGTGACTATTCACTCAAATTTTATTAACACAGGTTTGCTCACCTTTTATTAATGCAGATTTAATCCAAATTCATACTAACCGAGTAACAATACTAATCACTCAGAAGGAATTAGTAATAATATCACATGAAAGAATTAGGCAATAACGAAGCCAAGCCCCAGAGTCTCAGTCTTCAGGTCCAGGAAACAGTATGGTGGGTAAGGGAGCTGTCAGCATCTTGCACGGAAGAATCTCCAGAGCTAGGTAGTCAGCATGGCAGACAACTTCCTCAGTCCAGCAGTGCAGAGCCTCTGGCAGCAGATGCCAAGGAGATCAGCATGGCGTGGAGCAGCACTCTGGTGTGTGGAGCTCAGCTGTCTCAGCAATGGCCTAAAGCCTGCCTCAGTTATACCATTGAGAGTGGTGTACTCCATCCTGCTGGGTCTCTTCATAAGTGTCTTGGCACCCCTGATGGCAAGTGGAGAATTTCCCCAGGAGCCTATCTATGGGTGGTCCCACTCTACAGACACAGCTCTTCTGTTCACCTGTGCAGATATCTTAGATGTGTCTCCTTGTCAAATGTGTCTAGCGTAACTTTAGTAGTTTCCCTCTTGAACCAAAGTGTCATGGCTGACTGGCAGTCATCTTGGTTGACATGAGTCACTCCATTTTCTTTTATGTAATTTATGCTATCTTGACTAGACCAATGCCATTTTATTGGTCCTACTCTCCACAAGAACTAAAGATTTATTTCATTTAAAAAAATTTTTTGGACAAAAGAACTAACTATTTTGGCTGGGAATTCGAGGTATATCAGAAAGAAATTGGGAAGATTAAGACAGTGTATACCCTGAAGGTGGAGGCTCCTACCTTTGTCCGATCTGAGGGTGTGTCAGCCAGACTTACACAGGGACCATGAGGTCAAAAGAGTCCTCTTTTCTGAGGCCTAAGAGGAAAGACCTAGAGAAACTGAGCTCAGGTGTAACCTAACAAAGTAGCCCAGTCCGATGACCCTAAAGTGAAGATCCAGAGGATAAGCCTTGCCTAGGAGCATAGACTTAGCACTGAAATTTTGTTTTTCTCCTTCTTAAATCTGAGTCAACTGTGAAAGGATTTAAGAAAAGCCTCTAAAGGGAAAGCTGGAGACCAGGGCAAATAGGAAACGGCTATATGTGACAGCACCTTGGTGGAGAACTTCACAACTGTTATTAATACCTCCATAGGTAAGAAAAGATGTTACAGCTATGAAAGAAGAAAAGGATGTTATCTAACAAGGAAGTTTGAGAATAAATAAAAGCTTTTAGAAATTAAAAGCAAGAGAGCAGAAATGTGTTTGGGTGTGGGGAGGAAGAAAACAGTTGGAAAGATCAAAGATAAAGCCACAGGAATCTCCCAGAAAGCAGAAGAAAAGGACAAAACATGTAAAATAGGCATGAAAAAAATAAGAAAATTAAAGGAACATTCCAAATAACACAAAGACCCAAGAAGAGAGAAAATAGAAGGAGGAAGTCATTAAATACATAATTATTGCATGTTTTCCAGAAGTGAAGTTCATGTGATTCCAGTTTAAATGTGTTACCAAGGGCTTAGCACAGTGTACAAAAATAGACCCACACCAAGACATATCTCTGTGAAAATTCAAAACACCAGAGCAAATAGAAAAGCTTGGAGAAAAAAAATAGGTTCAAATAACTACATTGGAAGGATAGAAAGACAGGAAGTGGGTGTCTGAAAAATCAGGACATAGCACTATACAAGTAACATGTTATTTAGAGTAGGTAAACAAAAACAATCTGAAGTTAACAGTATGAACATGTTTTTTTTTCTCCAACAAGCAAAACAGCAGAAAGAGGTCTAGCAGATTACTGTTTTTTGTAAAATGACTTGTAGATAATTTGCCACTTTAAAGTATGCCCGTGTATAATTTTGATGAAATTAAAAACTAAATTTAAAAAAAAGAGAGAGAGAAAATCCTCTTGTACAAATCCTGCATATCCTGCTTTTGTTAAAATACCACTTTTAACATTTTGTCCCCTATTTTCAAGCTTTCAATAACTCCCACTTAGAATCATTTTGCTAACATTTAAAGTCACTGAAAATGTGATTTTATAGTTCCTTTTCTTGTTTCTGAATCATATGTTCTAGTAAAATTGGTCTTATTAACTCTTAAATGTAAGAAGGTTTGTATCTTCCATTATTCTCTCATCACAACATGAATAGCCTTTGCATTTTTCTCTTTGCTACTGACATTCAAAACATGTTATTAGCTCTCTTCTTTGAATTCCTCTGAATTTATAATTTAATGTGATTTATTACATCACTCTCTAATTCTCACATGTATTAGTTCTGCTCATTACTGCCAGGTGAATATAGACTCCTTCTGCATCCAAACAGGATTCAAAAACTACACAAATTATAAATGCCAAAGCATTGTTCATGAATCAAGAATAAATGAATGAATACATACATGCATGCAAGAAGCTGATAAACAGAAAGTAAATGTTTGACTTAAACCTGAATTTAAAAAACATGATATACATTTTTACCTTTAAAGGAAGAATATGTTACCCCTGAATTGCTTATGTATATTCCAGAGTCTTTCTTTTAGATGGAGAAGACATTCCTAAGAATGTGTAAACAACTTTCAGGGACTGTAAGTCGTAGAAAATGAGGAGTCAGCATCCAATTGAAACTTCTGAAAGCATCTTAGTCCACAGTAATGAGCCACAAAAATCTTAAAAATCTTATGACCATGAGTGATTTCTGTAATATTTTATAATTTTTTTCCTAGAATAAAATTTGCAATTGAGAAATAATTTTAAATGCCATAACAAGTCATTTTCTAACTGAGAAAGAAAATTACAAGTAAACCAAGAGACTGACAACACCCACTCATTAGAGTGCACCCAAAAGTGACTTCTGAAGGGGCTGCTTGCCAGTGTGAATAGTTCACTTAGCCTTGGTGACAAGCTGGTATCTTTTTCTTTATTATTTTCTTCCTTAGCCAAACCACAAATATCCAAGCTCAATTACATGTGTAGTCTTAGCCAATGATCATACTCCTCCACCCACAACACTCACACAAAGAAACTAAAATGTCATTCTTTCCAATGCTCTGAAATTATGTAAAACTCTCATCTGTATTTTCTGTCATCTTCAATTTGCTTTATTTTAATGTGAGGGTAAAAATTAGGCCCTTGTAGTCACCAAAATTAGCAGGAACTAGGATCAATGAATATGAAGGATGCACAAAAATAATTAAAGCAGATTGGCAAGAACGTACAGCAAGATGAAACTAACACATCCCAGCCACACACACCTTTGGTCCTGAAAGCCTGTTTCTTGTGCAGATGTGGTGCACCTCAGAGACTTGGCCCCTTGTCAACCGCTGTGTCTCTTCAGAGTCCCGTGTGAACCCCAGACCCAAATTCTTTAGTGCAAATATAATTCAATTATTTGAGAAATAATAACTACCATCTATGCTGTCTACTTTCATTGACTAAAAACTTTTCTAAGTGATGAATATTTTTTCTAATTCTTACAACTAACCTGAGAGATTATTCCACTTTGCAAATGAGGAAAATGAGACTCGGGTAAGTTCAGCCATTTCTCCAAATTTATGCAGCCTTGCTTGAGTAGAAGAGTCAGAAATTCTGCTCAGTCTGCTTTAACCCCACTCTATGTTAAAAGTATAGATAGAAAAAAGGCTTTTAAAGATTTTAAACACAATATCATACTTTATTCTCAAAACCATGAAACAATTTTTGAATGGGTTCATCAGAATTTTCATATCCATTTCACTAATAGATTGTGATTTGCCCAAAGGCAATGGTTAACTAAGATGATAGCTTACATCATTTAACTTTTAGTGAAAAACAATTGCTTCCAAAATGCTCACCACCAGAGCTTAAAGATTACTTAAATCAGCACTCTCATGACAAATGGGTAAGAAACTAAAGACTTCAGAGTAGAAAGCACGTCCTTAAGGTCACACAAAGCCAGCAATGGCCTGAATGCCAGCCAGCATCCTAACAGTCCAGTGTATTCTCCCCTGGAGGGGGCACTGCCTCCCGCTGTTTCCCCCACACTCATTCCTGCCCCCCTGATAGTGCTAACATGCAGGGTCTCTGACTAATAGGGAAATACTTCTTTTCAAGCTCAGAGGAGGAAATAGCACGACCATTTCTCCTTTTAACTTTTCACTGTGCACAGCACAACAAAGGATCGGACAGAGATTGACCGTGGCAGACCGCCACAAGGACACCGATCTGTTAAGGACAAGATCAGAAAAAGCCCAAAATATAAATATTCGGGATTTTCTGCTTCTAAGTGGTACTTCTAACATGCCACTGATGAGAAATCTACCTCTTCTCCCCGTCATCGGCCCTTCCCATGTGTCTCTCATGCCATTACCATAGTTTACCTTTCATTCTAAATTTCCAAAGCAAAAAAATATGTGCAGTATTTAACATTTTAGCTGAGGCAACTACAATCATATAAATAGAAGTTAGGGAAGGAGAAAAGAAGGTGGAACCTTTGTTCATGGTAACAACAAAACCACATCCTTCAGTGGTTTTGTTTTTACCAATTCTTTCCGTGACATCACTCCACTGTCACAGTCAGTTTAGGGATCATGGTCTTAGCTACCGGGACACAGCAAGCCCTGAGGTAAAACTCCGCAGTCCCAATAGCCAAACAGCTTAGAGTGACCTTAAGGTGGACAAAAAGAAAAAAAAAAAATGCTTCGGTCAGCCCAAACCTCCAGACGCGGCACACCAGAACTCTATTCAGTCCAACGGTTCATGTAAATTTAGTCCTGGAAGAAAGATAGATGATGCCAATCTCATGTTACCCACACAGGGAAACTGAGGCTGACAGGGGTTAACGGTTGGCCCAAGAATCACAGAGAAAGTATCAAAGCCAGGAAAAAACCCAGGTTTCTACATCCTACTAGAACCAGGATGTTATTTTAAAGAAAACTTGAGAATAGTTAGGATCCATTGCTTTTCTTTCTGAAAAATATATATGCATATATACTTATATATGTATATAAAAATATATATATATATACCAACATAGATTTTCTTTTTTTTTTCCTGCTATTCTGCAGTTTTACCAAGGTCTTCATATCTGTCTTGGGATCCTGTGGGCTTTTTAATCTGAGAATTCATGCCATTTTCTCTGTCTTCTCCTTCTGAGTATTTCATACATTTTTAAAACTGTACTCAATGTCTCTGAATCTCCCCATTTAATCATTCATTTAATCACTGGCTGCATTCCACATGCTTTCTTAGATTTCTTTTCCAGTTTATTAGCTCTCTCTTTAGGTGTGTGTCTTAAAATCATCCACTGAGATTTTAATTTCAATGGCTATATATTAAATTATAGAAAGTTATATTTGGCTCTCTTTTAAATCTGCCTGCTTATTTTCACAGTATCTTGTTTTTTAAAGAAAAATCAAGGTCTTTGTTCCTTTTCAAATTATTTTCAGCATAAATTTTATAGTTTTTCCAGATTATTCTCTTGTCAGAGGAGTTCTCTTCCAGACTATTTATAGAACTCTAATTTTCCCATATGATTTGCTTTCTAGCTCTCCCTCAGGATTCTTTTGTTTTTTCAATCCAAATAGTACATGTATAAGCACACTTGAGAGAGTTTATAAGCTTTTTTCATTAAAATGTTTATGTACACACCATTTTACATTAAAAATGAGATCACAAAACTCACTAAATTATTTTAAAAATATTTCCCACTTGCTTTATCAACTTTGTTAAAGTTGACACTAAAAAAACAAAAATATGTAACATTTACATTATTTATTTTGCATATGACTAATAGTTTTTATAGCTTGCATACAAATTGTTTGCTAAAAAGACATACAATTGGTTAATCAAAAATGAAAGAATTTGAATACTCTTTATTGTACCATTAACTAGTTTTGTGAAGGGTTGAACTAGATGCTCTCTGAGGTCCCTTGAAACTATAACACTCTATGAGATTAGGAATTACTCACTTTTATGGTACACTCAAATTGTCTAATGTCACAGAGCAATCACTAACCGAAAGGGGAAATAATAAAAGAGATAAAGAGTAAATAATAAAATGTTCACTTTTTATCTCTTTGAGGTGCTCAAAATGTTCTAGAAAACCTTACATTAATTTTAGTAGGAAAAAATATAATGAAGGGCTCACTCCAACAGCCAATCAGCATTAGCACTGAGATCAGTTTAGCAAAGGGGTGGATAGTATCGTCATTCTGTTATTATTTCACAAAGTTTAAGTAAAGCTACATGAGATCATCACTTTTGAAGCTTTTTATTGTCTTCTTTCGCATACTCTCCCCAACACTAGTTGATCAATAAATATATAACAAAAAAGCAAATACTGCATATACCTTACCACATTTGTTTCTTTTTAATTATTTTTTTATCCTCACCCTAAAACATTTTTCCATTGATTTTTAGAGAGATAGAAAGGGAGAAAGGAAGAGGGAGGGAGAAACAATGATGAAAGGGAGAAGCATCAATTAGTTGCCTCCTATATGCCCGCAACCCAGGTGAATGCCCCACCCAGGAATTGAACTTGCAAACTTTTGGCCATGGAGCAATACTCTAACCAATTGAGCCACACTGGCCCGGGCTACCCACCACTTTTAATGTAACATTCTTCATTTTGAAATACAAAACATATGAAAGTTATCATTGCTTTTTATATACATTTTTATTTAAAAAATGAAAATATTAACAATGACAAAGACATATAATGCCATTTATGATCCTGCCAATCACTCCATTATCTGCATTATTTTTGTATATTTAATAATGAACAATGTTAATCTACAGTTGACCCTTGAACAGCACAGGTTTGAATTGTGCTGGTCTGCTTAAACATAGATTTTTTTTTTTAAATAAATGTACAGTCAGCCCTCTGTATTCCTGGATTTTGCATCCACAGAATCAACCAACCACACATCACAAACAGCATTTTCCATCCACAGGTGGGAACCCACAGATGAGGAGCATTGATTGTACGCATTAGTCGAGGTCATTTTCTGTAAAGGACGCGACCATAAAAATATATGCTATTTAAATCCTACTACTCCCCATCCCAACTCCTCCAAATAATACCAAGTTAACACTAACATTCTGCACTATGTCTTAAAGTAATATATTTTATAAATGCATGATTGATTTTTTCCTTATATTTTATTAAATGATACTCTAGTTTGCCATTTACTGCTTTGGTGGTACCCTGAGAAATTGTCACTAAGAAGCACGAACTTCACAGTGTGAGGCAAATCTTTACCTTGATGTTGACTTGGAGAGAGGTCACTTATGTCAGCTCTTATTTCTTCACCTCCTGGGTGCTTGCAATACTCCAGCACTCACGTCTAATTTTGAGCTGCAATGGCTGTGGGATCTGTAAATGGCTGTGCATTTCACACTCCCCACAAAACAACTTTTCCCGAACTGATGTATGTCTTGTATATTTAGATCTTTATCAAAGTATACATTACTCACACCCTCCTCGTCTGATGACAGAAACTAAAGAAGCAGCTTATCCAAGGATCTCAGTCAGGTTCTCCTCCCCTATAATGGATACAAACACACTTGTCTGTCAGAAAAACCAGCACTCCGTGACCTTAATGCTGAGGCTCAATCAGATCAAGTCTCACTGGGTAAGTGCCAGAATCAAATATTCACATGCAGCTCAAGTACCACTTTATGGAGTTTCCCCCACATACCTCCTGCAGAAGAATGAAGGGTTAGAGAACAAAGTGGCCCACCGAAAATGAAAGTTTTTTGAAGATTAATGTTTTTTAAAAAAAATCAAATTACATATTAACTATAATGTACCTATTGTTAACATTTAAATAATGTTTTAAATTATCACCAGGAAAAAAATTGGTAATTTTTTCAAGAGTTAGTTGGTAAAATGATGTGGTCTTGAGTTTATCAGTTTAGGATAACTGGGTTGAGATAGAGCATGCTGGCACCATTCATCCAAATACTGCTTCTTCTCTGACCTTATGTCATACTGTTCTGAGATCTCAGACTCATAAATATGTGAAAACATGCAATGGTTTCCTTAATGTTTTTTTAACTATTTCAGGGAAAATCACCATAGTGTTATGCCCATAATCCTGCGAAATAGATGGCACAGTGTTTGATACTCAGTAGGAATTTAAATAGCTGTATCTTACTGGAAGGTCAGATCATATTTATTTAATTATGAATTATAATTTAGGTGGTACATTCTTTTCTACCTCCAGGAAATATTTATCAAAGGCCTTTTTTTCCAATAAAGTAAAAAACTCCCATGTATGTTCTATAATTGAAGCTAATTATGAAATTTTCATCAGGTGCAGGTGAATTAGATTTTGTAAAACTCTTAGGCCCTACATCAACATTCTTCATTCAACTTTTAAATTTCAATTTCAGTTCAACTATATTAGGTAATGTACACATTTAGAATCCTACTATACGGATGTTAATGGCAAAAGTCAGCTAAATAAGTTAATGTGTTCAGCTACTTTTTTATTATTAGGGTAATAAATATATTCATTCTCTCCAGGTTTTTATGCTTTACTATGATATCTTCCTTCCTTCACATTAACACACATGTACATAGGTGTACACACACACATGACAGGTTACTCTCTCCGTGCCAAGTCAATATGATAATAATGATAATAATAGCAGCTAACATTTATGGCATATTTACTATGAGCTTGTGATGTGTATTTTTTTACATAGATTATCTACTTAATACTTTAAACAATTCAATTTCATTGATAATATGATTTTGCAAAAGAAAACAAAATGAAGTTCTCATGGGTAGAAACAGAATTCTATCTCAAGCTCTCTAAAGCTCAAACTGTAACCTTGCTACATTGCATCCATTTGGAAGAACACACTTTCAAAGTTACCTCTCAGTGCATTCCAAATTTGAAAGGATAAAAATGATTAATGCCTGAGTGTTCTAAGCCTTTCCTCTTTCCCCTTTCCCTGCCAGTGAGTAGGATTTCTAACTCTGTTTGCTTTAGCTTCTGACTCACTTCTTCCCTTGCAGGAGTTCCTCAATCCAATTCTTCTAAACTGATCGACTCAAGGCTACATCACAGGCATTTGTGAATGAGGGAGAAGGGAGAAGGAAGGAAGAGACAGCATGAGGTTCAGAGATGAGTGCTGGAAGGCTGTCTCTAGAAATGTTGAGGAAAGAAGAAAATGAGTAACAGCGATTTATGAGGGAAGTTATTCATAAGAAATGGCTAAACTACATGGCTTCATTTTGTTCAATAAGCACAAGAAATATTATTTTGAAATTTGGTTGGGGTGACTGAGTTCTTTGGACCACTGGGATCCAACTGTGAGTGTTGATATTTTATAAGAATTTTTTCAAAAAAGAAAATTATTTACACCATCGCTTTAAACAATGGTTTAAATGACTGAGCACCGCATTGTACACACCAAGAAAATCAAGAGGCCAGTCCTCGGCGTGGTGTTCTGAGTGAGCCTGTGACGGCTGCCGCTGGGGAGAGAGCAGTGTCGCCTTCACAGCCGGGTGTTTATATTTTGAGTTTTGCCCCATCTGGGCTCAGTCATATGCCATCAACATTGTGATTGTGAAAATGTTTATTGGCCGAGCACTTTTCTAACACTTGTAATGCTAAACACTTTTCAAATTAGCATGTCTTCATGTATGCTATCATTATAAAGTACGGCATAAGGATGAATATTAATATAAGCTTTCATGCCACATATTAAAGAACTAGATTAACCTTGGTATTTTCAATAGTTGTCCAGGAATACATTTGGACCATAATAAAATGCATCGTTGAAACATTCAATAAGAGTAACTCTTTCAGTCTGGCTGTTTCTTTGTGATCTAAAACAAATTTGACCAGACTTACAGCATAGAGTATCACCCAATTCTTAACTTTTACTTTGGGTGGTAATTCTACAATGGACCTTGTAGGAAGCTTTAAACAGTTTGTTGTTGTTGTTGTTTACCATGAAATTAATTCTAGCTGAGCCGTGGATGCCCTCCCTCCTCCACCCTCTGGGCATATGTCTCTCTACGTGGAAGGCTGCTTACTGGGAACACCTGCAAGCCCTGCCTGAGCTCTCTCCTCTGATACTGTGGGAGCTCAGTCAGGGAGGAGCAGGACAAGCTGCAAGTGCCTCCAGGTGGGCAGAGATTCAAAAACGACAGACCCTTCAGTCATGACGGACCCCTCAGTCATGTTATCTCCGAGATGTGTTCTGTACCATATATCAGTTTCCCAGTGGCACTGAGCCCAAATTGCCTAAACTCAATAATTGGCTTTAATCACATTCTCTTTCCCTTCATTAGTTTCCTTCACTTCCCTGACTCATTTCCCCACTTCCCCGCAATATGTCTGGGATCACCTCTCAACTAAACCACTTGCACTCACCTATTTGTCTTAGCCTGGGTTTCAGAAGGAACCAAGATTGAGATGCTACTCATGTTATTATTTTTATAAACCAAAAGATGGTTGATTGATCATTGATTAATTGCAATTGCAGAAAGAAGATAAAGAGATTTGCAGGAGCCAGTGATGTGTCATGTAATGAAAATGATTTTAAGTATTGTTTTGTAACGGGATTAACTCAGTTTTCACTAATCAAGGAGAATATGTATTTAACTGTTTGGACTTCTGCAGGGCTGGTGAAAAATTACACACTGACACTCAAATATGTGTTACTTGGTCAGAAAAGCCTGACTGGCACAAGCCAGTGACCTCAGCACGATCTCTTTTTACCAAGTGTTTCATCCTGCTCACGAGGACGCCTCTGCGGTAGCAACAGCACCCAATGCCCCCAAACCAACGAAGCACCACGTCTTCATTTACTTACTACATGAATGTTTTCTTTTTCTTTTTTTTATGTTTTTTTATTTTTTTTAATTTATTTATTTTTATTCAGTTACAATTGTCTGCATTTTCTCCCCTTCCCTCCACCCCACCCCAGCCAGTCCCACCTCCCTCCCCCACCTCTACCCTCCCCCTTGAATCTTTGAAATGTTTCATTGCATGCATGTGAGAGCGAAAGTAGAATCCCAATGACGAAAACATTCTTCATTCAGAACACCTCCTTCTGATCTCTAGTAAAACTGACACTCAAAGGAGATGCGTGGTTTTCACTGTGGCAGCTGGCATTGCCGAACGTCATTGGGTGCCCCTGGGCACTGTGCACACACCAGCTTAGAGCCCCGACCTGGGACAGTCCCTGTGGTTCCCCTCAGAGTGCTGCTGGTCTGCGTCCCCATAATCTTCAAAAAGCCAAAAGCTTTCAAAAGTTTTGTGTGGGTAGCTGGAAATTGTATTTACAATAGTTTTTCTATATGTTGAGCATATTTCTTTGATTTACTAGTCCAGTAAAATAGAAAATATCACCCTTATGCCAAACAAAAGCAGTGTCAGTTACTAATAAAACTAGTAAGCACATCTGTATTAATCTTCACTATTCCTTATAACCGTCCTACTCTTGCCCCGACCCACTCCTCCCTGTGTTGAGTTCTGTGACAGATGGAATTGTTTAGATGATCAACAGGAGGCCTCACCACTGACCGACCCTCCCAGGGAGTGCAGTCCGCGTGTGAGCACATGCTGGGCGCCGTCCTTCCACGCAGGCCTTGACAGCTAAGAAAGACTGCAGTGGGCAGACTCCCCACGACAGCGGGAAACTGACACAAATCCACTGACACTGAAGAATGTTGCAGTAGATTTACTTGCAGTTCTGTACTTTTTATTAAACCTTAAATCCTGCTCATTTCAAGAAGCTGATTGGATTTGTAAAATGTTTTGATAATACTGCTTTAACTGCAATTTCATTATGAGGAAAGAGGTAGAATAACTCAGATTAGGTTAATAAAATATTGTCCCAAACAGAATCTTAGGGAACCACTGTAATGAACAGATAAGAATTATCTGTTTATTTTTATACAAAACACTTGTGGACACTTAAAAAATGCTCCCTCTCTTCATAAAAGTCAATTTAATTCCTGTTTACTTTGTTAATTTATATTTACAAAATAAATAAATAAGTAATAAGATCCGAAGCATTCCCTTGGGTTTTTTTTTTTGTTTGTTTGTTCAATAAAAATGTTTCTCCCTTCAGTGGCTTCTAAAATGATGAGACTTACTAAACTGAAAATTAAAGGGAATTAAAATTCCTTCTTATAGGTTTAATACTGTCCCCCTCAAATTCACAGGCTGAAGTCCTAATCCCCATTACTACAGATGTGGCTGATTTGGAATATGATATTTACAGAGGCAATCAAGTTGAAATGAGGTCATTGAGGTCAGTCCTAGTCTAATGTAACACATGTCTTTGTAAAAGAGGAAACACTGGGGACAGATCACACAGGAGTGATACATCAGTACGCCAAGGTATGTCCAAAATTGCCAGCAAACCACCAAAAGAGGGTGGCATGGGACAGATTCTCCCTCACAGTCTTCAGAAGGAACCAACCCTGGTGATACCTAGAACTGAGACTTCCAGCCTCCAGAACTGTGAGACAATAAATTACTGCCATTTAAGCCACCCAGTTCATGGGCCCTAGCAATCAATGAAGCCTCCACATAGGCTCTCCTACCTCTCTCCTCAGAGCGAACAGAAAGTGAGAACAAATACTAGCTGAGACATCTAGTGTTATTAAGCCAGTTTTATCAATGACTAACTATACAACTTTGAATATATCATTCAGTTGCTTTAGGTCTCAGTGTCTTTGAAAGATGGGTGTACCATCTAACTCTAAAAATTATAAAGTGCAAAAATCAGCACCAATTTTTTGAAGAGAGTATTTGTATATTCAATTGTGCTTCATCTGCTCTGCAGAAATACACACATACAAAATAGCTCATTGATGAGTACACATATTGCAAAAGAGGTTCTTCCCATTAAGACTAGATTAAATACAATTTTCTTCAATGGTGGGATTCCTGTCTCCTTTAAAGCTCAATTCTGTTTACTAAAATTCAATTTATGTAAACCTTTCCTAAATATCTGTTACAGTGAGTGATAAATGCATGTAGCAGTAAAATTTTTCCCATTACTTTTATAGGTAGTATTGTGCTACAGGATTAGCTATAAAATATCTATTTCCCAAGAGAATTTGGCCATGATTTTCCAGATGAGTAATGGTAGGTGCTTTAAAAAAAAAAAAGTGACGGAGACAATGGTTTCCCTGGAAAAGTTTCCCCATATCCAATCATCTTTACCATATGTGCCAATTTCACCCTCTTTTAGTCTGGGAATATTTATAATCTGAGCCCAGGGTATGGAACTAGTACTGACTCAGATATCCTGAGCCAACTTTGAAGATGGCTTGAAGTGGACCACACAACCTTTAGCTGCTACAGTTGAATGATTAAGAGAAGGACATCTGACTTAATGTAATGGATCTGCCGCTGAAATGACCAGAAGGAAGAAGTTTTTCATCTTCAATCTCAGCATCATTTGCTAAGCACTCACAGACATATATGAAGTGGGGAGAGTCATTATTTTCTTTTCAAGCTCAAAAAACAGCCTCCATTACCCCATTACAGTGAAGAAGAGACCTTGATGAGAGTGTGGAACTTTTTTTCTTTCTGAGAACTCAGTTCTCTCCTTCAAGAAATAAAAAGCAGGCCTCTTATAATATATAATCCTCATTAAAGTAAAACTGAAACCCATTTTTATTACAACTGCACATTAATTAGAACCTCTTTAAGAGGAAAAAATTAAATTTAGGTGAGTACAATCATAAAATGGTTCCTAAACGGCCAGGCAAATAAAGCCTCACTTTCTTTCTAGTTGTGACTTGTCTGGCGAAGGGCCGCATATATTTGACTCAGGTAACCACTTCAGCTAGACTGATACAGTTGTTGTTTCAGTGTTTGGCCAAATAGCCTTTTACGTTGCAATCAAGTAATAGATATGAGATTGACAAGTAAGGAAGAAAAAGAGCTTTCAGTCAACACAGACTAAAATCCATTATTGCGCTGTGCACACTGTGCCAGGGACCTGTAAACACACCTTCATTGATCCTGCAGAGAGATAGAAATGCCTTGCATGGCTCAATCAAGGCCCTTTTCACAAAGGTGAAGTGCAAACAATATTGAAGGAGCAGAAAGAGACTGACATTATAGTCAAACAGTAAATAATGGTTGAGCTTAGGAAACCTATCTATAACATTTCAAATTCCTGTCAGCTCAAATGAAATGCATAACCTCTCTCTTGCAACCTCAGAAAAATCAGGACATGGGGGCCTGTGCATTCCTCTTATCATCCTCCTCTTACCAACTGAACAAATCAATAAGGGAAAAAATCTCATTTACACTCTTGCATTTTCATACGTATTTCAGTGGATTAGCCTCTGAAAAAGATTTCGTCTGTGAAGATCAATAATTCACCCTCTTCTCCCTCCCTCAAATTGGGATCTGCTGACTTTCATATGAACAAATTTTGTTGATTATAATGTAGGAAAAAATCATAGGCAGTGGAAGCAGAATGGGTCTTCCTGCCAAATTGAAGTTTTATTGGAATTGCCCACTGCATCAATTCTAAACTTCCACTTTCATTTACGTTTAAATACTTATAATTAGGAGAAGCTATTTGGGAGCAGTAGACACCAATAAATAGTTTGTACGGATTTCTAAAAAGGTTGGCACAATGGTGGGAAGCTCAGCATGGTTTATAAACAGATTCATCTGTTATGTAAATCTCCATCCATAATCATTATTTATCCATTACGGCTAATCAGCATTCCAGAAAGGAAAACTGAAAAGAATTGGTAATGTCTTAAAAACAATTGCTCCTAAACCTGCAGATTCCTTAAATTTAGACATCAACCCACCAGACATTTAATCTTTTGTTCTTCTCTTTTAAAGGTGCCTAAGAAAAATCAATACTTCACATTTAAAAACAATGTTCTCATTTAGATAAAGAATAGGCAAATCAGAAACAAATTGGATTACCCTTTTATATCACTTATTATCTTGCCTCTTTCTTTCCCTCCTTTCCTCTCAAATATAAAATTCCAAAGAAAACAAAGTCTCATTTAACTCAGGATGAGGTATAAGCTGTGTGCCTAGTGTAGGGAACATCCACAACGTGATCTTTCCAATACCTGAGATTCATACGTGGAGAGCGTTAATGAGGTGCTAACACAGCTCAAGGTGTGATCCTTTGATGTAGGCATGTAATCAGAGTCCCAAGCAAATATCCAGCATAAGGCAATGCACAATTCTATCTTCAGGACCCCAGGAAGAACTTTATTAGAACAAAACCAAACCCCGTAATGAGGAAACCAAATCCTCACCCCAGTGTTCCATGCCTTTCCTCACATTTCAGAGCAGGGTTCAGAACTTGGTGTTTCTTTAACAAACAGAGGCTTACCGGTCTACTGCGTGTTAACCATGGTGCCGTCTGTGGTCAGCTTGTATTGGAGAGCACCAGCTAGCATGCTTGCACAAACGTAAGTTCCTCTCTGAAATGTGGGTGAATAATCTTTTTTCCAAGACCCAGGACCAATGAAAACAAACATTTACATTTCAGAATTTATACACACTCACCTGAAATTTGTGGTAAAACTGTACAAATAAATACTGTATTTATTATCCACTTTTTTCTGACTCCCTGACATTTTTCTTTTCTAGGTGAACATATTCCTACCCTTCATTCTCCTCAGCCCTTTTGGGCCAAATTTCAAAGTCCAACCATCTCCCAAGCCCTGTGGAAAAGGCTGTCCCCTCCACAGTTTCTTTCCATAATTCTTCAGCCAGAAATGTTCTCTCCTCAACAACCCATCATGACCTGTTTCTGCCTTCAACGACCTACTTACCATATCTGTTATTGAGCAAGTTTATTTTGGCTCAAGTTCACCTTCCCTATGTGGCAGGAGCTGTGTTGTATTTTCTTTTATGCCTATCCACAGCACTTAATAAGGCACCTGAAGCATAGTAATTGTAAAATTAATACCCACTGAACTGAAGCATACATGTGTGATTCAATGCTAAAACAAAAATTTAAGAGACTTTGATTTTAACTAAAGCTCTAAAGCAGTAGCTCAAAAAGATTTCTCTGAACGATTACATCAATAATAGTAGTTTTTTAAATAGGAAATAAGCAAATTCACCCTATTTGTTCTCAGATTTTCTAGCCAGAGTCTAATTCTGGATGAACCTGAACTGAACTCTGAGATTTAAAATTCTCTAATTTCAGCCATTTGTAATTTGTGATGGTTTTTATCATGACAAGACATAAATAACTCTTTACAGAAATATTTATTACCCATATGTATATATGTGTCATGGTTGAGAATCTAGCTCCATCCAAATTTGTCCTGGAGAATGGGATGCATTTCACTCACTAGTGAGGCCTAAATGATTCCAGTATCAGAGAGAGTAGGAATCCAGCAGCCAGAAACTGTGTAGAGCCTCAAAACATAAATCCTATTTCATCATTTTTCTTCTACATGCAGTATAAATAAATCTCTCATCCAACTACTGTCTCATTTCTCTCTTCCATGCCAACTTGTATGCCCTGAATGGCAACCCAGGTCTGAAACACCCAGCCAGTTTCTTTCCCTCAATCAAAAGCTATTTTAAAGACCATCTCTAAGAAGCTTATTTAATGAACTAGGTGGCCAACCACTAAAGATGATTTACGGCACCTATTTCCTGGACTAGTAATACTTAAGATCTACAAATTAAAAAGGATATAAACAGGTGATGGGTTGGTTAACTCTCTCCAGGACATAGTAAAGAGTGCGGTGACATACACTGCTCTGTCATCCAGAAGAGAGGGCACTTTGGGGTTACCTGGTGTTCCAGTTACAGACTAGGCTTCTCTGAGTAATATTAAATTAATCAAGTGTAAATTCAAAGACTAACTGGGCTTAATTTTTTGTTGGATTTTTTTTTGGGGGGGGTTCTTTCTTTTTTATTTCTCCCCAAAACTCCAAGCCTTAAGCTGTTCAGGAAACAATAGCCCCAAATAATATAAAACTTTGGCATTCATGTATTTAGTAGTCAAGGTTTCAACTATCTGTGAGAAACCCCAAAGACCCATGCCCTGCAGAAATATGTAACTTTGCTAAAGACTATAGTGTGGGAATTAATTCCCTGGCTAGCAAGTGAATCTAGCTGACTTTTCAGCAGCTTCATTTGTCTTCATGTCACTAGTTGTCTACTCTTTTTTTTTTTCCAGAATTTATAGAGCATATTTTATTTCACATTTTTGGTGTGATTTGGGGAAATAATTTTATTGCATAAAAGTTGCTCATTTCCTATATACACGTTTAACAAAAGATCTGATAAAATGTATAATCTGCCAGGAAGACATGTGTCCTAGACTCCCTTAATCCCTTAGTATGAATGCCATGGACAACATTCTCGGTCTTTTCTCCTATCTACCAGATGACTGCAAACCCTGTCTTCGGGACAAAAGCCCAGCCACAGACCTGTTCCAGACAGTTGAAACCTGACCTCCTGTCTTACTTCCTGCTAGTACCTTTTATCTGGAATTAGAAGCTGCTTCCAGTATTTCTCATATTAAACTCAATGATGTTCCCCTTAAAAACTTGCATGATAAGAGTAAAGAACTTCAACTTCTCGACACAATGGAGTAACAGAATAATAGGAGCTAGATTTATGCTCCCATCTGAAACAAGAACAGAAAAAAAAAGAGCAAAATACATAAAAGAATGGTTTTCAGACATTGTATACCAGGCAGCACAGAACAAAAGATCCAAATAAATGATGTGACCCTATGATTGTCCTAGGCTACTACTTGGATGGAATTTCCAGCCTACTACAGTGAATGAGACACAGAACTACACAGAGCCTCGCCTAGTACTCAGGAGTTTAGACAGAGCTGGGAATGTACAAAGTCCAAAGCAACTGGAGCACACAGGACAGAGTGCAAGAGAAAAGAGAGCTCCACAGATTGCATTTCAAATCTGCAGAGGGTCTTTCTCAAGTCTTCAACTGAGTACTGATTAGTAAGTATATGATATGAAGGAACTAAGTACCTAATCTGGGAAAAGATGGACCCAAACAGAAGGGAAAATCACAGAGATCACACAGAACCAGGAACAGTTCACTTCACCACAAGGCAGAGTAGCAAAACCCTGAAATCACAAGGCATCAGGTAGAGAGTACTCAAAGGGTATTGGCTCAGTACAGGACAAAATTAGCCTCAGATTGAAGGCTGTTCTGGATGGGCCTTGAAAAGCTTAAAAACAAGCCTCCAAAAAATTTTTAATAATTTGAGTAATTTAACTGCATCCCGTAACAATGTATATGACTATTTAGAGAAATACAAAAATATCTAGCACCCAACAATATAAAACTTACAATGTCTGGCATTCAATCAAAGTTTACCAGCCATACAAAAAAGCAAGATATATAACCCATAATAAACCCAAATAAATCAACACCTAACCAGAAATTGTAAATTTGCATAGCCACCATGGCAGACAATATGAAGGTCTCTAAAAAAATTAAAATTAGAGCTACCATGTGATCCAGCAATGCCACTTCTGGAAATATATCCAAAGGAAATAAAAACAGTAAACCTGCCATGTTCATAGCAGCATTTCTTATAACATCCAAGACATGGAAAGAACTTGTGTCCATCAATGGACACAAAAAACCTACCTAGAACTGACACAGATGTTAAAATGAGTAGATGAAGATATTAATATAGTTTTTATAATTATATGTAATATGTTCACAAGGGTGGAGGAAAGAATGAACATTTAAAGGAGGCATTTAAGAGAAGACAAAAATCAAACTTCAGGCAATGAAAATAACCACATATGAAATAAAAATGAATACAGTGAGTGAAATTAACAACAGGTTACATTCTGCAAAGAAAAAAATCATGAACTTGTAAAAGATATGAAAAAGGAAACAATAAAAAAGGGTAAAAGCTAAAGACAGCATTGGTAAGTTATAGAACAGCTTCAAGTGTTATTAAAGTCAGTGAAGGCCAAGATAAGGGAAAAGATAAGAAAAAAATTTTGAAGAAATAATGACCAAAATGTTTTTCTAGCTGCATTTAAGATGTTTTTCTTTATAACTTATTTTAAGAAATTTGATGATATCAAAACTCACATTTGATATCAACCAGGGTCTGAGGGAAAATACCTGGTGCAGCTGGGAAAATAGTATACTGTGCTATTGACTCACTAAACCCAAGTAGGACATGCCAAACTCCAGAGTGACCCACCCCTGGCCAGCTCAAGAATTGCCTTTCTTGTTCCAGCCCTTCCATTGAGAAATTCAAGCACAAACCTAGCATCCTTGGTGTTTAGTCCTGTAGTAAACCATTGTCAAGAAGACTTAATATCAGTGGTTCATATTGCACATAAATTCTGAATAAGCTGAAGTCTCAAATAATATCCATTTAAGAAACCCTGAGTCTTCATTTTTAAAACTCTCTGAGTAACCAAGGTTTGCTTGCCCCTTACATATATTTGAAATAATATTTAAATAAGATCCAGTGTGGTAAAATTATCATAATTACAGTAAAAAGGCAAATATTCCAGTGAATTTAGAAACACGAAGCCTCATCTTAGTATATGACTTGGGGGAAATCTGCTTGAATACAAATAAATTATTGTCTTTAGTGTAGGTTTTTCAGACACAAGGAATAGTGGCCTCCTTACTATTCCTTAAGCATCTCATGCATGCTCCGACCTCAGCAGGTTGCATGGGCCATTCTCTCTGCCTGGTTCACTCATTCATTCTTCTACTTTGTTTAAGGAAGAAGACCCTCACTTCATTCTTCATTTGATGAGGAGACTGCTCAGGGGTCACACCTTTGCAGAACCATCATATCTAAAATATTTTATATGTACTTATTCAGCTCTATGCATATTCGTTGGCCTTATGTATCTGATGGTACATGACACATCCAATTGTTTCTCTGTTATTCTAGAGCAGAGATTGGTAAAATAAGACCCATGGGCCAAATCTACAAGATGGAACAGAGGTCCTAAGTGGCTTTCAAAGCCTAAAATATTTACTATCTGATCCTTTCAGAAAGTGGTGGTTGCCACCACTGCACTGGAGTGTTAATTTCAGGGTGAGGAATTTCATCTGCTTTGTTCACTACAATTAGCTAAACTGTGCTCTCCTAAATTCATGTGTTGATGTCCTAATCCCTATAACTCAGAATGTGACTTTATTTAGAGATAAGGTCTTCAAAAATGTAAGATAAGGTCATATGGGTGGACCCTAATCCCATATGACTGATGCCCTTATAAGAAGAGAACATTTAGGCACAGTCATAGACAGAGGAAAGATCATATGAAGACAGCAAAAAGACAGCCCTCAACAGACCAGAGAGAGAAAGACCTCAGAAGAAACCAACATTGCACAAATGAGGCACTCAATATTTATTTTTGAATAAATAAATTTAGTTAAAATTAAAAATTATTTTTCTCCAAATGGCATTCTCTTTAACTCAATTCAACCATCTCTCCCTCAGAAAATCATTTTAGAACAATAAACAATTCCTCCTTTTCCATCAGGTGGGATTTTTTGACTCCTCAATTATTATTGGTGGACTAGCACTAAATTTAGAGAAAATACATTTTATTTTGACTCATCATCAAGTTACTCTGAAATACATAGGAGTTGCCTATTTACAACAATTAATTAATCTTGTCCTGTTTCCTAGGAAAGATGGGGAAGAAAGCCATTGAGAGACAAGTCTTTTTTATACTCCAGGCATTTAAATAAGTTGAAGTAGATTAAATCAAAATCATGATACACAATATATCCAAAATACCATGAGTTAGTCTTATGGCAAGAGTACTCAGCAAACCTCGGTTTTGTGTATTGCACTGTAGGGATCCCTCGGCTCATCATTAAGCACAGGTGCTTTGTGAGCTCCAGGCGGTTCCAGAACGTTTTTGTAATTGCTATGAAACCAGAGGCATGTGAAGAAATCAGAGCTTCAATACCAGATTGAATGGCTGTGGGAACGATGATATGAAATTACTTTTTCAAAAGAGTATTTCAATGCAGAGCCAAAGAGCAAGGAAAATTTACTCCTTAAAACTCAACTTGGCTAAGAGGAGAAGATACAGTTCTATAATTGACCCATTTTGAGGATACAGAAGTAAAAGTGTCACTCAACCATGGCTTTTCATCTATCTCTGCCTCTTTTTTTTAATGTTTTTATTTTTTATTTTTTTAGTCACATTACTTACTTTTTTATGTATTTTTTAACTTTTTTTTATTGTTGTTCAAGTACAGTTGTCTCCATTTCCCCCCACCACTCCCCCCGACCCTAGTCATCTCCAGTTCCCACCCTTGATCCTACCCCACTTTGGTTTTGTCCGTGTGTCCTTTATACTTGTTCCTGAAAACTTTACCCCCTCTTCCCCCCATTATCCCCTCCCACCTCCCCTCTGGTTACTGTCAGTTTGTTCTTAATTTCAATGTCTCTGGTTATATTTTGGTTGCTTGTTTGTTTTGTTGATTAGGTTCCTGTTAAAGGTGAGATCAGATGGTATTTGTCTTTCACTGCCTGGCTTATTTCACTTAGCATAATGCTCTCCAGTTCTACCCATGCTGTCGCAAAGGATAGGAGCTCCTTCTTTCTTTCTGCTTGTGTAGTATTCCATTGTGTAAATGTACCATAGTTTTTTGATCCATTCATTTACTGATGGGTGCTTAGGTTTCTTCCAGCACTTGGCTATTGTAAATTGTGCTGCTATGAACATTGGGGTGCATAGGTTCTTTTGGATTGGTGTTTCAGGATTCTTAGTATTTCACAGGTATAGAACTAACATTTCAAAAATTTATATGGAACCATAAATGACCCCAAATAACTACAATTTTGAGAAAGAACAAAGTAGGAGGGATCACAATACCTGATATCAAACTGTATTACAAGGTCACTGTAATCAAAACAGCTTAGTTCTGGCATAACAACAGACACATAGACAAATGGAACAGTATAGAGAGCCCAGAAATAAACCCAAGTTTCTATGGGCAATTAATATTCGATAAAGGAGTCAGAAGCATAAAATGGAGTTAAAATAGCCTCTTCAACAATGGTGTTGGGAGAGCTGGACAACTACATGCAAAAAAGTGAAGCTCAATCACCGCCTTACACCATACACAAAAATAAATTCAAGGTGGATAAAAGACTTAAATATCTCTGCCTCTTTTAAAATCCATAGAATTGTTTTTCAAACACTCAGGATAATTTGTTTATACTTATTAAGAAGCGGATTTTTCAAGGCAAGCCCTGCAATTTTTGTCTCCTTGTCTAACATTTATCTCACCTTCCTGAACATAGGCATAGTGCTAGGCAGCAAGTATACATTCAATCAATGAATGTCAGTTGCTCCCGTTGCCCTCAGAGGGACCCATAGCTTCTTGATACCTCTTCGCTTTCCTTAGCTATCAGTCACCTCTTGCCCTTACTTTTTCCATCAACTTAGAGTCCATGGTCCAATATGCTGCCTCACAATCTTCCTAAAGTCTCCTACCACACCAAAGATTTGTTCCACTTGCCTAGAAAACCCTCAAACTTGAATCAACTCAAATATCACCAACTCTGGTCTCCATTCACAACACTCAATGCAGCTGAATAAAAGCACAACCCAGCTACTGATTCCAATATTAACATTAGATCTTCAACCTCAGCTGGATCATCAATACCACCCGACATTCCCTGGTCAGGTGTCACTGCAGTTCTGTACAGAAGTGGTTTCAAATGTTCCCTACTCTCCTAACACTTCTAACTCCACACTAGAGAAAAGAGCAGTCCCTGAACTTTCTTTGAGCAAACCTACAGACATATCTGCAACTCTCCCTAGACTTCCTTTGTTTCCTCTTGCTGTAATGAAAGAGGGACTGTCCCTCCACCTAGTCACTGAAGCTCATTACTTTTAGTTGTCTCAGAGGCATGGTTCCGTTAACAAGCCCCTCTCTATCATCTTTATCTTCAGTCTCTCCTCTATGTCTCCTCTGGTCAGCATTTTAAACATGCTCAAATCTCTCTAGATTTAAAGTCACTGTCCCAAAGTCCCATGTCTCCTTGTGGATGTTTCAGCAAATCCCTAGCAAGAGCTGTCTACATGCTAATTTCATTTTCTAAGTTCATGTGCTCCTCAACCCACAATGCCACAGAAAGCGCTCCTGCCAATCTCACTGAGTTTGTAACTACCCTACAATTTAATGCTGTGGACATTTTAGCTCATATCCTATTGGACTATGAAGTGGCATATGGCACTGTTAACTGTTCTTGTCTTCATGAAACCTTCTTAAACTAGGCTTCTGTGATATCATTCTTTCCAGTTTTCTTTCTCCTACTATTCTGACTAGTCCTCCTCTGTCTTATTTTGGATCATTCTTCCTCTGACCATGTTTCTATTTGCATGGGTTTCCTAGGGATACCATCACAAAGTATCACAAGTATGGTTTGAAAAAACCCAAAATTTATTTTCTCACAGGTCTGGAGGTTAGAAGCCAAATATCAAGGTGTCCGCAGGGCATGCTCTTTCTGGTGGTTATAAGGGTGGACCTATCCTTGCCTCCTGGTTTCTGGTGGTTGCTGGCAATCCTAGATGCATCACTGTCATCACTGCCTCTAATACCACATGGTCTCTCCCTGTACGATTGTCTCTGTATCTCTATTTTCTTTCTATATAAGACACCAGTCATGGGGTTAGGGCCCACCCTAATTGGCTGAACTTATCCTAATGAATCACATCTACAAAGACCGTATTCCTGAACAAAATCACATTCTAAGTTCCAAGAAGACATGAATTTGGGGGAAACACTATTCACCCAATGCATGATTCTTCTCACTCTATATACTCATTGAAATGGTATCCAGCCCCATAGCTTCAATGATCTTTATCAGCTGATAATTGACAAATGCTTCTCCAGTCCAAATCTACTCTTGAACTTCAGACTCACGTATTCAACTGACTCCTAAACATGGCCACTCAGATGTTTCAGAGACATCTCAAATGCAACAGACTTCAAACTGAATTTATTTTTCCCTTCTTTAATCTTCCCCTTAATCCTCACAAACCTGTTTCACCTCCTATATTTCTATTGTAAAAAAATAAATGCATGACCATCACTCAACTGCAAACCAGAAACCTGGTATGTATTTCTAAATTAAAAATCGTATCACTTGTATGCTAAAAGTATTTCAAAGCATCTCTATTACTCTTTTGATAGAACCCAAATGCCTTATGCATTTTTTCATAATCTAGCTCCTAATGACCTTCCTAGGTTTAGATTTTACACCGTATACTCCAGTTGAACTGTCTTTAGTTCTTCAAAAATATCATGTTCTCCCTCACTTTCGGGCCTTTGCACTTGTTATTTCCTCTATCTGACATGTTCTTCACCTTTCTTTTTCACCTGGCCATCTCTCACTCATTCTCCCTCACTCAGTCACTTCTCCAGGTCATCTTTCCTGAACCCCAAGACTGGATTATGTGTCTTTCCCATGAGTTTTCATAGTAAACTTTGCTGCCCTGTGATCAAACTTACCTTAACTCTTCAATTATTTTTACCATACTGGAATATAAAATCCTCACAATGTTTATTACATTTAACCCAAAGCCCTCAATTTTGTGATTGAAAATGGTAGGTGCTCTATAAATATGTATTACATGAAAACTGCATAAATAGTAAATATGAAGTTCTGAGAAAATGAATGAAGCTCTGAACGTTATACTTATGGACTAAAGCAGATATCTTACAGACTACTTAGTAACTCACTTAACATAAATTACCTATGTGTCATTGAATAAAGGCTCCAATGTGGAAAAGGAAATATCTGCATCCTTTAGTTCCAATAACTTAACTCCCTCAATATATAGCTTACAAAACTGAAATGTTAGAGTACAAAGAATTTTTATAATCAAGCAACAAAACTTTATGCCAATATAAATAAATTATAAAAATGAGAAAAAATTAATATTTATAAGGCTTTTATCTGGAGCCCAGTCTGAAGAAGAACTTTTATAACAATGCTTTTCTCACCATGCTTTTTATTCTAATTCTTTTAACTCAGAAATGCAGTCCAGACTCACATCTCATGATCCAACAACACCATTCATTTAGTCTGAAGGGTGAAATAAAGGAGAGACATGACAGCCATCTTCAAGTAGTTTCAGCTTTGTCTTTCAAAAGAAAGAAGATTATATATATATATATACATATATATGTATATACATATATAAAGGCTTCATGTGTGTGTGTGTGTGTGTGTGTATGAAGCCTTTATCACTTCATAGGGCAGAACATAGATCAATGAATAGATATTCCAGGGAGTTAGACTTTTACTCAGTAGAGAATTCACAGCAAATATAGAACAAACTGCTTTATGATATGTTCCATATCATGAAAGATATTCAAAGAGAAGTTGCGTAGGATGAAGCAATAACAATAGTTACTATTTGCTAAGTACCTATAATGTGCCAGACACTGTGCTAGGCATTTGCATAAATATCTCATTTAACATTCACCATAACTGTGAAACCAGTGTCATTATTCCCATTTTTATAACTAGACTCAGGTTTACATAGAAAGGTCATTTGCCCAAAATCACATCATTAATAGAAAGCAGAGGTAGGATTTGAAGCCCGGTGTTTCCGAATCTAGACTCCCACACCACTACCACCACCCCAACTCTTCGCTTAAGCCCACACTCAATAGTCGAAGGAGGGGAAGGCTAAAGAAATAATCTCTAAAGCTTTCAAGCATGTTTAATACTCAACCTATTACTTCAAGATGACTAGGGCAATTCAATTATGAATGTCCCAAAGAAAGATAACCTTGTGAGCTTGAAATCTGAAGACTGAAAGGTAAATAAATACCATATTCTCTGCAACAAACATAAATCTATCAGAATCCAGCATCATAAAACTAATTCTTTGATAACTTTGTAAAAACACTGACAAAATGAGACCCATTATTTCCCATATTTTAATCACTTCTCTCTCTTTTGCGTTTCTCTACTCTTCATTTTCTTATTGTCCAGAAAAAGTAAATTTGGTTTCAGATTTCTATATGATAGGAAGATTACAAGTTGGAGAATGGATTAAACTTGAATTTGTGGTCTATTTTCAACGTATTAAAGGTAATTATTTAATCTGGAATCCACTACTGAAGCAACATGCTTCTCTAGATTATAAAAAAAGTGTGTTGGGTATTTCCCTGAGATTTGTTGGACCTCAAGGTAGGTTAGGACTCTCCTCCCCAAAAAAGCTCGGACAAAAAATAACTGATAGTAGAATTCTTCCTTTTTTCTTCTCATAGTTCTGGAGGCTAGAAGTCAAATAACAATTGGACTTTGAAAATCCAATTACATAAATATGCCCTTATTTTAGACAGAACACGGCATCCAGTCACCTTATTAACACTTCAGTTAGACTTTCCATTGACAGAGCTCCCAAGACCCCTCTATAGTCACTATTTTTAACAACCTCTCTCTTTACATTTCAATGTCTCTTTAGCCAGTGAAAAAGGAAGTATTTCTTTGTTATATTCCTTTCAATTGAAGGCATGTCCCTTCCCACTAAAAAAAAATCAGTGGATTGTTACTGACTACAAAATATTACCTGAATTTTTATGCAAAAATCCTAAGTTGGCTCTAACGTTGCCTTTATGACTCCCATTTGTGGCAGCATAGCAGACTAAGCACCCTGAGTGCCTTTCATAGATAAAACAATGAAAAGTGCTAAATCAAATGTAAAAATTAATCTTTTGATTAAATTTAGTTTAAAATTAATAAATTTTAAATTATCTTATTCCTCTAATGTATTCCTGTTTTGCAGACATAAAAACTTAAGCAAAAAGACTCACTTGGCTTAATTCTCACTGTGGATTGTGTACAAAGATAAATCCACAATGGCACTCCCTGACTTTATATCCTGCTGTATTTCCACTGAGCCAGATTTATGAAAGTAGATTTATATTCTTTCTTGCATCAAAATAAGCTCCAGTTTTTCTCAATTTATGTTATGATATTATTATGTTAATAATTTAAAAACCTATTTAGGACCAATTCTATTAAATTTATTTAGTGATTTTAGTAGTAGTAGTAGCAGTAACAGAAGTAACTAAATTGAATTGGATCTGGAAAATCTTTTGCTTGTACTTCTGGAGGGAGGCGAAGTGACACAAGCTAGGTGATAGGCACACTGGGCACTGAGAAGAGGATGACAGGGTGAGGTCCTGCTCAGGGAACCTAGATGACTTCGGTTTAAAACATAGGCTGTCAATGGGCTGAACAATAATAGAGAAGTCATTGCATGGAGGGAGAAAATGTTAAGTAAAAAAATACATAATGACAAAAAAAGACTTACAGAGGATGGAAAGCAATATTGGGGGTTAAATATGGTGAATACCTTCCAGGAAAATAAAAACATTCATTGAAAAACAATGTGGATAGTCTTACAAACATCAGGTAAATAGTCAAGTATCCTTTAATATTTCTTTCTCTTGGATAATACCAGAGCAGTTCCAAATTTTTTTAAAAAAGGAATTTTGGCACGAACAGTTTCTGTAACATGGCCTGCCCACTTAACAGGATTTAGGGTAAAAAATGTAAACCAGCTGTGATACTGAGGTTTAAGAATCATCTGTTGTCCATATTCAGTAGCTTTTCCCATGGAATTACAAAAAGAATTGCATGATGGATAGTCCACATCCTAATTATGTAATTACACACTAGAAAAGAACAGCTGAAGAGGAGTCATTTCATCCTTGTGTCCAATGTCTGATAATCTACGTCTCACATAATGGATGGAGCTCTTACCATATAGTAAACCATAATTTTATCACGAAAGAATGAAATGTTGGCTTTTTTATGGGATTAGAATATGTATGGTTAAACCAGTAGAGATAAAATTAGAATTAATCTAAAGCTTCAACCTGAACATCAACCAAATCCAAAAGAGTTATTATTAAGATTTTAATATATTTTTAGAAAAAAAAATGTTCCTGACTGAGTTCCTCTGTTCTTTTCAAGTTCCAAAGCAGGGTTATAAGAGTGTATCCCAGCAGATAAAAAGAAAGATATTAAAGGCCAATGCCAGAACTTTCCAAGTGTGAACCTAATGGAAAAATCTAAGTGCTGACTGAGCTCAGAGCAGAGAATCAACCATCTATTTTAGCAACTATTTCTGTGCCCTTGATGGCCAGAGAGGTTATGTGTGTTGTATCTCTCAGAGAAATCTTTCCTTTCCAAGTCACCAGAAAGCAGTTCTAAGTGTGGACAGTGTTATCACCGCCATTAGAGATATTCAAGAGTGGCCGAACATGAAGTCAGAAAAATAAAACCATTCACAAGTTCAGCTGCCTTAGAAAAGTGGCACAATGAAAAGTATTATGTACAAAGTGTGAGAGGAAGAGCAGATGGAGAAAAAATACAAAGGGTGCTGTCAAGCCTCACTGTGTACACCAGTAGCAGGTGACTTTTCAAGACACCTGTAGCTGATACATAGGCTGATGTTCATTCCCAATCTTTATTAAAACCACAGTGAATGAGCTCTATAGCTACCTGGGCACATAGTGAACAGAGAGGAAACAAGCCAAAATAAACAGAAGTGAAATAAGCTATGGCAAAAAACTGCCATTAATCTTACCAGGGTGAAACAGCCAGGGCCCAAGACAGAAAGAGTGCTTTTCCCTGCTCTGCTCATTTTTCCTCTTCTGTGTTTTGGCCCCTCTCCGTCATGTGGGGTGTCTGGTCAGTCGGCAATGTTCTCCTCACAAAGCCTTCGCCTTAGCTTCTCACAGCAACATGTCTTTCACTGCCACAACATGTGACATGCGTAAGCTTGGAAATGGATTTGGATTCAGTCCTGGGCCACCGATACAAACTGCAGAGAACAGCTCGCTCAACCTCTGGGGGAAAGATGCTGACTTAGAGTAATTGATAAGGTCATTCCTGCCCGAGGATCCTCTAGTGGGGGAAAGGTAGCTACTGTACTTAGCACAGAACTGGGAACATCAGTTCCAGAAAAATGGCTTTGCATTTCACATGACATGTAAGAATTATATCACTCCCTGTAGTCCACTGTATAACAAGAAGTCTGTAGCTTTCGTTCTGTAAAAATTATTAATCATTTGTGGCTGAAAAATGAATCAGTGAAGTTAACCTACATTGTCAGGTTTGATTTATCTGGAGGTAAACAACATTCTAAGAGGATTTAGTGGGCTAGTGTTCAGTGAAAGGGTATGTCCAGGTCGTGGCACAACATAGATTGAATGTCCAAACATTTAAAAGCTCCTTCATCATTGGACTGAACGTGAAAATGACAGCCATCATTTGGTGACCTTCGAATGTCCCAGCTATTTGTAACAGACTCTCAGTAGTGAATCTAACCTCCCGTCAGGCTGGGGTTAAAGAAATGCCAAGTTATTTTTCTGGATTTAAGATTAATATTGAGATGTCCTGTTATAAATATGTTGTTCTGAATAGAACATTGATTTATAATTATTTGGAGGAATATGTGAGAGAGGACAGAACAGAGAGGTGAATATTTTTTTCCTTTTCAGTTTTCTTCATTAAGTTGGAGTCTTTATACCCCACCATAAAATCTTTCTGTCAATGTAGTGATGGCTGCAACAACCACCTGTGCCAGATAAGCACCTGCCTTAAAATGCAACTTTTAGCAAAGACTTAAATTGCAAACTAGAATTCCAAGGCCCTTTGCCAAAATAAACAGACATTCTTTTTGAAGAGCGTGTTGTCTCCCAAGGAAGTTTCTCCTGGACAGTATTCTCTATTTTGACTTAATAGTAAATCTCTCTTTTTGACTCTCTAATTTTTTCTTCCTTGTCTGCTGGATCAAGATGATTTCTTCATCAAGATCTCAAACAGCAAACTGGAAGGCCCTTTTCAAATTCTAAAAATGAACTTGTCTTGATCATCATCTCACTCACATTTGAGGAGTCACTTGGCTCCCTATACACTCCTACAGCAATGGAGACTTCCAAGAGAAACTTCTGAGTGTGACAAGCCCAGCAAATGTAGAATGTCCATTTATATTTTTCAAGCTTTTATGTGTGGGGGGTGGGTCATGGACAGAGGAGTGTATTAAGGCTTATTTTATACATTGGCTCTGAAAAAGGCTAAGAAGCTTCTTCTTCCACTTCTGATGTCTTCAGGTTCCAAGGGTACACTGGTGGCCACAGAATGAGTCCAGGCTCTGGAGAGAGACCAGTTTGAATCGCTACATGGTCATAAGACGCATCAACCTACCATGCCATTTCTTTTAACCTGTTAATCAAATTAGCATTGAGAGGTGAAAATTAATTGTGACTTTTCCTAACATAAATTCTTAGAGAAACCGAAGATACCTTCATTAGTGACACAAACTTTCTGATATCTCATACTCAAATGGTTGCCAAAACACAAATGCTTTAGAAGGAAAAATGGTCAGTGGAAGCCCTAGGTAGTGTTTCTGAGAGACAAGGCAAATGCCAAGTGAGGAAATCTCATTGAATTCAGTTGTAAGGCAGACAGAAACCTTGAAGGCATGTTACAGGATTGGAGTAATCATGGTGAAGTATTCCACCATAAGACACAAACACACCAGTAGAATCTCAATAAATAGCTAACAATAAGAAAGAAATTAAAAGAGAAAACTGTCAACTTTGTGTTTCACATGGAATGGGACTAAAACCTTAAAGTATTAATGAGTCCTGTCACTTGTGATTTGCTACCTTATGACTATTAGGAGACCCTCCTCTGTGGGTCTCTTGTGTTCTTACACATCTGGCTGGGTGTCCCAAGAATGCAAGGCTCTGACTGCTGTTCACTGGGACCATTTCTTAGGCTGTGTCTGTAGCAAGCAATCTTGGAGAGATGAAGCAGTCTCTCCTCCAGGGCAAAGAGCAGGTTTGTTTATTGCCTGCTGTAAAACAGTGGGTCCCTAAACTCAACGTCCCTCAGCTGCAACAAAAACCTTGTGTGTGTGCACTGTATACCTTGCAACCTCTTGTCATTCCCCTGGGACTTGGGGGACAAAGGGAACAAGTACAAACATCATGCCACTTGCTGTGCTGTGAAAAATAAAATCCTTTGTCTCTGACTCAGGATTCTCGTTTCTCCTACAGCACCCATGAAATAGCAACAGGCTAAGTTATTAGCCCATAAGTACGTTAAAACCAAGTCCTAGACCCCAAAGCTGATGTGTTGTGTCTTCTACCTGACTGCAACTTTCTTGAGGGCAGTATTTGTGTTGGATTCCATTTTTCTATGACCCAAGCACAGTATTTTTGTGGAATAAGCACTAACAAAATTATTTGAATAGATAGTTGAAGTGGTAAAAAAATGAGAAAAATACCCAGTGACCCAACTGGGTATCAACAAATTTAATTCTTATATCTGAACTAAAGACAACACCTCACATTTAAAAAAATGATTTACACCTTCCAAATTTTTCCATATTTCTTACTTTGCACCTCAAAACACATAGGTAGGGATAGTATTATTATTCCATCAGGGCTAACAAAAGTGAGTTTGTAATATAAATCCAAGATTGTTCACCTGGTACATAGCTAAGAAAGTTCTGCAACTTAGATCTTTACTCCTCAGAGTTAGTGCTCATTCCCAAAATGAGGCATTATCCACAGTAGCTTAGTTTATCCATACGGCTTTTTCTGAAGTCTGCTGTTATGCACTAGTTAAATGTGGTAGATATAGTCTTACCAGTCTTTTCAGATATGTGTGTGTGTGGTTGTAAAGTAATATAATTTTATTATTTAATAGGTAAAACAGTGCAAATCTCAACAGCTAGCTAATAAATTCAATATTTTCTTTTGATATAAAACATAAATCCCAAAATGCAGGACCAATTAAAATTGTATAATTATTAATAGACTGATATTTTTTATTGTTGAATTTGGGAATGGGGCCAGGCTTATACCCTATTAGCACAAAAATTCTTAGTTTTAAATTCCCCAAATCCTGTTTTCCACGCTCTAAAATCAGGTGTGAACTTTTAAAGAATTGCTTTTTTTGCACTAGCTTTCCAGTTTCAAAAATCATCTTAACTTCTGATAATACATGCTATCTCATGCTAAGTGGAATAAATGGTGTAAAAGACAAGCAAAATGCACCCATGTTATAGAAATCAGAAATTACTTATATTTTCAGGTTCTTCCCAAAGAAAAACTTTAAAATACTAGTGGTTAAAGCTTTCCTCCAGCACTCTGTGTCCCACTACCCAGCACTATCTGCAGTATTTAGAATTTTTATCTGACATGTGAAAAAAAATAACCAGCATTTGAATAATTGTGTGTCTCTGTGTGCAGTGATCCAGCTGGCTGTGAAAATACTCAGTCTGACATGTCAAGATCACATTTCATAATCTCTAACTTCTATGTAATTGATAAACTCCCAAATTTTAGGACAGCAGGAATACCATACTTTCATGAGTTGTGGAGCAGGGGGAAAAGAGGAGAAAGGTCAGGGAAACTCTGCCAACAGGAGGCCACCAAATGCTCTCAATGGACCCAGTGGTGGCAGCCCATCAGTGGGCTGTTTAAAGTTCTCATTCAGTTCCAATTTGTTTTAGGAATCCCCTGCAGAAAGTCCTAAGTGACCTGAACTCACCTGTTTTTAGAAAACGCTCTCCATACAGTAATATGTACAATCAGTCAAATATCTGGTTATGTGTTTCTTTCATCATTCTTAGTTGTGTCAAACATCAAACTAAGAAATACACTATGGATTCATGTTATCTTACCCGATGTATAGACTAGAAAAAAATATTTAATAACATAAAACTGATATATGGTAGTAAATTCTCCAGAGAAAGAGAAAGAAAAAGAGAGAGAAGAAAGGGAAAAAGAGGGAAAAGGTAAAGGATTGAAGGAGTAAATAAAAGATAGAGGTTTTATTTCAACTCTTATTTGGACTATCCCCTAGTACTTGGGGAATAAAAGCAATCAGATAGTGGGCCAAATTCAATTTCAGGCTACCGCAGAATGGCTTCTAAGGTATTATCTTATATTAATAACAACATTTAACTCATATCTGAGACACAACATTTAACTGATATCTGAGATGACATAATTAACACTTGTAATTACATTGAATCAAACAAAATCCAATGGTAAGATTTTCTTAAGTGAAATAAATGTTAAAGCATCACATAAACTAGTGATTTTCAACCTTTTTCATCTCGTGGCATATAAACTAATTACTAAAATTCTACAGCACACCAAAAATATATTTTTTGCCAATCAGACAAAAAATAGATATAATTTTGATTGATTTCCAAGATGATCATGATAATAATTACCTACCCTTTTTGCTCCAAAGTGACCTTTTTAAAAACCAGGTGCCTATACTTGTATATAAGGATTTCTGGGGGCAAGAATTAATCAATCATCATACACAACCTTGTTATGCAACATGACCAGTAAGATGCAACTGTCATATGACCTATATATTTATGGTTCAAGAGAGGGCATTCACAACAATGGCTATTGTGTTGGCTTGTCACTTTGTTTTGACAATCTAAGGGAAGAGAGGTCAGTGCCCCTGACTAGGTAGACAAATACTGCATGTTTTAAAAATTATTGTGGCACACTGGTTGAAAATTGCTGGCATAAACAGTATCATCATGTAACAATGTATAGACCTCTAGAAAGGTTAAGCCTGGCCAAAAAGAAGAAGAAGAAGAAGAAGAAGAAGAAGTATTTCCTACATTAGAGAAAACTCTTCTTTAAGCATTAATTTGTCATTTACAATCTACTTAAAAGTCCACTTCTCTATTCTTAGAGAAGGATAAAGAGTTCTAAGAACATTAAATTGCATAATATGTAGCTACTCATCAACAATCTTGTATATGATAGCAAACAAGGGAGGAAGAACCAGATGAATGATGATTTTCCTCTTTCCAGGAACATAGACAAGCAGAGTTTCACATATTATCTTTCCTGTGATACTGTAGAATAGAATTGTAACTAAGCAATATGACTGCAAAGAGAGAAAAATAATGAAAATTAGTTGGTAAATTTGATGTAATTCTACTAATATCAAAAGTAAGGTAAACTCTGTTAAAGACAATGAATCCAGCATGTAACATAAATGTCCTTTTTTTGGTCTTATAAATCAGAGTTATCACCTTGGAATATTAGGTCTGTCCAGAAGGTATCCAGCCATGTAACATGAAAAATAGAGACATTTATTGAAGAAGATAAGAGAAACATTGTACATAGGACAATGGCACCTCAGTCTCCATCAAAGTAGGCACCTTGGGACCTCACACAGTTCTCCCAATCACCATCAGCTGCCCTGTCTTATTTTTCTGAATCTCATCAATCACCTGAAATCTCTTCCCTTTCAAAGGTGATTTTAGTTTGGGAAAAGCCAGAAGTCACAGAGTGCCAAATCTGGGCTGTAGAGGGGCAGAGTCACCTGGGTAATTTGATGTTTTGCCAGAAAACTCTGCTATAGACATGATGCATGAGTGGGCACATTGTTGTGATGAAGCTGCCACTCACCAATTGCCCATGGCTGTGGCTTTCCGAGTCATCCATACAGTTTCTGCTAAGGAATGGTGAAGCTTAAGATAAAATTTGATGGAGATTCGTTGCCCCACTATCTCAGTTATTTTGAATGTGACGGCCTCACAGAAAACATGCTCACTCAACAGTATCTACCGCTCCCATTGACTAGTACAAGGATGGTGTCATTGTTCACACATGTGCATTCCAGTCCACTCTCCTTGGCTGCCAGGTTACATCAATGTTGGGCAAACCATTCTAGTTACATTAACAATGGCTGGGCTTCTTCTGGATAGCCTTGTATAAATGTTAACCAAGAAACCAGAATGTATACCAGTTGTGAATCAAGATCTGAACTATAAATTATGAAAAACACAAATGAAATAAAAAGCCAGGCTTCTACTCTCAAGGAATTTATCATCTGTTTTTGTCTTTATTATCAGTCTTTGACTTCTCTGTTTAATTCTCTTCATCCTACACAGCCCTGTATGTGACTCACCCTAGCTGAGAAGTCCTCTGCTTTCTTTCTCAGAGTTCAAATAGAATCTTTTATTTCTTCAGAAACATTTAAGAAAAACTTGTTTAAGTGAATGAGGAAACACTCTCCAACTGCCATTAGCCTTTTCCAAATATTTCAGAAAACCATCCTACAACATCCTTCCCGGCTTACCTGTCCTACTTCTTGCCACTTACTATATGATCTTTGGTGAGAAAATTCTCAGGTATCCTTCTTTTTTCACCCTGCCCCAGAGGAAAAGTAGGTTTGTAGAACAGCAGCAGATTGGGGAGATCTGACCAGTCACATGTACAATACCTTCACAAGATATTTCCCCCCAGAAGTGAGTGGGATAACATGAGTTTTCCTATTCTGAGTTCTATTCGGAATCTAAGTGTACTGCTTAGTGTGTGCCGTTAAATATCCATTCTCAGGATAAACACCACACCAATGGGGATTATGATGACGTCTCATTTTTAAACCAAATATTTGCATTGTTTCAAGTCTCATGTATGACTAGAGTAAAAAGTGCTTTAGGACTCATGAGCTCTCTATTTCCTATGGCATGAGCAAATGAAACACATAATAGGTGCCCAGTAACAACATGAACCAATGAATAAACACACGGACTATTTGACTGCCTCTGTGTTCCCTTTTAAGATGTCAAGTTTGACCAGCAAACACAGTACAAGCTTTTGTAGACTTGTAACAAACTGATTAAAAGTAATGGGCACTTCTCAAAAATATAACAATAGTGTGTCAAAAATATTTATTAAAAGTTTTCATTAACGTATTTCTTTCCAGCACTCCTGAAAATTAAACAGTGCTTTAATGATAAATAAAATCAAAGTCCACAACTCCGTTTCCTAGATTTCACAATTAATAGAACAAAAAATAACACTAATTTCTGTAGGATGAGAATTGACACTTAAAAACATTCCACATTATTGATAAATTCATGGTTCATTTTCACAAATGGAGTTTGTTTCAATTCTCAGCTGTTGGATGATGATTTGACTTGGAGCAAAGGCAGCGTAAGTGGGTAACAGCTGAGATGCGCTTGTGTGAGTGGGGCTTCGAGATCCATTGCAGGGTTTCCAAGAGTGTGAATTACAATTCCAATGATATCAGAAGCAACTAATTCTGTTCTTTAGAAGTGCAGACATGAAAGAAGTTCGAGGTTTTATGATTTCAAGCTTTAATTGAGGGGTAGGTTGTAATTCATTTTCATCCCTGAGTGAGTGGTAAAAACATACACAGCAGGTAATTCACACCACCTCAAAAACTGTCGGTGCAGTAAGAAGACTAATCAGGGTAAGCTTCCAGTAGCAAATTATCAGCTACAAATTAAAACCTTGCTTCATGCTTGCTAAAAGCAACCTTCCTCTTCACCAACACACACATGTAAATATTGGTAACTGTTAGACTGCAGCCAGATGGAAAGATTAGAGATCCTACCCACCTGCATTGAAGAGAAACTTGGAAAGGTGTGAAATAAACTAGACTTCAAACAGTGGAAAATTGTTGGTTTAAAAATAAAAGTTGATAGTAATCCCAGGTGATGTGTTTATTCTGAGGATGGAAATGTAACGTCACACAAAAAGTAGTAAACTTAGATTCCGAATAGAGTTTGAAACAGTTCGCATTAAGTCCCTCTGGGTAAACATCTTCTTGAATTGCATTTCTCTAAGTAAGTACAAAGGACTGCTGACAACAATAAGAATTAATTAAATTCCTGATGGTAATTAATCTCAAAGAAACAGAAAAGGATGATAAGATAAGAAATTCTTTGATTTTTCTGGCTTTAAGCCACATCCTCAATGCAACTTGAAGGTCTATTTTTAAGCATTTAACCTTCTCTGTGATTTTTGCTTAGAGGATGTTGAAAGCTACAAAGTGGCAATGATAATACATAAAGAGCTCAAAATGGCTGCAAATATCAGATAAACATATACTCTGTATGCATAATTATGTTCTTGGCTTGAATTACCATCATTGCAACTTTTGGACTGTGGATCCAGTTTCAGTTCCATCTTTCCCCCAACAAAGCTGTTACAAGAGCAATATAGACAAAGAATAAAAATATTGCACTTTTTTAGGGCTAACTTTCTAACACCACAAATTTGGGCTCTTTTAATTCAGAAAATCAAAAGGAGAAAAACACCTTGTTATGAATTAGCCAAAGCCAACTTATCTGGGAAAAAACACCACCACCATTTTTAGAGCTAGGTGGCCCCACAGCAAACCTGTGACCTGCCCAGCACTTAGTTTTTCCATCCTGTCTCTCTCTTTAAAGGGCTCCAAAGAACTCTTTCTGGGAAACCAGATAAATTGCTCATGGGTTGCTGAGCTGATTTCCTGAATGTCAAATTTCAAGCCTAAAGTAAATATAAACACTATCATTGAAATCTCTGGAGGGGCTGAAGGAGGTGGAGAGGAAGGGCTTAAAAATGGAAATCTTAGAACAGCCCCGTGTATGGCCGCAACACCCTCACTCTAATGACCAGCCAGCAAATCTCCCTTCAGATTCAGAGCATTTTGATATATGCTGGGCTTTGCTCAGCAAATGTGTACATAGTCCTGAGTTCATCTGTATGACAAACCATTTCCTAGGACTCCACCTTGAGAATCCCTTCTAGGCAAGCACGTACTGATACATTTCTGGCTGGCTTCATCATAGAAATTTAGCCGTGTGTCTGTGTGTGAGTGTGTGTTCAGCTGAACTCATCAATATCTATTCATTTGAGACAAAACTATCATAAATGAGGAAGGGTCAGGAAGTCTTAGCTTTTTTTAAAACAGAGCTCTGTTTAACTCTTTAAGCCCTGGCTCTTTGCCCACAGTTACGCTTAAAGAACCCAGTATTTTCTAAGCACTTCCACTAAGTAGGGCAGCATGCTCTGCTGACAGAATCTCCCTGGGAAATTGGATATTTGTCAGAAGATTATGTCCGAAATCTTATCAGATTTGCAATCCCAATTTTCTCCTCCAAAGGAATTTGAGGCAGGTGGGTATCCCACCGTGACGTGTGCATGGTGGCTTCTGTGAAGTCCAACTGCCAAGCTTGGGCTTGGACTCCACTGAAAGCAGAAAACAAAACAAACCTGGGATGTTCGCCGTCCTCATTTAAAGGTCCCTGAACGTTTCTCAGAAGAGTTAAGTGATACACGATTCTCATTAAGTCACTAAGATAACTGTTTGCTGTGTTACTCAGTAGATGAAACACAAAACTGTTCTTTAAGAATCAGTTAAATTGCTTGAAGGAACAACAAATTCATACATCGGCTCATTCTTTATGTTCTAAAGTGCAATTTACAGGGCTAAACAAAAGTAAATGTCATACCTTTAATTTTGTAAAAACTTATGTACAAGTCTATTATGCCAAATAATCACATAACAGCGAACAGCTACCTCTCTGCTCAGTGGGGTGCCATTTTATAGACTTTAAAATTCACTGAGTTCAAGCAGCTTTCATTCTAAATAATACATGTACTAAATATGTCACATTAAAAGTGCTTTTGGCATGTAAATGATCCGTTTTCTCATAGAAATGCTTTTAAAAGAATCTGAGCTTTTTTTTTTTTTTTTTTTGGAAATTCTAAGTGCATTGAATTTCATTGTCCTACAGAACCACGCAGAGTTGAGCACAGTGAACTGCGGGGACAAGCCAGTCGTTGTCAACCTGTGTACTTATGTATTATTTGCACTGTCAGAAATATACAGAGTTCTATTTGCTTCAACATTATTTTCTGCTCCAATCCTGGAAAAATTTTCTCTTTCACTCTCTATTTTTCCCCCCTGGAACTAAGTGTTCATAGGCAGTTCCAGGTCTAAAAAGTTAGTGATTTACTGTTAAAACATAAGGCATGTGGATGAACAAGTCTCTTGTGTATTCATTTAATTCTTCAAACTCTCTGTTGTTTCTTCTGTTCTTTAAGGATGAACAATAAAGCTGATGTTTTATGGGTGATTTAAGGTGCTTACCCACCAAAAAACTAACTCAAAATTCTTGTGCATAATATGAATAAAATTGAAAGCATAATCTCTCACTCTTGAAGATTCATTATACTGCTGCCTAGAGAGGAGCCTTCCCAGCTGCACGTATAGCCTACTAAGGGAGAGAGCCTTCCAGAACTTCTGGACTGATTATTCCTTCTTCCGCCTTTGTAATACAATGTAGCAGGATCTGATGATATCAGCTATCTTCTGCTTTTAGAGATTTGTTGTTCTTACTTAATAACATAAAGCAATGTGAATGCAGCTTCATGTTCATTATGCAGTTTGCGGAAGTTATTTTTCATAGACTACTTAGTTTTAGAGTTCTCCTAGAATTTTAACTTTGCCATCTCTTCCCCATATCAAGGGGGGAAAATGCCTCAATAAGTAACTCTGAAATGCTATGTATAAAAAGCCTGAAATCAATTAGAAGCAAAGGAGTTGGTTTTATGGTAGGATGAATAAAAATATAACCATAAAGTGTACAAGTAAGAGTTTAGAATATGACTGGGATGGCCAGTTTTAGCAAATAAAAATGTAAGACACCCAGTCAATTTAAATTTCAGGTGAACGACAAATAATATTTTAGCGTAAGCCCCATGCAATATTTGAACATGTGTATTCTACAAAAGTATTCACTGTTTATCTGAAGTTCAAATTTAACAAGACATCCTATAATTCATTTGGCAACTCTAAATATGAACCTAGTTAAAAAGTCTAACTTAAATAATGCAATATAAGCCTTTTACATAAACATAGCTATTTATTCTGTGATTTAGGCAAGGGTTATCCACTACATCTACACATCCAACCCACTCTGAGACCAGTGCATATTTTTTACTTTTAGGAAAATGTTCCTAAAAAACAGGTTCAAATGTTTTAATTTAATATAATTAGCTGAGAATGCAGACAGGAATATTCAGTAAGATAAAAGTTGCCTTTTATTTGTTCAACTAAAATCTGAAATATTTCAAGTTTTGTCTGTGTTGTGGATATCAAAATTATTTGTGTCCTTAATTTCTTCATTTCATCACTTAAATATGTTTATACGAAAACTTGTTTCCTCTAAATGTGTGACTGGATTTCAATTTCTTGTTTAAATCAAGTATTCTTAACAAGAATTGCTTTTAGGAAGAGGGCTTACATTTACTGAGCATCTATTATGAGCCAAGTGCTTTAATTTTTTAACTTAATCATCACATGGACCCTAAAAGCTAAAAACCAATTATTATCGCCATTTACAAAGTTAGCACAAGTTACAGAGCTAGTATGGGTAGTGAGTAGTATGATTTGTAGCCAAGTGTAATTGAATGGCAAAGTCTATACTCTTTCCACTGCAAAAGGCTGCCTTTTCAGCCTCAGCAGAGTTGGCTGAAACTTACTCTTTTACAAGAGAAGATTGGATTTTGGAAAACCAAGATGGTAAAATCAGGATATGAGTCTTACATCAGTTCAACCCTGTTAGGAGGAACACTTTCTTTTCCTCTAGTTGTTCTTTCAGCATACTGAAAGTGGGCCAGCTAATGAAAAAATTTTCTATAGTCAGGTCCTTGGAATGAGAACATTTCTTCCTACATTTTTTCTGCCCTTTAGATTCATTTCCACACCATAGAATAGTAAGAATTTAATACCCGTGGAGCCCAATTTTGAAAGGAAAGTCTTTAAACACGTCTACATTAAGCCTGTAACTCATGCATAAGCCCCAGAAGCTACTTCTTTGGATCAGTCCCCTCTACAACCTCTGGGAATTATTCATTAGCATTCACAGTGCGAAAAATGTGTGAGTAACACCACTGCATTTTGCAAAATGCAATTTTTGGCAGGTTGACTAAAATCTTGGCAAACATTACCATTTTCCCAAAATGTATTTGCATATAGGCTTACTGAGTTTTATTACTCTAACTGGACTCTCTCCAAATTCTCCCCATCCCCAAACTTAAATAAAGCACTTCAGTAAAGGTTTCTTATAAATTAAAAAGCACTATTAAGAACAGGTGGAAACGTGAAACTAGCACTTTATATATTATAAAAGAAAAGCCCTAAAACACCAGAGGCATTTATTTATTGTGTTTCTAAATCTGCCTTTATACTTCATAAACTAGGAGTGTTTAACAGGTTACCAGAAAGAAAACCTTCCCAGAGAGTGATTGAAGGCGTTCTAAGAGGAGTATACAAATCCTAAGAAAGTTGTGCAGGAGATTAAAAAAATAGAGGCTCTACAATTTTTCCTTTAATATCACCATCAATCATTTAAAGATTATGGGCTAATACACACAATCCACAAAATTCATCTGAACATATATAATATAATTAATATAATATAATAAATGTAATATACAAATATTACATATATATTCAGTTTGTTATGCCACTAAGTAAACAGATGCACAAAGGAAACATTGACAAAGAGATAAATTTGCTCTTTCTCAACTATATTTACAAATGCAAACAGAACTGAAATAGAATGAAGAGACTTTAAAAAGATGATTCCAAGTCTTTTCATACAAATCTTTTGATAGTGTGGAGAGAAACAAAGAAGAAAGTCCGCCAGGATCCCAGTTTTGTTTCTCCCTCTCTGATGCTATCACAGCAGCCACCCTGGCAAGGACAGCATTTGAGCAACGTAGAGAACATTTCAGAAGCTGAATTGGATTGACGGTGCTGCTGACCTTATGGAAGGCAATGTCACAGCTATGTGTCTGAATATTTTAATTGCACAAAACAACTTTCTTTTGATATAATTTCCAGATCCATTGTGAAATGATGGAAATCTTTTTCTTTGAATAATTTTTCTTACAAAGCAGTTTTGCTAAGAGATAACAGTAGAGAATCTTTGGATTTGAAGTAATTTTGTGTGGTTTTTTTGAGCAAAAACTATACTGCTTTATAATTTGTCTTTTGAAAATATTGTCTAATTTTTTTAAATAGGCTCCTGCATAAATGTTTTCCATAATTCATTGTCTTCATTTAAAGACTCTGAGCAGGTTTATGTTTTTTAATTAAGAAAGGTAGGTATAATAATATATTTAGTATATTCTACAATGTGGATAATAATTTAAGCATAAGAAATCATGAATTTTAAGGGAGATTTTTTTTTTTTTTGCATTTCCAAATGGCTAAGTTGCTGTCGATCCCAAAAGTATCAATAGATTTGCCCTTTGAAGAAAGGGGTATGTGTACTCATAAATAAAAGTTCTATGTATAGTGTTTGTATATAAATAGAGCCTTTGTAGCCAAGAAAAAAAATAAAATGGCCTGTGGCATTAAGAACTTTGAAAACTGATATAATTTGTTTTTGTGCCACACTAAAACTATTCTAATGTATACTATCATGGTTACCAAAACCTCAGCTCTATTATTGCAAAATGCATTGCCCTTCATGAACAAGCACAGTATTTATTAAGCCATAGAATCAACATAAACTACAGCAAGAGAGACTCAAGTTAGATCTAAAGGAAAATCTCCTGACAGCATGGTTATCAGTAGGTTACTAAAGAAGTTTATAAACGTTTACCTGTAGGAAAATTTTTGTCTGGGTACCACCGAGCGGGCAATCTTATCTTTAAACTTGATGATGACCCACATTTCTTCATTAAGTTTCTTTTAAGCATATAATTCAGAAATTGTTGGGCGATAGCAATAGAAAGGAGGTATGCAAAAGATTTACCTTTTATTCCCAAGAAACACGTGGAGAGCTTAATGTCAAAAATTTTTTCACATACTTCAAAACAATAACATTTTTCACCTGATTCTACTTGATGTGCCAAAAAAATTCAAACAGAAAATAATCCTGCAACATTATTTTTTCCTTTCCTCCCTTTGAATATTTAGAAAATAATTGGTGAACCCTGAGAAACCTTCCAGGTTTTCACGAACTTATCGATAACCCACTTCTGGTTAACTAAATTACCATGTTTTTGGACCATAAGACGCACCTAGGTTTTAGAGGAGGAAAATAGAAAAAAAAAACCGCTCCACCACTGTGCCCCACCCCACAGCAAGCCAGGTAAACTACATTTGGACTATAATATGCACCCCCATTTTCCTCCCAAATTGGGGGGGCAGGAAATACAGTAGGTGCTTAAGGAAAAAGGAATGCCCACCAATTTCCAGTACTTAAGTGAATTTAAAACGTGAACTTTGTCACCTTATAGAGGATTTCAGGTCCTATTTAAGATCAAGTGCCTTTTCATTTTGAATATTACATCAGGACCATCACTGGTGTAATATTAATGGTGTAGAAAGAAATACTAAGATTTCAATGGCCCCACAGATATGAAAGCAGTAGGAACCCGAGCAAGAGCAAAAGCAAAGTGGGCATGCACTTCGAGGAAAGGCAATGTAGTGACGTGGCTGCATCCTTCCCAAGTTGTGTGGCCTTCAACATCTTATTTCATTTCACTGAGGTTCAATTTTCTAGTTAATTAAAAAGAATGTTAGAAGTTTCTGTTCTTCTTGTTTATAATTTTGTGTTTTAAAGAATTTAGTAAGAAAGTTAAGTATAGCAGGTACTCAGAAAATGTTGTTTCATTCGGTGTCACGTTGTTGTCATTTTGATGGGATGCTGTAAGACCTTAACTGGTTTATATCAATTAACCTAGGGAAAACTGGTTTTGTTATACGTCCCTTTGCTTCAAATTGCAGAACATATTGATGGCTTCAAGAGAGGACTTACTGTCAATATCTGCCCTTCATCTATAATTTGGGAATTTTCTAAACACCAAACTTTTGTTTGTAACTCACTTGGTGTCAGCACAGATCAGAGCTGACATGCATGTGCACACTTCACCGCAGGGGCATTACTAGGACCGTGGGTGCTGCCCAGAGACCACTGGAGCTCTTGGCGTTGTATAAGACATACGCTCAGTATTCGGTCTCCAAAACCCAAAAGCTGTGATTCTAAAATACATCTTGCCCCAAGGAATGTACATGCAGGGACTGTGGGTCCACGTGGCTATTAATCAACCTTTTTTTTTTTTCTTTCCTTGGCCTTTTAGGAAAATAAAATATTGAAGTCAAAGTTAAGTAACTGGTTTGAGTGGCTCGACCTAAATTCACTTAGGTCATCTGTTAAGTTCTTCATTTCAAAAGCCTTTATCATGATCAGTTATAAGGGTGGAAAAGAATAAAGTTGCTCACAAAGTATACTTACAGAGGTCTGAAAATCCAAACAGTCTAAATAAATGTTGGGCTCTGTGCCAAAAAAATTACAAGTTGTTGTAGCGGTAACGCCGGCTAGTCGTTAGCGCACACTGCTACGCTTGTCTGGGAAGAAGAAGAGCAAGGCCTGTCAAAGACAATCTCACTTCGAGTCTGACTGCAAGAGGACTTGTATTTACTTATTCACTTAAAGTCCATATCAACAAAAAGCCCTGGTCATGGACTTTTCTCCCAAAGTGCTGTTAAGGATGAATGATTATGTTTAAAGAATGGTATTAATAGCAGTAATGTCCCCATCTGTCCGGTCCTGAATAGGCTTTACCCAACTAGACAATTCCTACTTTTTAGCTAATAAGAATAACAGTACTTGGCTTGAGACAAAACACAAACCAAGGGAGGGATTAGACACTTCAGTCCCTGAGGTTGTACAACAAAGGGCAGGAGTTGCATCTCCCGAGTCCTGGCCTCATTCTTGCATTGATGATTATGTTCAGCCTCTCTATACCCCTTCTCTGCACCGCTTCATTTCTTATTCTCAACTCTTGTGTCATGAGCACCTGCCAAGTTTCTGCAAAATTCCTTTTGGATGAATTTTCAGGCAGTTTCCTAAGTATCTCCCTTTTGTGATAAGGACTCTGCAATGTATTTCAGGTGAGGCATTTAAAATCCCACTCATAATTGTTTGAAATCTTCCCTCATTCAAGCTGTCAGAGTCTGACAGCCCTGGTTCTGTTGTTATGCACTATTAAATGGGAGCTGCTCTCCAGCCTAGGGGTACCTCTCTTTTCAGTGGTGGGAAAATGGGCAAAGCTTATTGGGGATCCTTGGGGAAGGTGACACCATATAAATGGGAGTTTCAGCAAGAGGAATGAAAATAATAAGTCCCTTTCTGAAAGCTCAGACCGACAAAATTTTTAAATGTGTTGACAATGTTGCATCTTGATGCTTCCATTTCTATTTCTGAGTTTCAAAATAACTTTAAAGCATGTAATTTTATAGGTCAGAATATGAGAAAGGCACACAATGTATTAGTGTTTTAAGTTTGGGGTTTTCTTTAAAAGCCATTAAACAGTGAATGTCTTGAAGACAATAAATATTTTCTGCATTTAGGTCAAGGTGAAAGGCAGATGCAATGGCTTTTCCATCTGATTTCTATTTTTGATAAATACCGTAACGATTCTGCTGCAAGATTCAGAGGTCGTTAGAAAGCAGCATTACTAATCTAGATGGAAACAAATTTCAACCTGGGCCAGTCATATATCTTAAAGCTCGTAAACACATTGCAGCCAATTACCTTGATAAGCTTTACATGATAAGAGCAATTACAAAATATCTGGAAGAATTGATGTGCTGGAGGTAATTATTTTAATTTTTTCACACCTAGATACTGAGTCAGAATATGAGATGTATATATTTCAGTCAGCAGTTCTTTCTTCTGGAGATATATATTAATTTGTTTTCTCACTCAGTAAATAAACATATTAGTTGTATTTTTTAGATATTGTGCTAAAAGTGGGTACTATAGGACATACCAAAAAGTAAGTACCAACTCTATGCTAAAGAGTATGCACTCTAGTAGAAGAGATGAAGCTTATACATAAATAATGGTAACACAGCACAAAATGGAGTAAGTACTGTAAGAGGTGTACCAACTTCCCTTACATGTGGCCATTTGAAATGAAGAGAGCATTTCCAGTGAGAAAAAGCTCTGGAAAAATGTCAAATTGAAGCTAGATCCTCACCTTGGATAAGGGTAGCAGGGGGTAGGGAAAGAAGGCACCCTTGAGAGAAAGAAAGCAGTCCAGGCTGAGAGATGGTGTTGAAGACAAGAAGACTGGCAAGCATGGCACACACACAGGAAACACTGACAGCACAGTGTGGGCCAAAGGGAGAGAGTATACCAGTGAGGGCAGGGGAAGAAAGCTGGGAAGGCTGGCCCAGAGCCAGGTCATTCATGGGGGAAGCTTGGCAAAGAGGAAAGCTGAGGAGGTTGAACTTTATTAATAAGCACTGAACTTTAAGGTTTTGGAGAATAAAATAGCATGCAGGTATGAAGCTTAATTGGTCAGCAGTATGATGAATAGGTGGGAAAGGTGAAAGAACTGAGGCAGGAGAACCAGCGAGGCAGCCAGTGGAGGTGAGAACTAATGAAGGGATGAACTAAAGCAGAGGCAATAGGAGTGGATGGTGCAGTGGGTTTTAGAGTCTGCAACCTAAGAGTGGTGGTAGGCTGGGCAGAGAAAAGGGGTAGTGGAAAGGGAGATGCCGAAGACAAAATGCACGTGTGAGAAAATGTTGAGGAATGTCAAGTGAGGGTGAAGGCAGGGCACAGAGAGAGTAGACTGGGTTTCACAAGTACAATAGGAGTGCTGGCAACCAGCTAAGATTGAGGACAGGGAGCACAATCAGGGATTGGACAGAGAAGGAAAAAAGTTTAGAATGACCAATATGGAGAATAGATTGACCAATTAGGAAAACAATGTGCGGATTGTCAGGTGATTGAATATGCCTCATTCAAAAGCAGCATGAAGTTGCTAAAAACCATTAAGAAAAGTGCGTAAACAGGCTGTGGTAGATTAGGAATTAAAAAAAACTTTGTGGAGTAAATATAGACAGTTTCACTTAAAGCAGTAACACCCTGAAAGTCAAAAAATTAGAAAACAATTTAATCTTTTGGTATAAATGAAGTTAATTTTTATGTGAATATTTTCTTATTAAATAAGCAGTCAATGTGTATGTATATAAAATACATACACACTTCATATTATATTATTATATGTGTATGTATAAAATAGAGCAAGCTTTGCTTCACTGTTAAGTGACGTATTAAGTGACTCTTGTACACAATATACATTTTCTTTCTACATAAAACTCCCTCTTCACAAGTGAAGAGCATGGCCAGTGCACAGCAGTGATGATGCATTTATGAAAAGTTCTCTGAAACCACCTGCTCAAAATGAGGTATGGAAGGGAAACGTCTTCCTCCTCTTCATAGAGTTGGACGTTAATGAAACTCCTTTTGGCCTAGTGATTCCACTTCTGGGAATGTATCCTAAGAATCCTGAAACACCAATTCAAAAGAATATAAACAAGCACCCCTATGTTCATAGCAGCATTATTGACAATGGCCAAGATCTGGAAACAGTGTCAGAGACCATCAGGAGATGAGTGGATACAAAAGTGGTGGTACATTTACACAGTGGAATACTACACAGCAGCACACAAGGGGGAACTCTTACCTTTGAGACAGCATAGATGGACCTGGAGACTATTATGCTAAGTGAAATAAGCCAGTCAGTGAAAGATGTACATATACCATATGATCTCAATTATATGTAGAATCTAGTGAACAAAATAAACTGATGAACAAAATAAAATCAGAGGCATAGAATCACGGAATAGACTGACAGCTGTGAGAGGGGAGGGGGGACTGGTTATAAGAAAGTGAAGGGATTAACCAAAGAACATATAGGCATGACATATATGGACAATGGTGGGGGGATTGCCTGAGGGAGTGTGAGAGTAGGGGATTTGGGTGGAGGGAGGAATGGGGTGGATGAGACAACTGTAATAGTATAAACAATAAAATATTTTTTAAAATTCTTCTGCCTTTCTCTGGGAAGTAAAAGATTAGCTTAGAAGATCTGGGCTGCTCAAACCCTGCGCATTTCCAAGGTCTGCAGGCCTGGCTTTTGCTTCCCAAGGCTAGGTAAGCTTCCAGGTTGGAAACACTGCAAGTGTTGCACATGACCTTGCTAGGAGAATTCCACACCAGTTACATGGCCTCACTGGCACAGAACAACTGGAAGCTTGCTCCTAGTTCCTCCTGAGCTCTGCCCTATGCACCTTTTTCCTTTGCTAATTCTAATCTGTATTCTTTCACTATAATAAACTGTAACTGAGTATAACCAGTCTCTGAGTTCTGTGAGTCCTTCTAGTGAAACCATGAACCTGGCAGTGGTCTTACGGAGCCCCAACACACTCTAACACTTTTCATTCCACCTCCTTAATTTGGTTTTTCATCACAGCACCTAACACTACTGAAATTATTCAATTACATTGTGCATTAGAATATGCCTTATCATATTGTACATATTTTTCATATTATATCAATAGTACTCTCTTCCTGTGTCCCCTCCCCCCCACATACACAATTAAATGTAGATTTCCTTGTCCTTTTCATTGTTAATCTCTAGCACTCACAACAGTACCTAGCACATAATAGGTATTCTTGTAAGTATTTGAGGAATGAATGAAACAGAAATATATTATTAGATCGCAAAAGAAAAAGCATTATCTAGTTTACCTAGCATCATCTCTATGGCCAAATAGACCTCCACAATAGAAAAAAGTAAACCTCAGTCGCCTAACAACTTTTAGCTTGGCTGTCAGCACCTGTGGCAATTATCAGTGTACTTGATTTTCCTATTCCTGCAAGGAAAAGCCCATCCAAAGTGCTTAGGTTAAACAGAATGGGGAATGAATAGGATTAAACAAATGGCCAAAATAATTATTAAATAATTAATTAAAATGTGAGTAAAATCCCTGTTAAAAGAATAAGCCAATGAGTTAATAATTCTCCCCAGGATTCTATTATGTAGAGTTATTATAATTTCTCTCCTTCACTTGGTGAACCTCCAGTTATTGTTCAAGACCCAGCTGGAAGCTTGACCCTTCCTACCTCACTGTGGGGTCTTTTACAGCTCTTCCAAAACGTGCTTCCCTCAGTGCTCCCAAAGAGCTCCTTACATCTCACCTGACCACAAGTCACATCGTATGCACAAGGTGTGTGTTTACCTGTCCCCCTAATGTACAAGAGTCTGAGATCATCATGGTGAGGATAGTATTTAATTGATGGTTCTGGTCTGCTAGAATTCTCCTATGTCCTGGCACACAGAAGGAACTCACTAAATGTTAAATGCATAAATGAGCTAATGAATGAATAAGTAAAAGAACAGATGAATACACACAGATGTTGGGCTTAAGAAGACAATCACTAGGTAAGAGAAATTATACACAGCTCTGTTTGCAAGGTCCTTAAAAAAATTCTTCCTCTTAAGAGATTTAATGAGCAAATGTTGAAGCAAATTTAACCTATGAGAAGTCTGCATTTTTCTAGGCACCAAACCCTCATAGGACTGATATTGTGAGGGTGAATAATAACATATATTGTCTATTCCCTGGTACATGGAAGGGTAATAACAGAAAATACTCGGGTTAGCTACCATTTATAAAGCTATAGTTATCTTTCTCAAAGATATCTGGATTTTTAAATTAGGTTCTTACACCTGAAAAAACAAAAAAAAAATAGTACCCTATTTTCAAAAAATCAGAATTAACTTTTGTTATTATGTATAGTCTGAACCCAAGTAAAATTGTCAGGATGGTGGCTAGGGAGTCCAGCAGTACTAAAAATAAGAGTCAACTTCAAAATATGCAGGGATTAATCTACCAACCATCAAATCTAGGGTACCTTTACTTTCTGAAGTAGTCTTTCTAGAAGGGTTGTTTGAAAAAGGTAGTCATTTCTCTCAACCAATATTTATGAAGCATCTACATGGGAGATGCTTTGTACTAAGCTCCGTGAGGGCAACAGAGATAAATAAGCCAGGGTCACGTCTCTCAAGGAATTTTCCATAAAGCAATTTTTTTCAGATGTCAAAAAGGGAGGAACACAATCACTACACAAAGAAATAAGATAGCCTGGAACAGAGAATCACACACTAACTCTTGTTTTAGTTGTAAAAGCTATGCTCAAAGTGATTTATTTGTGAGACTCTCATTTCCATCTGAATTCCTGCTTTGAGAACCAAAGATCATTTCATGGGGAAAACCATGCACAGATATCATGTTCTCTCTAGTTTCCATCCCCCCATTATCACCAGATGATAGAAGCAGGATTTAAAAAAAAAAAAAAGAATGTGTGTCATTTATAACCCAAGTGAGCTCACCTCTGAATTGTAGTGGGGTCTTAAAAGAAGGCTGTCATGGGAAAGACAGTAAACTGGAGAGAGCTGGCTGTGGCTACTGAAACCGACAAAGCTGCAGAACGGGCCCCTGAAGGTCATGGCACAAGATTCTCCTAGCGGCAGTTCTATCCACCCCAGCTGAAGTTGAGAGTGTAGCTACAGGGAGCGGCCTGCGGACTCTAGCAGGAAGAGATGGGAGTAACACCTGAAATGTAGTATGTGTTTGCTATACCCATAGAAGTGCAGAAAAACTTAATCTTCAAAAGCATGCTCTAAAAATTGTATTTAATGGATGATAAAATGGACTTTTAGAAGTCAACTATTTTACCTAAGGTCATGTAAGTAGGAAATGGAAAGAAGTAGGAAATCATCCTCTTTGATTCTGTAACCTGTACTTCCGCCGAAGATGGAGACTTAGATGAGGGGTCAGAAACTCAAATGGGCTGATTTGCAAGGCCAGAACTCCAGTTCCGACTGATTCATAAGGTGGAAACCTTGTCACAATGGCAAGTATGGAAAAGCCAGAGAAAAACATGTTATTCACTGGGCATAAATATCTAGAACCTGTAAATTTAGGGCAAAAAAAAAAAAAAAAAGAACAATTTTAATTCCCCAGAAGTAAGTTCCAATGAAAACAGGAATAAAGGAGATAAAACTGAATACAGCATAGTATGAAAAATATTTTCCTTTAGTTGTTTAACACTGAAAAACCAGAAGTAAATACAGACTTTATCTCCTCTTTTAAACATCTTTAAAAATTAGATTCTCTTATGGAATGGTTCAGCAAAACCTATGTGGCGAAAGAGAACAGACAGGGGAGCCAATTAAGGTGCGAAACCCTGGAAATCAGTAATCTCATCAAGCTGATGAGAAGTCAAAAGAGAGACTGAACACACACACACAAGAAAACCATTAGCTTTCATTGAATCCAAGATGCTATCATAAGTCTTCATAAAGAAGCTAAATTTATAAACTGGCTTTTTTTTACCTCTTTCTTAGAAAAAAATGATAAAAGATGCACAGAGAAAAGGTATAAATATTACACAGTGGAATTTTAGTTTTAGTCCCTGTTAAACAACCACTGAGCTTTGCAAAATGGCTTCGGTTCCCAACATACTTTTCATCCACCACCTCACTTAAATCTGGGGAGAAAAAGCTACCATTTCGCCACTAGATGGCGCTGTCACAAATTGGGATAGACAGTACTCTGGGAACCCTAAACTTACAACAATTTAGAGAAAAGGCAATAAAGATTAAATATACACCAAAATACAATAAACATTAGAGTGATTCAGAGAACGGTACAACAAACAAACAAAATATACTGAAATAGTACTGTCCCACGGGGACATACATTACTAGAGATTCTATTTTATGACTAGATTCTCTCTAAATACACTAAGATATAATATCACTTGTTCAACATTTTTTGGGTCCCAATATTTTTCCTTCAAGTTATTGAAAGTCAATATTTAACAAACACATTTTCTGCCAACTTTTAACATGTTATCATCCTCTGAAGAAACAAGTCTAGAAGTAATTTGTCTTTTTGGCAATATTTATCAGGATTTTGACACAAAACCTGAATTATTATTGAAAGTAAATAGGAAATCAAGGACTCAGATGTCTTGAATTTTTTCAGGTGCTCTCAAGGTTAACATGTACTCTGTGGCAATGAGAAGGCGGATAAATAAAGGCTATCTGGTGTCACATAATCTGTAATATTTCCTATAACTGTGACTATTTCTTAAATAAAAAATTTCAGCTGACAAACTTAATTTCCCCTTTGGGTTTTGTTTATACATTGGCATCTCTGGTGTCACATAAATGAACACAAAACTAGGGACTCCAGGTCTTACTACTTCACTTTTTGACACTTGATCTGTCATTTACAGCTGTGAACTTACCATAAGATCTTTACATCATAAAAAATTATATATACATTACATACACACACATAAACACACATATATACACATACACATATACATATATGTCCACTAAAAAAATCTCAACTTGGGGAAGAAAAAAATATGGAACTAATAGAATTCCAGTCAGGAAGTTTCTGAAACACCTACTGGGACAACATGGAAGACAGCAAGTTCCATCTTCACACAGCTGGCTGTGTTTGAAAGAACCACAGGAAATGAAGCAGCTTCCAACCTGTCAGGCATTTCCAAAAGGCAAATGGAGCAAGCCCTTGCGGATTGAGGAATCTCATTTGAGGTGGCACAGCAAAGCTGAAACCTGGCTTTGGCCCAACAGCTTCAGCCTTGGGTGAATGGGTATGTATGTGTGTACGTACGTATGTGAGTATATAAAAAAGACACAGGGAGAGCCAATAGATGTGATATGAACTCCACAGACATTCTGGTCTAAATTTAAACAGGAAATAAAGTTAGGTCATTGTTGGTCAGGGCAAAGGTGACAATCACAATAATTTTGCAAAACACACTCAAATGAGGAAACAGAGGGTGACGAGGATGGACAGTCTACCAAAACAATCCAAAAAAATTGTTTGTAATAAACATCCCAGGCCCAGAGAAAGGCTGTGAAACCTAGAAAAAATGTTTCCATCCTTTAGCTACGCCTTTGTTATGGAGGTCTGGACTGTAATTAGGACTCTTCTGAACCGAAGGTGAGCAGGGCTATTTGTGAGCATCTGCTTCTGTTCTAGGGGAAATGGCCCGGTCAGTCACTGAGAGTCTGACTTCTTCCAGAGCGTTACCATTTCTCCACAGTTGTTTGTTCTGAGAATACAGATGGACCAAGGAAAATGTGAAACCCCACAGAAGCATTCCTTTCACAATGAGCCTCTACACTGAAGCATATAATATTTGACAGCCTTTTGTGAGTAGCAGAGTCCATGGATTTTTTTTTTCTCCGGCAGTGATATCCTTTCACCTCATTATAAAATATAACCTGTCAAAGCTAAATTGAGGAGTTTTTTCAATGGGGCTGGAAAACTCATCTTTAATTACTGTATAGGAGAGTGCTTCTGAATTATCAACTATGCAGAAAAAGGCTGAAAGGCAATCTGATCACTGTAAGAAACAGATACTCCTTGATAAAAAAGCCATGTTGTGGAGTTTTCCGTTTCTCAGGTGGTGGTGCTTTGATACAGGTGGCTTTGAAATCCACGTGAGATGAACAACAAAAAGAAGCACTTTCACTGGTCTAGGAGTGCTGTGTGCACACTTCCCTGTCCGTGCATAGATTGCTTCCAAGGATTTTGTTAGGTCACCAGTCTTATATTGTAAATACCTAGATGTGCATTCCAAGACAATTTCTAATGGAGTTTTCCTTATATCAGCTTACTGTATTGGTTACTACTATAAATTGTGACAGACCTGGTTCCAAACTCAAGCTCTGCCACTAACCAGCTGATGACCTTTGCAATTTCTACCTCTCTCAAACTTCAGTTATCTTTCTTATCTGCAAAAGAAAGAGAATCATCACATCTACATCATATAACTTTTAAGATTAATAAGATAATGAAAGTGAAGGGTTTAGCAAAGTACTTAGCATATTATAGCCATTCAATAAATGGTAGCTATTATTACTAAAAATATTCAGCACTGAACTTTGATGGTTTTGGCTGCAAATGAAAATTACATTGTCAGTGCCGGACTGAGTATTAGATAGAAGGGCATAGGATGAAGAAAACCTCAGGTGTATAACTTTCAGATGCATAGACAGAACAGTGGTTATAAAGGAGCCAAACGAATACACCCTTGAACATCTGACCTACTGAGTCTTATTTTACTCTAAAGTCACTTTCTTTGTTTTTTTTAAAGATTTTTTAAAAATATCTTTTAAATTTATTTTTAGAGACAGAGGAAGGGAGGGAGAAAGAGAGGGAGAGAAACATCAATCCACTGCATCTCTCACACCCCCAGCTGGGGACCTGGCCTACAACTCAGGCATATGTCCTGACCAGGACTGAACCAGAGACCTTTTGGTTCACAGGCTGGTGCTCAATCCACTGAGCCACACACCAGCCAGGGCATGAGTTCTAGTTTAATTAATGTTCTCTCAAAGTCAATATCCCCAGTCAATCAAAAAAAAAAAAAAGTTTCCCATGGACAAATGACTCTGGGCAATACCACATATATCTCAACCTTGGAAATTCACAGGGCACGTTAGCATATTAAGGGCTTTAAGAAGTCCAGCAGTGGAGAAACCATCTTTACTCCGACTGACACAGATCCCCTAAACCTACCTGATGGTGCAACTTTCTTTTTCATCTGATGACTACTGATGCACCATTAATTTATTGAGTACTATTACATGCCAGCCACAGTGCCAAGCATTCTACATGTATTAACTCATTAAATCACAATAAACACACTTGAGATAGGTACCATTATTAATTCTATTTATATGTCCAGGATTACTCAGCTAGTAGCTGACAGCAGGATTCAAACCCCAGCACTAACACCAGAGTCCCATTCTGAACCAACACTTTATACCTCTTCTCACAATGTTACAAATAACAGAAAACTAAGCAGAACTAACTGGGCCAATAAAACAGTCCCCTTTAACTAAAAAGCAGTGTGATCTTTAGGCTCTGGAGGTAGGAATTCCAGTCTCTGAACCCACTCACCTCAGCCTCGCTCCCTGCGTCGGCTTTGTCCTCACGTGGGCTGACTTGCCTCATGGTGGCCTCTCCCACGGAGTCCTCATCTACCTCCAAAGAGCAGAGGAAGCTGCCTCTCCCCAACCATCAGAAACAACTGCTGGTTTCTTGTGATTAAGTCACAAGCCCTCGTGAGCCAGGGAAATGTGGTGTGCTTCAGGTTTGGTTCTTCAGCTGATCAGGGTGTGGTAGACCAGCTGAGGCCAATCAGGGCCCATTGCTGAAGCTGAGAGGAAGACCAATTCCAGGCAAACCACATAACAGGAAAATAGGCTCCTTCTAGGAAAGAGAAAGGGGAAATGGAGTTCTCTAGTTTGTGCTTTGAATAATAGGATTCTCATTGAAATTTGATACAAGTGTTTGTGGAATACACTTTCTAAGATACCACTCCATGTTTTTAAAAATTCCTTAGCCCCCTGATGTCCAATAAAAAAAAAAAAGAGGGAAATCAAAAGGGAATTAAGGAAACTAAAATCATTGAAGAAAGACAACATACTGAAGCTGTAACTTTGCCCTGACAATTTTGGATCTTCTATTCATCAATTCTGATGGTACCTAGAATAGAAATGGACTATAGAACTACTTTGACAAATTTGGGGGGGAAAATCCGAAGCAGAACAGGCTTACTAAACTTTTCCTTGGCCAAATAGAAATGTCTATGAAATCTATTTATATAAAAATAATTAAGGATGTTCCTTAGAGCTTATGGCAATATAGAGAATAAAAGTAAAGTCACCAGCCCCTTGCCTGTACTCCCCATTCCCTTTCCCAGAGGTTGCCAGTCTGGTACATATATTCCTAAGCTTTCCAAACTTTCTCTACCTTCACATATGCACATGTAAAAATATACTTTTGTGACATAAATGGGAACATGTCATTCCTTTGTTTTCTCATTCAAATGTACACTAAATAACTCTTCATCAGTACAAAGAGAATTTTATCATTACAAAGAGAACTTCATTCTTTTTAACTGCTCTATAGGATGTCACAGTATGGGTGAACCATCAGTTAAGTTTTTCCACTGTTCACTGACATTTAATAGTTTCTAATATTTTACTTAAAAAAAAAAGCTCAAACGGCCTTTGCTGCACATGCTACTTTGTACACATGTAACCCACCAGTGAAATTGCTTGTTTAAAAGGGTTTGAGCACTTTAAATTTTGATAGAATTTGTCAAAATGGCTGTTCCAATTTACACACTCATCAACAGCATCTGAGAGTACCTGTTTCCCCACTGGATATTAGCAGCCGGTTTGCATTCAGTTTCAAAGAGTAATCAGCGGGACTCTGGTTGACTCTGTGATGGAAGTGGCTCCCTGAGAGCTCTAAGAATGTATCATTAGACACAAAAGAAAACAATTACTTGATGCGAACCCACTCTGTGATTGGTATTACAATAATAAAGGAAACCCTCTTGATTGAACAGCTACTTACCTTAGACTTTAAAGACATTAACCACCTGCTTTACAGTGTTTTTAAAAGGTCAATAAAGGTCACTTATCCCCATTTTGCAGATGCAAATTTTGAAGCATGAAAAAAGTAAGTAAAAGTTTCTATTAGGCTGTGTACAAGAATAGACAAGAACCCAGATTTTTTGAGTCCCCACTTCTTCATTTCCTGGTGATGAGGCAGCCTTTAAATTCAGAAACAAAATACTGACCCCTTGAACCTAGGCAAAGTCCAGCTACTTGCATTAAAAACACATTTCTGCTTTAACTTCCGCTTCACTGCACAACGTTTTAAAAATACACTGCAGTCCATCCCAACGAACCTTCAAATTCAGTTCCTAGACACATGGTAGCTTCTGTTCTCCTCAGCAAAGACTAGTAGTATTCTTCTACTGCCTGACCCTGGTGATCCAAAGGGAAATGAGCAGAAAATAAGGTGTCATCTGAAGAACTCAATATTTACTTTTCTCTATGCACATGAATAGAATTATGGAAAAATTCACAGGCTTGTGAACTTGAAATCTCTGTACAGTAGGCAGCAGGGACATTGGCAACTTACTCAGAGCATTTATGAGATCATCACTTTGAGCTTGGCCCCTAATATATGTCCCAGAAGGAAACCATGTGGGCTTCAATGCATGTCCTGTTCCCTTGAAGAGAAGTCACAACTTACCCAAACACACTTGTTCACAGACAATCTAAGTGAAATATCCAGACTGATGACAGCTGGCCCAGGAAACACAAGAACACCCCGTCACATCTGGGAGCAAGTTACTTGCAAACTTTGAGGTGAGTACTTGGTTGTTTTTTACATTTCAATCTCAGGTCAGTGAATTGTAATGGCATCAATAGAAATTTAAAGCAGTTGGAATGACAAAGTGGCTTTCCAGGCCAGAAATGACCTTTTTTCTTAAAGTATTTAGTAATACTTAGATAGTTTAAGAGTAAATGTCAGTAATCTTATTTTCTACAAAGACTCTCTGGTCTCCCTCCTACCTTCTTCAGCACCTGACTTGGAGGCACAGTGCTATCCACCCTGATCCAGGCTTCCCCAGCCTCCAGTATTCCTTCTATAGTTTTGACACATTTGTCACAACAGCTAAGGTTTGGGAAGACAGGTGAAACAATTTCATGAGGCTTGTTATGACTCACACGGCCCTTGTGTAGTCCTCTTAACATCCTTTGTTCCCATCCTCCCAATAAAACATGAGCACCAGCCGTTTCCCTTGCACAGTGTGAGCCAGAAAGCCTGGAGCCTCTGAGCTCCAGTTCCAGTCTACAAATCATTAAAGCAGATGATATTGTTCTGTACATCACGCCTTTCATGCCAACTTCTAAATGAGGGTGAAAGACTACAGTGATGACAATGATCTATCACTGTAACCTCTTTTCATAAAGATACCCCTTTGAATGAAAATACCTCTTCCAATAAATTTAGAGAGAATGTTGAGGTCTCGGTACCATGTGGAGAGGGGCTTGGAAGTATAGCTGAGAAGGAAGGGGATGACCAGGGAAAATGAAGTGGGGCAGAGAACAAGGACAATAAAAAATATATATTTGGTTTTCTGAGCATATTTATCCTGCTGTTCTGTCTCCTACTAAGATCTATAGATCTGCTGTTCCTTAGAAGTTGTCTGATAACTCCAACTGTTTTCTCCAGTTTAAATAGCTCAAACTGATGGGTCCTGAGTTAGGATGGGAACATCTGTGCTTCAATGTGTCTATAGGAGACAAGCATAATGACAACTTGTATTTTCAGAGGGTCTTTCTCTCAAAGATCAAGGTATTTTATAGGTTTGATCTAATTATTCCTCCACAACATCCATGGCATCTGGAAGAAAGCAGGGGACAGAGCAGTGAGTTTTATGGGGGTGGGAGTAAAAATACTATCATTACCTTTTGCCTGGGGAAAATAAAACACAAAAATGTTCATTAAAATGCCCTAAGTCAAGATTTTTTTTTAAATTTTAGCTGCTCTGCCCTTTTATTCAAATAAAAACTGATGCTAAACAATAACACAAATAGTAAAAACAAACCCCTCCCTTTTAGCTTAAACTGTCTCAAGGCTCTGCCCACCTGATTTTTTCTCTACCACACCCTGTCTTCACAAACTCCACAGAGCTCAGGATTTTTTAATAATCACTTTTCTAGATGAGGCAACAAAGAATCTTCCAGCATAGAATATGAACCACTCTCTAAAATTGTACCCCAAACAAGCAACACAAACTCTTAAGGATGACAAAGAGCCAGCCTCTGTTGCTACAAGGGAGAGGTGCAAAGCGTGTCCTCCAGAGACTTTCCTATGTGCAGTGTAGCAAATCCTTGCAACATGTTCTCCTTTGGGGAAAAATAGGCTCCGGTTACCCGAGGCATTCTCAAAACTCAGACCGACCTCATCGACGTGACTCACTATTACCATCTCTTCTATCGTTATCACAGACTCTAAGGACACACATTTTTCCAAAGAGCATCTGCAAACACCATTTTTAGACTTTCACATTAGACAGGCAGAAGCCCCACCCTTCCTGTAATGTTTGCCTCTTCTCAGGATACGAGGGCAGTGTTGGTGGTAACAGCAAGTACATGTGTGCAGGTGAGGGGATATGAGCTAAAATATAGTCCTATAGATCTGTTGTGACCAAGCAGAAAATATCTTTCTGTGAAAACTAGTGGTGTGACTGACTGGACCAGATCTCAAGGAATCCACATCCCCTCTTGGTGCCAAGGAAAGATTTGTGCCCTAGAATGAAAGCAATGAGGCAAATATGTGTCCAATTCTGTGGAAAAACAATCGAAGTGTCTTCCTCATGTGTTTTTTTTCCGCCCTACAGAATGCATGTTTAGCCATATCTTACATGTCTTCTCCACCCAGAGTGACCTCCAAATGTGTGCTTAAAAAATACACCAAAACATTAAGGGTAAAGTTAGCTTATGTTTTTGTCTGTTGCTGTTCCTACCAATGCTAAAATTTTTTTAAAGTTCTTCATTGGTAATAATGCCTCATTTTTCCATGATTTTTGGTAGGAAATTCAACATGCCTTGTAGTCCATGGGTAATGCTCCATCTTAAACTAAGCCTGTCACCAGTAGACAAAAGTAGAGGCAAAAGAAGAGATACTGCATAGAAAGGAAAGCAAGAGATCAAGTGGGAGAATATTCGAAAAGAAACTGAGTGTGGAGAAAAGGATGAGAAGAAGGAGAAAGAAGTGTTTTTGGAAGGATCAAGTGCCCAGGAATGTTACCATGACATCGGGGGAGCCTAGCCAGTAAGTGGTTACAGATCACCAATCAGATGTTGAAAAAGGAGACTACTCTTCTATATCTACACTTCTATACAAAAGAATTAGGGAGATTATGCTATTTTCACAGAATGTTGTCATTATAAAATAATAATATTTTTTAAATTAAAGGAAAATAGACTTCCGTAGCCCTGAGGTTATCGTTAGCATTTGTCCTGAGGTTATTGATTAAGTAATTTTTCTTCATGCCATTTCGGCTCCTCAAACCCACAGCAGGTCCGTAATAGAATTGGGATTGAAATCCATTCAGTAGTAGATTATTACTAGATCTTGAGGGCTTTTTAATTCTCCTAACAATTAATTAGTGGTCTGTAACTAGGGTAGGCAACCCTGACACAGTGGGGACACTGCCTGACTGTTATCAGCTCTGGTAGTCTGTATGTTCTTGTATATCCAGCTCCTATACTGCCTGACACAGGAGATCTGAGTAGGCCATTGTATTAGGGTTCTCCAGTGAAACAGAACCAATAGGATATATTATAATTATATAGCGAATCTCCTTATATCTCTATATATTTTATACACACATAATATGAAATATATACACATATGCATATCAAACATACAGATACAGGTCTAAAGAGATTCATTATAAGGAATCGGCTTGCATGATTATGGAGACGGAGAAGTCCAATGATCTGCTGTGTGCGAGCTGAAGACACAGAAAAACGAGTGGTGTAATTCTAAGAATGTGTGGGCCAGTGGTCTAAATCCCAATCCAAGGACAGAAGAAGACTGATGTTCAGCTGAAGCAATCAGTCAAAGAAGCAAATTCTCCTTCTCTCCTTTTTTCTCCCTTCAAAGAACAGGAGGATGTCAATCTCATTGGGTAGAATGATCTGCTTTACTCAGTCTACCAACTCAAATGCTAACCTCATCCCGAAACCCTAATTGGCACACCAAGAAATAATGTTTAGCCAGATAGCTGGACACCCTGTAATCCAGTTAATTTCTCCAGTTAATTTTATTAACATAAAGTTAACCATCTCAGTCAGTTTTTCACCATCCACAAGGGTGGACAGATTAGTAACTGCTTCACTTACACCCAGTCCTCAATGTTTATATGTAGCACTACACCATGGTCAAAGACTTCTGACCAGGCTAGCTGGGATGATCTGACTTGATGCACAGAGCAGTGATTGAAAGAAAGGTCAGGGGCCACTCCTCAAAAGGCTCGGCTGTTATTTTGAATTTCATGGGCTTCTTTCTAGAATAATACCATTACCTAATCAAAGAACTGTCAAAATATCTGCACCATAGATCTTATATAGCCTCTATCTTACATGATAGAGGCTTTGAAATAGAATTATAAAACTTCATGTTTTATATAATTCATTTTATATATAATTCATGTCTGTGGTCATAGAAGATAATAATAGTTGAAGTGAGTGTTGGATTCTACATGTTTGGATTGGGAAATTCCTTGTCTGCACAGATTTTTCGATAGGTTGGTTTTCCAATAAAATGTTGTGGCAGAGCGCTGCAGGTCAGCAGGTACAGCTACTAGACACAGAGCATGGAACATCAGGTCACAGACAAGGAGCAGTATTCAAGAAAATCACAAATTCAGAGAAGCCACTCAAGGGCAATGATAAATTGGTGGCAGGCATTTTAAAGAATGCATTGAAAAGGAAGCAAAACTTTGGAAATGAAGTCAATTTAGACTTTAAAGTTAATAAAGTGAACTTTGAGCAATTTCCAACTATAAAGTTAAGAAATTTCTTAATTAACATTAACAGCCATGATTCAAGGAAATAATTATTTTTATAGAATAGCATAAAAAACAGGATCATATGTTGAGAAAGAATTCAGGGCAACAAAAACAGATAAATACCAGAATGGATGCATTTTCCTTACGATCACTCAGTTAAGCATTTCACTGATTCTTAAAGAAGTAAAGTTAGTGATTGGTATAGAGTCCAGATGTAGAAAACTTATGATTTGCATATCTGCATTCATGAAGAAATCAACTCTATGCTAAGTGGAGTGCAATTTCCATTTGATAATGTATGTTTAATCATTCTCAAACTTTTTATTTTCATTATAAAAACTCAGGATAAGGACCCTTTCTTTTTCTTGTCTTTCCTTCTCAAGCATCTTAATTTATCAACCCATAAATGCCAGGGGATTGATCTTTATGCCTCTTCTAACATACGTGCAATGCTTATGGGTTATCTCAATAACTCCTATATTTGTTTCCCCAATGTGACATACACAGAAAAGTACTCCCAGATCCCCTTTGAAGGTAGGACTTCCTATGCCAAACTGTAGATAACCTTTAGCATATGCCTCAGTTACAGACACCCACTCCACCGAGATTATGACCTTCCCAGAACAGCCTACCTCTGGTAACTGAAGTAAAAGTGTAAAAGCTAGCCTTTCCAGTCCTTTGTGAGATAATCTTAATGGGCTCTATTTTCTTGAGAGCTTTCCACTGGATTGACCAAAGCCATGTCAGGTTCACATCAAAGTTTGACTTCTCACTCTGCTCAATGATGCTTAATCTTTAATAAATATTTTGCACCCAAAATTCCATCTCAGAGTCTGCTTCCAGAAAAAAGCAAGCATAATTCTCTTTATGACACGTATCTTCAACTTAGAGATCAATTAATAGAGATAACTAATAAAAGCTAATATTCATAAAAAGCAAAGTATAGAGAATACATAAGCCATGATTAAGAATCTTAAGAAAAAATAAAACAGAAGAATTATATCAAAAATGTTTAAGTATTAAAGTTATTGCAATAATTAATATATTTTAAGAAATAAAGAATTTAAAGTATGAATAATGAACTAAAAATGATCAGAAATAATCATATTTGGAAAAGAACTAAATGGAACTTACAAAAAACAAAACTAAATAAAATTTTAAAAGCTCAGTAAATAAGCTAATCTATATAGTTGAAGAGAGATTTAGAGAACTAGAATATAAAAACAAAAAAACAAATGATTATACAGCATAAAGGTAAAAAAAGGAAAACAAAAAAAAGAGAAAAAATTCTATAGAATAAAGTCAGAATGTCTAATATATATTTAGTTTTTTAGGAGAGATTTTTTTTTTAATGGGGAAAGTACAGTACTTAATGAGACTGTCCTAAGAATTCCCTAGAGCTGATTAATAACAAAAAACCCCATTTTGAAGTAGAATGTGAATAACAACGAGGACATATTAAAGGAAATGTAGACAAAAGGCATACAACTGTAATTGAATAACAATAAAAAAATTTTAAAAAATAAAGGAAATGTATACCTAGCCTAATAGTTTTGAAACTGCCAGACAAAAGCTAAAGATAAAATCCTAAAAGTAATCAGACAGAAAATGAGGATTACAAGTGAATGAATGATAAGACAGATAAGATGGATACCTGGCTTCTTAAATTAAAAAGGAAAGCAGGAACAAAATAAAATGGGAAACACCTTTGAAGAATTTAGAGAAAAACCCAACAACCCAGAGCTCGGTACCAGTGAAACTTTCGTTGAAAAATGAGAGCAAAATGAAACTAAGAGTGCTTAGCACCAATATGTTCTCAGTAAAGACATTTCTAAAGGTTTCCTTCATACTTTATCTGTGTCTATGAGTTTTTGTGGGTTTTTTTGCTTAATCCCTTCACTTTTTTCACCCAGCCCCCTAACTCCCCTCCCCTTGAAACCTATGCAATTTTATTAACCAGTGTTACCCCAATAAATTCAATAATTTTAAAAAAGTTAAAAAAAATAAAAGGTCACTTTCAGTAAGAAGCACTAGGATGTCAGAACAGTTTGGAATGTGAGAAGTAATGACAGCACAGAAGGTTGTAAATATGTCACTGGATATTAGTAAAAAAGGACTGAATAAAATACTAATAATGTCTAACAGTTTTTTTAATAAAGAAAAAACTGAAATACAAAACAAAATAGTATGTAAGTCAGAAGGATGATTAAAGTTTTCTAAGCTGCTTTGTACTGTTTGGGATCAGGGCACAGATATAACTTCACTTTATATGGTAATAAGTACGCATGCTTTAATTTCTAGAATTACCCCTAAGAGACTCTATTCAGTAAACAGAGTACATAACACCCAAACTTATAGAAAGGCAAAAAGAAAAAAAATTCAGTCCAAAAGAATATAAGAAGGGAAACCACAGAAGAAACAGAAAAAGTAAGAAAAATACAAAATAAGATGGTAAAAATTCATTCATTCAGATCATTAATCCATATAAATATGTGAACTATGTTCTTCAATTAAAAGAATAAGATTGTCAGAGTACCGTTAGAAAACTTATAAGAGTTATGACTGAAATATACAGGTATAGAAATATGGAAAGGTAGATGATTGAAAAATACACCCCAAGAAAATACGAACCAAAAGGCATTGTGCAAATGTGATGTCATAATATGAAAACACACTTTCAAGCAGAAAGCCTTGCTTGTCAAAGCGTCACTACATAACAATGTAAGGGCCTCTTTATTAAAAAGAGACTAAAGTTCTAAACATTTATGCATAAAATAACTTCAAAATATTTTAAGATGAGAGCAAAAACTAATGAAATTAAAAATAGAAATATAGTAAAAAAGATTTTAAAAATCCAAGCACTGGCTTTTTGAAAAACATAAAATTGACAAATCTTTAGCAAGAGAGATTATGAAGAGAGGAGCACAGATAATCAATAATATGAATGAAACAGTAGATGTGATTAGAAATTCAGCAGATAGTAGGTAAAAACCAGAATATTAAAAATCAGTTTCTACCAGTAAATATAAAAAATTAAACAACATAAACAAGTACATATAAAAATATGCTTCAAAGAAACTCTGAAAACAGAAAAAAACATAATTATATAAACAAAGAAATGGAAACATCTTGAAATAAATTAGGCCTAGATTATTTTATGATAAAGCTCTGCAAAATATTCAAACAACAGATCATTTTAATCTTATACCAACTCTTTCATAAAAGAAAAGGAGGGCACATTTCCCAAATTGTTTTATTATACCAGTATACCAGTATATCTCTGATATCAAAACCAGATAAAAATAACATGAAAAGTGTAAAAAGAAAGTTACAAGCCAACTCAATGATGACATGGATGTAACAGTAACAAAACAACACATAAGTATGAACAACATACTACATCATGACCAATTTGGATTTATTCAAGTAAAGAATAGTTGTTTAAACATTATAAAAAGTTACTCAGAAGAACCAATATGGACACGTAGGTAGACACACTGCACCTCCTCGCACAACCAGAACTGACAGAAAATCGAACAGCAAGGAAGTCCGACACGAAGGAGATAAAAAATAAACATTCATCCAAACCGGTAGGAGGGGCAGAGACGGGCAGCCAGGGCAGAGAGGACTCGCGTGGCTGTGGCGGGACCGAGACTGGCAGAGTGTGGGACCAACGGGGCAGGCAGTCTGACCACTAGTAGACCCTGCAGCCCCACATTCTTGCATAGATAAACCCGGACGAACAGCGGGGAGCGAAGCAGACCATGTAACCCAGGGCTCCAGTGCGGGGGAAATAAAGCCTCAAACCTCTGAGTGAAAACACCCGTCAGTTCCCTTTTCTCTGCATCCTCTCCAACATTTGTTTGTGGATTTGTTTATGTTGGCCACTCTGACTGGTGTGAGATGGTACCTCATTGTGGTTTTAATTTGCATCTCCCTGATGGCTAGTGATGCTGAGCATCTTTTCATATGTCTTTGGGCCCTCTGTATGTCTTCCTTGGAGAGGTGTCTGTTCAAGTCCTTTGCCCATTTTTTAATTGGGTTGTCTTCCTGGAGTGGAGTCGTGTGAGTTCTTTATATATTTTGGAGATCAAGCTCTTGTCTGAGGTATCATTGGCAAATATGTTTTCCCATACTGTTGGTTCTCTTTGTAATTTGGTGCTGTTTTCTTTAGCCATGCAGAAGCTTTTTATTTGGTGAGGCCACTGTGGAAAACAGTATGGACTTTCCTCAGAAAACTAAAAATGGAACTGCCCTTTGACCCAGCAATTCCGCTGCTGGGATTAAACCCTAAGAACCCTGAAATACCAATCCAAAAGAACCTGTGCACCCCAATGTTCATAGCAGCACAATTTACAATAGCCAAGTACTGGAAGCAATCTAAGTGCCCATCAGCAAACGAGTGGATCCAAAAACTATGGTATATTTACACAATGGAATTCTACGCAGCAGAGAGAAAGAAGTAGCTTATACCCTTTGCAACAACATGGATGGAACTGGAGAGCATTATGCTAAGTGAAATAAGCCAGGTGGTGAGGGACAAATACCATATGATCTCACCTTTAACTGGAACATAAGCAATAGAAGAAAAAAGCAAGCAAAATATAACATTGAAGACATTGAAGTTAAGAACACTCTAACAATAGCCAGGGGGGAATGGGGAGGGGACAGTGGGGAGAGCGGTTTACAGGAACTACTATAAAGGACACATGGACAAAATCAAGGGGGATGGTGGGGGTGGGGGAGGGAGGTGGGTTTGGCTGGGGTGGGGTGGAGGGATGGGGAGAAAAGGCATACAACTGTAATTGAATAACAATAAAAATTTAAAAATTTAAAAATTTAAAAAAAGAAAACACCCGTCGGGGTTGGAGCAGCAGCGAGATAAACTCCCAGCCTCACAGGAGAGTTCATTGGAGAGACCCACAGGGGCCTAGAGCATGCACAAGCCCACCCACTCAGGAACCAGCACCAGAGGGGCTCAATTTGATTGTGGGTAGCAGAGGGAGTGACTAAAATCCAGCAGAGAGTGGAGCAGGCGCCATTGCTCCCTCTCGGCCCCTCCCCCATGTACAGCATCACAGCACAGAGACCTGCATTACCCCGCCCCGGGGAACACCTAAAGCTTCGCCCCTTTAAGTAACAGAAGCACCAAGACCAAAACAAATGGCCCAAATGAAAGAACACTTCAAAGCTCCAGAAATAATTCAACTAAGCAGCGAACAGATAGCCAACCTATCAGATGCACAGTTCAAAACACTGGTAATCAAGAAGCTCACAGAATTGGTTGAATTTGGTCGAAAACTAGATGAAAAAATGAAGGCTATGCTGAGACAAAGGAAAATGTACAGGGAACCAATAGTAAGATGAAGGAAACTGGGACTCAAATCAACGGTGTGGACCAGAAGGAAGAAAGAAACATCCAACCAGAAAAGAACGAAGAAACAAGAATTCGGAAAAATGAGGAGAGGCTTAGGAACCTCCAGGACATCTTGAAACGTTCCAACATCCAAATTATAGGGGTGCCAGAAGGAGAAGAGGAAGAACAAACAATTGAAAACTTATTTGAACAAATAATGAAGGAGAACTTCCCTCATCTGGCAAAGGAAATAGACTTCCAGGAAGTCCAGGAAGCTCAGAGAGTCCCAAAGAAGCTGGACCCAAGGAGGAACACACCAAGGCACATCATCATTACATTAGCCAAGATGAAAGAGAAGGAGAGAATCTTAGAAGCAGCAAGAGAAAAGGAGGCAGTTACCTACAAAGGGGTTCCCATAAGACCGTCAGCTGATTTCTCCAAAGAGACCTTACAGGCAAGAAGGGGCTGGAAAGAAGTATTCCAAGTCGTGAAAGGCAAGGACCTACATCCAAGATTACTGTATCCAGCAAAGCTATCATTTAGAATGGAAGGGAAGATAAAGTGCTTTTCAGATAAGGTCAAGTTCAAGGACTTCATCCTCACCAAGCCCTTATTCTATGAAATGTTAAAGGGAGTTACCTAGAAAAAGAAGATCAAAAATAGGAACAGTAAAAATGACAGCAAACTCAGTTATTAACAACCTCACCTAAACCAGAAACAAAAGCAAACTAAGCAAACAACTAGAACAAGAACAGAACCACAGAAATGGAGATCACATGGAGGGTTATCAACAGGGGAGTGGGGGGGGAAGAGGGGGGGGAAGGTACAGAGAATAAGTAGCATAAATGATAGGTGGAAAATAGACAGGGGGAGGGTAAGAATAGTGTAGGAAATGTAGCAGCCAAAGAACTTATGAGTATGACCTATGGACATGAACTATAGGGGGGGAATGTGGGAGGGAGGGGGTGGCAGGATGGAGTTGAGTGAAGGGGGGGAAATGGGACAACTGTAATAGCATAATCAATAAATATATTAAAAAATAATAAAAAATCAAAAAATAAAATAAAATAAAATTGAAGGAGAAATAAATAGCCTCCCAGACCAAAAAAAAAATTTTTTTAAATCAGTTATTCAAATTCATCACTATCAGTATTTAAAATGCAAAAATTTCCACAAATACATAAGAAAATATGTGTCTGAACAAAACTGGGACAAAGAAAAAGGAGAGACATTCACATATGAAGAAATCAAATAGTATTAAAAGCATATAAAACGTTGCTCAACTTTTTAGAAACCAAGTAAATGAAAAGTGAAACTAATTTCATAGCTACTGTATTAACAAAATTTAATAGTTAGACAATACCAAATTTCTGCCAGAAAAAGTTCTTATACAAACTAACAGGGTCAGAAATTCACTCAAATATTATAGAAAATAACTTTCATTATCTTGTAAAGTTTAAGATGAGTATACCCAATTCAATGTACTATACATACCTTAGAAAAAAAACACTTGAGCATGTACTCAGAAACCTGTGTAAAAATATTTATAAACACTGTTTGGAACAGAAAATACTGAAAACTACTCAAATGTTCATGTTCACCAATAGGTGTATTAGGAATTTCCAGAGAAACAGAACCCATAGCGTGTAGACAGATAGATAGACAGACAGACAGACAGACAGCATTATAAAAAACGGGCTCATGTGATTATGGAGACCGAGAAATCCCAGGATCTACTCCAGGTAAGCCAGAGACCCAGGAGAGCTGATGGAACAGTTCTGATCCAAGTCTGAAGATCTGAGAATCCAGACAGCTGGTAATTTCCAATCTGAATGATGACAGGCTAGAAAACCAAGAAAAGCCAATTTTTCAGCTCAAGTCCAAAGGCACAAAAAGACATGCCGCAGCTCATCAGACGTGCAAAAGGAATTCCTTCTTACTCACACTTTTTGTTCTGCTCAGGTGTTGCATTGATTGGATGAGCCCCCACCCCCACCTTAGAGAGGGCAATCTGCTTTACTCAGCCAATTCAAATGCTAACACCATCCAGAAACACCCTCACAAACACTTTCAGCATAAGGTTTGACTGAATATCTGGACACCCTATGGCTCAGTCAAATTGACACATAAAACTAACTATCACAATAGGAAAATGTATAAATGTTGGTTCTTCTTTGTACAATGAAATTAGTGAACTATGCTTACATGATACACTATGAAATCTTACAGACACAATTTCAAGTGGAAAAAAAGGAGAAATCTGCACATTATTTATAGTAGCCAAGACATGGAAACAACCTAAGTGTCCACCAATGGATGAATGGATAAAGAAGTTATGATATAAATATATACATATATTTCCTTCCTTTACATGGCTGACTAAAATACACAATGGGATATTCATCAACTATAAAAAAGAAGGAAATCTTGCCATTTGTGACAACATGGATGTATCTTAAAGGAATTACGCTAAGTGAAATAAGTGAGAAAAAGAAAGACAGATATTGTGTGATTTCACTTATAGATGGAATATAAAAAAGCCAAACTCATAGAAATAAAGAGTAAAACAACAGTTGCCAGGGACTTGGGCAGGGCCAGGGGCCTGGGGAAATGGGAATATGCTGGTCAGAGGGCACAGGCTGCCAGTCAGGACATGGGCCAGTCCTGGGGGTCTGGTGCACGGCACGGCGACTAGAGTTAACAGCACTATATTGCATGTCTGAAAGTTGCTAAGAAAGTAAATTTTAAATGTTCTCACCACACAGAAAATATGTTAATTATGTGAAGTGATGGAGGTGTTAACTAACCTTATTGTAGTAATCATTTCACGATACATATGTATATGAAATCATCATATACACACTTCAAATTTACTCAATGTCAATCGTATCTCAGTAAAGCTGGAGGGAAAGGAAGTTGCCCAGGATACACACTGCTTGAAGATTTTTAGATGGAGTTCAAAACTATGACTATACAATACTTTTAAAAGGGTATTTACAAACACCGTAGTGACAAAGAAAAATAGTAAGTGCTACTCACAAAATTCAAGATGGTGGTCATCTTGGGGGAGAGACAGTTCTCAAAAAAATGTTATCTAGAGACAGCATGTAAAGCATTTCAAAGGTGTTATTGATGTTTTATTTTTTAGGATGGATGTGAGTACACTGGCACTATTCTTTATACCTTACATATAGAGTTATACATACATATATATATATATATGCACAGTAAGTTCTAATTACTCATTATGGTTTTGTTCTATAAAGCCACTGAAAATGCCAAATTAGCAAACACTGAACCATTGCTCCAAGGGGATATACAGAGTACAACTACTGCGAGCCTGCAATCACATTTTTACCAACCCATCAGTGAATAACCTCGTTTCTTATGTTTATGTTTAAAGACACTGTATTTAATATATATTGTGGCTTCATTAGCATTGAACTCATGGCCAACAGCACTATAATTCATGCATGAACAGATCTTCTCTAACACACATATTTTGTCTGCAAGGCACATTACAGCCTCCTCACAATCAGGAACCCTGAAAAACACATCAGCACCACACTTAGAGCTATTTTTAACACTGAAATCACCAACAAAGAGCACAAAAATGTGAGATACGTGGTACTAAACAGGCTGCAGAAAGGACACTTCTTAACATCATGGGAGCCGAAACAAGAAGGCAGAGCCTCGACTTGCTGGATCTCATCTGGGGACATGCTTGTGAGGTGACTCAGATTTTTCACTGTTCCGTACGTGTGTGCAAATGACGGAAAGTGCCGTGAATATGAGCTTGAGCTTACAGAAACATTTTAGTGAATAGGTAAATTTCCAGTCTTTGAAGTTTCAAATAAGGAGAGTTAACTCTGTACACAACATACAAACACTGTTATGTATATTAGATATTTAATAATTTTTAAATGGAAAGGAAAAACACTCTTAGAACTCCTGTAGCTCAAAGATACAACTGGATCAAATGCATCTACCCATGTAATAAAAAGGCCTTAATCTTCCACCCCCCAACTAAAACTACCCAAGTATCTCAGAGGGCTTTCTAGAAGTAATGAGAATGCTGCTTCCTTAGGTTCTCTATGAGCCCTTGGCAGCCCACTGTGCCGGCCGCATCTCTCAGAGGTTCACCTGTGCTGCCTTCAAGGACCTTCAGGGCAGCTTCACCACTGCTGCCACCTAACATGAGAAAGCCAATGACCATGGCTAGTGGGTTGTTTCTGGGTTCACCCCGAAGCATCTTGTCCTCCAGGAGTAAGTGGGTATCATTCATAGGTATAAGAAAGAAACTTCTCCACAACTGCATTCCTAACTTGGCTGCCTAGGCTCTCAACACTGCCCCTGAGGAGAGTCCTACAAAACTCTGCTAAAGGGGGACTTCACCTACTGCCTCTAACACTCTTCATTGGGCTCAACATCAGTCCAGTAAATTCAGTGGAGGCACGACTTCATCTTTCCCACCTCTAGGCACCTACCTCCACAAAACTCATCTCTCCTTCTCATCTACTACAAATAGAGATGACAAGTACAGAAAAATATCAGGAGAAAGAAGGTAGGTTATTATCTACATCTGGCAACTGACAGCTTGTTAGAGTTCATCAGAGGAAATCTCAGCTTTCTAACCTACTGAAGAATTTTGTTGGTGGAGTTCCCTTAAACACTCCTAATTAAAACCTTCTTTTTTTCATAGTGTTGAAATAAATTGGAAATAAATTGGCCATATATTTTCCATTTTTCTTCCCCATTGAATGCATATACAAGTTCTACAACTCAAAATGTGGAAAGAGAAAATACATTTTTCTGGAAAGATGGAAACTCTGATGATCACCTGATGAGCAGATTTCATCAACGATTTTCCACTTCTAAGCTGAAATGGGAATATGTATTCAAACATTTACTTTAACTCTCAATAAAAAAATAAATAAATAGAAATAAAAGTAAACAAGTTTAGTGATATACCAAGGGAACATAGATTCCTAAAGTACTAGATATTTACCTTAAATTTAATAATAACTATTTATGTGTCATTTAATTTTGTGCCTCTGCCAGAACTGAATAAATGTGGTTGATCATCTTTTCTGGAAACAGTTATCATACCCCCAGCATATGAGGTCTGTCTAGAAAAAATCCAGCCTTTGTTAATGTAAGAACATTTTCCATGACATGATGTAACCTGGAAGCCAAGGAGAGTGGACTGGAATGTGCATGCATGAACAATGATGACTTCACTTTACTAGTGAGTGGGAGCAGTAGACACTAGTGAGTGAGCATGTGGACTATGTGGCCATCACATTCAAAATGACCGAGTGAATAGAGCAACGAATCTGCATCAAATTTTGTATTAAGCTTGAACATTCCTCTGAGGAAACTATTCGGATAATTCAGAAGGCTTTTGGGGATGATGCAAAGAGTGATTGGCAGCTTCGTCATGACAATGCATCGCTCATGCATCACATCTCATTTGGGTTTTTTTTGGTGAAACATCAAATCACCCAGGGGACTCAGCCCCCCTATAGCCCAGATATAGTACCCTGTGACTTCCAGCTTTTCCCAAAACTAAAATCACCTTTGAAAGGAAAGAGATTTCAGACCATCGATGAGATTCAGGAAAATACTGCAGGGCAGCTGATGACAATTCTAACAAAGGATTTTGCAGAGTGTTTTCAACAGTGGGAAAGACTCTAGGAGAACTATGTAAGGTCCCAAGGTGCTTACTTTGAACGGGACTGAGGTGTCATTGTCTTGTGCACAATGTTTCTCGTATCTTGTATCTTCTTTAATAAATGTCTGTACTTTTCATGTTACATGACTGGATCCTTTCTGGGCAGACCTCATATGTATCTTTCTTCTACATGGGAGTCAGTCACATAAATCATATTTCAATAAGGACATATGCAAATCAGATAATCACTGATCATGATAAATTTTAACTACTCTCAAAGTTCTTGAACTTACTGCAACTTAGCTAATTGGCATAAAATGTGATTAAGGTTACTAGAATTTAAATATTTCAGGTTTTCTTTCTAAGCATTATACATTAAATCCAGATGATCTTTTTCAGTGATGAAAATACAATTATTTAGACTTGATGATAGGACATATTCTATCATTTAGAGTTGTCCTTATAACCAATTTTTTAGCTTAAAATACAATAATCTCTGTGTTTGATAATAATCTATTGGTTTGTATTTTTTGATGCCCCTTCAAATCCTACACAGTTTCTTTATATCTGTTTCTCTGATCTTTCCAAATTCCAAGATCCTGAATGTCTTGCAAACACAACAATGAAATAGCATAGATAACTAGCAAAACTATGCTTCAAAGGAATCAAATAAAACTTTTATTGGTTGGTGTTTTCCCCTACTCAAAGGAAAAATTATATCCTTGATTAATATATGTTTGGTTTGTCTTTTATGCTATACTTGGTGGCAAGAACAGAGTTTCAAAAGTCTAAGAGAAAGATTCCTGACAATCCCTTACATAGTAAGAACTATAGTGAAATATTCAATGATAATGCATGTATATTCTCCAGCCTTAGGCAATAACAATGAGATGTCATTATTCTAAGATATGTGGACTATGAAACTTAGATAAATTTAACATTATGAATATATAACTTCATAGGTGTAGTATACTGATTTTTTTCACTGATAGACACTTCCCTTCAAAATATTCTAGTTTCTATATCCATATTTTGTTTTAAATCCATACCACCTTTAGTAAACCCCAGATTATTCTTTGAAAAATTTCTTCTCTACCTCTTTCTCTTCCTAACAGTGTCATTCTGGGTGCACTTGCTTATGGCCAAAATAAAGCGGTCTCAAAGTTCTAAACATAATTCTACAATTCCTCTTCATTTATTTTACCCTAATGTCCAATATTATTAATATTTCATCCTGCCAGAATATGTAATTTTATAACTGTCTTAAATCCTCTTGGCATTAAGACAAAGGGAAAAGGCAAACACACATATACAGAGTCCTGTTTATGACACTGATAAGTAGATCTGATTTCCTTTGGTTCTGCAGTGGAGATATTCACTCATCAGGCACTTGGCCAATTAGTCAGTGACTTTTTTATGCTAGACATAGCAACATAAAAATGAAGACCCTCATTTCTGTCACTGTAGGTTTACAACCCAGAAATGTAAAACACACATCTAAACAAATATACTTAATGAGTTATTCCAATGATTAAAATACTCATAGATGTAAGTAGGCACAAAAGACTGAGTGATCAATTCCCCATTGGAGTGTTAGGTTGAAGAAAGTTGATTTAGATGAAAAGTGTTTAGGAAAGGCTATGTACAAGAGGTTATAAACTAGAGTGTTTGGGGAAATGTGCAGCAATCTCCTAAGACAGGAACTTAGGAGTAAAAGGGGTGATTTTGAAAGGAAAACCTAGGAGGCAGCTGAGATCATGGCAGCCCTTGTCTGTCACAACCAGAGTTGAAACTTTGTCCCATGGGCAAAGGAGACCACGGAAAGAAACAAGGAAGTAACATGATCGGCTAGTTGTATATCATGAACATACAGCAGCCATGGAGACTGGACACAGGCAGAGAGAGTTGTTTGAAAAGTACTGCAAGAGTCCTAACAACAGATTTTGCTGTAAAAGTGCTCCAATTCCCACTGAAAGTATAAAGTAGGGCCAGACAAAAAATATCACATGAACAGAGTCCCTCTAGACCATTTAATGTGTGTTCTGTGTTTGAAATGAAATTGGGCCCTTGATTGCCGCAGCTGGGACCTAATTGGGGCTTAATCTGGGCTCACGACAGGGTGGGGTGAAAGGGAGCACAGAGACAATTTGCTCAGAACTATTCTCCACAGGAACTCAATTTTGCGAGTGTTGTAAACAAACTCTTTGAAAAGGTCTAAAATTTATAAATAAATGACATTAAAAATAGATATTGAGTTATCCAAGCATTTCTTTGAGTTTCTCTAGGCCTCAAAAGTGTCTGTCTAAAATCCTTTGCAGTTTAGAAGGGCGAAGTCATCACTGAGATGGAAAAATTTCCCCAAACAAAGGGCATGAAGGGTCACCAGGACCTAGCTTTATTCCAGAACTCTGATCCATTAGCATTTAAAACTTTCTAATTCTCAGGACCCCAATGAAAAAATCATAGCTGCTGTTGATATTAAACAAATTCTCTTGTCCCTTAGATTCCTCAGCTCTCCTTATATTAAACCAGCAAATGAAGAAATGGAGTAAATAGTTACTTTGGCATAAAACATAGGAAGGAAGAGCTAAAAAGTAATTTCTCCGCTCCTGAAGAGATCTGGGCAACCCAATCAGCCCAGAAAACAGTGAGAGTACAACAGAAGAGGTTTTGTTCTCCGTGATATGGTTTCACCCCAGAACTTACATTAATTTCTCCATGACTTATTTGTGCCTGGTTGTCTTGGGGCAGTGTGTCCACTACCTGCAATATGCATATTCGTGTGCTAGTGCAAATGTATTAACTCAAAAATATTCTACAGAGTATAAAACTGTAACCACACAGATATAAACCAGGAATGACAGCAGGCAATGGCATACCCAAGCTGAGAGTTGTGCATTATTTTCCTTAAGAGAAAGGTTATACTCAAGGAAGATTCTCTATAACTTCCTTTTGAATGATGGTTAAAAACATTTATAAAGCCAAATTAAACTTGCACAAGTGACTCAGTGGTTTTCATCCCCACAGATATGTTTTGCCTTCATTCTCAAAGTTGGTTGTTGATTGTCAGTCATTTAAACCCAATGAGCAAAAACATAAACAGTCCTTGCTTCGAAGACCAAGTCTAGTTTATCTTCATTTGTCTCCCATCCAGGATTTTGTACAAAAGAGCAAGATCTTATCATTGTAAGGTTTTGTAAAATCCTTTAATAGCATCTATAAAAATGTTAAATGGGACAAATAACTTTCAGAAATAGCAGCATGAAAGCAATAAGATATATAAGAACAAAAATATTTATTATCATTGGTAATGGTCTGAAATTAGAAATAATTTAAATATCCTTCTACAGAGAAGTACATAAATATACAAGGTCTGACGGGAAAAGTCCAGCCATGATTAACATAACAAGGACAGTTTGCACAACATTGCTGCAACCCGGCAGCCAAAGAGAATGGGTTGGAATGCGAATGTATGAACAATGATAATTTCATTGTACTAGTGAGTGGAGGTGGTGGACACCATTGAGTGGGCATGTGTACTGTGTGGCCATTACATTAAAAATGACTGAGCAATTACAGCAATGAATCTGCGTCAAATGTTGCATTAAGCTTGAACATTCCTCCATGGAAACTACTCAGATGATTCAGAAGGCCACAGCTATGGGCAACTGGTGATTGGCAGCTTCATCATGACGATGTGCCCACTCATGCATCATGTCTTATGCAGGGGTTTTTGGAAAAACATCAAATCACCCAGGTGACTCACACCCCTTACAACCTAGATTTGATACCATGTGACTTCTGGCTTTTCCCAAAACTAAAATCACCTTTGAAAGGGAAGAGATTTCAGACCATCTATGAGATTTAAGAAGATACAACAGGGCAGCTCATGGCGATTGGGAGAACTGTGTGAGGTCCCAAGGTGCCTACTTTGAAGGGGACTGAGGTTTCATTGTCCTACATGCAATGTTTTTTGTATCTTGTATCATCTTCAATAAATGTCTCTATTTTTCATATTACGTGGCTGGATACCTTCTGGACAGGCTTCGTAAACTCATGTATCGGGTATGATCTATATACATAAGCCTGGAAAAATGCCTATGATATTTCCTTAAGTAAATTAAAGCAAATTATAAAACAATACATGATTAAAAAATGGGCAAAAGACTTGAAAAGCCACTTCTCCAAGGAAGACATACAGAGGGCCCAGAGACATATGAAAAGATGCTCAGCATCACTAGCCATCAGAGAGATGCAAATTAAAACCACAATGAGGTACCACCTCACATGGGTCAGAATGGCCAACATAAACAAATGAACAAACAAATGTTGGAGAGGATGTGGAGAAAAGGGAACCTTAGTGCACTGTGGGTGGGAATGCAGACTGGTGCAGCCACTGTGGAAAACAGTATGTAATTTCCTCAGAAACTAAAAATGGAACTGCCTTTTGACCCAGCAATTCCACTGGTTCAAATCCTGTGAACCCTGAAACACCAATCCAAAAGAACCTATGCACCCCAATGTTCATAGCAGCACAATTTACAATAGCCAAGTGCTGGAAGCAATCTAAGTGCCCATCAGCAAATGAGTGGATCAAAAAACTATGGTATATTTACACTATGGAATACTATGCAGTAGACAGAAAGAAGGAGCTCCTACCCTTTGCAACAGCATGGATGGACGTGGAGAACATTATGCTAAGTGAAATAAGCCAGGCAGTAAGAGACAAATACCATATGAGCTCACCTTTAACTGGAACATAATCAACAAAAGAAAAAAGCAAGCAAAATATAACCAGAGGCATTGAAATTAAGAAGAATCTGACAGTAACCAGAGGGGAGGTAGGAGGGGAGGTGGGAGGGGATAATGAGGGGAAGGGTTTTCAGGAACAACTACAAAGGACACATGGACAGAACCAACTGGGGGCTGGAAGCAAGGGAGGGAGGTGGATTTGGCTGGCGTGGGAGAGAGTGGTAAGAGGTAAATGCAGACAACTGTAATTGAACAACAATAAAATAATAATTATAAAAACAGTGAGTGTAGATTAATCTCATTTTTATTTAAAAAATCTATTAGTACTGGATAACTCTAACGGTTGATGTATGAAACTCAGGCTTTTATTTTATTAAGTTCTATACTGTTTGACATATTTTTAAAAATAAGAAAGTACTATTCTTGTACTCTAAAAACAACAAAAACATGGCTATCAGAGAGAGAAACAAGATGGTGGCGTAGGTAGACACACTGCGCCTCCTCACACAACCAGAACTGACAGAAAATCGAACAGCAAGGAAGTCTGACAACAAGTAGATAAAAAAGAAACATACATCCAGACCGGTAGGAGGGGCGGAGACGGGCACAGGGGAGGAGAGGACTCGCGTGGCCGTGGTGGGACCGAGACTGGCAGAGTGTGGGATGAACGGGGCAGGCAGTCTGACCACTAGCAGACCCTGCGGCCCCACATTCACGCACAGATAAACTGGGTCAAACGGCAGGGAGGGAAGCAGACCGCGTAATCCAGGGCTCCAGTGCTGGGAAATAAAGCCTCAAACCTCTGAGTGAAAATACCAGTAGGGGTTGGGGCGGCAGCAGGAGAAACTCCCAGCCTCACAGGAGGGGTTGTTGGAGACCCACAGGGGCCTAGAGTGTGCACAAGCCCACCCACTCTGGAACCAGTACAAGAGGGGACCAATTTGATTGTGGGTAGCAGAGGGAGTGACTAAAATCCAGCAGAGAGTGGACCAAATGCCATTGCTCCCTCTCGGTCCCCCCCCCCCCCCACCTACAGCATCACAGCACAGAGACCAGCACTACCCCGCCCCAGGGAACACCTAAAGCTCTGCCCCTTTAAGTAACAGAAGCACCAAGACCAAAAAAAAATGGCCCAAATGAAAGAACACTTCAAAGCTCCAGAAATAATTCAACTAAGCAGCGAACAGATAGCCAACCTATCAGATGCACAGTTCAAAACACTGGTAATCAAGAAGCTCACAGAATTGGTTGAATTTGGTCGAAAACTAGATGAAAAAATGAAGGCTATGCTGAGACAAAGGAAAATGTACAGGGAACCAATAGTAAGACGAAGGAAACTGGGACTCAAATCAACGGTGTGGACCAGAAGGAAGAAAGAAACATCCAACCAGAAAAGAATGAAGAAACAAGAATTCGGAAAAATGAGGAGAGGCTTAGGAACCTCCAGGACATCTTGAAACGTTCCAACATCCAAATTATAGGGGTGCCAGAAGGAGAAGAGGAAGAACAAACAATTGAAAACTTATTTGAACAAATAATGAAGGAGAACTTCCCTCATCTGGCAAAGGAAATAGACTTCCAGGAAGTCCAGGAAGCTCAGAGAGTCCCAAAGAAGCTGGACCCAAGGAGGAACACACCAAGGCACATCATCATTACATTAGCCAAGATGAAAGAGAAGGAGAGAATCTTAGAAGCAGCAAGAGAAAAGGAGGCAGTTACCTACAAAGGGGTTCCCATAAGACCGTCAGCTGATTTCTCCAAAGAGACCTTACAGGCAAGAAGGGGCTGGAAAGAAGTATTCCAAGTCGTGAAAGGCAAGGACCTACATCCAAGATTACTGTATCCAGCAAAGCTATCATTTAGAATGGAAGGGAAGATAAAGTGCTTCTCAGATAAGGTCAAGTTCAAGGACTTCATCCTCACCAAGCCCTTATTCTATGAAATGTTAAAGGGAGTTACCTAAGAAAAAGAAGATCAAAAATAGGAACAGTAAAAATGACAGCAAACTCACAGTTATTAACAACCACACCTAAACCAGAAACAAAAGCAAACTAAGCAAACAACTAGAACAGGAACAGAACCACAGAAATGGAGCTCACATGGAGGGTTATCAACAGGGGAGTGGGAGGGGGAGAGGGGGGAAAGGTACAGAGAATAAGTAGCATAGATCATAGGTGGAAAATAGACAGGGGAAGGGTAAGAATAGTGTAGGAAATGTAGAAGCCAAAGAACTTATAAGTATGACCCATGGACATGAACTATAGGGGGGGAATGTGGGAGGGAGGGGGTGTGCAGGATGGAGTGGAGTGAGGGAGGGAATGGGACAACTGTAATAGCATAATCAATAAACGTATTAAAAAAACATGGCTATCAAATTTAACTTCAGCATCTAAGAAATATATCCCCTGAACACAAAATGTCCCTGGCATTATTTAGGTGTTTTGATTAATTTATCTCTGGGAATTCCAGCTAATCCAAATCAAAATTTCTGATGACACTTGGGGATATTATATCACATAAGCAGGACTTCACAAATAATTTGCATATATTTCTGTGAACTAAAAATATTAACTTTCACACAGCTCTAGTAGCAAACAAAGTCAATGGAATTTAAGATCTTCCTTAGGCATGGTTGGAATCCCTTTATAATTCCACCAGCTCCCACTCATCCCCTTTTATAAATGGATATCCCAGGAATGCAGAACAGGTTGTAACTTCTGAAGGAGGTGGACAGGAAGTGTAGATAACTGCAAACATATGTTCAGAATGGCCCAGGATATTTAGGCATTTTATCATGAGAATCATTTTTAAAGCAAACATTTTCTCTACCTTTTGTGTGTGTGCCAGCACACTTACCAAAAACTGAAAGGATTCTCTCAATTTCACAGTCAACTGGATTTGCCTATATTGTTGACTAAAAAAATAACCTTGGAAATATAGTAAGTTTCACCTATAAGGAATGAGAGGTTAGTTCATATAGCTGCCTCATAAAGTTCAGCTATATGAATCAGGAAAAAATTAATTGATTTCTAAGTGAGAAAATCTGCAGAATTAAACATTATCTGGATGTAATGTAGAAATTTTTACCATTTATTATATTACATAAAATATATTTGAAGAATTACAAAATGTGTTTTTTCAGAAACATAAATCAGTACATGTCAAAAAGCAAAGAAAAGTCTTACTTCCTCTCCATTTCCAAAATCATCATTGCTAGAGTCATAAATGTCGTGTTCTAAGTAAAAATCCTTAACTTATTTCAAAAGTAGAAAGATCAAGAGTAAAGAAGAAGGAGAAAAAGTGCCTATCACAAGGAAAACTGTAGTACATAGGAACTAGTTGGAACTCTGAAAAGAGATTATAAAATAAACCCACAATACTATGTTTCTCCTGCCCCTTTACATTCTAATATTTTTTTGTCTTCTTAAGACTATACCCACCACCCCCTAGCAATCACCACATTGTTGTCCACACCCATGAGACCTTAAAAAAAAAGACTATACAAACATGCAATAATGTTTGCAGGTAATATAAAAAAAAGTACAATAAAGATTAAATTTTGCCCTGGCTGGTGTAGCTCAGTGGATTGAGCACGAGCCTGTAAAACAAAGGATCACGGGTTCGATTCTCAGTCAGGGCACATGCCTGGGTTGCGGGCCAGGTCCCTAGTAGGGGGAACGTGAGAGGCAACCACACATTGATGTTTCTCTCCCTCTTTCCCCTTCCCTTCCCCTCTATCTAAAAATAAGTAAGTAATCTTTAAATAAAATGAAACTTTAAAAAAAAGATTAAATTTTTAAAAAGACTATACAAATCATACAATGATGTTTGCAGGTAAGTGCCAAAACCTTAGCAATCACCAAATGTTTTACAGACCCCAATTTCCATTATACCTACAGTAAGCGCAAAGGGCATATTGTATTCTACCCTCAAAAGCTTACTATAAATTGTCTTGGGGACCTGTCAATCTGAATATTTGCTGAGCTGTAGTAAATAATCACTCAGTTTAAGACTATCACCTGGAAATTGATACTCACTTAAAAGTATGGAACAGAAACACATATCCAATTTATTTTGCCTTTAATTTTTTTATTGTTTTTTAATCATATATCCATTTTTAAAGAGATTAATTTAATGTTAAGAAAGTCAGAATTCCATTTGTTAAGCACATAAGTCTACAAACCGGTGAATTGCTATTGATTGGTAACTTAGACAGAAACATCATTTTACACTGAAAACACTAATAGAGTGGGGTGCTACCAGAAATCAAGGACAAAAAGGCTTCAAAGAAACCACCATCAAGTCCAACTCTTTTGGTAACTGAAGTCCAGAAATGTATTTGATTTAACTTTTTGGAGCCCTACAAAATAGTTTCTCAGAAATACATATTGCAGCAAGTGATTTCTTTTAAGATTATATCTTTGGCCCTGGATGGTGTGGCTCAGTGCATTGAGCACTGACCTACAAACCAAGAGGTCACTGGTTTTATTCCCAGTCAGAGCACATGCCTAGGTAGTGGGCCAGGCCCCTGGTTGGGGGTATGCAAGAGGCAACCAATCAGTATTTCTCTCCCTCCCTTCCCCTTTCTCTAAAAATAAATAAATAAATAAATTTTTTAAAAGATTATATTTTTGACATTGTTCTGGAAATTTAGCCGCCTTTATAGTTAGACTCAACTATGCTAGCAAAAACACACACGTTAAGCCCTGAAGTCTTCTCATAATATCTTTAACATATTGGACTACTTACTAGAGGGCTTTAGAAATTTGGGTCTGAAACTGTCTAGGGCTGGAGGAAAAACAGTTGAGATCAAATGTTTATAAATGGCCATTAAAACCATCAGTGTATTTGGGGCAATCTGGTAGAAGTAAATTGAGTGAAAAGCAAGTCAAGCTTCAGATCACAACCTCCAAATTTTTTTTGATCACTTAAGAAATCAATTTTAAAAGAAGGATGCACCATCCATATATGTATGTACTTTTAAATTATACTTTTTTTTAGCTAATTTCTTAATTCTCTTGAATTCAGTACAAATTTTATAGGATTATAGTTAGGATTAAATAACCTAGCATAGGCCTAATGCATAGCAAGCTTCCAATAAATGCTATTTACACACACACATATAATAATGTACATACATCATATGTAAACTATACTAATACAATCTGTTCATAATGAAACACACATAAGTAAAAATTTGGAAAAGACAAGCTAAAAAATATAAATAGAATTTTCTAATATGCTTTTTTCATATTCTTGTAAATTATCTTGTAGAAACCACGGAATACATTCACTCCAATTTGGAAATCATTCCTTCAGAGAATTCCTACATTGAGGGCCAAGCTAACAACAGAGGACCAAGACTTGGTGGTATGTTGGAATCAGCTTGCATCAGTTGAAGAAAAATAATTGTTCACATATCTTCTCAAATCTGCATTTCGTGATGATGTCACGTTAGTAACTTGAAATGGCCTGTGGTGAGAGTTTTACACCACTGAAACCAGAAAACATTATACATCAGAGCTTTTTTCCCCCTCTAGTGAGAGAGTTGTTAGACATTCACAAGCAAATTGCTGTCAGCATTTCAGGAGTAGGAAAAGAACAAGGAGAAAGTATTGCGGAGTCAGAAGGTCAGAATTGTCAGAAGGTGTATAGGTGTCATTGAATTTGACATTTAGGTCATTAGTGATTTTTGAAAAAAGAGTTCCTGTGAAGTGGCTGTGTAGAACCAGAAAACAGTCGGTTTAGGCAGTGAATGAAAATCTGGAAGAAGACAATGAAGGAAATGAGTAGAATCAAGCCACAGCCTGTGAAGCAAGCTGTACTATGGAAATAGGGGTAGAAAGAAGGCAAAAGGTCAAAGTTGAAGCAGAGAGTAGAACAGGGTTTGAGTGAAACCAAGAAGAAAAGCAGTTGGAGTCAGCCTGGTTATTGTGGCTCAGTGGGTTGAGCACCAAACTATGAACAAAAAGACCACCAGTTCAATTCCCTGTCAGGGCACACTCCTGGGTTATGGGCCAAGTCCCCACTTGTGGGCATACGAGATGCAACTGATCAGTGTTTCTCTCACACATTGATCTTTCTCTCCCTCTTTCTCCTTCCCTTCTCCTCTCAAAACTGAGGGATGGAGAGGTGGTGTGTTGGTGTGCAGATGGCGAAGTGTAATCACGTTCTCTGGGAGAAGATTACAGGAGGACAAGAGGACCAGTCAGAGGGCAGAGGCTGAGCCAAGCAAGCGAAAATGGGAAAACACTGTAGAAGTGCAAACACTGTAAAGGGACTCAAAGAATGGAAAATGGAAAAGCTGGTAGAAAAACCACCTGAATTACAGATTTCTACCTGGTTACAATTAGGTAAAAGACATATATAATATTCTAAAGCATTTGTTTCTACACTTTTAAAGAGGCTAGAGCTTCATCAAAAACAATGATGCTTAATACTCTGAATATGGTGACCTACCCATTACTCCCACATGGTTAGGTCCTATTTTATTTTGTCAAGGGGAAACTATTACTCTGACCAGGTTATTTTTGAACACCAAGTTCAAACATTCGATAGCAAACAACACTGAAAACTGCACGTATCATTTGTGTGCTTAGCACTCACAAATTCCCTCTACCTGAGAGACCACTGACAGCACGGGCAGAATATTGCGCCGATGCCTTTGTAACCGGGACAAAATCACCCTGCACAAATACATCTGCCACTTATGGTCAAAGACAAGTCTTTAATTAATTTGGTTTATAGTTTTGTTTTCTTTTTTCATTGCTTTTCTTAGCTTAATGTTCACTTTCCATGCCCATAAAAAGGAACAGGTAAAGGCCAGGTGAAAAATAAACTTCCACAGGCAATATTTGCAGAGTGGTTTCTGGTAAACAGTCAAACTCACAAGGCTCTTAAATCATCATTTATTTGCACCTGTCTTTGAACATGGGTCTTTGTGCTGCCATAAGCAATTCTTAATTTCCATCAATAACCTTTCATTTCAAGCATGGCCAGTTTGCGTTATGAGTGTGAGAGCTGAGAATCGTCCTTTTTTGGAAGCTGGAAATTGAGGACTATAACATAGGAGGATAATTTAAAGATTGGACTAAACTCACCTATCACAGACCAAGTGGGGCCGGTCTGTCAGCTGGGTTAGTGTGGGTCATCTCACTAGGGAGGAGAGCACTCAAGTCCAATGGAATTGTTACTAGGAAAACTTACAAAGATGTAACTTGTCCACCTGGAGTGGTTTTTGCCCTGGATCACATGTATATGTTTGATTTATGCTGTCAATTATTCATCTAGAGTTAATTAAACACCCTGAGAAATACCTTTTAAATGCTCAGTAAAACAAGAAGTACCCTGCTGCCTTCTAGGGAGAAACCATACCCAGCTTCCAAACTGTTACAACTCCAGATAAGATATGAAGTATGTAAAAAAGTAGGAAGAAAATGTTAGGTCTGAATTTCTTGCAAGGAGCTAGAAGAAATTCAGATTTGTCAGAAGCAATAAGAAATGGCCTTGAAATTGTGTTCAGTTGGGTCTAGAGACAGCACACATTGGTTGGATGCCTCTGTGACTTTAGTAATGGATATCACCTAGGAGACTCAGTACTGCTTGGACCATGGTAGGTGTTCAAGACATACTTTTTGAATTACAGTCTAACTCGCTAGTTGAATCAGACATCAGAAATATTGCCCTTCAGAACTCTGACTGGAAACAGAGGTCAAAAATTATACTCAAAATGGAGAATATACCAATTACTACCAAGAAATATCAAGAGGTATAGTAGTAGAACTATCATTTGATTAAAAATGAGTCAATACTAATTTTCATTATGCTATGGTCTGAATGGTTGTATCCCTCACAAAATCTTATCTCAAAATTCTTATGTCATTACCCCAAAGGCAATGGTATTAGCATTTAGGGCCTTTGGGGTGATTAGGTCCTGAGGGTAGAACCCTCGGGAATGAGATTAGTTCTAGAGATCCCAGAGAGCTCCCTGGCCCCTCCCACCATGTGAGGCTACAGCAAAGTCTGTGACAGGAAGAAAGACCTCACCCAACTATGCTGGCACCCGGATCTTCCAGCCTCAAGAACTGTGAGCAATAAATTTCTACTGTTTATAAGCCACTCAGTCTGTGGTGTTTTGTTATAGCAGCCCAAATGAACTGACACAGCAGTATAAGTCACGTGATAAAGCAAACAAAGGATTTTGTGGTTTATTGTTTTAACCTTTCCAGTTATGGTAAGCATGATACATTTCTTGTTTCCCTTTAAGAGGAACAAAAACAATTACATGGCACTATATTACTTTCCATTCTACACGGTCACATATTAATCATTTTGCATTCTTTAAATCACATGCTGGTTTTCAATAGAGAAATGAAAAAGACTAGAAACAGGTTCTCTCTTTCATTTGTTACTGAAATGAGTTTGCTTCGATGCTGTTTAGCATAAGTGGTAGGTTTAACCAGTAGGATCAAGACTCTGCCAAGAACAGTTAAATGACTTTACATGGCAGCTAAATAGAGGCTCCTTCAGGATGTGTGGGGAAGGGGGAGGGAGTTTAATTCTGCAGCACATTGTGCTCAGAGGTTCCAAAAATTATCCTACCACAGTTTTTGGCAAAAGCATCTTAACATCTAACCCTATTAGCTTCATTAACAAATTAATAAAATTTGGTTCATAAATGTTTTTTCACTTTGTAATTTGATGGAGTCAGTCCCTTCTAAACCACTGGTGCTACTAATGGTTTAGAGACTGTCCTTTTGGGACTGGGGCAAATCATACAAGAACATGTCCTACAGAGCAGCAGGGACAAGATCCACTGGAATATATTCGAACTGGGTAAATTCAGGAGGGATAATATGTAACCAAAAGGCCTGAAGCAGGTTGAAAGAATGATAGAAGGAACACCTGCATTATCACCTGTGAAGAACTTCATAGTCATGAAGACAACTGAGGAAAAATCCAAAGCAGAAAACAAGTCGTGCTGTCCAAGGCTGAGGAAATAGAGACCAGACGTGTGTGCACACAGAGAAATGGGCAGGGTAAAGGAATCAGATCTAAGGCCAGGAATTGGGAACTCCGTAAGGAACTGAAGTTTCCTCTGATGTATGGCCAGTGCAGAAAGCAGATAGAGTAAGACAAAAACCCTAAACCACTAAAACTTTACTCCTCAAAGCCCTGTGCCATCTTACCCAGTAGATGGCTATGGCAGGTTTTGAAGTTTGTCTGATTTGAGACGTTGGGACTCTCAGATCTTAATTTTCTATCTTTATTGCTAATTCTGTTTAGAGTTTAAAATAAATAAAATCACTAATCAACTGAGGTTTACACCTTACTTTTAAATCTGTTCTATATATGTATAAATATATTTTGATGGATGTAAGCAGAAAGGGGTAAGAAATGTGCATTGACTAATACAGCAAAAAGAGAAATTGCATCTGTATCTCTTAGGTTTTATTCTGCACTGTTTCTAATACATTTTAATACTTTGATTATAATCTGCAATTTCATATCTGGGATGGGAGATCATGTCAAGATGTATCAGTAAAGCCCATCTAATCATTATTTTATTTGCTATTACTAAGCCATTTTCATGATGTTTCATTGTGTTTTTCTATCTGAAGAAATAATTTGAACACTGTAAAAATATAAATTCTGTAGCAAAGTACAACTTATAGATTTTTTGATAGGATACTTTATCATAAGTAGCCAAATCCAAAAAAGCTTATTTTGCCAAACATTTTTTCAATTTTCTAAAGATCACAGACGCAGGGCAATTGATCATTTTGGCTCATCATCTTCACTCCTCCTTTTCCCTGAAGATGAGGTAAAGAAGATTACCAAGAGGTACAGGAATACTGTGGCTTTGATACCATCATGGAAGGAGTCATACTTGGGAAATCCAACAAGAATGGGTATTTTAATAGGCTTGGGGTAGGAGAGGAGCAGAACCTAAAGAATTCTGAACATTAAGGAATCAAGATAAGAAACAGTGAGACAATAGACTAACCCAGAATTCTCTTCTGGGTGGCAACCAAAGTTGCATCCTGAGTTGAACCAAAGGAAAGCTGGGAACAAGGAGCAACAGTCAGCCCTCGTGCTTTTGCCCCTCTCTCAAAGCTGAACCACACTTGAGTTTCATGAATCACTACTTTTATCTCCTTGTTATTTCCTTAACTTTTAACACTAGCCTTGCTTTCCCAGTCCGCAAAATTCATTTGCAAATATCAATCCCAGAATTAACCCAAAAACAGAAAAGCAATTAAGAAGTATTTTTGTATTTAACTAAAACTGGATGAGTAAATTAGAACTGCACTGAAAAATTTGAAAAAAGATACTGTTTACCCTAGTCATTGTACACTATGAGATATTTAGGAAGGGGATTTATAACCAGCTACCAAAGAGTTACTTTATCATCACTTTTGTTTGCTAAAAAAACATAGACTTTGTTACCACAAATATTTTTCTAGTCCTGTACTCCTCCAGTTTCAAATCTTCTTACATGGTATCCTTACTTACCAGCTCAGGAAATATAGAACAAGAGCTTGACAAGCTGTGTTTCTTAGATTTCTTTAGAATCAGTTGTCAGAACTTGCCATTGTTGAGCCAGCCTCACCTGCCCAAACACCAGTTTAAAAAAACTCACAGCACCAGAAACAAAAGGAATTTCAACCATGTGTTAAATAAGCCCAGAAAATGGCAGAGACCGACATCTATTGTTGCTTCATCTCATCAGATACTGAAATGTTATTATGAGCCTTCAGTCTGGCTTTCCATGTGCATGTCTGAGTGTCAGGGGTGGAGAGGAACTGGGTAGAAGCAAGGGGAGCCCATACTCCTTGAAACAGATGCTTACCTAATGCTGTGTTCTTACATTCACCATTCTTGCTCAGCCTGGCGTATACATGAAAAAATAAAATAAAATAAAATGCCAGAACTTCTTTTGCTATCAGGTACTCCAGAAGAAATGTAAATTAGTGTCTGACATAAAGTTATGAAGAATTAATTAAAGTCATTAATGCTAACACATTATTCACAAAATGTAACACTTTTCCGAAGTAGAAACTCAACCAATACAATGCAATAAATCAAACATGATTCAGTATGAAAAGAGACCCATTTCTAGTTCACTTTAAAGGGATTTGGGATAAGGCAACAGAACAGGTTTACTGTTTAACACATTTTTCACATTTTTTCACTAAAAATAGATAAAATGTCTAATTTCAGGCTCAGAACAGAATGTGTTTAATGCAATTTCCTTGAAAATTGCTCTTTCTTGTGCACCTCTGAATATGTATTCAATGTGAATTAATTACCGCTGGTTCCTTAGCTTATATTTTAGTCACTGCAAAAAATGAAACCTGTCCCCTTTGTCTCTTCACTAAAGGAGGGGAGGTGGTGCCTGTGTCATTAGCAGGTGTATGGCCCCAGAATCAATGTGACATTCAGAAGGTTTTTCTGTTAAACTGGGTTACATAGAACCATTATGTCTTATGTGATTACATCTGAGATCTGCAATAACATTTTCTCAGTTTCTTTTGTTTTTCCTGTTAACATTTTCATTTCAGTGTTGCTGATAATTTTCTATTATCTCTGCCTTCTTTATGTTTCTCATGTATTTCCCTTTCAGATAGTCTTGTTGAATTAACTGAAGAATAAAACTATATAATAGTATAGTCTTATTATAAGCAGAAGAAAATGAAAATGATCTGATGAGATAAATCACTGAAGGTTAATAGCTTTTTAAAAATCAATCTTCCTTCAAAGGAAAAGACTAAATAGCTTAGTGGATGAAATGCTAGCCTCTCACCTCTGAGACCATAGTTCAAGTCTAAACTGTGAAACCTTAAGCAACATGTTTACTGGGCAGAGATCAGTCTCTAGTGGACAAAAATCTGCACTGCATGAGAGGGAGGCTGCCGCGGGGGCCCCAGCCCCAGACCCTGTAGCATCCCCCAATCAGTGGGATTGATGTACTTGCAGTCCATCTTGTTCCTTCAGAAACATTCTGGATGGGAGCTAACATCGCTGTCAGGAAACTGTGGGAGTATTTTTAGAGGAACCTCCTCAAATAGAGTCAGTGGTGCGAAGTCACTAGAGATTTGCAATTCTTTTTTTTTTATTGTTATTCAATTACAGTTGTATGCCTTTTCTCCCCTTCCCTCCCTCCCACCCCAGCTGAACCCACCTCCCTCCCCCACCCCCACCATCCTCCCTGATTTTGTCCATGTGCCCTTTATAATAGTTCCTGCAATCCCCTCTTCCCACTGTCCCCACCCCACTCCCCCCTGGCCACTGCTAGACTGTTCCCCCCCTCAATGTCTCTGGTTGTATTTTGTTTGCTTTTTTCTTTTGTTGATTATGTTCCAGTTAAAGGTGAGATCATATGGTATTTGTCCCTCACTGCCTGGCTTATTTCACTTAGCATAATGCTCTCCAGTTTCATCCATGCTGTTGTAAAGGGTATAAGCTCCTTCTTTCTCTCTGCTGTGTAGAATTCCATTGTGTAAATATACCATAGTTTTTGGATCCACTCGTTTGCTGATGGGCACTTAGGTTGCTTCCAGTACTTATACCCTAAGAACCCTGAAACACCAATCCAAAAGAACCTGTGCACCCCAATGTTCATAGCAGCACAATTTACAATAGCCAAGTACTGGAGATTTGCAATTCTTTTTTTTTTTTTTTTTTTTTTTTTTTTTTTTTTTAAATATATTTATTGATTATGCTATTACAGTTGTCCCATTTCCCCCCCCACTCCACTCCATCCTGCCCACCCCCCTCCCTCCCACATTCCCCCCCTATAGTTCATGTCCATAGGTCATACTTATAAGTTCTTTGGCTTCTACATTTCCTACACTATTTTTACCCTCCCCCTGTCTATTTTCCACCTATCATCTATGCTACTTATTCTCTGTACCTTTCCCCCTCTCTCCCCCTCCCACTCCCTTAATGACAACCCTCATGTTCTAGTTGTTTGCCTAGTTTGCTCTCGTTTTTGTTTTATGTGTGGCCGTTAATAACTGCGAGTTTGCTGTCATTTTTACTGTTCCTATTTTTGATCTTCTTTTTCTTAGGTAACTCCCTTTAACATTTCATATAATAAGGGCTTGGTGATGATGAGCTTCTTTAACTTGACCTTATCTGAGAAGCACTTTATCTTCCCTTCCATTCTAAGTGATAGCTTTGCTGGATACAGTAATCTTGGATGTAGGTCCTTGCATTTAATCTTGGGTAATGTAATTATGATGTGCCTTGGCGTGTTCCTCCTTGGGTCCAGCTTCTTTGGGACTCTCTGAGCTTCCTGGACTTCCTGGAAGTCTATTTCCTTTGCCAGATGAGGGAAGTTCTCCTTCATTATTTGTTCAAATAAGTTTTCAATTTTTTGTTCTTCCTCTTCTCCTTCTGGCACCCCTATAATTCGGATGTTGGAACGTTTCGAGGTGTCCTGGAGGTTCCTAAGCCTCTCCTCATTTTTCCAAGTTCTTGTTTCTTCATTCTTTTCTGGTTGGATGTTTGTTTCTTCCTTCTGGTCCACACCATTGATTTGAGTCCCAGTTTCCTTCTCATCACTATTGGTTCCCTGTACATTTTCCTTTGTTTCTCTTAGCATAGGCTTCATTTTTTCATCTGTTTTTCGAATAGATTCAACCAAGTCTGTGAGCATATTGATAACCAGTGCTTTGAACTGTGCATCCGATAGGTTGGCTATCTCTTCGTCGCTTAGTTGTATTTTTTCTGGAGCTTTGAAGTGTTCTGTCATTTGGGCCATTTTTTTTTTTTTTTTTTTGTCTTGGCGCGTCTGTTACTTTAAGGGGCGGAGCCTTAGGTGTTCACCAGGGCGGGGTAATGCTGGTCGCTGCGCTGTGACGCTGTACGAGGGGGAGGGGCCGAGTGGGAGCAATGGCGCCGGCCTCAATTCTGACCCATCAGTTGCTACCCGAGTAACCTGATCTTGCCTTCCTGTAAACTGTGACACCTGCTTCTCTCAATTAATTAACTAGGACAAACAGCACTGATCATTTAGCTATTCCAGACTAGCTAAGAATTTACCAGAGTCACTCAGGTAGAAGGGAAACTTCAATAATTAAATTTCAATGCATCCAAATAAAACGTAGAGGCATAAACATGTATACTCCTAAAATATGTGTAGTCATGTTTTAACAGATACAAGTTGGACCATTCATTTATTGCCATGAGAAACTGTGTCCAAAACGCAGGCCCGACTGCCTGCCACTGCGAAAATCAATACTTGAGGGGCAGGTGCTGATGTAAAGGAAAGTGGTTTATTTGCAGATGCTGGCCATCTGGAAGATGGGGGACTCATGTCTCAAAGCCCATCTCCTGGAAGATGGGGGACACATGTCATAAAGCCCATCTCCACCTCTCATTGGAAGCAGAGGTTTCTTATTAGGAGGGAGAAGGGAACAGAACTAAGAGATTAAGGGAGGCGGTTGCAAAGTTCCCTACATACAGACTACTAGCACAGTCCACTTCAGTAAGGCAAGTGATGGCCCCGTGTGCCTCATCCTGGATTCACATCATCCTAGCTTCCTGTCAGCCGGGCTTCATGGATGAAGGTCAGCAAATCTCCCGGAGCTGAGATTCCTGAATGTTGGGGATCCGCATCTTTTGAAACTAGTTCCTATGATTCATACACAAATACGTTGTTCATCTATAAGGCACATGTTAGTCAGAGTGAGCACTTAACGAAACAATGCCAAGAGAATGATGGGGTGGGTTACAATTTCCCACTGTTACATAATCATCCATTGCTGGCTATTTAAGGGGCTTCTTTGTGTTCACTCTTCAGTAATGTGTTTTCCAGTTTACATCCTTCAATAACATATTGCAATGCATTTTGAGCCTCCAAAAGAAATATCTAAATTGTTTACAAAACACACACCACAAATAGCTGTTATTTAGGAGACTGTACTCAGCTCAATTTTATGGGCAAAGATGTTTATATCAAATAATCCTACCGTAGTGTCCAACTAAAATCAGCACTTTATTTCACAGATTCATTGTGAGATATGTTTCTCTGTGCTTTTTATGCATTGTGCAATAGCCCACTTGAAAGTGGAAGCAATGTCTAATTTAGAACCATTTGGACAGAAGATGGTGTCTGCATACAATTGAAATGCATAAGAAAAGTTTAAGAGTAGAATCATATTGAAATGTTGATGCATCCATGACATTTCCATATTCCTCCAAAATAATTTATTAATGACTGTTGTTTACTGCTAATTCAAACCACCTGCAATCTCTTTGTTATGATTAAAGCCAGCTTTCTCCCCCCCAGGCTGATAGATGGCTCTGTAATTTTGGAGGAAATATGCTAAAGGTCATGAGTTAATACATCGTCTTGTACTTTCTCTTCCCATCTTTGCTTTCCCAAATGGGAGGAAAGCTGTGTTGTATTATTTCCATGTCTCTGTAATGTCCATTCAAAATGAAATTAGAGAGTGCATTAGAAGGAGAGTATCTGTGTGTACACACAGCAAAATCCACACATATTCTGTATAGTCTATTACTAAAATTATACAATTGCCTTTTGAGAAATTTCATACAAAATAATCTTTCCTTAATAATATATGAATATCACTGTCTGGATCAAGTATTATTATCCCTTTTAAAATTAAACTACCCACAAAACATGCATTTACTTTCTGCTATACAAAATGCTAATAATGCTTTTAGAATGGTCTTTAAAAAGTCTAATTATATCATTTAAAAACTGAAAGACCAAAGGGCAAGCTAAATTCTCCTAACATAAATCAGACTTTTTTTTTATTTCAATGACTTTAAAAACCTCAAATGCAGTAATTTTAATAGCAATGAAAGAATGAATAAGTCATAACTCCGCCTGATCACATAACTGTCTATAACTGTTATTAAATGCTCCAAAATAAGTGAACTCATTATGTTTCTGCACTGCTTTTAGCTAATCTAAGATTCTGCTCACTTAATCATGCAGAAAAGGCTTCAGTGCAGTTTTAGACCCTCAGCAAGGTCACTTTGATGCCTTTTTGCTGTTCTCTCCTGATCATTTAAGAACAGCACTTTGACCTGAAACTGGTGTTATCTCACGTGAGCTTGAGTGTTCGACCCCCACAAAGCTGCATTTTAGACATACATTTGCACAGCCTATTGTCATATTTGCTGCAAACCGAGCTAGGTTCACTTTTCAACAAAGAAGGAAACGCCAATCAGAATTTGTAAATGCCATTTGCCCAGTGAAACTCCCTCTCATGATACCTACAGAGACATAATGTGTGCTTTTTAAAAACACACTCTGCTTCTGTGAACACTTTATTAAGTTATAATTGGCTTTAAAGGTATGGTGAGTAAGTATTTTTTACTATGTGTTTTTGTCAGACCGTATATAAACTTAATATGCAAAGGCAATTCTTTTGGACATAGGTTGAGGTTTTTCACGTAGTTAATTCAAGGAGGTCATAAGATAAAGAGTGTGATGCTGACCTTGGTCAGTTCTGGTTCTTTGCCAATGAAACAAATGCCAATTTCAAACTTGCATAATAATCCTTCATACCTGGTAAGAATTATTATGAAAATGAGTGTTCTAGGAAGGGTCCTAACAGCTATTCTGGAACCTGGAGGCCGTGTTTCTTACTGAGAAACAAAATGAATCTGCGTGTGAAGACACCCAAATGGAGAAGTCATCAGTGTCCCACAAGGAAAGAGGGCAGCCAAAAGCAAAATGGAAACAAGAAAAGGCCCATATGATAAGATGTTAGAGAGAGAGAGAGGGAGAGAGAGAGAGAAGGAGAAGAAGGCAAGAGGAAGAAGAGGAGGACAAACAACAAGAAGGAAAAGGGAAAAGCCAATGGGAGATTATTAAGATCCAAACAAGAACCTTTTAAAAGGATGATTCACCTCTGGAAAACAGGCAAATCAAAGAGAATTGTGGTATCAGGTGAAATCTCCCTGGAGGTTCCCAAAATGGAAAAAACAATCTTTGGATCTTGGACTTGAGGCCTGGTGCCGGACTGGATGGCTTCCTCGGAGCTGTTTCCTGGCGCCTGACTTCCGGAGGCAAACACTTCAGTTCGGTACGCTCACACCACCTAAAAGATCTAGGGCAGGACTCAGCTCACATTCCCAGTCCTGACCTTTTGAATGATCATTTCCCAAACCAGAAACCTGGAAACTGAATTCCAATCCTGAACCTTACTCACGGCATATTTGACATCTTTTCTGTGTCTGTGTGAAGAGTATACTCAAATGCATATGGAGTAAGTAAGTACTGAGACACAGCAAGTATGGCATAACTAGGTTCCACTCACTTCCAAAGTCAGGTGTATAGAATCTGTTAACAATGCCCGCTTTCTATTTTTGCTTAAGTTTGTGTTCACTTGAGTTTGGATTAGTACATGGTCATAGGATCACAGTGTCTGACACATCTAATTCTATACAGCACATGTATTAACCAACCACCATGAGTAACTGATGCACTGTGTAAGGCGTGAGGGTGCAACAATAGCAACAGAAATAAGGGTGTCCCTGCCCTTACATAATACAAAATACACTAAAAGCAAGAGTAATCCTCTGAGAATCACAACAGCAATGTCCTTTTGTTGGTTCATCTACTGATACCCACTGGCGAACTGCAATTAAATTCTGGGCTCTAGAGTATTATGCTAAGTGAAATAAGCCAGTCAGAAAAAGACAAATACCATATGATTTCACTTATATGTGGAACCTAAAGAACAATGAAAACAAAGAAAACAGAAACAGACTCATAGACATAGAACAGACTCATGGTTGCCATAGGGGAGGCGTGTGTGGGGACTAGGTGAAAAAGGTGAGAAGATTGGTAGTTACAAAATAGTCACAGAGTAGTCACAGGGATGTAAAGTGCAGCACAGGTAATATGGTCAATAATATAATAAGTATGCATGATGCCAGTTGGGTGCTGGAAATATCAGAGGGGAACACTTTGTAAAGTATATAATTGTCTAACCACTATGCCATGCACCTGAAACTAATACATAATAATGTTGAATGTAAACTGCAATTGAAAAAAATAATTTAAAGAAATAAAACATTGATAGCATCCTGGAAAAATAATTGTGGTACAGACCACATAGAGGTAGCACAGACCCTATAAGTTAAGGGCTCAGTCCTCCATAAACTGCTTTACCTCAGACACCAGCAATGTTTTTAGGGATCCAGACAGTCAGAAGTCTTACCAAGCGGCTATAAAGCCCCCATTCCCATAACTCTCTCATATTTAATAATTCATTAGAATGACTCATAGAGCCCAGGAATGTACTACACTTAGGATACAATTTTGTCATCAAGAATATAGATCAAGGTCATCTAAAGGAAGCAACAAATAGGATGAGGTCTGGGAGGATCCTGAATGTAGAGCCCTCAGGTCCTCTCCCTATAGAATGAGGACATGTCACCCAACAGACACATTGATATGTTCACCAACCGGCAAGCTCCACTGAGCTTTGTTGTCGGGAGTTTTCCATCCTATAGTGGGATTGCATTTTATAGGCATGATCAGTTTACTCACTGGCCAATGATTGAATTAAATCTCCAGCTCCCTTCCCCAGAGAGTAGGTGGTCTGGCTGATTGAAAGTGGCTCAAAGTTCCAATCCTCTAATCATAGAGCTGGTCTTTCCAGCATGACCAACCTCCATCCTAAAGCTATCCGGGGGTCCATGAGGAGTCATCTCATCAGAATAAACTATTATATGTGATCCAAGGGGCTCATGAATAACAAAGATACTCTATTACTCAGGAAATTCCAAGGACTTAGAGTCTTTATCCTAGAAGTCAGAAATAAAAGCCAGTCAAATTCTTAATTATACCAGAGTTTTTTTTGTTCAACACTAATGAATTTATACAGCATCTACTTGTCCAGGAATCTTTGTAGACAATAAAGGAAATGTCTTAATGTCTTTGACGTGATCTGTGCTCACTAAGAACTCATAGCCCATTTGGGAAGGTAAGTCACACACAAGTGGTAACAAGAAGGGTTACTCAGAAAGACAGTTCTCTTTTCTTATTCATGAAACAGTTGCAAGCAAATCAGAAATAGCAGTCAGGCGGATAATCTAAAAAACTTCTCAAGTTTCTTGGAGAAAGTTTCTACACAGTATCTCTATGACTACAACAACTTTGCATACCCAGTACTTGCATCAACAGCCAAGACTTAGATGTGTCTTTAAATCTTCAAGGCCATTTTGTTGGCCTCTGTGCACCCCAGTCTTACCTGCTCCCACCGTGTCCTCACAGTGCCCCCTCGACTGCAACGTCCCTAATCTCTGTCACCATGGTTTATCCTTCCTGACCTACTTATGCTTTGAAATTGACCTTAATCAACAAATATTTCTTGAAAACTTAACAGATAAAGAGATATTTTTTCATTTATACATCAAAGTTTTTCTCTTCTGAAGACCATACTCTCTGGGACATGCTAAAAAGCCAGTAGCTGAGCTATAATATTGTTACAATATTAACAGCCCATTCTGATTTCATGTGGTCAGTACCAAACTAGTTTTGCCTTACTTTTTAATTTTTAAAATAATTTCTTTCACTTATAGTTCACATTCAATATTATTTTGTGTTAGTTTCGGATGTACAGCACAGGGGTTAGACAATCATGTACTTTACACAGTGTTTCCCCCTGACATTTCCAGTACCCACCTGGTACTGGAAGTGTCGCCATCTAAGGTCTTCAAGTGCCCTAAATCAGGGTTTCTCAAGGTTTTGTGGAACCTGGGTATTCAATGAGGTGTTTCTTGAACAAAGGGATTTTATTATCAAAAAAGTTTGGAAAATATAACATGCCTATATGTCTCTGTAAGATAAGTATTATCTTACAGTATTATCTTAAGTATTATATGTCTCTGTAAGATAAGTATTTCAAAATGCATGTTCACCTACTTAACCCAGATGACTGCTCTCTGGCAACACACCTACTCAGTGTGTCAGAAAGCCTGCTGCATTTGAAAAGAATTTTACCCCATCTGTCAGGTCATTGAAGGAAGTATATTGGAAAGTCAATATTCTAAATTCAACCATATAAAAATAATAAATCACAATATAAATATGAGGTATTATTATTATTCCTTGAAAGGAAGTCCCAAGTATGATTAACTAGCAATTAAACTACTGTCCAGAAATAGCCTGTCTGATATACCAGGATAAACCCATTCATGAAGCGTTATTATTATTACTACTAGAAGTGTCTTTTTATAAACCATAAAATGTCTATAGTTAGCAGAAAAATATAGTTGAGGAGAAAAAAATAGTACATATATACACCCACCCTGTATTTGGTCCTTTCCATTTCTTCAAATACATCTTCTATTTGCATCAATTAAATCTGTAGCTTGGGATGTATCAAATATGTCTGCTTAGTTCAATTGGAAATACAGCAAAGCCTCAGACATAGACCTTTCCCTCAAGGAGCTCATAGTATAGGGGAGGAAAAGAGACCTAGGTACAGATAATGTCCACACAGTATGACACAGGATGCTTTAGAGATCAGAACAAAGGAAAGAAAGTGAAGGAAGAGTAACAGTTTGTATAAAGAAATCAGCATGAACAAAGACCCGGAGGGGAGACACGGTTAGACCACTGTAGCGACCTGCCTTAGAGGCATTGGTGGTTGACAGCGAAAAGGGAGGAGGCTGTGTGTCACTTCAGGAGGAGCTTACACGTCATGCTAAAGAATTACTTCTCTGTTTTCTAGGGCTGCTTCTGCAAATGTGCATGCAGTGGTCCTCTGGAAATTAGAAAGAAGACACAATTTCTGATTATATTTATTTATATTTTGTGCTTTCAAATTCCTGTTTATTTATTTTTAAAGCACTTAATACATAGACTTTATATGTGAAGATATTTTGCTAATAAATAAATATACATATATTGGAGTGGGAGAATTCTTGAACTTTTTCCTTTACTGATGGGCATGTGATCAAATAAATTGAAGACCATTTTCTCAGCCATATGGAGCTTATGACAAGTTTTAAATATTGGAGTCAATTCACATATAGAGTTTTAATATGGGAGTCAAATTCACATTTTTGATAGATCAAAGATTATTTTATGGATTCACTGGAATCTTTTTAATCTACTATTTGTTATGAAAAAAATTTAGTGTAAAGGGGTTGTATACTTAGCTTCTACCTGCTCTGTACATGTCCTCAATACCATCAGTGGAGAGAACTTTCCAAATACAGACAATATTTTGTAATTCCCTTGTTTAAATCATTCAATAAATCCTCATTGTCTCTAGTAGAAAGTCCAGACTGCTCAGAAGTATCATGCTGCCTCTCATCTCTGAGCTCGTGCACTTGCCATACTTTAGGATGCACAGGATTAGGCTATTCTGTGTCTGCCTCCAGCCCTTATTCAGGCCCTGATTATGGGCTGAGTTCCTGAAAGAGAAGACTAACAGTAATGATCAGGTGTTTAGTTCCACGTCCACAGTCCTTAGCCCCCACTCTCACAGGCACGGGAAGCCCACAGCCCAAGGGGAGAACAGTTAGGAAAATACATAGGGCCCTTGTGAAGCTCTGAGTGGGGACATTCATACCAACAGAGAATGTACAGACCCTCACTGGGCTCTAAACTGGCCCAACTGCCTGGCCAGCAATGGCAGAAGCAGGCCCTCTTATGCTTTGGAAAAACAGCCCTCTATTCAGGTCTATCTCCGGTAGCTGATCCATTTGTTAGGACTCTTACTCTGTTTTCCTGTCTTGGGTGTCTTCTCTTGAGATAACTTGGTGGACTGTCTGATGAGCAGCTGCTTGGGCATTTGGGCCCAGCTGTTGAGTCTGAGATATAGGAACTCTGATCAGAACAAGCAAGAAGTCTCAAGTGGCCATTTCAAGGTTTTCCCTAAACAGTGATAGACCTTAACAGTTGGTATTTACTTTGACAGCCCCCCTCCCATGGCATCTTAATAACTTACAAAGGTGAACTTCTATTTATTTTCTGTATATTCTAACCCCACTGTCTTTTTTCATTATCAAATGATCTCTAATTTTACACTTAATTCATATCAATAAACAATATTTCCACAATCTAACCAAGCAAGTACTGAACGTACAACAGGGTTTCCTTTATGCTGAGAGTGTTCTTGAAGTGGGTGGAAAGTCACTGTAGAAACCATTCTATACAAGCAGCATTTTCCAGTAATAAAATCCCTGCAGAGCCTTTGAGACTACTCAGATCTCCCTCCCTCTCTCTCTCTCTCTCTGTCTGTCTCTGTCTGTCTGTCTGTCTCTCTCTCTCCTTTGAGGGTGGGGATATTCTTTAACAGAAAACCCCCTACAGTCCTTCAGCTGCCATACAGCACCCTAGGTTTGGGTCTTCTCTCCCCAGCACTTACTCTTCACCAGTTCACACATATCCCTCCCACAGCGGACAAAAGGCTCTGGAAAGTAAGGGTCTCCCTCATGTGTCACAGAGAGGGTGCTCAGGGAATGGTGGGTGATTGAGTAGCCAGCCCAGTCTGAAGATGTTAATGGTTGCTGACAAAAACAAATGTCTTCCATTATTAAACAGTTCTCTGACATAAACCACCAAGGCAATAGAGAACAACAGGTAAGGTGCTTTCAGTCATTATAAAACAGGAAAAGGGATGAAAACCACTTGGCAAGCTATTTTCCCCAAACTATACCCCAAGCATTTCCCTCACTGCTCCCCACCACCCCTGCCAATGTAAATCCATATGAGCAAGGTACTTGGAGAGATTCAAAGGGACTAAGGTACCAAAGGATCAGGACCTGACTGGCTGATGTGTTCAGAAAGCATTTTTTAAAATACTATAGGTGCACGTAGGCCTCCCCAAAACGGACTTTAGTAAATGCGTCATCTGTAGCTAGACCACTGTTCTCTGAGTCGTATCATCTGTCTTTAGATCAGTGGTTCTCAAAGTGTGGTCCCTGCAACAGCAGCAACAGTGTCAGTTGAAAACTTATTAGAAGTAGAAACATGAACTGTGAAGCTCCCCCTCAGACCTACTGAATCAGATACTCTGGGGCAGGGGGTACCCAGCAACCGGTGCTTTAACACACCCTCCAGGTGATACACACGAACACCTACATTCTAGAGAGAAAACGACCTCTCTGACCTGCTTTCAGCCACCTGAAGGCACCACTTGTTAGGCCTGATCGTTCACTCAAAACTGTCTTACTGAAACACCTTGCCCATTCTCATAGCATGTTTGCTTTGGGTGCCACAGGTGCTTGAATACAAAGTGCAAATGAGTTACATTGAGAAATAAACCTAAAAAAAGGAAATGACCCAAACGGAGACCATCTGCCCCTGCAGCCACCCCCACATGGTAAACACACAGGCTGCTGTTGGCAAGACAGGTTTTCTCTCATGGCAGCACCACGCGTGGTACCCAAACAGTACGACTGTGTGTTCAAACACAGACGCTCCCAATGACCAAAGGCACAGATGATATAAATTTACATAGTGATATGTTTGAAATACATATGTTGAGCTTAAAATAATTGATCTTGGTAAAAAAATATTAAGATGCCTACAGAAAGGATTCAAGGATATAATGATATTAATACCATCTGTGCAATAGCCATTGCAAATGAATCAGCAACACATTCTTTAATCCTATAATAGATGCTCCTGAACAACACTGTAATTTCCATGAAAATACTCTTGAAATTTACTGTCATATTTTAAATACATTAATTCCTTATCGTTTTCTCCTGTGTTTTTTCATCCTTTTTTCTGGGAGGTACTAAAACCAGGAATCATGTTTTTCAGATAATTTTCATCTCTTTAAAGTGCACTGTTGGGCTGTATATGTTTTTCTAAGTATATTACCATTACTGATATATTTCATTATTTTGCTCAATATTCTACTAAATATTGTTTATCTTTAAAATGACACATGCAAAAAAGTTGCTATTCCCCAATGTATTTTGAGCCCAAATCATTTCACAGATCAAATGCATTCAACTCTCAGCTCATTGCTTGTATTTTCTGTATCTATTGAGAATTACTACAAGGCTTTGCAGTTTCACCCCTGAAAAACTGTTCAAAGAATGAGATGCTAAAGGGCTTAATTTTTTTCTCTCTAAAAAGGATTCTAGGCCCTTGGAGAGCAGGCACTAAACAAGGGACAAACACTGTGAACAGAGAATTTAAATGACTATTAAAGATACATGAAAATAGGTGAAATTAATCTATGCTATTCGAAGCCAAGCTCACATTGCCCTTGGCAGAGGCTAGGTAGTGACTAGAATGGAACAAGAGTGGGCGTTGTGGGTGCTGGTAATGTTCTTTCTCTTGACATGGGTGAGGGTCTCACAGTTGTGCAGTTTGTAAAAATCAGCGCTATGCCTTGTGCACTTTTCTGACATATAATATTTCAATGACCTCAGTATTCAATAAAAATAGTTAATGATCCTTTAGTAAAAGTTAAAAATAATGAAGGTACAGGCATACTTAGTTAGCTCTATTTTAATATTGAAACCAGCCTCTGATAAATCATGTTCTTCCATGAAATATACATAACAACACATATGACCAGAGGTGAGACAGGGGGTCACTTAATTTGTACAAAAAATAAAAGAAAAAAATAAACTAGCAAACATTGGCAGAGGCAATCATGTATTCCTTCTTTTAGCAAAAGCCCCCTGAGTATTCACTCCGCATCTGGCTATTTTCTGGGTGACAGGAGTACAGAGGAATAAGTCCCTGTTTGGTAGCATACATTCTATTGGTGGAGGCCAGGAATCAGGAGATACCCCTGAGGTGAGAGAGGGATGAGTGCTGGGAAGAAAAGTAAGGAAGGGTAAGGAAGCAGAGAGAAGCGCTGGGTCTAAGGATGATCACATTAGGCCATGAAGCCTCTCAAAGAGAAGGTGACATTTGAACAGAGATTTGAATGAAGTTTGGGAGCAAGCCATCCATTGATCTGCAGAAAAGTATTCAGGCACAGGAAGCAAATGCAAAGGCTCAGATGCTTCTCGAGTTGCTGGAACTTTCACAATGGCTAGAATGGCTAAAGCCAAGTGGGCTGGGTACATGGTAGTTGGTGAGCAGCCAAATCAAACAGCCAGTGGACAGCATCATGAAAAGCTTGGATTTTATTTTGAGAGTGCTAGGAAGCCATTGGAGAATTTTGAGCAGGGGAGAAGCATGATGTGATTAAAAGACAGAAGTTTCGATTCTGCTCCCAGACTGCAATGGTGTACAATTAAGGTTTAAAGTGTACCTAATTGTGCTATATAAATCCTGTGATTTGATCTGATTTGTTTCTTGTCATTTGACCATTTTCAGTTACTTTGGTGAAAGAGCAGCAGAATGCTTTTGAGTCTTGAGTTCAAATGTGATCCCTGCCAATGCCTAAATTTTTAACCTTGAGTCCAGTTGTTAACCTTATCAACCAAAGGTACTTAGTGCATGTTTTTAAGATGATAAGAAATCCAGAAGGAAGAAAGAAACTTAGAAAACATGGTCTTTGTTGCCAAGCATTATCCTACAGCAAGAGAGATGGTCACAGAAATCCCCAGAAAGCATCTAAGCTATTTTAGTCTGTTTGGGCTACTATCACAAAATACCACAGACTGGATAGCTAGCTAATGGACAACAGCAATTTATTTCTGATAGTTTGAAGGGTGGGAAGTCCAAGGTCAAGGCACCACATTGACTACATTGACTGTTCCACCTTCCTGTTTCATAACTGGTCCTCACATGGTAGAGGGGGAGAGGGAGCTCTGTGGGGTCTCTTTTACAAGAACACTAATCCCGCTGATAAGGCCCCACTAACATCATGTAAGCACCCCCCAAAGGCCCCGACTTCTAATACTTTGGGGGTTAGGGTTTCAGCATCTGAATGTTGCAGGGACACAGACATTCAGATCATAGCAAAGGCCAATTCACCGTTGCCTGAGACCTGCAGCACAAAGCTATATTTTATTCACTGGAAAAATAAAGAGTTTGGGGAAAAGAGAGTTTTTATTTTAGCTTCTAGAAACAAATTCTGTTTAGAAAATAAAAATCTTATCCTGAAAAATTGGTAGTAATCAGAGCCTTTCACTAGGAGAATGATCAAATAAGTTATGGAATTTATCCCTAACTTGTCTTTTTAACCACAAAGTTAAAAGAACAAAGTAGATCTAGTGAACTGGTAAAAGCAAGTTGCAGAGCTATATAAACAATATAAAACTATATAAGTAAAAATCATTCTATATGCATCTAAAAAACTCTGAAAAAAGTCCATGATCTTTTCACCTTTTCATCTTTTATACTTCTACACTGTTTAAATACTTTTCAACTAACATGTATCTAAAACAAAAAATTCTTAAACATTTTAAAGTATATTCTCGAGAAAATCGAGGTCTGTATAACTGGAGTCAAGAATATAAATCAATTGAAATAAAAAACAGTATTTTAATATTCATTGAACAGATATGTGTCAGGCATTATGCCAACTGCTTTATATGCATAATCTCATTTATTCTTCGTAATACTACTCTAAAGTAGATACTATTTTATAGTATCTACTATAAAACTGAGCCATGGGACAATAACTTGTCCAGAGTCACATACAGAGCCTAAGTACTATCTACTCCATCTGCTCACAAAGAAATTCTTTAACCATAACTGCTTCCAGACATAATGGAGATAAAGCTAACTTTAGAGGATTAATACCTTTGCAAATTCTATGCTGTGCCTAACCTACTGGCAAATCTGTACCTATATTGCTGACAATGATTGATTCTTTTTAGGTATTAGTATAAATTGTAATCTGAAATTTTACCACTAAAATTACTATCACCTTAAATTGTAACTCTACAGAAGGTAAGAATCTTGAATAATAAAAATAGGACTGGAGACTTGGAAACAAAGAACAAACTGGCAGTGATGAGAGGGGAGGCAGGAGGGGAGTAACGGGGGAAAGAAGGGGAAAGGGCAAGCCAAGGAACATGAATAGACGACTCATGGGCATGGACAATGGGGGCAGATTGGCTGTGGGAGTGAGGGGAGCGGGGCAGGGGTGAGCAGTGGGGAAAAAGATGGGACAACTGTAACTGAACAACAATAAAACAAATAAATAAGTGAAAGAATTATATATAATAAAGACAGATTTAAATGTTTCACATAATTGTAATGTTGGTGAAATAAGATTTCCTATTAAAAACTGCTGATTAAATTAATACATGCAACTTATAATTTTTAGTTTATATTACAATTCAACAATTTTACCAAACTAGTGTAATCTTTGTTTTAAATTGGCTATTTACTTGTCATTTAAAACTTGTCATTATGTCTTTCTGTTCTATGACAGGTCTTAGAATATTTTACTACATTTGAAAAAACAAAATACCTTTGGTGAGCTTAGTCATTCGGTTAATCTTTATAAACAAAATGTTGGCCAGAAAAACTTTTCAAATAGGCACATTTTCTATATTTTTAAGAAATTTTCATACAGTGTGGTACGGGACATAGAGAGAAAATGTCTGAGATGAAAAGGAAAGTTAACATTTACGTCTGAAAACTGTTTCCTTGCCGTGCTGCTTGACAGTGATGTAGATAATTTTATCCCCTAGTGAGGTTTACAATTTTCAGAACTAGTAGTTATGTTGATCTCATCGGAACCAAGTGAAAAAGAGCAGACATTACTAAAATATCTTGCTGAAGATGGAAATAATCTATATGGCAAGTGGGTTCCATTTTTTATCAGGAGTTTTTTTACTCTGGAGAGTCCCTCTGTAGCAGCTGAATGGGTTCCTAGAATCCTCTCTACAAGTGTAAATCCCATTTTTTTTCCTACTTGTCAAAATCTTTCCCTTGATTATCCCAGACATTGGTTGGGCCACGGTTAGCTGGCCGGGAGGAAGGTGATGGGCCGTGGCCCTGTGTTGTATGTTAGATATTGTGTTACATAGGAAATCCATTTTGTCTATGTGTGCCTGTGTTCCAACAAAGAAATTTAGCCCTAAATCTTACACTTTAAAAGTGGATTTCATACACATTGACATTATTACATTTAACATTGAGTCCAACCTATTAAAAAAAAACACTTTGGAGTTTCAAGGGAACAGTGAGCCCCCATTTAACTTTCACTGTTTCATTCTTGCATCACCCAGTTCAGCTGCCACCTTCACGTGAGAGTCAGGAGAGACATCACAGTCTCCGCACTTTCAGTGCATCCTTATTGCACTCAGTGACAGTGCCTAACTTGGTTACAATGTACTCCAGTTGACCTAGTTGTCCATCAGTGTCTATTTGCCTATCAGTTACTAATTAATTAGTTCATGTTTCTCCTAATTAATGTATACAAAAATCTTCTGCATCCTTTTTACATTGTTAAATGAAACATCTTGGAGCATCTTCACATGAGTGAGGAGTGAGTAAGTGAGTGAGTACATACTGCCAAGCAAATATTCTGCCAGTATTTTCCACCATAGTAATCAGTTATCTGAGCATCAGCAACTGCATCCTCTCACTTACATAACAGATCCCTTCTTACATTTGTTTTTATTCCCCATGTTCTAAAATTTTGAACGGATGCCGCAGCATCCTTGCTGGGTTCACACCAGTATGTTTCTAGACTGCTTCAGTTTCTGTCTGAGAAGGACACTTGGCCACCTCTCTCAAACCTTCCTTCCCTTTTCCTTTTCAGACCTTCCCTTCCTTAGCCCCTGGACCAGACTCGCTGGACACTTGTGTAATTGTTCCCCCTGGAGGGACCCAGATCACTTTTAAGCCAGAAATAACTTTTCATTATTTTTTAATTAAGTGTATCAATCTCCATGTAAAATCAAAGGGTAATATTGGTGGCCTGACGTCGTGGCTCTACCCTGGGAGGTACAAAGCAGGGCTGCTCTGTTAGCTTCCCGGCATTCACAAACTGCAACTAGGCTGACAACAGCCACATGTGACTACTGAATACTTGAATGTGGCTGGAACAACCAAGAGACTCAATTTTCAATTTTCTTTAACTTGAAGTTTAAATGCCCACACGTAGCTAGCAGCTACCAGATGTGACAGTACAGACATAAGTCCTTTCATCATTCCAGAATGTGACACCTTGGAAATTCCAATTCAGCAGGTCTAGCCTTTGACCCTAGATTCTATATTTTTAGAAACTCCTTGGCTTCTTCTAGAGTAGAAACAGATTTGAGAATTATGGAATTATGTGGTACAGAAGCATAAGCAGAATTGAAAGAAACTGGAAAGGCAAGTTGGAAATGAGGTGTCAGAATTGTGTTTGTGCTGAGGACAGCAGGGCCAGATCCAGACAGAAGGTATAGTCTCCCAAAGTAGTCCCAAGTAGTGTAGCCACATTCAGAGGAGCCATGGTTTTTAATAGGCACACGAAAAGCACAGAGTGAAGAAAAATAAGGCCAAGGAGAGGATCCCAGCATCTAAACTCTCCTGAAGCAGGGGAGAGTCAGATGCAAGGATGGGATGAATCATGAGGTTCAGTGCTAGGTCTCTGTCAGATGAAGCACCCATGTTATCAGATGCTTTGCTTACAGGGGTAGAAGCAGCAAGTTGAATGAGCCATGAAAGAAAGGCCACAGGAAAAGGAAAAAGAGATTTTAAGTAAAATAGAAAACTATATATATGGCTTTCATACCCATCAAGTTAATCCTGTCATTGGAGTTTTCCTCTCATTTCGTGTGTATATGAAAACCTCTAGCAATTGTCTGACGTGCCTCTTTAGCAATGAGAGACAATTGTTTATCCCCCTTAGCCTTACAACTTAGCCATGTGGGTTCCCTAGCTATACAGAGCATCAACTGAATATCTGTTATTTCAACTTCTAATTTTTATTCCACATCTGCTGAGTTTCAATATAAAGATCTATCTTTGAACCCAACAAAAAGGTATATATAGTGATAACAAGTCATTGCTTTGCATTATTACCATGTATAAAAATAACAGCTATCCTAAAAGGCCATAATACCCTTGACCCACTGGGCACTTCTCTGACCTCTCTCTTTCTACATCTCTTCTTCTCCCCAAATGTGATAGCTGTAGGTGATTCGAGACATAAAACTGGGAGCTGCCAAGGTCCACTGTTTCCAGTGTGGATAGTAGTGCTTAAATGTGTCTATTTGTCTGTCAGTTACTAAATAATAGTAAATGCCTGTATCAGGATGAAGTATTAGTGTCTTCACAATACGCTCCTGTTAGCAGATATAAATAAAAAATTGCAGGAGTGGAAAGTGTCTTTTGAGCTAGTAATGAATTACCCATCTAGCTCAGTGCCTAGTACAGGGTATATGCTCAAAAGTATTTGATAGATGAGTGAGTAAATGAATGAGTTTACTCCCAAAAGAATTGATTAGTTGTTATCAACCAAGATATATAACCCAGAATCTCATGGGAGCCTATTTTTGTTGATTAAAATATGCACACTCAAATCTCTGAGATTCTCATGCATCTTGAAGAATGGAGGAAGGTGCGAGTTGAGTTAGGGTTAACAAGGGCATCACATGTATTGTGATAATCTTCCCGGGTCACTCTATGCCCTGCTCTCTCCACCCCTCCTCCTGTTGAAAACCACAGTCATACACCATAACTAAACTGATATGTAGTAGTAGTGGTAACCATAGCAATAATATCACTCATAAAATTTGAACTTACTTATTATGATAATGTCTTATATTTATAGATTTGCAAAAGACCTTTATGTATATATCATCTCCCTAGAGGCTCATAAAAGCTCCAATGACAGGATTAATGTAATGGGTATGAAAACTGATAATGTTTGTGTTTCCACTGGAACTTGAACTTGTAATGCATGTGAAAAACATGAGAAAAATGGAAGATTCGGTTACTGGGAAAAAACACATTTAAGGTAAGGGATTTAAAAAAACCTTAAATATTATCATAATACAATTATAGTATTTTTGCTACTTCTATCATTGCTAACAATCTTTGCTGTTTAGAATTACTGACTTTGTCCTCTCAGTGAAAATATTCTTGAATTAGGTGTTGAGAAATAAATTCTAATCTTTATTCTGCCACTTACTATATGGAGCTATAAGAAGTAATACAATTCATCTCTTTGAGTCAAAGTAATAAGATTCTCCATCTAAAAACTAAAATGTTTAATTCAATCAACATCTCTGAGCCCCAATTTCCTGATATTTGAAATGGGAACAATTATATACCCACCTACCCACCCTCAAATATTATTGGCATGATCAAATTCAGTAGAAGCCATAAAATTAAATGCATTTTTATCCTGTTTGAATTCAAATAAATGTGCCCAGCCAAAATTTGGCACCAGAACAATTTAAATTTATTGGTGTTTTCATTTACTGTTCCCTAGTATGACTGTGAAGAAGGCACAGGAATCCAGGACTCAGCTACAGAGAGAGAAAACCAACCACTTGGCCTTTCCAAATTGTGGTAGTCTCTAATGCGCTTTCCTAAGAGATTTTTATGGGTAATTTTGACTCCTTCTGATAGTTTGCTCACTCACTGGCTTTGGCACCAAACAATATGTATGGTAAAAATCCCATGTTGATGGCATATCTTCTGTTAATAACCTTGATATTTTGTTGCCTTTATTGTTCTTCATCTATTTTTCAATCATAGACTCTTTGAGAGCCTCTCCACACAAACAGGCAAAATCACATGTGCACAAAGTGTGTACACCATTCCACGAGGGTTGTGAGTCTACTGAAGTCCACACTAAGCATCCCCTAACTTACAGGAAGCCACCCTTAGTTGTGTCCACAGTCAAAACTTCTACTGATGACACACTTGGAGTTGTTAACTGTAATTCCAAGTATAAAAGCAAGGGATTGCCCAGGTAATTCTTCTAATCAAGGCATTGCTTGCTGTCTCCTAAGTAACGCTCCAATGTCACTAGTGATCTTTTCCAGAGGAGTACACACATCGATCTCTGGTGTTTATTCATTATCAGGCAAGTGACAACACAGCTTTATTTCATTTTTCCCTTCTGATGCCATAGCATAAACTATCTTTTAACTCTGACACATTTATCCATTCAGGAGACACTATGAAAAACAGTTGAGGATCACCTGGCCATCCATCACCTTGGACTCCTCAGGCCAAATGGGGGTGTCTGTCTCATTTATTAGTCAGGACAACAAGGGTGAACCCAGTGGGACAAGGCAATAATGGAAAATCCAAGCTATTCAATAGCGAAATATGATGTTCTGCATCAACAGACTATGTCAGGAGCCTTTCTGCACAGGGTCACAGATGTCCAAGTTAAAATAAAAGAGGCACCATATGAGAACTGAGATCTAAGCTCATGTTCATCTCAATGTGATAAACAATGGCACAGTCCAATGCAAATACAGCCCTAACATGCAGCCTTGTGACTGTGCCCGATCCGTACAAAAACTGGAACGTATCTACGCCTGCCCTGTCTCTCACCTTGTTAAAGTCCCTACTAACTTCTCCCAAATCTGTTCTTCACTACCCTGAAACAGGTCATGAAATTCCACATTATCTTTAATCTTTACCCATTTCTTTGGTAGCTTTAACTATGATGAGACCTCCAGAAGGAAGGGTCTGAGAAAACAGGTATGGAAGGATACACAGAGGGGCAACTGGTCCTAGTATAAATGATCTCCACATTCCAGTACTTATAAGAGAAATGAATGCACCACTTAGAAGTCCATTTGGAAATGCACTGAGGTCAGTCTATTAATAAAGTCCTCTACTTAAGAGGGGCCACCTGATGACTACTACTTGCCTTTTCAATGCCTGAAAGCTCATTGACATTACACTATCCAATTCAATAAAAAAGAATTCTCAACTAGTTTAGCAAGTCGCTTTTGCAAGACAAACGGACAGTTGGTTAACTTTGAAATCTACCTGCATCTGAAATATAGGTAATCCTTGAAACCATGTGCAGGAAGAAAGCTTTTGATAAAATCACAATTAATTTTCTCCCCTGAAATACACAGTAGTCAGAAGCTGCTTTTTAATCATCACTCTTTCTCTAGTTTATATGAATACCAATGAATTGTGCAGTACTCTTATAAAAAACATTTAGAAGGAAAACTCATCACCGGTTGCACATTACTTTTTATAAATGTCATTCTACATTTGTACCAGCAATGTAGCAATCTATGCAAACCAGATTTGAATGGGTAGCAAAGCAGAGTATTTACAAACACCTTGGACACTTTGGCATTCACACTCTTTCTTCCTGCCACAGTGAATTTGAATTGGAATCCACAGCTGCTGTCAGATCCAGACACAAGTGCATCCTTCAGCGGCCGCCCCCTACCAAGAACCCCAGGCAAAATCTGCCCATTTTTTATCCACGTCTCCTACCCTGTAGCTCACAATTAGTATTTTCAGTGGAAAAGGAAAAGCAAAGAATACCAGAATTACAGTTTCTTCCCCATTACTGATAGGTATGAGAAGTGTCAGAAGCACCAACTGAACCAACTCTATCCTGAAAATGCTTTTGCACCTCTCTTGAACTAGTAACACTTGTACCCCAACCACCAGAAGCATCATTATAGTTTACAATATATCACCAACAGAACTCATCAGGAGTTACTGCATTTCAACGATTAGAACAACATCTCTCCTTCCCCGTCAGGCCTATCACTAGACTCCCAAAGCCCATGATTTCACATTATAGTTCCACAGATGTTCTTTAAGAGCTACAAAATAAAATAAAAGTCTGTGTTCTGTTTTCTCTCCTACCCAGAAATCATGAAATTATTTGTCCTTATGAGTGAGAGATTAGAACATTACATTATTCATCCTGTATCTCCTGTACCTATTTTAATCTAAACTTGAGTGTGTTCAGGGAGAGTTTTAATAACTATGTTTTCAGAACAACCCATTATTATAGGGATTTTAATATCTCTTGTTGCCCATTTTTCTACTGGTAACAGGTAGCACTAGAGCTGTATGCACCAAAGTAGGATTTAATGAAACCTAATGTTCATCCAAATGAATCTCTCATGGCTAAATAGGTAATACTGAAACACAAATATTTTTGTGTTTGGAGCAGATTCTCTAGAGAAAGGCACAGTCAATGTGAGTTATGAGTGACAGTTTCTTAAAGGTTAATATCTTCTCTAATCTGTTTCCATAGCAGAAAGGAAAAATGCTGTATTAAGCATTGGGTATGCTTTGGGGATTACAGAAACAACTTCAACTATTATGTATATGCTAAACCATAGGGAAAACAAGGAATGCTACACATACATTTTATTTCATAAAACATAGAAGTGCCTTAAATATATTTTCCTTTTTTATTAAAAAAGTTCCTTAGATATGTATGAGTGTGTATATGTGTGTGCAAAAAAAGAAGAGAAATGAAAACCCCCTTTAATACTGGACCAGGAACTATGATTGTCACGTCAGGTAATGAAACCATTAAATGCACAGTATTAAGAAGAGACAAGATGCAATTAGCCAAGAAATTACTCTGATCTCAGTGACATTTTCAGAAAATCATAATACAATATACATCGGAGGATGTGATTGACAGCCTAATCCAGTTTTGATGGGACGTAGTCCACATACTGTGAGTAACGCAGTGCATGTCCAGATAAAGCCCACAGCTGTGCGTCTCTGATATGTCCTTACAGTCTTGTCACCCAGGAAATTCCTCAGGTTTAAAAGATGATGAAAGTATCACCCATTAATGACAGGATCATCTCCTGCCCTGAAATAAAATGTACTAATCCCTTTTGCTAGGTCTATGAATTCCTAATATAAATTATATAAACTCTAGTAATTCATCTCTGTTAGCACAGTTGTGTTTGGAAATTGTACGGCAGTCTTTGCCCTATTTGAAATGCTAGATGAAAGCAAGACATGTTCGTTTAAGCCTCAGCATCAAGTAATTTAAAAGAGGGGACAGAATAACTTCTAGATAATGAGAACTACAGATGTAAAAGAAGGGAAGTTTAAAAGTTCTAAGGTGACTTGACGGATTTATGTTTCATCTTTGCAAAGAGGCCAGAAATACAAATGTACAATTTTTTAATTATGCATAGGTCTTAATTTGAGTGGCTAAATAAGTGATATCAAACAACTATGACTAACAAATAATTATACAGAATTAACAATTATTAATCAGAGACCTTAGAATTTTCAAATAAACAGTATTAATGAACACCTAAAGCAAAGTGATTTTCATCAGTGTTATAATAGCATGTGACTCTGTTAGGGATGTCCCAGCCCAGACATAGATATTCTACATTATGGACAATGAGCACCCATCTTTGTACAAATAAATACACAGCAAAAAGGGCAAACGAAGGGCAACTGGTATTTCAAAATCTATGGTTATTTCACAGAAGCAAAGCACCTAACATGTAGTGATGGTATTTTCAATGTATTTATAATCTGGTTAATATTACTTGAATTATATTTCCTAATGTTTATTTTTTATTTTAAAATTTGGATACCAAACGTTACTTTATCTATCAGAGTCATTATTGAAGGAAAAGTACAGACTGACTAAATTTGCTTTTTAAACTGTGACGGAATACATACCTCAGGACATGACTAAATAGCAGTCAGATTTTTTTAATCCTCACCTGAAGATATGTTTATTGATCTTAAAGAGAGGAAGGGGGAGAGAGAGAGAGAGAAAGAGAGAGGAACATCGATCAGTTGCCTCTCGTATGCACCCAACCAGGGATTAAACCTGCAACCTTTCTGGTGTACAGGACAATGCTCCAGCCAACCAAGCCACCCACCCAGGGCTAGTCAGATTCTTTTCTTAATAAATACACTAGATTTCATCAATGGGGAGAATAATTAAATGGTAAAGAGACTACCATTACTCAAAATATGCTCTTTGGAAATGCCTTTAGGACAACTGGCTGATCACATAAATCGCTCCTGTAGTCATATTTTACTTTTAATAACAATCAATACTTTCGATCTCTATCTGCTTTATCAACTCTCTTTCAAATGACATTGTTCTGTTCTGCAAACCCAAAGCTGTCTTCAATTGTTAAAGATTTACCATCGCTGATATTCTTTAGTGAATTTGGATAGCACCACTATTCATAAAAGCCCAAAGTAGACAGAATCTAAATGTCTATCAACTGATGAACTGATAAACAAAATTTGCTATATCCATCCATACAATGGAATATGACTCGGCAGTAAAAAGTAGTCAGCTACTGATAAATGCTACAACATGGATACATCTCAACAACATTATGCTAAGTGAAAAAGGCAAGACACACACAAACACAAAAAGAAACAATATCAAATTATTCTGTTTATATGAGATGACCAGAAAAGAAAAATCTACAGTAGCAGAAAGCAAATCAGAGGTTGCTGGTGGCTAGGGGTGGGAACAGGGATTGATTCCAAATGGGTATAAGGTTTCTTTTTGAGGTGATAGAAATGTTTTCAAATTAGATTGTATTGTGATGGTGGTTGAACATCTCTGTAAATTGACTAACACTGATTGAATTGTACACTTAAAATGGCTGAACTTTATGGCACGTAAACTATACTTCAATACAGCTCTTTTAAAAAGAGAGAAAAGATTAAATGAGATATAGTTTAAAAAAAAACCAAGAACTGTTTGGAACAGAATGCAACTGTGAAGAGGGCCTTTGAGAGACTAGCATTACTAACGTCCACCAAGGTGCTTGTCTATGGGAATGATATTAATTTAAAATAACAGTAATTATGTCTTCGTCAGCCCTCACGCGCATCGCCACAAGGATTGCCTTGAACAGCTTACTAACGGCCACTATTGCCTTGGAAATGAGGCAAATAGTGAGTCTCAATCAAATAAAAAATGAGTCTCAATCAAAGAAAATGGACAATTTCCAAATAAACTGACAATCAGATGGCCGATTTAAAAAGAAAAGGAAAGACAGTTGTTTTTCACCCATAGCCTGTCCATCTGGCCATAAAACTTTTGCAGAAATCATTATCACACAGACCCTTCCATCCATAAAAATGTATCTCCACAAAGCCCACCCCTGATTTCAGAGCTCACAGTATTCCCTATTTCGAGGGTCCTATACGAAACAGAGCAAGGAGAACCAATTCTTCAGTGTCAGCCTAGCTAAGGGAATTGCAGTCAAACCCACTGTCACAAGATCCAAGCTAACAACATACATAAATTCCCGGCACTTCCAGCCATTAAAGACACTCCACATGCATGATGGGTTTCATCGGAATTCAAGCCCCTCAAACTTCTGTAAGTTGCAGCAAACTTGAAATTTAAGCTAACTTACATTTTATGGGAGGAAAGGGAAAAGGGAAATGACCTATTTTATGTTAGTGACTTGAAATGTGTAACTATGCGCACAATAGTGCCAGGCCATAAAGTAGAAGCAAATCCACTTTAAAAGTCGCCTTCAAAGAGGGGGTTGGGGGGAATGGTTATGCCACTTGTGACTCAGTTTTGCAAAATGCTGCAACTTCACTGCTCTAAATGCCTTCAAATTTATTCAAGATGGGCGGAACTGTGGGCGTTAACATGCTTCCCAACTTGTTAATGTTAAGAAGGTGCTTGTTCTAAAATCATTATTTACATTTGAATGTTTAATATATTGAATCTGAAACCCTGTGGTATTTTCTTTTTATTTCAAGCTCCAACATCTTTTAAATTACCCCCAAATCGTGTTCTATTTACAATTCTTGTGGCAATTTTTGTTGTAGTTTGAATATCAACTTCTATTATTCTTTGTTTTTTTCCCTACAAAAGCAATTTTAAAGGAAAAAGAAAGAAAATATACATATCTTTCCTACATTTCTGTATATGGCATGTTTTCACTTTGGTAAGTCATAATTGTACTTTATGTGTGACTAAGAATGATTGCTTCTTTAAGGTAACTAAAGATCATTGACCTGAATCGTTTCAAATTACTTTATATTATCCACACTTTAATCCATAAGAGCACCAATCATTGAAATTTAGATATTTCTTAAAATATAATCTGTACTGTATTTGTGGTTGAGAAATATAGTATAACTTAAAAATATATCGCAAATTTAAATTTGGCCAGAAAGTAAACAAATATGCTTAAAATTGCATGGTAAATGTATAAAGATAGAACTAGCACTGGAGGATTTTTTTCAAGGGTTTTACCAATTTGTCACTTATATTCCATTCCTAGGCAATCAGCTACAATGTTGGCATTGTGTTCTAAAGCAGAAAACTGTCTGCCTAAATAAAAAGCAACCTCATTGCTGCCCATTTGGGTTGCTATTTCAGTCTACATAGCGTGAGGAGTTAAATGGACAAGAAGAATAAACTGTTTCAGGGCCGTTAACATTTCTAACTTCAAAAACGAGTGTCTTCCTCGTGTGTACTGATTATGAAATGCCTTCTGTTAAAAATACAGCACTCTAAGCAAAAACATTGCATGTTTACTCTTATTGTCATTAGACTTGAGTGATTTACTTGACATTTCTCTTTTAATGCAAAAATTCATTTGCAAAAGATATTTCCAGAAGCTAAGACCAATTCCTGTATCTCCCTGTGCCACAATCAGAACTAGATAGACAAATACAAATAAATAAGACATAGGAAAATCTTTTGAAATAAATTTTAATTTCTAGAATAATGGGTCAGAGTTCTTACACAGAGGATAATTATCCCTTTTCTGTACCTATCAGAAACAAAGGCATATGAAATAGTTCTTTCATATGGAAACAAGTTCATCAATGGTGTTTCATTCCCAGGGCTATAGTCACACAAATGGCATTCTGGGGCCTAGTTTAATATTTACATGAGAAAAAGATACAATACACAAATAAATCACTATTTTAAAAGAAAAAAAGGAAAGAAGGAAGGATGGAAGGAAGGAAAGAAAGGAGAGAAGGACAAAGGCAGGAAGGATCCTTCAGAACGATCACTATTTAGATAGAAAAGTATACTATATGTACTTTTTAAAATTATTTTTATAGAGTCAATTTTCCCACTTCAAGCTTTTTTAAAAACCTGCATCAACTACAAAAGCATCATACAATTAATATAAGTCAAAAGAACTAGAAATTAATTTAAATGCTACTTATCATGTAATTAAGAGAGAACAGTAATACAAAAGCTTGAGTAAATAGAATTGCTTCTGAATTTTCTGAGCTAGATGATTTTTATTTTCCACTTAAAGCAAATGTTAAAAAAAAATTTTATGTCAAAATCCTAAATAGCTTTTTGACAGGTTTGTTATGGTTAATTAATTACTTTCATTTGCACGAAGTTGTATACTTGAAGATGAATAGTACATGATAACAAGGCCAGCCTCTGTGAGGGAGACCTTCGGTGGTCTATGCAGTCTGCTGCCTCATTACAGAACTAGCTATCTGCAGGAAGCCTGACTTTGAAAGGTACAGCACGTCCCATAACTCCCTCCCCTAACTGAGATGATTGTAGCTTCTTTCGAAAAGTGATGATTAGGAGAGAGAAAAGCAAAACGGAATGCTGTATGAATATTTCATGTAAATGAAAGCAAGCACTTAGCGACGTGCATCTTGATTGATGCTAGAGTGCTTCGAAATGTCTTGACATTGAAGGGTTCCGACTCCCCTTCCCTCGACTGTTTCATGAGTCGCAGTTAATAGTGGAATATGGTTGTAGTTAGCTGAAGGGCTCTTTATTACTGGCTGATATTAAATAAGACCACAGGCCTCACGTTAACATAAGTGAATTCTAGATAAAAGAGACTTCAGAGAGAACCCTAGATTGGATATGATAGTTACGTTGTATCTGAGTTTTAATTTTTTCCCTCCTTAGCACATAATTGTTTATTTCACTTTTAAGCAACCCCCCCCCCAAGAAAGAGCCAAAGGACTCAAATTGATATGCAGAAAGAATCTCAATTAACAAAAATAGATGGAGTGTAAATGGATGCGCACGACTCCAAATCATTTTAAATAAATATAAATAGTAATAGTAAATAAGAGGGAAGCCCTTTCCAAGGCAGGTTTTACAAATATAGTTATCTTTGAGATAAGTAGCATTTTTCTAAATTTGGACAATAAACTATCAGTCCCTTATTCTCCCTCCCTATCTGCAAGGTTTATCTTCCTCATGAGGAAAGGGATGACTTAAGAAACTCAAGAAACAAAATAACTTCAAGATGCAAATTCAGTTGGGTGGGTTCAAGGCTTCAGAAATGCAGTTCTAAGGCACGAGGAGAGGGTGAGAGTGATGGGTGTGCAACCTCAGCACAGGTCCCCTCCCCACAAGGTCAGGGACTTACGCCATTTTCCTCCAGAGGGTGCTTGGGTAACTGCCACTTGTTTAGGCCAGGATTTCCACCTTCATTGGCTCTTCACAAATCATCTGTCATTGAAAGGTAAATAAAGTCTCCATGAGCTGTGACTGTAGAGAGCTTTGTGACCATGCCTCAACCAGAACAAAGGGCCCCGAGAGTCACTGGCAATACCCCAGCATGCCAGCGGCCCCCAGCCTCAAATTCAATGGCTCTTCTGCAAGAGTCACTGAAAGACAGAAAGAAAAAGAATGGGGGAAGCACGGGAAATATCTCAAAGGCTTGGCCTCACTTGGAGAATTCCAGTTACATTTAAAATAGCCAATTCTGCAAACTGATGGGCTACACAAAACCCAGTAGCCTCATTTGTACTTTCCCATGTCCCATCTCCTTTGCCTCCCTCTCTGTAAATCCCGCAGCTCCATTAAGAGGAGACAATATTCCACACAGGAGCGAAATAAAACTCCAAGTTATACAAAAACACGCCCATATGAATTTAACAATGGAAAACTTGATAGGCTTTGGAGTCTGCTCAGGTCTGTATCATTGAAGCACAGAACTGAAAAAGACTTTTCAAACCACTTAGTCTGGTCTCTTGGTCAAATGAGGCAAACAAGGGGATGGGGTAGCAAAGCCAGCACTGGGTCATAGATTTCATGATTCTCAATCTTTTGTTTTTATGTCACCAAAATTATTCTGTCATTAATGTATCATTTTTGTTTGAATGTACATGGTGTCTTTCTCTCAAAATCCCAAAATTTAATTAATGATAATTTATCTTTAGTCTTATAATATCCTAGACCCTCTTACACTTGTCTGAACATTAACCTATGGATAGCAATTTCATTAAAAAAATAACAATACATTACATATATTTATATAAGCTTGCAAAGCACTTCCACACTAATTATCTAATTCAGTCCAGCCTGAAGTGTTGAGGAGCAGTTATCTTCTTTTCTTTCAAGAGGAAGAAACTGATATTGAGTTCCTTGCTTTACCTAATGAAGATTGTGAATGACGGAGTCTCATACCCACATCATCTGGCTCCAAGGTCATTGCTTGTTATCCTTCATTCTATTATTTAATAAATATATATTAAGTACCTACTACTATCTGCCTGGCTTCTGATTCAATCCTGGAGTCATCTATTACCATTTAAAGACTGTTTCACATTTTTCCTGCATTAGAACACAATCGGTCCATATTTGTCCAATCGACTTTTGTCTAATAGCCAGTTAGAGATCAGTGTTGAAGGGCTGACCTTATACTTACATAATTGTATCTACTGTACTACTTCTATTTTCCACAGATGCCCCAGATGGTACACATATGGCTTCCAAAGAATGTCCTTATGTAAAAGTCTAAATACAAGAATGCACTGACTTTTTAAACAGCATTAGCACTATAAGAGAGAACAAAGAAATCTGCAGTCCTGTCAGCTTTTAGTGAGTTACAAAGCCTGACAATAGCACATGCAGCTTTCAGGGCCATAGGCAGCAGGCATTAAAAAATAAAATAAAAAAGCTGCACACATTTGGAAAATGGCAAGTGTGGATCCCGGACGCTATTATTATTATTATTATTATTATTATTATTATTATTAAAATTAAACAGAGATTTAATCTGACATTCCATGGGCAGTCATGCAACTGACTTTAATAACTAAACTGGGGCATACATCTTACTGCACTGAACCTAACGCTTTAATTAAGTTTCGATGCAGCCAGCGACGATGACTGCGGTGCCCACCGAAGCTACAAGCTGCAGGGTGTTCTCTGCCTGCCCAAGCACAGTCCCTGGGCGCCAGGCGGGAGCAGCAGCCACTGATGCCACAGTTAGATATTTATGAAAGAGATGCTCTGAATTTTATCGTACTGGTGTAGATCAATTGTCAGGACAGAGTCCTTAACAGTGTATTCGGAGAGCTAGGTAGAAAACCAATTTTATCTGCTTCAGTGATGTGTGAACTATATGAGGAAAGACATCTCCCAACTCTCTGATAGCTTATCTTCCCTGGTGACCATTTGTGCATGCTCTTGTAAATATACATATTTTACCAGGGAAGGGAGGGGGAGAGAAATGCTCTTTAAACTCTCCTTTGAGATGACCTTGAAGTAGGAGCATTTGAATCCAGGAAATTAGCAGCCAAGTGTATTTCGATAGTGATGGGTGGGTGGGAAGTGCCACTCAGAGAATTGACCGTACCCTGGGTTGCCAGCTCTTCACCAAAAGACCATCTTTCCCACTGAGACTGTTTCTTCAAGGAGGCAGAGAAAAGCTGAGCTGCCTGGATCTGGAAATCAAGTCCTCCCCTTGGCACTGGAGGGCTTAGCCAGTCAGGAGGCCCTTACAAAGAAAGTAACAACAAAAGAGATGTTGATTTGGTATTTTCTCAGGCGTGTAAGTCTAATAAACATCAAGAAGTGAAAAAATTCTCCCAAGAAAATGTTCAGGCATTTGGTTGCTCTCTCGCAAGAACAAGGATAGCAGGAGAGGAGTAACAAAAATTAACTTTGTTTGGCGTTGTTTATATAAACTATGCAGCCCATATGTAAGTCAGACTGATTGAAACATGTTTGGCTTCTTTTCTGTGCCTAGGCTGTCTGGGTGTAGAATGTCACTTTAAATTTTACACTTTCTTTTCTAGCCACTTTTGAAAACATATCTGAAGAGTGATTCCTCTCTTATTCCTAACACTTGGGCTCAGATATCTACTGGGCAGATTTCACATGCATTGCTACATACCTTCAAATAAGTACTTCTTTACTGCCTAGACAGGAGACGAGCAAACTTTTCTGTAAAGGGCCAGATAATAAATATAACAAATGTTTTAGTCCTCAAGGGCCATTTGGTCTTTAACAAAACTACTCAATTCTGCCATTAGCCTGAAAGTGGCCATAGACTATATAAATAAACTAATAAGGCTGTTTCAATAAAATATTACTTATGATCCCTGAAAATTGAATTCATATAGTTTTTATATTTCACAAATATATATCATAACAAGTGCCTGTAACAATTGCCTAACAAGATGAGAGGTCTTATCACCTCTCATCTGAAGATGTTTGAGCATATCCACAATCAGTTTAATTTGGGGGTGGGGAAGAGGCAGACTGGGAGAGGCAATCATTGCTGCCGTTAAGTCACATATCAGAAGCAACATGGGACAGTGGTTTTGGGGTGCCAGAGAAACCTGGATTTGAAGTCGGGCACATTGGGCCTATTTACCTCCGTGAGCTCCAAGCACTACATCATAGAAAATGGACGTCATAATGCTTAATCTATGGGATTTCCGTGAGCTTGAAAACAGCACACACAAAGCCTGGCTTTCAGCCGATGCTCAGTCAGTCTTCATGCCCACACCCTTTTCCTAGGCATCCTCAGAAAACAAAAGGAAGGCCACTGTCAATCGGTGAGCTGCATCCTTCCTCTCCCAGGTTCATCTTAGGTGCGCTGCTACCCTGCTACAGGTTTTTGAGAGAGAATTTCTCCCTTTTATTTTTGTCTAGTCCATGAAAGGAAGCCTGCTGCTCATGAAAGGACTTTACTCCTTTCATCCAGGTTCATTTTATCAAATTTCCAGGATTAAAAAAAAATAAAGAAGAGCTTCCAAATGCAACACATTTTCTGTTTCATGGGTCCATTTGTCATATCAGTTCGGTGATGCCAATTCTGGGATTAAATTGCCTGTTCACCAGCAGGCATCATTATAGATTCAATGGTAATGGCATTTTCAGCTATACAGAGCCAGTAAATTGTGATTCCTCAACTGACCAATGTGAGCGACAAGAAGAACTTCTGTTCTGGCCAGGAATGAGACTGTGGATTTGTTCAGGTGAACAGTAGCTGGAAATGCTCTTTCCATTTCTTGCTGCAATCTATCTTCATTATTCTGCCCAGACCTTGTGCTCAGCCCGGGAACAAGGAAATCAGCAAGACACTGACCTCACCGCCACCCCGTCCAGTGGTGGAAAGGGATGCCTGCAGAGACAACAGCACAATGTGATAAGGCTATATGAGCACCTCCAGGGGTGTGCAACCCTGTCTGCCTGCAGGAGTCAGGGAGGGTGTCACCAAAGAGGTCAACTTGGATCTCAGCCTTAAAAGATTACTAGGAGTTTTCCAAGGATGAAGAGCATCCCACACAGAACAAACAGAGGAGGCAATGTAAAGAACTTCCCCACAGTGGCAAGTCTGCAGATGCCTGCCGGGCAGAGGCTGAGGTGAGCATGCTCCTGTGTGCCCCCACTGCACTTTCTTAAGGCCTCCACTCCAGAACTAATTACGCATCACTGCATTTTTTTTCTCCCCACTAAACTGTAGGATAAACCCCAGCAGGCATGCCTTGGCTGGTGTGGCTCAGTGACTGAGTGCCAGGCTGAGAACTGAAAGGTTGCCGGTTTGATGCCCAGTCAAGGCACATGCCTGGATTGTGAGCCAGGTCCCCAGGTGGAGGCATGTGAGAGGCAACCGAACGATGTATTTCTAGCACATTGATGTTTCTCTCCCTCCCTTCCCCTCTCCCTAAAAGTAAATAAATAGAATTTTTTTAATAATTAAAAAATAAACCCCAGCAGGCAATTGTCTTCATCTAATGAAAAGGAGATAATCAAGGTACTAAGAAGATGAACAAAAAAATGTAGAAGATGACATATTTTTGGTTCAAATGTACTCCCAAAAATTTTTATAGAAAGAGACTGGCAATTTATTACCTATAGAGTTCACTTATAAGTGAGCCCTGACATAAGATTAGCAAAAAAGGCACACAAAACATGATGAATGAATATTTGTTGTGTGAATAAAGAGAGCTATGAAGAACATCAGGTCAAAAAAATCGGACATTGCAAATATTAGGTCCTATCAAAATAAATAAAGCAACAAGATCTGACAATATAAAAGGAAATCTGAAATTCTGTCTTACAGCAGAAGTAATCATCTCTCAGCTCTGCCCAGCTTAGTTTCAAGCACTGGCAGGTGGTACCTGGAATCAGTACTGCCAAGCCAAAGCAGTTGTGAATTATATCATATTTGGGGTAAGTATGTCAAGCTACTATCTTCTTCCTCAGTCATGCTTCTACTTGGTACTCAGGGTTCCTGACTGAGGTTTAACCACAACTCACTTAGCAAAAACCTTGGCATCCTACCTAGACCCCTCTCGAGGACAGACTGTGTCTCTAAGAACCCCAGCCACACACCAACCGTGGTCCGGGGCCAACCTGAATGGACCACTCAGCAGCGACGACAGCTCCTCATCTCCGAAGCCTGTTCCCGCTTCACTCTACCAATCTTTTTTCTCGCCCACTCCCACGTCAGCCAGCCAGAGTTGAGCCTGTGTTCGCCTCCCCCCAATGCCACAGACACTAACATTTACATCGCTGGCTGCTTGTTATAATTTGAACAGTCCTGTCGCAGAAGAGGGATCCAGCACCATGCTCAGTGTCCCTCCCTCACATCGCTCACTCTGGCTCCCCTCAGGAGCAGGAGCCAGAGTGAGCGATGTGAGAGAGGGACACAGAGCATGGAGGCAGGGCTCTGGAGGCAGGGTTCTCAGGGAAGCTAGCCCATGGCAGAACACTCAGATGCTTGTTGCTTTCCACTGAGGGTCTGTTTAAAACACTATGTATGGGAGGGTGTTTTTTAAAAAACAATGAGTGTTGCCTGAGTTTGTGTGACTGAGATTCTTGTTTCAGAATCTATCAAATTAACTTCACAGTTACAAGTGTTGTTAACCCTCACCCTGTGCAGACTAATGATACATAGCTGGTGCATGAAGACATAAGCAAAATTACTTCTATTTCCACCCATGGATTTAAAGTATGTTCTTTTATAACCTATTTTTGCACATTCATTTTCCCATTCTTTGGCAAAGTCTATGAAGCAATCAGGAACAGCAAGTGCATAAAAGAAAATACCTAAAATAAATTCTAAAGAATGCACTCTTCTCTGTAAAGAGGAGACAGGCCTGACTGTCGAGATGTTTTCAGTGCTCTAGAGCGAGCAGTTGAGCCCCCGGATCACTTTTTCTTTTCTGACAGCGTAACTCACATTGAGCAGCCCAAAGGTTCCTTTCATTATGAATCATCCTCACTCCCAAACCCGGCCAACCTTTTAAGTACATTTAATAATTGTTCTCTGTTTAGAAATCAAAATTAGTCTAATTAAAATTATAAGAGCCTTTCTAACCTTAAGAGCTAAGACTTTAAAGAAAATCTTTAGTGTGTTTATATCGTCATTCACTTTTTGTACCCAATTTTCTGTCTTCACTGGTTAGACAATTAACCAGTGTTCATGTTTGTGAAATACTGAGAAGCATGAAATTTACATAAATAAAATAAATTAACACAGTTAAACAATTCGATATTGCCTCCTGACATCACCATTTTCAGATGTCATCAACAAATAATCAGAACACCAAGTCAGGGTAGGCATTGTTCCTTAATAATTGCTTAGATTGTCATAGATTTGCTGATCATTACAATTTATTCAGAAGTTTGTTTTTAATCCAGTGAACATATTGCTAATGACTGAAACATCTTAACAGCATCATCTTTTCTAACAGCAGCAAAATGGCAGGGAATTGTTTTAATTAGTTTTTAGAAAAAGAATTATGTGGAATTCAAATATGTCATTCAGTTTGTATGTCTAGAAGACTCTAGAAAAGGGCTATATGGTAAACTGGACTTTGGGATACAGGGAGGGCTGTATTTGGAATGCTGCAATTCATTTTGGAAGCTCTTAGGTACATATGCATACTGCTGCCACATGCCTGGTTCCACTCTGCATTTTCCAGCAGGTTTCCTTCTCTCTCCTTTCTTCCATATCATGCATTACTGAGGTGGAGCACTGGGATGTCTCAGTACCAAGGAAAATGATCACTGTTCCAAATCCTTCCTTACGCACCCGGCGGGGGGGGGGGGGGGGGGGGGGGCGAGGTTCAGGCTTTAATTTAGTAAGGCAATTGCTGAATTTTTAATTGAGAACTTATTTAATGAGATTTCAGATCAACAAAGCCTTCCAAGCAGGTGAAGAACAGAAGGAAAATCAGGGACATACCACTCCCATTAAAAATGGGCCATTTCCTGCTGGTGAAATGAGGGGAGTTTGAGAATTAGATATGTTTTCATCCATTACAATTCTAGCAATCCACATGCTGAATTACTTTAGATGACCCTTCAGGAGATGCTAACAGTATTGTTTCTTGTGTGTTCTGACCGCCTTTCTTACATGGGGACCTGTGAGGCTAATACCCATTCAGTAAGACCCAGAAAAGTTCTCTGGACTTCTTAGAGAAAAATTTCCTAAATCAACATCGCATCAAAGCTACCAACTCTGGGGAAACCCTGACCAACTTTATGCAAATACGGCCCAACAGCACCCATGCCAAATACCTCTCACCTCTTTCCCTAGGGACTTCTTGGGTGACAGGGCCACTTAACACCCATGCATACAGAGCCCGGGACTGTGTGGGATCAATGCTACCTAGGATAAATCTTTTACTAGTGAAAGACAGGAGCCAATGAATGAATGAGTTCTCCTTTTTCCCTTCTTTTCTCCCTTCCACCCTGTTTCCCACGGCCTGCCTTGAGAAACAGTCCTTTACACAGCCTCTCAGAAGATGGTTCCACGTGCACTTGATAAGAGAAGTGGCTAATTTAAAAAGCATCATTGCATTAACCATTTCTCCCTGTCTGCCTCACTCCTCTGGCCCCTCTGACTGCGCCTTGGATTACACCTCTTTGAAAACAATGGCACATAAGCCTTTACCTCAGACTCCGCTTTCTAAGAAACCACCCAGGCAACAGGAAAAGTTGCTCAATCTCATTTGTAATCACTGAGCTACCACAATGAGATACCAAACATACTCTTAGATTAGCAAAAACTTTAAATTCTGACAGTACCAAGTGTTAGCAAGAATGTATAAAAAACAGAAACTCACTGTTAGTAGGAGTGCAAATCAGTGCAACCACTTCGAAATATTACTTGGCATCATCTACTAAAGGTGAATATTTGCCTATGTTAGAATTGAGCATTTCAACTCCTTGTTATGTACCCTAGAAAGATACCAGATTTACCATCGAGCTAATCAAATTTAAGCTTCAAGGTCTGCCACTGGCATGGATCTCCTCGAAGGGTTGGTACCCAACTTGGGCCGTGTGTGTGGGTGTGTGTGTTAAAGCAAATCCCCCAAACTGTATGAGCTTACGACTCCAAACTTATGGATCCACCCTTGCTTGGACAAAACTGTTCAAGATATAAGTATAAGAAGCAACACTGTTTCTAACAGTCCCAAATGGGAAAGAACCCAAATGAGCACCAACTGTTGAATGACACGTCAGGGAACTCTGGGAAAAGGGATTTCCTTGAAGAATTCAAACTTACACAACTGTGGCACAAGCCAGGGAAATAAATGTCCAGAAGGGGAAGTTGGAGGATGAGGGAAGTAGTCTAATGCATTCTGGAAAATGTAGTTTATAGCTTACCGAAATTAGCACACCACAATTGAGCACAAATGGAAAATTTGTGAAATATACACTAATTATGAAGTCCAGCTACATATACAGTGTGGATGAATCTTATAAACTTAATGTTCACAGAAAGAAATATGATACATAACAAGCTTCATTGAAGCAAGAATTTATAGTGTACGATGTCACTTATGTAAGGTTCTAAAAGAGGCTAAACTCAATGTAATAACACAGGAGCTCCCATCTGGGGAGCTGCACTGCACTTGTGTTCATGATATTCCAGAAGAAAACCACCCGGAGGACTAACAGATGTGGACATGCTGTTTCATTACTCACATTACTGGGAGCACCAAAGGCAGCAGGTAGGCCAAGCAGGACCGCACCTCCCTGAGTCCCAAGCTCATTTTTAAGGAGTCCCAGACACAGGGCATACGTGTCCTACGCGGGACTCTAAACCATGTTACCTTAGTGTGTATGTGCAGAAATGAAAGGGTTAGAAGCAGTCACAGGATAAGAAGCCGCTCCCGAAAGGCGATAAGGAGGAGTTATAATCCATTTCCAAAACAATACACATTTGTTCTGTCCAGGGGCCCTCTGGTCATCCTTCTATCATGGGTGGTGGAAAGGACCGTGTCTTGAGCTACCTCACACTCCACCACATTGATTAAGGATGCATACATAGGTGAGAAAACAAAAGAGAAAAGCAAGGAATCATTTATCATGCGAGTCAGGATAATAATTACCTCTTTAGGGGAGGACTGGTTATAATCTAGAAGGGATTCTGGAAAACTGGCATTATTCCATGTTTGATCATGGTGTTTGTAACACAGTTTTGCTTTTAGTCATTAATTTTGCATTTCTATTATATGCATTTTTGCACATATATAATAATTCATAAAATTAAAGAAAAAAATAACATTTAAGAAACTGATCTTTACCATTCTCCCCTTGAGTCACTGTAGGACCAGGTAACCACACATCACTGAGTCCCAGAGGAATGTGGAGGGAACTGAGGGAGCACCCCCTTGCAGAAGGTCTAACAGTGGGGGCCTGGCTCACACTTCTGCTTGCAGCCATTATGACTATTTCCAGACAAGTTACAATGCCTGGACTTGTAGCCTTATGAATATTATCTGTTACTAACTTTACAGACTTTATGTTTGTGTTCTCCCCAATATTCCTGTGCTGAAATCTAATCCCCAATGTGATGGTATTTGGAAGGGGGCATCTGGGAGATGACCAGATAATGAGTGTGGGGCCCTCATGAATGAGATTAGTGCCTCTATAGAAGAGACCCCAGAGAGCTCTCTCATCTCTTGTGCCATCTGAAGACACAGAAAAGAAGCTGTATATGAACCATACACTGACTCTGCCAGTGCATTGACCTTGGACTCCCCAGCCTCCAGAACTATGAGAAATATATTTCTGTTTTATTTAAGCCACCCAGTCTATGGTATTTTGCTACTGCAACCCAGACCAACTAAGATACTATATTATTTCAAAACATGAAAGCAGTTAAAATGCTTCCTTCAAATAAATCAAGGATTAAAGAAAAAATAATAGAGGGACATGTGAATAAGGAGAAAATAGCAGTGATAATGTTTCTTCTAATATGAGCCCTTTGCAGCCTCAGTACATGGTAAAATCTATAATGACCAGTCCTGACAGTTTGCAAAGTTATTAAGAATATAATGTGATGAAAATTTAAATTAATAATTATTTATAAGGAAACTTACCCTAAGAGTATATTGTGCATGAATAAAAATATCTAAAGCACTAGCACTTTCTGTTGACATTGAACAAGTTAGTTAAGCTCCCCTAAGTCCTGAGTGCCCTATAAAATTAGTGATAAAAAAGAGTCCCTGTATGCAACATGGGATTAAAAGGGGAAGCCCCGTGAAATGGCTAGGATAGTGCCTGGCAAACAGTACACGTTCAACATGTATCTTTTTTAACTGATTTTGGTTTGGGGGAGTTGTTTCTATTCAAAGAGTCCATAAAGATCCCAAAGAAGGTAAGAATAGATCGATGAAATAATAGCTCAAATTACCCTACAGAAAAGGAAGAAGTTTAAATCTAATCTTTATTTTCTGAGAAACTACAAAATCTACATGAAGAAAATCAAGTCCGTTAAACATTTAAGCCTGAAACAAAAAGAAGGAAAAATAAAAATAGTTCTCCTGTAGATACTTAGTCTCAGCATCTGGTGTTAAAAGCCAATAAATACATTTTTTTTTAAAAAGCACAAAATACTTTTTATATAAAAGCACCAATAGTAGCAACTTTACATAATACAAGTATGGATAAAACCATCTATCTTCAGTAATAATCTCTGAAATAAGCCCTATTGGCTTTTAGCTTGAAATCTGTACTATTTTTAAAGCAAGAGTAAATTTTATGTGTTAGAATATGAAAAGATTTTTTTATTTACAAGATACAAAAACAAAACATTTAAGTAATGCAAAGTCAAAACATCCAATTTAGCCAAGAAAAGTCTTCACTAAAAATATATATATATATATATATATATGCTTTTCAATGGGAAAAAAAATACCGATTTGAATTCCATTTAATTAGCTTCAAATGTTACCAGGAAAGGGGCACCTGCATACTTTACTAGTGGGGAAAAAAGTGTTTCAGCGAAATGAATGAGTAAATGAGATTGTAAAAACCTAGGTCAAGTTCAAAATTTGCCAGCCTAAATCTTATGATGAAGTCTATAGAAAGGATAAGGTATCATCTACTCATTGATGGCCATTTCAAGGAGAAACAAAAACAACTTTTAACTTGGACAGCTTCTTCCCATCATCAAACAGGACAGAAAAACTGGCCAGGTGACTAGTACATTTCACTGGGAAAAAAATCACCTTCTGCGTGTCAGTGGTACACAAGAAAATTAAGGTTTTAGAGTCCAAGAACACCATACTTAGCAACTCAGATGCTTAACTTGGAAAGCTTTTTATTTTATTTTTTAACATATTTATTGATTATGCTATTACAGTTGTCCCATTTCCCCCCCCTTCACTCCACTCCATCTTGCCCACCCCCTCGCTCCCACATTCCTCCCCTGCAGTTCATGTCCATGGGTCATACTGTAAGTTCTTTGGCTTTTACATTTCCTACATTACTCTTACCCTCCCCCTGTCTATTTTCTACCTACCATTTATGCTACTTATTCTCTGTACCTTTCTCCCCTCTCCTCCCTCCCACTCCCCTGTTGATAACCCTTCATGTGATCTCCATTTCTGTGGTTCCGTTCCTGCTCTAGTTGTTTGCTTAGTTTGCTTTTGTTTTTGTTTTAGGTGTGGTTGTTAGTAACTGTGAGTTTGCTGTCATTTTTACTGTTCCTATTTTTTATCTTCTTTTTCTTAGGTAACTCCCTTTAACATTTCATATAATAAGGGCTTGGTGATGATGAACTCCTTGAACTTGACCTTATCTGAGAAGCACTTTACCTGCCTTTCCATTCTAAATGATAGCTTTGCTGGATACAGTAATCTTGGATGGAGGTCCTTGCCTTTCATACTTGGAATACTTCTTGCCAGCCCCTTCTTCCCTGTAAGGTCTCTTTTGAGAAATCAGCTGACAGTCTTATGGGAACTCCTTCGGAGGTAACTGTGTCCTTATCTCTTGCTGCTTCTAAGATTCTCTCCTTCTCTTTCATCTTGGCTAATGTAATTATGATGTGCCTTGGTGTGTTCCTCCTTGGGTCCAGCTTCTTTGGGACTCTCTGAGCTTCCTGGACTTCCTGGAAGTCTATTTCTTTTGCCAGATTAGGGAAGTTCTCCTTCATTATTTGTTCAAATAAGTTTTCAATTTCTTGTTCTTCCTCTTCTCCTTCTGGCACCCCTATAATTCGGATGTTGGAACGTTTCAAGATGTCCTGGAGGTTCCTAAGCCTCTCCTCATTTTTCTGAATTCTTGTTTCTTCATTCTTTTCTGGTTGGATGTTTCTTTCTTCCTTCTGGTCCACACTGTTGATTGGAGTCCCAGTTTCCTTTGCATCACTATTGGTTCCCTGTACATTTTCCTTTGTTTCTCTTAGCATAGCCTTCATTTTTTCATCTAATTTGTCACCAAATTCAACCAATTCTGTGAGCATCCTGATTACCAGTGTTTTGAACTGTGCATTTGACAGGTTGGCTCTCTCTTCGTTGCTTATTTGTATTTTTTCTGGAGCTTTGATCTGTTCTTTCATTTGGGCCTTTTTTTTTTTTTTTTGTCTTGGCATGCCTGTTATGTAAAGGGGCGGAGCCTTAGGTGTTCACTGGGGCGGGGTAATGCTGGTCACTGTGCTGTGTCACTGTATGTGGGGGAGGGGCCGAGAAGGAGCAATGGCGCCTGCTCCACTCTCTGCCAGATTTCAGTCACTCCCTCCGCTACCCACAATCAAATTGGGTCCTTCTGGTGCTGCTTCCCAAGTGGGTGGGCTTGTGCATGCTCTAGACCCCTATGGGTCTCTCCAATGAACTCTCCTGTGAGCCTGGGAGTTTCTCTTGCTGATGCCCCAGCCCCCACAGGTGTTTTCAATCAGAGGTTTGAGGCTTTATTTCCCCGCACTGGAGCGTTGGGTTGCGAAGTCTGTTTTGCTCCCCTGCTGTTCCTTCCAGTTTATCTATTCATTAATGTGGGACCGCAGGGTCTGCTAGCTGTCTCACTGCCTGCCGTTAGTTCCACAATCCGCCACCTCTCTGGGTATGGCAGCTGCCACCCCACCGAGAGTCCTCTCTGCCCCAGCTGCCATTTCCGCCCCTCCTGCCAGTCTGGATGAATGTTTCTTCTTTATCTCCTTGGTTGTCAGACTTCCATGCAGTTCAGTTTTCTGTCAGTTCTGGTTGTTTTTTGTTTTTAAATTGTTGTTGGCCTTCTTTTGGTTGTGCGAGAATGCGCAGTGTGTCTACCTACACCTTCATCTTGGCCGGAAGCCTTGGAAAGCTTTTTAACCTCTGTAGAATCTTAGTTTCCTTATCCCTAAGAATAATACAGCCCTGAGGTGTTGGGTTGTGGTGCTTAGTACCTAACGCTGTGTGCGCTCACTGCATGCCATGCCTTTCTTGAGGCTGGAGGGTGCTGACCTCTTTTTACTACATCTAGCCCGCAATTAGGTCCCATTTCTCTTGAATTAAGAACCGAGGTTATTTTAGGTCATTTCTGATCCCAATCATGAAGAAGTAAATCTATTCTTTCATTGATGCACATGGATAACTAACAGTGATTCATGTTAAAGTGAGTTAAATATCTCATCTCCCTAGGACCTGCACAATATCCTGTCTTTATACTGACCATTTTCCTCCAGAACAGAGACTATTCAACCCCTACCAATTCAGTGAATTTAACCATCCTTGACGTTCAATAATAAACCTAAAAATAATTGATCTATAATTTCAGTTTAAATGATCTGACATAGCCAGGCTACTTTTAAATGACAGCAAATGGGATTTTTTAATGGAAATATTGATAGGCCCTTAAGTGAATTGGGGAATCGAGGACAATGACAATGATATTGCATTAATAAACCTAATGCCATGGAGATTGTCTTTTTAAAAAATGTGTCTTTTCTTTATCACAGCATAATACCTAGCTTGACAACAGAAATGTCAACATTTAGGGCTCTATTCTTCAAACCGTCATGCTCTATTAATGCTGTTTTTCAGTGGGATTTACTTTGTCAAGGAAAGAAGGGCCAAAGGGGAAAGTCTATGGTCTTCCTATTCACTAAATCCCTCTTCTCACTGATGCACAAATGACTGACTACTCTCAATGCCACAGAAGGAATGAGAGTTGAAAACAGGCCAAACCATCTAGGCAGCAGGTGGAAAAAGCTAGGCTTGTATAAGCAAAGTCAAGCTTAAACAAGAAGAAAAAACAAAACAGACTAGGTGACAGGAATGCCAACCAGTGATCCCTGGGCTGTGTTTGTGCTCTTTCTTTTGGGGGCAGCAGAAGAGAAGGTCTTCACCATATGAATATAATTGAACACCATCAGCTTGGGCTGAGAATAGGGCCTTAACTGGGTTCCAAATAAGCCCATGCAGCTTAACCCCTTTAATGCAAACAAGAGGAGGAAAATAAACTATTTGGCTGGCATAGACATATAGGGATATAAAAGGAGGCCTAAGCGGGTGGGGAATTAAAGGCATTAGGGATGGGGACTGTTCATTGCAATCAGAGGGCATCCAAAACAAGGTGGAGGCAGAATGGAACTTGTTTAGCTTGGATTTAATTGCAGAAGAGATTTATGTGTACTTTTTGCATTGAGGGAAGCAATAATCTAATAAACTTCTATATGAAATAGACAGGTAAACAAGTTCTAAATAAGGATCCAAAGCTCAGAAATGGCTTGAAACCTTAAATATCTAGGTCAAAGAATCTGCATCACCCATCTACATAGTAGCATCTTGTCCCCAGACTATGTTTGTGTACACTATTTTTCGATTTTCACAAAACTCTCGTGAGAAAAATGCAGCAGGATTTGTCATCTCCATTTTATACATGATGACCACTGAGGGTCCCTGATGGTAGGGACTTCCCCAAAGTGACACAAGAAAGCAGTGCCTGTTACTGTCTGTTGTTGGGCTCTGTGTCTATGCCCAAGACTCTCTCTCTACAGGAGACACTGCATTGCAAAAAGTTTTTTTAAATTATTTAGCAATGAAAAAATCCATAGGCCAAGGCAGACAGCTCCCTGATTGTTTTTTATCTTGGCCACAGAGCAATCTCTACTCTAATTCTGGAATTCATCTAACTTCTATCCCAAATAAGTGTTATAAGAAATAAACATAAAAACTAGATTTTTTTCATAGCAAATTACCATAGAAATGTGAAATTACCCCTATTTTAACCTTACTATGTCTTCTTTTTCTGTGTAAATGATTGGGCAAATTGTTTTTTTATCTACCTTCCATTTATTTTACTGAGAATCAGAAAATATCCAGAAAGCATTTGAATTACTGCTATAGTGGCCAAACCCTAATATCTCTGTTTTTTAATAAGCACTTATGGCAAACTTCAAATAACAAGATGTGTGATCTTTCTAGATATTTTTCAATATTCTGTAGCAAAAGTTATGTTCACCAAATATTAGTCCATGAGACTTTCACTTCTAGCTGATGAGGCAATCAGGATTTGAGGAACCATAATCCTGGAGAGAATAAAATCTCACTGAGGTAAGCCCATATTCTACGTGCTTCTTTTCTCCTTAGGGAGTTTCCCAGTTCTTGGCCCTGAGAGAGAGTAAGAAGTCACACAGAAGAGTCATTGCTTAGCACCAAAGAAGCCAGAAGAGCATTGGGCAACCACTGGACTGGAAGACAACTATTGGAAGTATGAAGAACTAAATCCCAGATAAGGGAGGCCTGAAGAAGTAAGCCTAGCACTCTACATTGTTTTTTCCTCCCCCTACCCACCTTCCTCCAGTTTATTTCCTGATCAAATGGAAAAGACCAGAAAGTAAGAACCCAAAGAGAAAACAACTGAAAAACAGAGTAGAATTTTTTAAACATCACACAGTGTACAGGAGACAGAAATAGAAAATCAAGATCCAACAATGAAAAGGGATTCCAGTGAAGATCCTGGGTACTGTATTCTACGAGTCACTATAAACTCTGGGCAAACCAAGCCTTAGAAAGACTGAAAATTATCCCTGAATTACATCTCTCCCTCATTGGATGGAGATGATTGGCTCATACTTTATGTGAATGTCAGCATCTGGGATAAATGGACTCCAGAGAAAGAAAATGTTCAGAGTCTCTAAAAGCTTTCATTCAAAATGTTCATTTCATCAAAAATAACCAAGCCTCTTAAGTCTTAATTTTTCATCATAGGATGAAAGGAGGAAAAAATACAAACAATAAAAAATAGACCCATAGGTGATCTAAATATTATGAATAATGCTTTTTAAATAACCATGACTAATGTTTCAAGACAATAGCTAACAAAAATAGAGATTTTCATCAAAGGACTGGAATCTAGAAATATAATCTAATGGACATTCTAGAACTGGAAAATATAGTAACTGAAAATAAGAATTCATAATAAGTATAAAATAGACAGCAGGACATTAAGAATAGTAAGGGAAATGAAGAAGCCAAAGAACTTACATGTATGACCCATGGACATGAGCTAAGGTGCAGGAATAATGGTGGGGTGGCACAGGGTGAAGGGGAATAAACAGGAGAAAAAAATGAGACAACTGTAATAGCATAATCAATAAAATACATTTAAAAAATAAAAACAGTTAAAGTGTGAATGGATAAACAAGAAAATAAATCAGTAGCATGGAGAACATGTATGAAAAATACAGATGCAAAAAAGTGGGATACCAGGGTGCAGGTGGGAGAAATCTAGCACACATGTAATTAGAACCTAAGAAAGAGATGAAAAAAAGTGATATAAAGCTAAAAATTGCCCTGGCTGGTGTAGCTCAGTGGATTGAGCGCAGGCTGTGAACCAAAGGGTCACTAGTTTGATTCCCAGCCAGGGCACATGCCTGGGTTACAGGCCAGGTCCCCAGTGAGGGCCACAGGAGAGGCAACCACACATTGATCTTTCCTTCCCTCTTTCCCCCTCCTTTCCTCTCTCTCTAAAAATAAATAAATAAAATCTTTTAAAAAATAATAAAGCTAAAAATCAAAAGCTACAAAGAACAACTATGAAATCTCCACTTATTTATAAATTTAGCAACGTATTTCTAAATCACTCATGGTCAAAGAAGAAACCACAATAGAAATTAGAAATTATCTGAACTGAATGAAATTGGGAAGAGGCTGAAGCTATACTTAGAAGAAAAATTAAAGCCTTACCATGTATATTTTCAAAAAGAAGAAAGGTTGATATCAATAAGCTAAGTACACAACCCTAATAAAGAGTTAAGTCAAAAGATAAAAGTAGATATTAATGAAGTTAGAAGTAAACTTAAAATACAGAAAAATCAACAAAACCAACATTTGATTCTTTGAAATTTAAAAAATTGTCAAACACCCTAATAACACTGATCAAGAAAAGAGACAATGCACTATTTATCAAAGCCACATAATTAAAAGGGGATGCCACTATTAGACTACAGGATATTAAAAAGAATATAAGTAATATTCTGCAGTATTTTCTGTCAATTAATTTGACAGTTTGGATAAAATGGGCAAATTCCCAGGAAAACACAGCAAAAATAACACAGAAAGAACTTTTTTTTAGTTTTTCTGTATCTAAATAAATAAGTAAATATTTAATTAAAGACATACCGACAAAGAAAACCCCAGACTTCACTGGTGCATTCTATCAAACATTTAATAAGATAATAATACCAAATTTACACAAACATATCCATCCATAAATGAACAAAAGAGATGATACTTCCTAACTCATTTTATCAGCTCAGAACAATCTTGATGGAAAAATCTGGCATTACAAGAAAGGAAAAGTACAAACCACTTTTAATACCAAATACAATTTTTTTAATCTAAAAAAAAATTAGAAAATTGAATCCAGTAAGATTTTTCTAAATTTTATGACCGAACTGGGTTTATTCCAGAAAAATAAGGTTAGCTTTTGTTTTTAAAAAGTGTAGTTAACCAACATAAATAAATTTTTTTAAAAAAAGATGTTATCATCTTTGCAACAGAAACAATAGATAAAATTTCTCATCCATTCATGATAAAGGTCACACAATACTTTTTTTTAAATTACTTTATTGGTGTTCAATTACAGTTGTCTGCATTTTCTCCCCACCACTCCCCCTAACCCCAGGCAAACGCACCTCCCTCCCTTGCTTCCACCCTCCCGCTTGGTTTCGTCCATGTGTCCTTTATAGTAGTTCCTGAAAACCCTTCTCCCTATGGTCCTCTCCCCTCCTCCCCTCTGGCTATTGTTAGATTGTTCTTAATTTCAATGTCTATGGTTATATTTTGTTTGCTTTTTTCTTTTGTTAATTAGGTTCCAGTTAAAGGTGAGATCATATGGTATTTGTTCCTCACCACCTGGCTTATTTCACTTAGCATAATGCTTTCCAATTCCATCTATTCTGTTGCAAAGGGTAGGAGCTCCTTCTTTCTCTCTGCTGTGTACTATTTCATTGTGTAAATAAGGTCACATAATACTTTAATTCTAATTTTTTAAATGAGAGAACTTTTCTTTGTTTAATATTGAAACATTTATTTTTAAATTTAGTATTAAAATTATCACCAAGACCAAATGACTTCTAACTTTATATTTACATATATATTTATTTTTAAAGTAATTTTATGTTCACACAAATATTAAGCAGGAAGTACGGAGTGTTCCCATATACCCCCTGCCCCCACACATGCACAGCTTCTTCCACTATCAACATCCAGCACCAGAGTGGTACATTTGTTACAGGTGATGAACCTGCACTGGCACGCACTTATCACCCACAGTCCATGGTTTCCATTAGGGCTCATCTTGGTGTTGTATATTTTACGGATTTTGACAAAAGTATAGTGACATGTATCCGCCACTGTAATACCATACAGAACAGTTTCAATGTCCTAACAATCTTCTGTGCTATACCTATTCATCCCTTCCTCCTCATTAAACCATGGGAAACACTGATTTTATTTTTAATGTCACCATCCTTTTGCCTTTTCCAGAATGTTGTATAGTTGGAACTGTACAGTAAGTAGCCTTTCAGATTGGTTTTTTTCACTTAGTAATATGCATTTAAGTTTCCTCTATGTCCTTGCAGGATTGGCAGCTCATTTCTTTTTAGCACAGAATAATATTCCATTGTCTGGATGTACCACAATTTATTTATCTTCTCACCTACTGAAGGACATTTTTTTATTTCCAAGTTTTGGTAATTATTAATAAATCCTCTATAAGCATATTTTGCAGATTTTTGTGTAGATAAAGCTTTTAATTCCTTTCATTAAATACCAAAAAACACAATTGCTGGGTTGTATAATAAAAGTATGTTTAGTTTTCTAAGAAACTGTCAAACCATCCTCCAAAGTGATTATATCATTTTGCATTGCCACCAGCACTAAATCAGAATTACTGTTGTTCTACACCCTCACTAGCATTTGATATTTTATGTTTTGGATTTTTACCATTTAATAGGTAGACAGTGGTATCCAATTATTGTTTTAATTTGTAATTCCCTAATGATATATGTTGAGCATAAAAGGAAAAATTAATATTATGAAGAGTACCTTTAAAGCCATACACAACTATAAAAATGGAAAACTATTGAAATATTTTCTTGTGATATTGAGACTAAGATGAAGATGTCTGCCATCACTAACTCCATTCAAAATTTTACTAAGAATCCCAGTAGTCAATTGGCAAGAAAAAAATAAGATATAAGAAATAGAGAGTAAGAAAACTATAACTATTTAAAAACAACAAAAAATTTCAGAAAAATCAATATATAAACTATTAGAATTGCCAATTGAGTTTAATAAGAGTCTTAATTCAATATTAACATACTAAAATGTTTATAGCAGTAATAAAATTAGAAAAAAATATTGAGAGAACTTTATAGAAAATCTAAATAACTGGTGAGATATATTGATCAAGGGATTGAGAGATTTAATATTGAAAAAAGTGTCAATTCTCCTAAAATTGATCTGTAGAATTAATATTATCTCAAACTGCTCAAAGGTTTCTGTACATGTGTGTGGTGGGGGGTGGGATGGGTTGTAACTTGAGAAGTTGATTCTACAATGTACACAGATGCACAAAGGACCAAGGATAGTGAAAGCAATCTTGAAGAATAAAAACAAAACTAGAGGGTTTATATTAAGATATATAAAAAAATTATTGTTAAACTGTAGTCATTAAGAATTGTGATATTGGCCTGAAGAAATATAAATAGAGTAGTGAAACAAAACAGAACGTCCTGGAACAAATTCATAACTGTGTGGTCATTTGACCTATGACTAAGATTACATTGAAGGCAATGGGGAAAGGATGGTCTCTCATAAAGTTGTTATTGCATCAAACTGTTGACATAGAAAAAATATTGATCCCTACTTCACACTATACCTAAATATCAATTCCAGATTGATGGTAGATTTAAATATGAAAATAAAAACAACAAACCTTCTAGAAGAAAATAAGATATCTTGGGAATGGCAAATATTTTAACCAATACACAAAATTATAATTATAAAAGAAAAAATGATAAATTTGACTATGTCATTAAAAGTAAGAATTTCTGTTCATCAAAAGACACTATTTTGATCCCAAAACGCCATTTGAAAGAATATATGTACTCCTATGTTCATTGCAGTGTTATTCACAACAGCCAAGATCTGGAAACAGCCCAAGTGCCCATCAATACAGAAGTGGATAAAAAAGCTGTGGTCCATTTACACGATGGATACTACATAGGAAATCTTACCTTTTCCAACAGCATGATGAACCTGGAGAACATTATGCTAAGTGAAATGAGCCAGTAAGAGAAAGACAAATACCACATGATCTCACTTATATATGAAATCTAATGAACAACATAAACTGATGAACAAAATAGAAACAGAGGCATGAATACGTGGAACAGACTGGTAGCTGACAGAGGGGAGGGGGAAGCGTGGAAGTGGATGAAAGAAGGTGGAGGGATTAGCCAAAGAACATCTGCGTATAACCCATAGACACAGACAGCCGTGTGGTGATGGCCAGAGGGGAGGGGAGGCAAGGGCTGGTTGGAGGTGGGCAAAGGAGGGGTGGAGAATGTGGATATATACTAGTGTCAACAATAAAAATAAAGTTAAAAAAAGATACCATTTTGAAGAGGCAAATCACAAAGTAGAAGTATTTGCAATATATACCTGTCAAATAACTTGCATCTAAAATATATATAACTAACAAATTAATAATAAAAACAACAAAGAAAAAGAATGATGAAAGATTTAAAAAGCACTTCACAAAGAATACCAAATGGCCAGTAAATTCATAAAAAGTATTCAACACCTTTAGTCATTAGGTAAGAAAGCTCAAAACATAATAATAAAACACTAAAATTTAAAAACTGACCATACCAAGTGTTGATGAGAACATGGAATAACAGGAATGCTCATAAATTGGTGGTATCTCTTTGGGAAATTGCCAATATCTATTAAAGCTAAACATAAACATACACTATGGCTCAAAGATTTTAGCCTCAGACATATGTATAACCAACAGAAATGCATTCAAAAGACATTTTTAAATGCCATAGCAGCACTAAAGAGCCAAAACTGGAAACAACCCAAATGTCCATCAACAGTAGAATGGACAAAAATAAATGTGTATGTGGTGCCTTATGATACTGTATGGCATTGGGAATGAACCTACTATTGCTACTCTAAACAAAGTGGGTGTAACATTGTATCTCTCTGAAAAGTTAAGAGAAAGGATCCAGACTGACAATAGCACATATTACATATAATTCCATATATATGTAGTTAAAAACAGGTAATTTTTCTGTATGTATGTTACATTTCAGTAATAACTTTATTTAAAATAGTCAAAATAGGCTTAAAGAGACATTTAGTTATAAGCAGGAAACTGACTTAAATTATAAAGGGAGGGATGAATAAGTTGTCCTTTAAATGGACTGAGTTAAAGCATTAAAAATTCCTAAGGATCAGAGCCAAGGCCTGTTTATAAATAATCTAGATAAGGGAGCATCTAATGAAATCCTTATGCTTGTAGACAATACTGATATCCAGTCAATGGGGATAAACTGCAGGAAGATGTAAAAGTCTTTGAAAATGTGCTGAATAGTGGTAAATGTGTTTCTCCGTGGTCAGCTAAAGAGTAATGCGGGGAATAAAAATAATATAAAGATGTCTTATTCAACTTTAGATATGCATCAGAACATAAAAGATAGAGCATTTATATGTAGTCAGTTCTAAAAATCATTGGTGATGAATGAAGGATTGAATGAATGAATAAATAATGGACTCAGACTAAGCTATCAGTCTGAACTCAGGAAAATGTCAAGGCTAGGAGTTATTAAGACTCCTAAAGAAACAGACCTAATGTGCTGGTGGATTTTGGGTAATATTCCCAACAGCACAAAGATTTTAAATGTAAACTAGAAAATATTGTTAAACTAAAGTTCTTCAAATATACAAAAGGGCTCTCCAAAATACAGGACAAGGACCCTCAAGAAGAGAGTGAATACAAAGATCTGGCTTCTAAAGATGCAGGTAAGTCAGGAATATAACTAGAGGCCATATGATTATCACTACTATAAACTATTTGAACACGGATATTAACAACTGTTATGGGTTACTTTCACGTATCAAATTAGGTAAATTATAGGACCCATTTATGTAACCAGAAGTTAATCCAGGCATTGCTGTGAAGATATTTTGTAGAGATGATTAACATCTACAGTCAGCTGACTTTAAGTAAGAGCAATAACCCTTGACCATGTGCTTGTGCCTCATCCAATCGATTGGAAGGCCTTCAGAGCAAAAACTAAGGTTTCCTGGAGAAAAAAATCTGCCTTAAGACTGCAGTGTCAACTCCTGCTGAGTTTCCAGTCTGCTGGACTGCCATATAGGTACCGGGCCTGCCAGGCTCCACAACTGCATGATCCAATTGCTTTAAATAAATCCTGGGGTGGGGGAGTTATCTACATAATGGAGAGGTAGAAAGATAGAGACAAAGACAGAGACAGAGGTAAAATAGAGATAGAGATCATCTCCTATTGGTTCTATTTCTCTGGAGAACCTACCTGATACAATGCCCAAAGTAAATCAATGCCCAAAGCACAGCAGCTGAAATGATATAAATAGAAACAAAAAAGTAGGAAAATTAATTGCTGGCAAAGAGAACATAAAAGATAATTAGAGTACAGAGCAAGATTCATCTGGTGATCTTTAAAGCTAGTGTGAGAAGACTGAAAAGAACAAGAGAGAAAGGCGTGTAAAACCTATGGGCCACTCTAACTCCTATTCGATCTTCTGTTCTCAACCCAAACATCACCTCCTTCAGGAAGCCTTTCCTGATTCTCTCAGCTCACACCAGTTCTTCTATTCTGCTCTCTGATAGCATGCCATACTTTTTCCTTCCCGGTCATTACCAGTTTATTATTGTATGTGAATTATTAGCAGGATCTCCCTATCTAGACAGTAACGGTAATGAGAGCTCAATATATGAATGCTTTGCACAGGGCCTGAAACATCGTAGATACTGAAAGAACACTTGTTGCACGACTTAATAGATATTCTTATTTATAAGAATAACATATTTCTCATTCACTTTATGTGCAAGATTCAAGGTGTTTTGGTATCACAAGGAATAAGGTAGTACTCAAATTTTAGTAAAAGTTCTTGAGTGAAATCAACTACCAAGTATAATCTAGTTAGTCAAAATGCACATTGAGCTGCTACCTTATGCTGAAAATTATATTGATTACAAAAACTTAAATGAGCTTTTGGCAGCTTCCTGATCACAGGAAGATTATAATGGCAATACCTAGTTTATTTATAAGACATTTGAACACTGAGAAAGCAATATTTAAATCAATAGAAAATGAAGTGCACATATAGTGAAATGATCACAGACTGAAACCAGAAATAAAGACAAAAAGAACAGAGTTTGTTGCTAAACAGCTTCAGTTGGAACCTCTGCCACTTCTTAGCTGTGAAACCTGACCTCTGAGTTCTCATCTATAAAATGGGAAACCATTACTTATTTCATTTGATTGCTGTAAAGATTACAAAGTCAATATACATAAAGCACTCAGAACATTGCCTGATGCCTAGTAATTGCCATAGACAAGATTTTCTAGTAGTAGTTGAGGCTATTATTAATGTAGAAACTAGACTGAAAGAATCATTAATAGTGTAAGGTAAATCAAGAAAGGCTTTTAAAACTTGTGATTTTTACCTTATGTTTTCAAGGAGAGTTGAGTTAAGTTTTAGGGATAAGATGGTTGGTTCTTCCTGATGGATAGAAGTTTTAATGGTGATGATTTAAAAATATTAAAACTTAAAATATTTTCCTTTTAGTTTGTTGATTCAGTGACATTTGCCCTCTAAGGTCTGAGTGTCTATCTGGCTTGGAAATATTAGAAGTGATACACTGGAAATGCAAAGAGAACAGTGATAGTTACCTGCTGGTATGCAACAAAACAATGGGCTTCAGGCTAGTTTCTTCTCTTAAGAACTTCTTCCTTGAATTATGTAATTTCCATTTGAGCTGATCGTCCTCCTCCCAGATCTCCCTGCCTGCCATTGTGTTTTAGGGGCCAGCTCTCTAAAACAGAGAAGAGTGCTCCCCCATATTTTTCTTCCTCGGAGTCCCAGAACCCTCACACTCCCATACACCAGAAGAAATCCAAATTTTCTTTATTAAAAAACATCTTTGCCCCAAACCATGTGATTCTCCCTTAAATTGTTTAAGAGAAGTCAACATCCCAGTCTGAACTATTGGCCCTCAGATGTTTTAACCAATGTCACAAACAGTGAATGACAAATTCATTATCATTCATCATTAGACATTTGTGCCTAAAACAAGAGAGTTCTCTACAGCAAGCCTTTGCAGAATCAAGAAAGCATCTCCCCCTGCCCAAAGTAATTCCTGTTCTGCATTTAGAACCAGTGGAGGCCAGTTTCTGGAGTATGGGAATGGCCACTTCTCCTCCTCAGCTGGTTATCAAAAGTTTGGAAATAGTTAGCTCTGGTCTGGTAATTAATAAGTCCTTAAAGGAAAAAGTTGCTAGAAATCATAAAGATTAGCTGTAATCACACAGTTCTTTTTTAATGAAGCCTGTACAAGTATATACAAAATGAGGCTTTATCTATGATGGCTTTTAACCCACAAGTAAGAAGAGTATCTTTGGCCTTGGCTACACAGTGAAGACGTTGGAGCATCGTTCCACGCACCAAAAGTTTGCCAGTTCGGTTCCCAGTCAGGGCACATACCTGGGTTGCGGGTTCCATTCCTGGTTGGGGCACCTATGAGAGGAAACCAATTGATGTATGAGGTATGTACTGACACTAAATGTTGGTGTGTTTTTACTGCTGAAGGCGGGGAAGGACAACAAAGAAACCACTTTATATTATGGATGAATTTCCCCACTTCTCTTCAGGTTTTCCCATAATTAGTCAGTATTTGAATCACTGGGATAGCTACTTTGTCTACTGATAAACGGTTTGAGTTCCGGCTGCATGTTGCTAATGGCTAAAGTGGAATTTCTGAGTCAGTCTTTCAAAAACAAAAATGATGAAGAAATTCATCATCTCCCTGCCCCCCTGTCCTACTGTTTCCCATGCCCAGCTGTGCAGTGGCAACAACCCCAGATTAAATGACTCCCTGCCAGCAGCAGTCTTCATATTTTTCTCTCCATCTCCTAAGGCCAGGCAGATGTGCCACTGGGTAATTCAGTGCCAAAAGTGTCACCTATTGTCCCACTGTGGGCAGCAGATAAGAGTGGATTCATTTGCATTATGAAGCAGGCAAAAAAAAAAAAAAGATGCTGAACTTGGATGTATATGGGGAACAGGTTGAATACTCACTTGGAAAAATATTTGCAAACATAAAATGAATAGACAGCAGTTCAATTACATGAAAATCTCTCTAAATGATGGACTCTATCCATCCATCAATCAAAAAGCATTCCTGGATAACCCACTAATGTTCCTAGTGAATTGCAGCATACGCTGTGAAGGTATAAAACTAAAACTTAAAGAGCTAACATGAAATAAGTGCTCAGTCATGTGGCTGACTATAAGTTTAACAGGATTCAGAGACAGTGACGTGGCTATTGTCTCTCTCAGCTACATCCCTTTAGTGACCTGGCCCCAGCCCAGCAGACACTACTAGTGATAAGTAAGGTGTTTCAGCAAATATTTTAACTTTTACATTTTAGCTCCTTCTTCTTGGGTGCTGGTCTCAGCTTGCCTATCACCAGTTGTTGCTTGTTCTCTAGGCCTCTTCTGCCCAGATCTCCAGCTCGTTTGCATTACCTACAGCTGGTCTCTATCTCCATTTTTGTAATCTGACTCTATTCTCTCCTCTGGTGAGCATCCCCTTGGACAGATAACTCAATGAAGAGCCTTACTTGCCCACATTTGTTCAAACTCCTACACTTCTCACCCATTCTGGTCATGACTCAACCCTACAGTTGGGAACCAGATTTTATTCCATTAGCCTCTCATCCCTGGGACACATAGAACAGTGGAGCAGAGAAGTGTGTCAGTGTTCTCAATGTTCTAGTTCTCTAGGTTAAGGCCCTGTCCAAGAATACCTTCTCTGGGCAAAAACAGACCTTTTTGGGGACACTGGGTGTGGTTGACTGATATGTGTACATAAGGCACAATGCCACATCTGGCCACACTCTCAACAACTACACCTAAACTACTTTTAGAAAATCTGGATGTGCTGCCTTGGTTTCTCACTTATTTAGACAACTTTATGGCTAGCTAATTTCCCAGTGGAGTCAGATCAAGAAGCATTTGTGATCTTCTGAACATGGCCTAAATGCATTGAAGTGCTAGATGGGTACCTACTCCTTCAAATACTCAACATGCTGCAGCCGTTCCGAGGGGGTCAGGCCTTAATGAGGCTGTACCTCCAGGGGGTATAACATACACTGTCAGAGCAGGAGGATGAATTGAAAGGCCAAGCAGCACTTGAACCCATTTGTTACATGCAGCCCTTTAGCTTCCCAATGTCCAAACAATGCTTCAGCATCTAAAGAACAACCTTTACATCCTCTTATGACAGAGGGTGAGGAGTGGCATGGAGTTCCTGAATCTGGGTTTTACATCCATATATTCGTTCACAGGACCTGACCTCCTGATGCTTTGGCAGAGATAGACCTAAGTTAACAGCAACATGTTATCCTGATGTAAAATCAAACTGTTTCATTTTCTAATTATGTTCCCAAAATTATATTCCTGAGCTATATCATTCTTTTCCCTTAGGAGATGTGGATGATGCCAGCAAAAGTGGCAGTAATGTAGAGGCTGAGGCTCAGATTACCTCCCCACACACAACCCACCTGCAGCCCTTACTAACAAGTATTGGGTCCTGTGGGTTACTCTACCCACTTGGGCTGAGACTTGAAGGGGCTAGAGCATTCTTTGGTCCAGGGCCCCACAGCTTGAAGGTTAGCCACAACTCTCAAAAATTCTAAAACTTGAACATCTAGAGTTTGGGGGACCTGAACCTTTGACAGCTTGGTCAAAGCACTTGTATATTCTAGGACTCCAGATTCCTGTCCCAGCACCTTGTCCAAAAGTCCCAGGCCTGGAAGTCATACTAGCTGTGGGATCCCTGTCAGCAAAATGTCCAGCCCAGCCAGATCTACTAAGTCTCGACCTATATAGTCAACAGTTCTGACACCTAGAGTTAGCAGTACTTGGTGGAATTTCAGAACATCACCTGGAACATTGTAAGCACCCAGGGCATTCTTGAATGAACACATATGTGAATAAACCTAATCCATTTGGATGTCTGGTGACACTTTATCTAAGTATGGTGCTATACAAACACCCCCACATCCGTGGCTTATAGTTGGTGTCCGTTCTGACTGGTGGAGCTCATGGTCATAAGTTGCTAAATACTCCTAATATCACTTTTGCTTATTTCTGAGAAAGAAAATGAGAGTATCTATGGTGAATCTGAGGGTTTTGGAGCTGATTGAGGAAGAGTTAGGACTCTAAAATGGCAATGTTATTACACAGTAAAGTTTACCGGGCAGTGCTTGGGCAGGTTTGCATGAAAGAAGTCTTCTCCCTTCTTCCTTCCAAGAGGAGATTTTCCAGAGAGAGAGAGGCACAGGGTCAGCCTCCAGAGGGAAACAGGGCCAGGGCACTTCTTGGGGACAGGGGAATTGGAAATGGGGCTTGTGTGTCTGTGATGCCACTCTGCAGTCTCTGTGCCAGAGAGCTCTTTATAAAAGGCAGCGGTGATTTGGGATCTTTTATAGCTGCAATGTTTGTCTCATCTATGGTTGGCAGATATCATATATAATTTTGTGGGGTAAGTGCTCTAAATGGTTTAAAATATGCTTATTTGGGTGATATTTAAATCAACTGGATATGTACACTTTTGAGCTTTGCACCGTCAGGCTTTGAGCTAACTCCTGGCCTGCTATAAAGAAATATCCAGCAAAGCTACCATTTAGAATGGACGAGCAGATAAAGTGCTTCCCAGATAAGGTCAAGTTAAAGGAGTTCATCATCACCAAGCCCTTATTATATGCAATGTTAAAGGGACTCATCTAAGAAAAAGAAGATAAAAAATATGAACAGTAAAATGACAACAAACTCACAACTATCAACAACCAAACCTAAAAAGCAAAAACAAAAATGAACTAAGCAAACAACTAGAACAGGAATAGATTCACAGAAATGGAGGTCACATGGAGGGTTATCACTGGGGAGGGGAAGGGGGAGAATGGGGGAAAAGTACAGGGAATAAGAGGTTTAAATGGTAGGGGTACAAAATAGACAGGGGGAGGGTAAGAATAGTATGGGAAATGGAGAAGCCAAAGAACTTATATGTAGGACCCATGGACATGAACTAAGGTGGAGGAATGATGGAAGGGGAGGTATAGGGCAGAGGGGAATAAAGGGGAGGAAAAAATGGGACAACTGTCATAGCATAAACCATAAAATATATTTAACAAAAGAAATAAACAGCATAGAGGTTAATATACAAGGGCAATATGTATATAATACACATCTTTAGCCCATATATATCATAGTGTCCTATAACTAAAAAAAAACTAGTGTCACTATTTTCTCAGACCCTTTGCAGAGAGATCTGTCCTTCATTCTACAAAAAGTAAGACACCAAAGGAGACAGGGTTTCTCTATAATCTGTAGAGAGACAAACCGTGGTGATCGAGTGAGGGTGGTGAGGAACTTCTGATGGCTACAGTGAGAAGAATTCAGATCCTCTGGATTATTCTATGCACACTGTGAAATGTATTTATCCTATGGTCTGCTTTCCCTGTTTATATCCCTGTTTTACATGGACCTTTTTGGAGTGCTTCAGGGGCACTCCAAAGAACAAGAACGACCTCTTCCTTGCATGCCACCAATGCCAAATCAAAAACCAGATGAAATGTGTAAACTGTACACTGCAAAAGCATATCAGATGCAGCTTTTCCCCTTACAAATGTCTCCTTGAGTCATGATTAGCTTAACCTAGTCTTTCATCACTGTACTGAGTGTACCATTTTACTGAAATCATGAATCAATCTCTCTCTCTCCCTCTCCCTCTCCCTCCCTCCTCCCCCTCTCTGTATCACACACACACACACACACACACACACACACACACACACACACACACATCATTTCTTCCCTGCTCTCATTCACCACTTCCATTTCAAATCCAGAACATCTGGAAAAGCTTCACTCAAAACAGGAAGACTTTAATATTTTCTTCTGATAAGTTGCATAGGCTTCAAGTTTATATCTACCAAGCTTAGTACTCTAAAGGAAGTCATTCAGCTAGCAGCCTATTGCAATAGAGCTTATTAACTTAAACATGAGCTTGTGATCCAGGGAATCTATCTGCTTCAGCGTCCCCCTTCCTTACTATCTCTCACCCACCCAGACCCATATCCTATTACTTCCTGCTACACCCAGCCTGGAAGGAAATATAGATATGGTGTCTGCCCCAGTGATTAGAGAGGGGGAACCAAAATACTTGTGTTGGCCTTCCTATCCTCTTAGTTTAGTAGAAATTTATTGGTATGTTCTAATAGAACCCTCCTTCTTGGGAGGAATTAGCCACAAGAATCCTTTGTTTGGTGGGTCAATAAATTCCAATTAGTTTAAGCTAATTTGAGTTGTGTTTCTGTGACTTACAACTTAAGAGTCATGACATATTTACCCAGAAACAGAGAGGCCAATAGCTTGTACAATGAGTGATACAGTGACCATTGGAGAATATATTGGAGGTCCCAGTCATCATAAGTATATTTCCAGCTAATAGCAACATAGCCTTTTGTTACAAACTAAGATTACCTTAGTCTGGCCTTGTTGGTAGGAGGAGATAGAAAGTTGATAAACAATCCCTTGGGATGCCCACTCTTAGTTCCACAAGGAACACTCAACTATAGGTAAAAGGGACATTCCAAGAGGTACTTAGCAATCATAAATTAGCCCCCATTTTGCCCACATATAACTTTCTGTTTTTCATTTGTTTGCTTGATTGTTTGTTTACCAGTTATCAACTCTGTCTCATTTTCTTTTATCTCCTACTTGATGACTGAGCAGTCACTTTTTAATTTTCAAAGTCTGGCTCCATTTTCTGGACCCCTCTGTAAAAAATTATTTCATCTTCATCCCCTATTACTTGGGCCTCCCACGTGTTATTTATGATTTGTTGGGTAATTCAGTCCCAAAGCCTTTAGTAATAAAAGAAGTCTTGGTGGAAGAGTTGGACTTAGAGCTGGCTCTTAAAGAATGGTTAAATCAAAAATAGGAGAGAAGGAGGAAGAGAACCTCAAGTGAAGGAATGCTATGAACACAGGCTCAGAATAAGCTGCTCAATTAGATCAGAGACTGTCTGATGAAGGCAGTTATCACACAGAGACTAAACTCTAGAAAAACATAGAAGCAAAGGAATTTGCACTTAATTCAGGACTTATTGAAAGCTTGCTCTAGGGGTGTTCTGGAGATTTCATTTTGTCACCAAACCATGAAAAAAGGCATAATATACACTAAACTCAACCTCTAGAGAATGCTATATAAATCATGCCTATACCCAGGTAAATACACACTAAAACATACAAAAGCTGGGGCCTCAAATAAAAGCCTGATTAGTTCCAGAGGCCTTTTCTTAACTTAAGAATGTTGCTTGGGAATGCATTATTCCCCAGAGAGTATTACCCCCTACAAAGAACGTAAGCCTGGGAAAGTTTGAGCTACCCTTCGTATTGCATCTGCCGTTTTTTAATCTCTTATAGTTAGTGTAACTTCAATGCCAAAAATTTACATGATATTTGGAAAATTATATTTAAGGCCCAGCAATTCCTAGACCACTTCTCAGATGCTTTCAAATTAAAGATCAATTGAAAACCACAGTCATGCATTCCAAATGTCAGTGATCTAATGGGCCATGGGTAAAGCAATATGTCTGTATTTCTACAGTGATAAAAAAGAAATAGACATTTTAAAACCCTTTAAGTTTCTTCTTTTTGAACTCTTTTTTTTCTAGAACTGGAGATTGGTAAATTCCAAAATCGTCAGGGACTCTTCTCCTCAAATGCAAGGAAGAAATATTGGGATATAACATTTTTTTGTGTGCCAGCACTCTCTGGTTTCTTATTACACACAGGGAGAGGGCAAATATAGACATTATGTAAGATGTTACAGAGAAAAGTCATTGAGGACATAGGGGAAAAATGCTCACCTTATATGAACCTAGCTACTCACAGAGATGCTATATAAGAGGAAAACAATTAGGATAAGGGGCCAAGAGAACAAAAATATGTAATAAATTCTTACTGAAAACAAAATTCTGAACAAAGAGGCAAACTGTTTTAGTTGTGATAAACTAGGTTATGCTGTGGTAAGAAATAACTCCCAAACCCCAATGTCATAACCCAACAAAAGTTAATGTTTTTCTCATGAAAAAACTGATACAGGTACTGGTGCCTCCCCAGAGCATCTTCAAATGATTACAGTTTTAATCCTACTCTTGTAACTCAAGACCTCCTCCACAATCACCAAGGCATGAAGAAGTAGTTTGAGGGATATATGATAGCTTTTCAATTCTTCAATCCAGAAATGACACCTTCACTTTTCCCCATGTTCTGTCACCAGAACTAGTAATTAAGTGCTGCCTAACAGCCAGGAGGCCCAGGAATATGGGGTACCAACATTATTTGTGTAAGAGAGTAGACAGTAGACATCCAGAGGCAAAAGGAAGAGGAAATGGAAAATGGGGGAAAATAAAACTTACAGAAGGAAGAAGCAGAAGCTAAATAATGTAATTTAACCACAGACTTAGAACAAAGAATTTCTCAATTCTGAATTCTGATCTCAACTCTACCACAGTCTTGTACAATACTTAGGTCTCCAAGTCTTAGGATCATCAGCCATGTAAAGAGAATTTATTGAGCTAGATGTGCAAAGAAACTTGAAAAAATAACTATTTTAGAGAGTAAATTTCTCTGAAAAGAGGAGTTGGCAAAATGTATACATATATAAGACTGAAACATAAGAAATAGAAGCTAAAGGCTTCACAGAAATAAAGAATATTCTGCATTTTCTATATAAATGATATAAAGACACTTGAAAATGTCACCTACATTTCTAGCTATAGGCACCAGAACATTCAACTAAACATTCTAAAGAACTTCTCTGCTTAGGAAACCACAGATTTCACACAGGCCTCCAGGTAAAGGAGTCACCAGCCAGTGTTAGAACTCAAGTCTGCAAGTCTGTGATAGTAACCAAGCCCTACCACTATGACAGCTCTGGAACTCAAGTCTCTCATGTACACAAAAGAATTAATACCAGCATCGTCTACCTGCAATACGAAAGTTTGTCGAAAGGCTCAGAGTGCTCTATAAAATAAGCACTATCCAGAAAGTTGCCATATTCCCAAGGTGGCGGTGGCACCTACAGGTTTCTTCAAAGAGTACTCTTGCTTCTAAGAGGATTTCTAGGTCACATGGTCACAGAACCATTTAATTTTTTGGTGTTATTTACTAAGTACAAACAATCTGATAATATTGCACGATCTTTATTCGAAACACACTGTCTATCCTTGCAGAGGACTTCTGGTTTTCTGAAGTCTAAAGTTATCTTGTTTAAAGAAAAAATATATGTGTGTGTATGTAGTTTGCACGCATACATGTATAAAAGCATTTATTGTTGGTCTGTGAGCATGTATGTTCTTTTCCCTATGCTCCCCTACCCATTTGCCTCTTCACTAGAATCCAGCCTAGGAGACACGCAAAATGAATACAGGCCGTATGTATTCAGCAGCCTCATGTATTTGGGATGCTCAAAAGCAGCAGTCATCTATCAAAGAAAGTGTATTGGACTAAATGGAGAGATTTTTAATAAGAGGCAAGGGGGTGCACTTTACCTAATAAAAAGAGCATAGAGAGACCCTGGCTGTGGCTAATGTGCATAAAAAATTCAGCCTGTCAGATCCTCACTTTTCTAATTCAGTAATCTAAATAATTTATTTGACATTTTAGCTCAAGATGACCTTTCTTAGGAAAAAATTACTGTTTTAAACTTTTAGCAAGTGCAACCCCAGCCATTGAATCCCTATTGAAGTCTGCATTTTCCTAAATGAGCAAAGGTTAATCTCACAGTGCTCAAACACATTGCTGACCCTTTTAAACAGCTCACAAAATGTCATTTAATTTTTTAATCTAGTTTCAATTATATTGTAATATTTGGGTTGAGTATTTGGTGGGGGGGTGGGGATGTGAGAAGTTGTAGGTAAATGGTTCATTTTAAATATAACAGGTATTAGAAAGGGTCATGCAGCCTCCCCATGGTTTGAATATATATAAAATAAAGTCATGCACAATATCTAATAATATCATGTGCAATTTCCCTCAAGGATTAACAAGAAGGCAATAAGATGGTTGATTTTTGAGAGAAACAACATGAGAATCCAGGGTTTTCAAAGGTGCTGTGTGATTGAGGCAATTAGCCTTTACGTTAAGCTACTCAAAAGAAACTCATGCCCTAAGCTACCGAGTGTCTAATTTATGCTCAGATTCCATTCCGGGACAGTTCCGAATCGACGCAGGAGATCGGCACAGTGACAGATCTTGTAGACACATCACTTTCTCCTCCATCCCACAAGCAGTTCACTAACTGCTTCCCACCTTTTCTCTCAAAAGCCATTCCTTAGCTTGCTAGCAATTCAGAAAAACAAAAAAGGTAAAACTGTTAATGAGGATTAACTGAATCTCCCACTGTACAATAAGCTATCATTTCATCATTCCCTGCTAGCAAGCTTCTTCAGGACATTTAGAAATGTTTAACACTTTGTTAACCAGGGTTTCTTCTTATTCACACTGAAGGATAATGGAATTTGATCTAATGTGACAAACATCCTGTTTTCTACAAAATCACTCATTGTCATTTTTTAAGCAATGTCATCATTGGAACATTGGGTGACTTAAGTTCCTCTGGTATTTAAAAATCCAAAGTATTGTCATTGGTAGCTGTGCTAATGGTCTGAGTAGAAGAAGCTGATGTGAACATCAAACCAAGAAGTGAAAGCTCAGCTCCAGTACTTCCTTGTTATTATCACCTCTTTTTATACAGCATCCCCCAGAGAATCTGCTGCTTCTTATTTTCATTCCCCTGAAATGCCATATTTCCCTTAATCAAAAGTACCTAAAAACCACACTCGCAGAAGTTGCTTCAAAAGTTGTTTTGTATCTAACAACCTACGTGAAGATGAACCAGTTTCCTAACCCTCCCCCTCACTTTACAACTGATATCAAACTTGCCTCCAAAGGAGTGTTTGGATGATAAGAGACACAGACACAAATACAGTGGTGCCTCAGTACTCGTTAATTCGTTCTGGAACTCGCAATGAGTGCCAAAACTGATGAGTACCAAAGCTGACTCTTACCAGTTCTAGCAAGCCCGGCAAGTCCCAAGCAAGCGCCAAGTGCTGAAACATTTTTCTTTTCATCAATATTCGAGGAGTGCAGGGTTTGATGAGTTCTGAAGCCGGTGAGTACCGAGGTATAACTAAGGATGTTTGCTCCTCTTTTCTACTTTAAAATATACCTTCTTACAAGCACTATCATCAATGAGAACTATGTGAAATCTAGCATACTATGCTGTTTCATAAATAAAAAATAATCCATTTCTGTTATTTTTTAATAGCTATTGAGATTTTTTTAATGCTTACCTATGCCTCCTTAAAAATCACTAACCAGGTAGTAAGTTTTGACATGGGTTATCTAGTATAAGTAAAATAGTGAAAGAGTAGGGAGCCTATAGAAGAGAATTCCACCATGTCTTAGTTAAGAGATAATCATTAAAAGTGCCTGAATGATTAAATCACATACAATACACAAATCCTCTATAAAAACATATTTGAAACAACACCTTATGATTATAATCACTGTTATAAAATATATCATATCCCTGGCCCTGATCATTGTTTGGAGTATTCACTATAGAAATTGCTGTTGCCAGAAATTTCTGGCACTCCATAATAACACACAGCCAGTTTAGAGAATAATAAAAAAAAAAACCCTACATAGTACCACATTGCCACACCACTCATGGAAGAGTAACATAGGAAATTTTGTTTAGGAATTACCACTGAATTCCCCACTCCAGATTTCTGGGTTCTGATTAAAATTCTGATAAATGGAATAGGTTGAAATGTTGGAGAGAAAGTACAGAACACTGAAAGGTAGTTTCTACAATCTCCCCTTTTTTTATCACTCCTCTAGAAGATTCTAGAGGATTCTTTTCAAGATCTCAGATCCCAAGAGTCCAGCAACTATCTCAATGTTGACCCATGGAATACAAGCTCTGCAAAATATTTCTAGGATCAAATAGGTTGGGAGGTCCTGGTGGGGTAGCTCAGTTGGTTGGCGTGTTTGGAGTGCCATCCTGTTACGCCAAAGTTGTGGGTTTAATCTCCAGTCAGGGCACATACAAGAATCAATGAAAACACAGGTAAGTGGAACAACAAATCAATGTCTGTCTGTCTGTCTCTCTCTCTCTCATCAATAAAATCAAATAGATGTGGAGATCTAAATACATGTTAGCATAGTAAGTCTCTGGGAAACTTTTACTATAGAAATGAAGCCTCTTTAATCAGGTTTTTCGTTTCTGTCAAATAGGATCCTTACTTCATATTTTATACTAACACCAATGAGAAGCTCCACAAAACACACTTTGAGAAACACAGTAACAGTTGTGAATCAAACAAAATCAGGTTTCTGCTTCTCTACCTCTGTGAACATTTTTAGAGCTCAATAGAATTAAAATAGGTAGCAAAGTCAGCACTAAATAAAAGTATCTGTATCTTCTTTTGGAATGTTGAAAAATAGCTTGAAGACATAATTAATGAAATGAGAGGAAGAGGAGGAGGGACAAGAATATGTGCCTGGACAAGGTATACTGTAGATTGAGAGTACAAGTACAGGAATCCTTTTGCTTTTGAAAGCTCAACAGCATTTTAATGTAATTAACTATTGTTCCTTTCTTCTTAACTTTGAGTAAACTTGCTTACTATGCTTAAGGTAAGATGGAAAATAATTTAATTACAATGTCCAAAGTTTCCCCAACCTATGACATAAACATAGCCATTAACATTGACATTCAGATCTCAATGTATCTGCAAGCTCTATTCATCCAGGTCCCACCCCTGATGGCAATAACAAAGTATTACATCTTTCAGGAAGCCACTCATTATTGAGGGCTTTATTGCCTGCTTCTGGAGTAAAATCTTTACCTATATTATCTGAAAGATTTAAACTAAGTCCTCAGAAAACTTCCCAGTGAAGTAGGTGTTATGTAATCATTTTTCAGATGAGGGACTGAGATTTAGGGAAGTTCAATAGCTTGTCCCAGTACTTGGGAGAGCTCTGGTTGCTGTTCAGTACTCTGAGCCTTTTAAGTACTCCACTCCACAGTGGAGACATGCAATGCTTGTTCTCTGTGTTTTCATGGACTGGCCCTGATAAACCAAACCTGGAGTCCTGACTGGAACAATGAAAGCTGGCACTCCATCACCAGCACCTCCAATAAGGCTGCCATGGCCACCATTGACACTGCCACCATCCACACAGCCACCACAGCCACCATCCACACAGCCACCAGTGCCACCATCCACACAGCCACCAGAGCCTGCATGATGATTCCTGCTGAGAGGCCAATGATAGTTTTGTGAAATAAGAACACTGCCTCCTGCCTTTCTTCTGCATGACGATGAGCTAGAGCTTTTTCAGTGTCCCAGAGTATTCCTCCAGATCTCTATGAGACACGCAGAGCTTTTTTCTTTTAGATAAGTCTTGCCATTCCTAACACCAGCCAATCTGCAGCTGCTGCCTCACCACCAATCAAAATGGAATCCTCAACTCTCTATGCCCACCAAAAGACAGAGGAGGAACAGCAGCTGGGTGGGTGAAAAGAAGGGAGAATGAAGACAACTTCCATATCTCTGTGTATGCTAGTTCCAGAAGGGGCTAAGTGGCCTGCATTCAGTATATTCTGGTATTTAGAGAAAGAGCACATTCAAGCACACACATCCCTTTCATCTGTCAGTGCACACATACCTGATGGGAAGACAGTTACAAAACTTCCATGAAAGCTGTACATTGCCCCCAAAATTGTATTTACCCTGAGGCCCTGATGCTAAGTCAGGCTCCTGTGGACTCCTTCTCTCACTATGTAAGGAGTGAGCCTTTTCTTTACTTTCAGGGGAAACATGACTTTCATTTAGTCCCTCTTCCCATCCCTACCCTCAAACATCAGGACATATTTTTCTTTTCATATGACTTCCACAATTCCTCCCCCATCATATCCCTGACTTCTATCATTCTAGTCTACCCCACACCCCTACCAATAAACTTCACAAACCCCCAGATAAACAAATGGCTACAAAGAGACCCTTTGAGGAAAAGATGTACCACTATTCAGATGCCCATTAACGCTGAGTCATGACTGAGACCGTCTCTTGATTCCATCCAGTCCTAACTCCTTTGCTAGGACTCATCCCATGCCTTCAACACTCCTCTTTTCTAACTTCTTCCCCTCAGCCAATGGAAGCCCTTGGTTTTCTCTCTCACCTTCCTTTCATTTTCAAACTCCACTCTCCATCTTTCCTCCTAACCATCATTCAGTCACACACCTCCTGTAATCAGGCATCTAAAATTGTTATTTTAATCCTCATTCTTCTTTTTTCAATTTTTATATTGTTATTCAATTACAGTTGTCTCCATTTGTCTCCCCACTAATCCCCTTCTTAATATTTGTATACCCAATGGCTTCTCTTCTTTCTTTCTTTTTTTAATCCTCGCCCAAGGATATGTTTGTTGATATGAGAGAGAGAAACATTGATCAGTTGCATCCTGTTCATGCCCCAACTGGGGGCTGAACCCACAACTTCTGTATCCACCCTGACCAGGATCAAACCTGCAACATTTGGTTGCGGGTAGCCAGAGCCCCAGTGGCTACTTTTCAACCCCGAATTTTCTTCTAAGCTGACCACTTTCTCTGTATTAAACCCCATTCCTCCTTTGTCTTCTAGGTTATTTACCTTTTTTTCTGATTATTTCCTTGCTTCTCTGACAAATGACCCCTCTCTGATTTGTTTGCAGGCTTCCATACTCTGCCTGCTCCTGAAGCACCAAGATTTCACCCTCTTATTACTCTATATACTCTCCTTGAGAAAAGCTTTTCTAGTTCATGGTTTCATTTACCACCTATAGCTTGAAGTGCCCACACCTTCATCTCCCACTCAGTTGTCCTCCTTGAGCTCCAGACCCATAATTCCAACAGTCAGTTGAACAAGTGCATCTGGATGCCTGATAGTCACTTAAATTCTACTTGTTCAAAATAGAATTGTCTTCTTTATCTACTCGGCTATGTGTATTTATTTTAATGAAAAGCACCACCATCTACATCATAACCCAAGAAGGAAAATTGGGAGGCCCTCTTCTTCACTTTCTGTGTCACCAGACCATCTCAATCCATTTTCCATCTCTCAGGTCTGTTCTGTCCATATCATTCTCACTGCCATAGTTTGGGCACTCATAACTTTCTACCTGTCCCTGTTTCACACTTAAATAGTATCCAGCTGCAATTATGGTCCCATATACTTATTCTGAACTGAATTCAATTCTTCGATGTGTCATTTTCTTTAACACTTCCATGGCTTCACCCATTATGCCCTTCTATTCAGAATGTATCTTCCTTCTCTTTGTTCACCTGGTAAAATCCTATTCATTCTTAAAAACTTCAATTGTAAGTTCAGCCATGAAGTGATTGCTGATTTTACAATCCAGAGTTCTGTCTTCCTCCTTCACGCTGCCATAGGGCACTAAATATATACCTCCGTTAATAGCAATCTTTTCCTGGTTTGCAACTCTCTCTTTACCTATCTCCTCCTGTGGACAGTAAGTGTTTCAAGGGTATAGAGAGACCATGTTGTATTCATCTTCACTTCCCCCACATTTAACACAGTACTTTTCTCATAGTAGGATTTTAGTGATTGCTGAATGATGGTATGTCTGCTGTGCTTTAAAATAAGTGATGGTGAGGGCTTTCACTCTTGCTGGATTTGTTTCTCAGCCAGCCCTTTTCCTTTGTCTCACCCTTTTCATTGAGGTTCCACAGTTGTTGGTTTTTTTTACTAACCAGAGAATGTAGTGTGATTCTGTAAATGTTTTCTTGCTGTTACATGTTTCAGACTATTTTCTTCCTTGTTTTGAGGGGCTTGAATCTGCCTTTGGTCACTGGAAAGGGCTTCCTAGTTGGGGGAGCAGCAGGGAAACAGTATGCTTCCACGGAAAGAATTCTGGACAACAAATAATCGGATGCTCGGGTTCTCTCGCTCAAACTCTGCCACTGAGTGTGTGACCTAAATTAAGTCAAGGACTGTCTCAGAGTCCTGATTTAATCGACCAAAAAAATAAATGAATATGCAACTTAGTTATGTCCAAGATCCCTCTCATCTCTGAATCTTTAGGTACAAGCAAGACTTAGCCAGAAAAGAAGGGGAACCAAAGGAAAGTCTAGCAAAACACTCAGGCCTGGATTCAAAGCCTGGTTCTGTCAATTAACAGCTATCACTTTAAGTAGACCATCTGACCTCTCTAAATATCAGCGTCCTTGTTTATAAGATATAAATAATAAATGTTAGCCCATAATAGGGATAGGTGAGAATTATATCAGTTAATACGTGGACAGCATTTAGAATAGCAGCCAATGCATGGAAAGCACTGGATAGCATTTAGAAGAGCATTTACCAAGTAAAAGACCAAGAATGAACCTAAATTGGACTTCTCAGCTTGTTCCTTAAATGCTGACTAGTTGTAACCTCAAGACTCCCTACATCTTATAAGTCAACAAACCTATGAGTACCAAGATAGTCTGTATTTTATATCTCAGATCTGCTGTTTCTGCCAAAGAACCAATCATTCTACCAACCGCTGATGTAAAGAAATACGGCATTCCTTGAAATCAGCAGGCAGGATATTAAGGTTCTGAAAGTCCATCTTGACATTTATCCTTTACCGACCCCAATAACCCATAATCAGTCTTCCTCAAGTCTAGGGAAAGGAGTTAGGGAGAAGATGGCACTGGAGGAAAAGAGTTAACGCTTTTTCTTTTCCCAGAGAGGAGGTGGATTCATCAAAAGCCTACTTTTAATCAGGAGACAGGAGTGAAAAGAAAGGTATAACTAAAAAAAAATTTTTTTAAAGTCCTCATTTTGAAGCCATGCTTCTCATTCAACATTCTTCCTTTTCTCCCAAGCCAATCTCCTTTAGTGAGCTTTCTAAGTAGGACCTGCACCTCAGTCTTAACAGACCAATAGGTAATAGAGGTGGGTGGGATCAACTCCCAGATCGAGAGACTTAGTAAAAGGAACCTCTCACCTCCATCAAAGGGCTGACCTACCCTTCAGAGAGACTATAAAATTATCTACCATCTCTCATACAACAGGCAGATTCTATACTTAACTGCTCCATCTGATGCGTGGCATGACAGGTAAAGGAGAAACCCAGCACTCTGTTCAGGATGCATTGAGAACAAGTCATGCAGCTGGCAACGTGACCCCCTCATCATGGTTAGGGAAAGAGCATCTGGGGCTCTCGACATGGGCAAGTCCTGCTTACATTGGCGGGACAGAAGATGTTTGGCTACAGGTTGCCACTGGTCCACATTAGTAATAGAGAACTTGGAAGATGTTGGAGCAATGCCATTAATCCTAGCTGCCCTTATTATTATTTTTAATATGCCTGTGTTTACCTTTATTTCCTTTTAAGAACAAGGAAAGTCCTTGTAAGAATGAATAATTTCCCATCCTAATCTGCCTGTAGATCAGGTGGTACACCTGAAATGGCACCGCCTTACACGGGGCTTGGCTTCCTGCGCCTGCCAGGCTGCCGGCTCCTCCTCTGGTTCCGGCAGGAACAGTGCCAGTGGGCTCAGAGACGGGGGCCCTCACCTGCGCACCATGCGGCAACATTTAAGAGGGAAAGCAAGCGGCCCAATTTCTTTTTTTTGTCAAGGCGATGGTGAGGGGTTTTGATCTTGCCTGGGTTTGTTTCTCAGCCAGCCCTCTTCCTTTGTCTCACCCCTTTCATCGAGGTTCCACAGTTTTTTTCTTTTTTTTCCTAACCAGAAAATGTAGTGTGATTCTGTAAATGTTTTCTTGCTGTTGTACTTTTCAGACTATTTTCTTCCTTGTTTTTTGGGGGCCTGAATCTGCCTTTGGTCACACTATCTGCTCCTCTATGGTCACCTCGGAGAAGATTAACCCTTTCATTAAGAAAGCCCAGCCAGGGTCAAACTGTCGCCTGGCTAAGGACTCTTACATCCCTTTGATCTCCCAGCTATGGAGAAATTATTAGCAAATTCTAAGCCTTCCCATGTGATTTGTTTTTGTAAATTTGTAGAAATTATTCCTAATCCTATTACGTGGCCTAGGGCAAACCTGCATTAAATATAGGAGACTTTTTGTTATGTGGCAGATGGATAATAAAGGAATGTTGAATGCAGCTCCATTCCAAGTTATGGGAATCTGGACACTTCATCAGCATTCTCTTAATCCTCTGCCATGGCTCCGCCTTTGATGAATGCTCTCATTTATGACCACTGATGCCGCTCACTTAATTTCAGAGAAGAAAAATAATACCTAGCTGTTAATGTGAATATTTGAGTTTATGGCTGTACAATGAATAATTGTGACATTATCAAAGGAACATCTCCTTATACATTATTCAGTTGTATAGACCACATTAACCAGAGATTGGAAACTTGCAATTTTGCATCTTCCATCTTCTTTGGAACGGAGACACCACACAGACAAAAGTCAGTGTCTCAAACCAAATTCTACCTGACAATGCATATCAGCCTGCACTATATTTTGCTCATTGTGGTGCCAATCTCCTATCTCACCAATGACATTTTTTCAAAGAAGGAGGCGATTTCCTAGAGACTCGACCCCATGCAACTTCCATAGCTTATTATCGAATAGGAAAAATGTAGTCCTGGTTCCTGCTTTAGCACTGCTGCTGTGGAGGGTGTCTTGAGGGTTAGACTGAAGATTAAGACAGCACACCTTTGCTGCTTCTACTTATATAAACTGGGGGTCTTTTCAATGTATGTTTTCACTGAAGAAGCAGGAGAGAATGTTTTCAAGTGTCCGCGAATCACTGGGTCTTTGCTGGGTTCAGCCAGGCAGAGATCATGCTGGTACCATTAGGAAGGATCACGCAGAATCACTGGCTTCTCTGTTACAGAGACGGATGGGCCTCAGCTGCCTCAGCATGTATGCCTTTGTTTCTGGGGAAGTTGGGACTGAGGAGCCAGAGAAAGGAGATAAAGAATAGGATGGAACATTTTCCCTGTAAAAACCCAACTGAAGAGTGTTTTTAACTAAGACATGTGTACAGGATGTACACAAGCGTGATGTTTGAAAACACCAGGAATATTTTATAAAAGAGCAAATTTTATTTTATACAACAAAAAATACCTGTAGCAGACTAGAAATGGCACCAGTGAGCCACTGACCTTTTTAAAGTATTTCAATTTTGATTTAATTTCAATAATGCTTGGTAAATAGACTTTGGGGTTAAGCTCAGATTCCCCTAAAGATGCTTCCCGAGTTGCTGTTTGGAGAAACCTCGTGAGCTCAGTTATAGTCATCAGTGCCAAAAGGCCTGCTAATAGGTCTGTGGGATGGGAGGGTCACTCAGGTAAATGACATTAGCAGTTGGTGCCATTTTTTCAGTTTTAGTAAACTATAAGCTGTATGCTTTCATATTCTGCTGGTTTCCACACAACACTCAGTTTATTGGCACAAACCACGAACTGGAAGGTTGTAGAGAAAAACTGTTTTAGCCCACTTTCAAAAAATTCATTATAGAAATACACTATAGCGCCAGAAGCAGGTGTAAACAGGGCATGAATAATTCTATCCAAACTATGTCTGATTTAGGAATGCATAGTATAAACAATACACAAGACTTTTAGGCAGTTAAAATGGGATTTTGTTGGGCTCTTTGATATATGAAATTAATTAACTGAACAGTGAATGTGAACTTAGTTGGCAGACAAGGCGTTCTCACCCAGGCCTCCTACCGCTGATGTTGACGGCACTGAGCGCCAGGTATGGACTCTTCAAACCTCTGAAACGATGCAAATTTAACAAAGACCCCAGCTGAGGAAACTGCGAGTTACTGTTGTAATGGGAGACTTGGTAAATGCCATCAACCCACAGGTCACCACTGTGCTTGTGGTGGGTATCATCTTCCATAGATAAAATGCCTCTAAAAACAGTTCTAACACACATTCTACCAACATTGATCAGTGGTCATTCTGGATTATCTTTCTCAGAAAAATAATGAAAAAAACCCTATATGAGACAGCATATACATTGTATTAAGAACCAACAAATACTGCTTCTGGCGCTGATTTAACATAAATGTCTTCTGTCTTATCAGAACTGTCTTATTCCTAATCAAGAGAGACGGGGGGAGGGGTACCCTATGCCAGTGGCCCTTAACGATGGGCATCAGAAACCTGTGGTGTTGCAAAAAATACTAATGCTAGTTTCCCACCTTAAATCTACTAAATTAGATTTTTCAGGAGTGGGAACCAAGCATTTGAATTTTTTGCTAAGTTCCATAGGCGTGAGTCTGATTCACAGCCATAGTTGGTAACTGCTCCTCTATAATAATAGACATTGCATTTATTAAAGGCATTGTGGCAAAGGAAAAAGGGCATCAGCTTTGAAGGAAGACAACCCTAGATTCATATTGAGACAAGTAACTTTAGCTCTTTAAGTCTCAGTTTCCACCTCTGTAAAATGGGAATAATCCCCTTTATTTCACAGAGTTACTGTAAAGTTACTATTACAGATCTGGAATATGGTAGGCACTCAGAATAACTGGCTCTTATGGGAAGTTGAGCTGACTCCCTATTGCATAAGGAGGAAGAAGAAGAGAAAAGGAGGGTGGGAATCAAGTTTGCCAAGCCTCTTTATAAAAAACAAACAGGCTTTACTATCCAAATAATTCATTGTTAATTTTTATTCTGAAAGCAGAACAGCTTTTCAAAATAACCCCAAATCTTTTTTCTTCCAAAAAACAACAGCTTTAAGAAAAGCTAACTAACATAAAATTTGTTTCCAATGTTACTTAAAGTGGGCAGGGAAGCAAGAGGGGGAAAAAAAACATCTTCACAGTTCCTCTAAGACCTTTATATCCCTTTGAGGAAAATTTAGAAGAACAAGACAAAGCCCAATGATACATCAGAGGCAAAGGCTATACATACTCTTTTTTTTCATATGGGAAATGAAAATGCCACATACAGTGGAATTAGGGTTGCATGTCACAGTCAGAGGAGTCTGCCTGGGCAAAACAAAATATTCACACATGCATACACACACATGTACATACACACAAACATACAGACACACATGGCCCCATGATAGAGAAAAATACTTTCTTCCCCCAACCAGCCTGGCACTTACGGTATTTGGGACCCTGGCATGAAGCAGAGCCAGTCTCCGGGACTCAGTGATGATTTTATCAAGACAGAGCGACCACCACAGGACTCCAGACTCACAGACCAAAATTTTGTGCTTTAATCTAATATGCCTGGTGTCAGTTTCCTTTTATGCAAACATATCCACACAAATGGGTTGGGAAGCTCACCGTCTATATCATGTGCAATAAATTATACTTTCCTGAAATGTTGCCTCGCTAAAATATGCTAAGAAAGCTGTGAACAATATTTACAAATAGTTCAGATGTCACAACAAAACACCCACCACTCATACATTCCTACGTTTCACTATAACAAGTGTGGTAATAAAGGATACCACTCTTAAACATTAGAAAATTACCTTTATGGACACAGAGTTGAGAGAAATTCTTTAAATTTATAGAAGAATCTTTTTTTTTTCCTTCCCAAAGAGTCTGCTCTCTCAACTATCAGAACAGCAGCCTCAATTTTGCTTGCTTCCAGCATCTCATCACACAGCAGACTGTTAGTACTTATTTTTATTTTGGTACATCCTGACAAAGCAAAAAACTTTGTTTTCTGATTTTATATACCTCTAACATGTTTAAAAATTGATGCAAACTAACCAATGCTATGTCACTTCAGGGAAGAAGGAAAGAGTTGCCTTGTATATAAGCCAAATGACCTGACTGCTGTTTAAGCTGGGAGGCTTGTGGCAAGGTAGGGCCATTGGGAAAAGGCTGGAAACAGGGGAGTGAAGTGTGTCTACAAGCCTATAATGAGGAAAGAGCAAGAAAGGCCTATATTATAACTTAGTTTTCCTGCCTCTACTACCCATGTTATTTCAAAACAAGACAAGCATGAGAAGGAGCTTTCAAAGTAAAATGCAGGATACTAGTATGAGATGCTGTTCTGAGAAAAGCAGAAACAATTTATAATGTGAAAAATGTCAAAAGTAAGGTATTTCAGTATCAGGCATTTTAACAGTGAAATAGATACTTCTATGACAGATAAGAGAGATCAGGAAAAGTGCCCCACCCAAGGAGTACAAAAAGTTTTCCAATGTTGATTTTGTTCATAAAGCAATACTGAATTTCGATATTGTGGTGCTTAGGAAAACCTATAGCCCAGTTACTTATGCTGTTTCTAACACTGAGAATCGGCCACACGGTGTGTAAATATTATTTATAAAGAGTGATGATGAACATTTAAGAGAATTACTTTTGTAATCCAGGAAATCAAATATTTTTTTAAATAAAGCATCTGGTTCATTGATTCATTTACAGCTACTTTGCTACTTATATACAAAAACCCCTCTTCTTGGGTCTGCTTTCCAAACTCCACTGATGGGGGTTTTGTCACTTTATTACATTAACCTTGTGTTCACATTCTAAACATGGGGCTTGAAAAAGAAAACCCGCAGTTCTTAATTCCCCCCCCTCGATGCAAAAGCACTATCCTCTCAGCTGCATTCTCTCAGTAAGGAAAATAGAATCAGGTGAAAAATAAATGTTTACCTACCATCAAAACACCTTTCAAGTCCAATACACATTTTGTTCTATTAATGCTAACACAAATATGAAGACACTGTGGCAAGGGGCGCTTTAAAATATAGCTAGACAGACTGATTAAAACGCACTGCTTTCTCTCTGCCAAATTCCTGCCTATGGGGAGCAATTAAATGTGCCGTCCGCGCATTCAAATGCGGAATAAGAAGTGAATCTTGCATCTCTGCCACTTAGACAAGTATCATTTCAAGGGAAAGATTTATCAACAACTCACAGGCAGTTTGGGGTTTGGTTTTGTTTGTCAAACACCACAAGTCTTCACACTGCATCTGGACTCTGTTACAAAGTCACACAGGGACGGGAAACCCAGGAGAAGGTCACTCATTTGGCCAATGAACAAGCAAATAAACCCAAACATCAAGGAGGCAGCTTTGAACAAATAAACCACTTCTGTGCTAGACTGAACACATATAACATTACCCAGGAATGTAACCCAGCAGCAGAAGAGCTACTTTATTGTGGCTTCTTTGCAGTTAGAGAAGTTGAATGTAATTGCAGAAGTCCATAATTAAAATTTTTCATGTGAATTTATCCCACCAATGCCATATGAAATCACCAAAGGTTTCTTGGATGACAAAAGACCCCAGCATTTAAAGATATTTGAAAATAATAATAGGGCTCCAAATTAGTTGGGAAACAAAATGATTCTGTAAGATTTGGTGCCGACATTTTTATTTTCAGGTTTAAAATTTTTTTCTGCTCCATTGACTATTTCATGTGTAGGTTTGTGATTGCCAGAGAGATAAATGGTTGATGGCCTTTATTACACTGCCCCAGTTACGGCACTTCAATCTGACTGCCTGGCTTCAGTGATCCTTTGGGTATGACATTTCGGCTCTGTCTTGGGTCCCCGTCACCCTCTGAGGCAGAGTCCAGGCGATGATCTTTCTGGGACCTGACTAAATGCCTAGTTAACTACAAGGTTACTCTCACACTGGAGCAGGTCACAAAGAAACACTCAAGCCCCCAGATGTCTTTCTTCTTGGCTCAAACAAAGCAGATGTCTTAGATTTTGCAAGGCCGTGTGTAATCTGTTTTGGCTTTGCAATTAAGAAACTATATATTTACCATGTCTTTGGATATTTTGTCCTTGCCGTTTCAAGGAGAATCTTTCTTTCAAGTGCATATAAATCAAATAACATTGGAAACTTTGCAAGTAACAGATGCTTCTCCAAGTAGATTTAGGGTAAAATGTAGGAGGGGAAAAATTTTCTAATTTACTGACCAGTTTATTCAGGTCACAGATATCACAAGATTAATCAGAGTTGTGTTGTTAATAAAAGGCAAATCTGTTAATATGACTGAAATCATTACTGAGCATTTTTATTTTGATATCTACTTTCAAGACTTACAAGCAGATGAATTCACACTAGGTGGAGAACTGGCAGACAGATTAATATGCCAGAGCTTTGTTCTTAATGAATTTTGATGTTTCCGTTTCAATATATAAAAACATTTTAGCATGATCTTAAAAGAAATAGCTTAGTTTCCTGGGAGTAAAGAAAAATGAATGATAAAAAGGTACCTTAATTGACATTAAAGATATTTGAATAAAACTCAATAGTTGTATAGGTTTTATGTACATACAAACTATATATAACAAATATAAATGTAGGTATCATATTCTAAAAGGAGTTATATCAAGTAATTTGATACATCTTCACAGAATCTATCCAAACCCCACTTACAAGTTTCTCTAAATATGTTTTTTCATTTCATTCTTTATTGATTCCAAACATCACAGCCTAGCTGTTAAGTAACCACTGTCTTTAAAGCATTATAAATATTCATTTTTAGACAATAAAGTCTTTAAAAATCCTCTCAAAGAATTTCAAGCTATTGCAAATGGATAAATTGCCGCACACCTAGTCTGTATTTGCATAGTTAAATTATGTATTATAACTGTGGAGTCTTTTACTTCTATTACGTAAAGGCGCACGCTGCTATGTTTCCATGAATCTTCCCTTTAGGGGCTGCAGCATTATCATAATAAAGTCAAATATCCCATATGCTGCTGTAGGTGCTTCATTTTCACCTGGGAGGGAATTGGATAAAAAGTAAAATGTACTAGCCCTGGAGTCTGAATTCCTTTCACTTGGCGGCTTATGTCATCTTCTTTGTGGTAATTGAATTGCTCTTGTTCTGTGGATTAATTTTAACAGCCTTTCTCTTATTTGCATAACAGAAAAATGAAAAGCACTTTTCAAATAAACTTAATATATATTATGTTACCATCATTTTTAACTTTGATTTTCTTTTTTCTCTAAAATTGCACTGAAGTGCTTTAAAGCTTTTCCTAGACTATAAATTCTGGGATAAAGTTTTCACAAAGCAAACGTATGCCGCCCTGATGTGCCAGCCACAATGGCCACCATCATTCCTCTTCTCTAAATTTAGAACACTGCTAAAACACAAGTTTGTTAACAGTTAAGGCTTCCGCCAGTTTTTGTGATTTCATGTATATTTATGAGATTTGTTTTGGGGGGTGGGGTTATCTTTAATCTGACGCAATCACTAAAAGTATCAACTGAGGTTTCTGGTTGTCTTCATAAATATCTAATATCAACACAGGTTGCTGAGGGAAACAAATTTTTCAACTAAAGAAAAGTCTGCTTGTATAAAATTTCAAATTTCTAAAATATAAAATAATCCATAGAACACAGTTGTCCTTCAATGTAATAAATTTGCATCTTTGTTAAATTATTGGTGGTGAAGGAATCTTTTAAATATGCTAATTCTTTGTTTTTGTTTAGTTTATGTATTTGTTTTTACTTTGCCTTTAAGTAAATGCATGAGGAGGAGTTCTGTATTTTTCTTTGACTACAGACTTGATTTTTACTTCTGGTGATCTAAGAAATCAAAGGCGAGTTAGAGTACAATCAGGAATGAAAATGGGATCAATTGAACAATATCTGTGAAGTCTGAACAAAGTGAAAATCTGAATGGCATCCCTTAGTATATAAATAAGCTATTACAAAAGGAGTGTTAGAAATCATTATATTGTGTGCTTTCTTGTGAATAATGGAAATGCTCTCTATCAGGTATTTTTGTTTAAACGGAATAAATGTTTGAGAGAGATAGTGTTCAGCCATTGTAACCTTCACACCACTAGTATTAGTACTGTTTTAACTCCATCTTTTGAAAAGGAGACATATACAAAAAAGAAATTCACAAAGTAATAAAAAAGAAGTGCAATTTAAATCTATCCTCCATCTCCATCATTTGTGAGTGGATCATTTCTCCTACGTAAGGACACTGATGAAGACTTCCAAACATCCTTACTCTGAGAATCCTCCTGTCAGAGCTAAACAATAGTGTAGCGCTCTTTTGGGGTGATATGTCTCTTCCAATTCAGAATGCCACATGTTGACACCACTCTCAGAAGTTCTTAAAGAAATTAAAGATGGGGTTACTATATGAATAGACTGCCAACACCTTTATGTGAATTGAATTTGCCATCTCCCCAAAATCATTTAGCATGGTCGTCTACAGGGTACTACAATTGACCATTATCTATTTAAAGTAATTTAAATAAAACCTATGTTGCAAAGAATTAAAATTATATTTGGTGGCAATATTTATCAATAAGGGTCATACCTAATCTTACTGGAGAGCTCCCAATTCCCCATTTATAAATAGCATTTCCAACTAGGGATGACAGCTGGAGGAGGCATTTCAGCTATTTCTCTGTCGGGTTCTGTTTTTTCTTGGAATTAGAAGGAGCACCGGGAAGAGCGTCAGGGGGCCGGTGAAAATCCTGCCCCCGCCCCTGTGTGTGCCCAGACAAAGCCCTGCGTGTCTGTGGATCTCAGTCCCTTTTTAAATAAAAAATGTCTAGACGATCTAGAAGGCTCTCTCCTCTCCTGCGAGGAAATGTGGACAGGAGGGTCTTTCCAGTAGACAGTGTGCAAGTGAGCAGAGAGGTTGTCACTAAACGGGGAGTGGGTCTCCAGAAACCATGTTTTCCCACAATCAGCCTGCCGCAGCCAAAGTCCGGTGGCATGTGGCTGTCACATAAAAGACTAAATATGCAAAGTGTTCATCTAAGTGAGTAGGAATATACTAGGATTATTTAAGCTCATTTAGATTTTTAACCAGAATATTATCATTTTTAATTTATTATGTTTTCAATACCTTTTAATAAGGAACTCTGCACAGTTGCTCAGATTGCTTGCAGATCTAAAACTGCACACAAAAAAGAACAAAACGCAAATAAGAAGAGTCTTCTGTTGCTGTTGTTGTTCTCCTGTATGAAGGAACATGAAGTGTCCTTTAAATAAGTATTGACAGAACTCTCTTTCAAACACCACAGTTCAGGTGCAAAGAACTTTTCCATGAGCGCTTTTTATTTGGCTGTGTGGTGGTAAAATGCTAGCTGGTGTTTACAGAGAATTTATGTGATCATTCCTGGGATATGAATTATAAGAGAGAAGTAGTAAATGCATTATATGAGAGCAGTATTAAATTCCCCTTCTTATTTCCTAAGGGAATACGTGATGTCTGGTAAGTTAACTCCTCCACTCACTACACCTGAGAAATCAGAGTGTGAGAATCCAAACAGCCTAACCCTGCTCGGGGCAAAGGGGTCACTGTAGCCAAAACGTGGAACTACCCAGTCTTGACTTCACACCCCTCACTTCTTTTCTTCTTTCCTTTATAAATTCTCTAGTCACTGCCGTGAACCATAAACCTCCCACAGCAACACAGTGTTTTCTTGAAAATAATGATGCTATTAGAATACAATAAACACATAAACAAATCAGTAAAGGCAAAATGACAGAGAGTTTTGAATCGTCATGTCTAGGTGACAGAAAAATATTCTCATCCTCAAAACATATAAAACGATTTAAAGTTTGCAGGACATATTTTTCATAATTTTCTTTGAAATGCTTTTTCTTTTTACCTAAAATTATGTCTCTAAATAATAAAATTTATTAAAAGATAAACACACACTTAAACAGAGTGGACAGATGTAAAACTGGGAAATCCTCATCATGGTTAATCTTTACATCTGTGCTTGTTTACGTCTTGTAGCTAAACACTGGTTCAAGATTTTCTAACATTATGTTGAAATTACTCCCTTTATTATCATTTAGTGAAATCGGAATATATAAATTATCTACAAGATGTGCCCAGTTTATTTCCCATTTCTCCAATTACGAAGGCAACGGTGCCTATTTGGCATGCAGTGCCTGCTTGATCCGAACTTTTCCAGTGGATTTTAGATGACTCTGTCAGCTGCACAGCCAGGCTAGTTCAAAGAGAGCAAGAAGCACTCACATCCGAGTGAAATCTATATTTGGTAATTCTTAAAATATCACTTTTCCGTGGCTTTGTAGTGCATATTGCTTACTCAGATAATGCACATGCCTTTCCTGTGAGGTACGTTTCTGAAATGTGATCTTGGGTCACTTTATGTTAAACTTACTTTATCTACACATAGGATGAGTAATGCCAGATAAAGTACTGTCATTAAAAGCATTTTTATTAAGGGGGTTGGGAGAGAAACACTTTAAGCAGTGTTATCAAGCTCTTTGTTGAACCAGGTGGGACACTCATATGAATAGATTCTCTTCAGACCTAGACTTCAGCCACAGCACACCTGGCCTATGTTTGGAAAAGAAAGTCTCTCTTGTTTGGCTACACAGTCAGCTACAAAGAGCCAAAACAACCTTAATTTATCCACTAAGAATAGAGGTCCATATTTAAGAGTCATCAGCAATGAAGGAAAATACACTGGATCATTTCAAGTGCATGCTAATCATTTAATGTAATAAATGGAGCAACTCTAATTATCTCCCGAGGAAATGATTTCACACTAAAACAATGGGAATGAAGAGGTTACTTCAGGAGCATAATACACAGCTGAAAATTACTTATGTGAATCTGGAGGAGATTTTTCTTGCATGAGAGAGAGGGGGAGAGAGAGCGGGGGAGAGAAAGAGAGAGAGAGAGAAACTTTCTGCCACGTATTCCTAAGATTCTCTTTCCTAAATTCTATGGGATAAAGTAAACGGGGTTGGAGATCTGCAGAAGCAACCCTGCAGTGCTCTTGTTTTATGACCCCAAACAAAGCTTCTACCAGGCTCCAGATCAGTGTGGGTCACAACTGCTTTGAAAGCTGCTCAATAATAAGAGGGTATCTGACTCAAACACAGCAAAACAATTAAATTAGTCTCGTAGCCTCCTCACTTCCTTTTCCATTCCTCCCCCAAAAAGGATCTATTTGCCACCTACACTAACCATTGAGATGCTTGATGGAGTCCCAGTGAGGTGCTTATAATTGTGTTTTAAATGTTTTCATCTGTAGTGACCAATGGTTTTTTCTTTCATTTTAAATATAATGCTTTTGTTAAAAAAATATCTGCTTAGGTGTGTGTTTCACTTCCTTGTTAACATCGTAAAATTAAGGCAAAAATGTAATGGAGAATTTGTGGAAGAATAAGTTTTAATGATTTGGTTGGTTCCCAGGCAAAAGACAGGTTTCACCCTAAGCTTTAAATGGTTTGCTAAATTCCACATTTCTGTTGCCTCCTTTCTCTGTTTCTTTTGGTGAGACACACAAAGTAAGCACTAACCTTTTAGCACTTAACAAACATATTCACATTAGATGTAGAATAAGGACAATGGATGAGCATACCTGAACAATGATTTTGACTTCTTTCAAACCCTTCCCTTAAGCAAACACAAATCTAAAACACAACAGCAAAAACAAATATAAACTCAGTTTTTGGATAATCCTTTCTCCAATTTCTCATTCTGTTGCTTTTCAGAATAATGAGCACATTAGAAGAATTTTCCTCTTTGGAGATAAGTGTGAATATACTAAGTGTAAATAAACCCACAACTCTGTTTTTGTTTTGGTCATATTCAAAGATATGTTGAACAGAGTCAAATCATTGTTAGGGTAGAATTCGTAAACAAATCAGAGAAGATAAAACAAAGACACAAAACAGGAAACGACCCAGCACAAGACTGATTAATTCTCTCCTCAGTGTGAAAATGCCTAAGTGGAAATCATAATTTTGAGGGAGCAGACTTGCATTTATTTAAAACTGACATCTATATTTCATAAAAGAGACTGCTTTGGCTATCTTTTTACCCTAGGAGCGCTGCTCTCTGTGCACGTGGAAACAACTGATACCAGGTACGAAGTTAATTGGAATCAACTGCCCCTGTCTTTGGAGGCGCGCACCGGAATGTGTACCACTCAGGCTCGGCTTACCATAATATTCTCTACGGAATCGTTGACCACAGGATTCTCATTCACAAACAGCCAGGTTAAACAGTTAAATGCTAGCAAATCCTGCATAGCCCTGTGGGAAATTTCACTTTAATCCCGAACTTATAAGAGGACAATCAAAGCCCAAAGCCTGGTAACAAATCTGATCCTCTGTTGCAATCTGCGTCCTCATGGGAAGCAGAGAGGTGCTCTCTGTACAAGCCTGAGATGGATAAATACCTAAATGATGAGATAGATGGGGAATGCAGAAGAGGCGTCTGGCCTCAGCCATTCGCTTCCAATTCCACATTACACTGTGAGAGGCAATTCTTGTGCAGCTCAGGAGCAGCCAGTCCTGATTACTAGAAGTTGAAGTGTGGCTTAAGGAATGATTAATGACAGTGTCGGGAGAAAAACAAAGCACAATGAGAGTTATCTCTAATCCACCTGCTTGCCGATGCTATAGTAAGGGAATGAAAATGGCCCCAGTGAGCCCCAATGATAAAAAAATCAAACTAGAAAGGTGCAAAGCTGTAGATATGTATTAATCTGATATATAAAAACTAGGTCTTAGCTTGAATAAAGCATTAGGCATGAATGGAGCCCCATAGGTGATAGATACTAGGCCATAGTGGACTTCACATTGTCTGTATTTTTTAAATCAAACAGAACTGTTCCCTTCAGTATTGCCTTTGACATTAATAGGTTGGTATTTGAAAAGTCACAGTTCACTAGATGAGCAGGCTTGTGAGTGCAAGCTCATTAAACAAACCCCCTTTTCTTGTTGTTCTTAAAAAATATGGTGACACCATACCACCACCTTGTGGTGTCTCTGTGCATGTTCATGCCACCCCTAGGGAGAGGTCTAAAATTCAATCACATTTCCCAAACATATCAATCCAGGTGGAAGGTAATTATAAGATCGATGGTATAATTTATAAGCAAGCGCATTTATGAGCAGCTTTCACCTAAGACAACACATTGCCGATAAGATCGTTGGAGTTTCATAGTGTATTGTTGAATGCAAGATGAGGTCTCAGCCTGGCCGTTCCAATTACATCTGTTCTAATTTCAGGCCACCAGTGCAGGAAAGATCCAAAGACATCAAATATCGTCTATCCAAACCAAATGAACAGGAAGCCCTTTGCCTACCTGCTCCTTTCCAAAGAGTTACTGATTTCCAAAACCTAACATAGCTAAATACAAACAACACTGTAAGTTTTCATAATTTTTCTATTTGTGGAAAAGATTTTAGAAAAGTGATAGTATATGTGCTTTATTCTAACACAAAGGCTGTTTCGCTCATGTGTCCCTATATATAAGGGAACTGTAAGGACCTTTGTAAGCTGGATTTTCACGTTCAGACAGCTTGTTGATTCTCCATGCATTCGCTGTTTGATGTGAACTAAAGTCCATGGCTGCAGTAGCATTCAGTAATTCTATTTGGGATGCAGTCACTCCTGTTAAAGTTAAGACAGATGATTCCCTGATCCGTGTGGCCTCTGGAGACCAACTTATTCCTGGGTTTGGGAAAGCCGATTCTGCTTTTGCCCAAACTGCTAAATGCCTATCGCATTCTCTCCCCTTTAATCTAACTAGCAACAAGTTAAATGTTAATTCATATTTCATGTGAGTTTTCTTAATATTGAAAGTCTAATGAAGATTTAGTGTTCCGTTTTTTAACAAGGCTGACATTACTGTTGAAAGAAAGCAAATACATTATTTTAATTAATATCAACTCATAAGTGCTCCTGATTTATACATTAAACAAAGAGAGAAAGTGTCTTGTCATACACTACAATCGATTCTGCATTCACCCATCATTCACTCGGAGCCCGGCCCCCTTCCGCCACGGGAAAGGCGTGATAGGAGCTGCCGTGTAGAACCGCGCGTCTCTCACGCGCAGTTAGGGCCGCGCTGCGATCACCTCGGCCCTTGTTTCCTCCTGACTAGCTTCCAGGCAGTTTGAGCCAATCGTGCTTGTCTCCACCTGACATCTTCTACTACCAAATAAGCAGCCTCTATTGTTTTAAGCTTATTCTTTGGTGTATGGCATAGCCTTCCAATAACCACAGAAGCCTGACAATACTTGTGTCATAAAGGCATAATGTTAGGCCAAAGGAGGCAATTAATAATAGCAGTTTAATGCAGCTGGGAACAAGAATTGCCTTACACACCAAAACGTCCCCAGCCACTTAGCTAAGTGTGGAAATAGCAAGATGACAAGGACCCAAAACAGAGAAACGAGTACCCTGCTTTACATGTGAGGACACGGTAGGCAGTTAGGACAATTACAAAATTTTGGACGATGCTCTGATTCTATCGGACCGTCATTCAACTGAGTATCATCTATTAACGAAGAGATATTCTTTTCCTTCCTCTAGTTCTCTCAATTGCAGCCAGTTGTCTTCATTTAAAGTCAAAATTGTGTTTTCCTGTTGTGAAAGCTATACCCCAAAGTAGGCGCTGCTCTCATTTTCCCTCCTTCCCTCTTTCTAATCCCATCCCCACATATGCGCTCTGTCAAGTTACTTCTGTCAATTTGATTAAAAAAAAAAAAAAAGAGGAGACACTAGGGCACTTCACATTCAGAGCTTTGAATAAAAAATATTTTTCTCTGAGAGCTCCTGCTAATCCCTGCCCCAGAAAGACCCCAGAGATAAAGGCAGAGCCCGGAAGATATCCTGTGGGTGGGCCAGTGGGAGGGGGAGGAGCCCCAGTACTTACTGTAGAAATGTTTTTAAGCCAAAGAACGGATTTCATTTCTTCTTAATTGTTGGGCTGTGGTACAAGGCAGTAATTATTTTGTCCCCTAGTACCTCGACCGGGGGAAAAAAAAACAAAAAACCTACCCTAATGCTTCATGCCTGAATCACTCTGACTGATAATGCTGGCTGCTGTTTCCGGGGAGAAAACATTCCAAGGCCCCAAGTCAGCATATTAATCCCATCTCATTTTTAAGAGAATAAATACTAAATCATTTGCCACAAGCAAGACAATTGGGACCAGGAGAAGGGACCTGACCCGAAATACCAGCCAAATTCCTCTCCAGTCAAACCCGGTCCCATCGCTCAATCGTTTAAATTGAAAGGTATGTCTGTGTTTCTAGGCTATCCTGAGGCTCCATCCCCTGGCTTCCTCCCCCAGTTTCCTGAGAGGTAGGAACGCATGAGCATTCTGTGCACATAGTTGGTGCTCTGCAGGGTCAGCTACGACTGGGAAAGAGCTTCAGAAATCAACTTTCGAGGGGAAGCTCAACCCCAACAGGAATGCAAGTTACATTTATGCTCTATAAAATTTGGCATCTTTCGATTTACTTATCCTGCCATGATTATTTGTCTGGCATTGTATTGCCACAGTAACCCAGGGAGTTGCTTTGTACTTACTCTGTTACCACCCTTGTTTTGCAGTAACTCTGTAAATAACTTGTGTCACTGTTCTATGTCCCATTTCCAGATGGAAGATAAGACGTTATTTCTGCTTCAGTGCAACATCTTAACAGCTGATGTGAGGAGGTGTTCAGATTCCTATCTAAATTACATGCCAGACATTCTGCATTAACATTGTTAGGTAGGTTATTTATCTACAGCCTGAATATATTTCCAGGATATCAAATGATGACTTATAAGCTATCTTCCATGATGTGATGTGCATGCCTAGAGCAATATAAGAAAAATTTTTAAACCACCTCTGCTGAAGATCTTAGCTTAAAAAAAAAAAAACAGATGCAACATTGTTCTATTTACCTTAATTAGCACAAATCCTAGCCATATTTGTTTATAACACTGTGTTAGTGACTACATGAAGCAGTTAGGAAGCTGTCTACAAGGCCACTGGGTATGCAAGGAGAACTACACAGTCATTACTACCCAGTAGAGGGCAAACACATTATATTTTATTGCTAATTTGGAACAAATCCCCGTAATTTGGTGTTTAAAGATTGTGCATGGGTTATGAGCATAAAGTTGTTGAATAAATGTACCATGGTATGTTTTTAGCTTCTGTGGGTGTTTTAATTGAATAATAGTCTCCTCCACGTATAGCTTAATGAAATTCATTACATATTTGGGAATTCAAACAAGGTACACTATTTGGAAAAGAAATTAAAAGAATCTGCTTATGTTAGTGAAAACTCCCATACATGGCTAGAATCTGGAGACTGGGGGAATTAATAAAACTATATTCAGGTGGACAAATTTTTTTTTCCCAAATCATCTTCGGTCTCCCTTTGTTAGGAATGGAGCTCTAAGCCTTTTCTACTCCACCCTGAGGTTTTCTTTCTCCCCAAGTGGAAGGTAGTTTGGGCCAGTGTTGTGTTATTCCATTAGTTTATGTTTTAAGACTAAGAAGAGATATTTCTGTGTTATAAATTATTTATAAACACAAGAACAAAGGGAGGCTGTCAGGGCTGCTGCTACTTGGAGAAAGTAAAAAAGAAGTGATGAATTTATGGAGAATCCAATTTGATAAAGAGGGAGGAGATGCAACGGCTAATTACTAACATCCATCTGCAGTCAGAGAACTGAAAGTAGAGAGTAAGATGGATACATTTACATCTGTCTGTCACTAAAAGAAATCTCACTAATGGTATTCCACACTGTCACCAAACTCTCCCCATCCAGCTAGAGAGCCCTGGCAACCAACGTGTGATGATATTTTAATCAACAGCAGAGCAAGGGAGAGATGCAAAGAACTTCAGAAATGGACATTCAAAAACAACTTTACTTCCTCCCGCACCCGTTCTTCACTTCTCAGAAACAGAACATTTTTTTAAAGAGTAGTGTGGCCTTTATCTTTGTACCCCATTAATATGTCAGCCAGCAGGTTTTGAAAACTTTTTAATTTAAGCAGCTGCAAGCCACACCCCCACTGATATCAAGCGCAGTGTAGAGGGAAAGGTAATGAAGAATGACCAGGAAAAAAAAAAAAAAAAAAAAGGTTTATGGTGTGAGAAATACAAATATATTTTATTTTATTTTGACGCTGAGCCCACCTCTCATCTTCTGGACATTGCTTTCATCAGCAGTAGCAACTGAAAATGGCTGCTTTTGAAAACTCGGGGTCCTGAGCAACTGCCTTCCTTTCCTGAAAGGAGCAAAGGGGAAGGATAAATATATTAAGAATTTGTCAAATAAAAAGAAAGGCTTCTTGCCTGTGTGCAGCTTGCTGATGGGGTGGGGGGGGGGGGTGGAATGAGCCCTTCTTTCTTGAACATTAGTTTAAGTCTACAGACCCTTGAAAAGGGTCACAATTTCAACTCTGCCCTTGTCATCTTATTTTCAGTAGCAAGGACATCTATACTTGGGAGGTTTCAAATCACCTTTGAAAAACTTAGGGCACTATTTTTATCTGTCACCCTTCTACACACAAGCCTTGGGCTGGTTCCCATATCGGCTATTCATAGATTTGGCCGTTTTCAGACTGGATTTTTGATGTGTTGTCCATCATGTGATTTTTCCCAGTTGGTCTGAATTAGCCAGCCAGGGTCTGGGAAGAGGGATTTTTTCCAATTCTCTTACTTTGTCACATATTTTTAAATTGGGCAGGAGGAAAGAGTGGTGTGGCTCTTTTCAAAATTTTGGGGATGCTAATGTATTTATAGTCTTCTGCATTGCGGACCTTCAGTGAAGTAAGGCTTTCTGACAAGATCACACAGCTGTGAGTCCAAGCCAGATTTGTTTTTTCGCTAAACATTACTGCATTTTTTATTGGAATTTTCCCAGTTAATAAAGCTGCTTTACAAATCTTCGTGAACTTTAAAGAATTTGGGAAACATGTATTTAAGAAAATACATATGACAATACATTTCTAAGATTTCTATAAATGTTTCATTTAGTATTTAATGCTGGAAATAATGACTGTCCACAAGAAGCTATGACTAATATCAGAGACAAAGACAAAAAAAAATAAGCTGACCACAACTTCTGTTTTTTCTGCCAGGACACTACCACAAATATAGGACAGGTGGAAAGATTGACATGTATTTTGCAATTTTCTACAAAGTTGATTTTGATATTTTCAAATATTGTACAATAATCTCTAAAACGGAGATGTTTAAAAGGTATTTTCTCTCATGTTCAATTATTATTAAAGTCATTGGTTCTTACCAGGGAAGTTAAATGCTGGAAATAGGCCTGCAAATTTCTGTAGAGTTCTCTACAATGGAAAGCTGGCCATGAATTTAATGAGGTCATGTAGTAAATTGGAATAAATGGATCTGTTTTTAATAGCAATTCTGTTAGAAAGGTACAGAAAGGTCAGCCAATACATCAATCTAAATTAAACTTTTGAGAACTGTTCATTTCTCATTTTTTCCCAAATACTTTTCAGTTATGATCTGGAATGTGTGTAGGGATATATAGAAATTCCAGAAGAATTTAAATCAACATGGTTTACCAGATGTCAAAGTCAGACCAGGGAGCTTAAGGACCAGAGGCTCAGGAAATAGTGTAGAAGGAAGGGACCTGCGCAGGGGCTCACGCTCTGATGGAACAGCTCCAGGAGGAAGACCAAGCTGGAATATGACCCCTGTCTTCCAGAGGAATGCAGGTCCTGTTCTCCAAACCTTCAACAAACAGGGAGAAAATAATTGAGACCTGGAGGAGTTGGGCAAGAAGCGAAAGGAACAAACGTAGATTAGAAGAAAGCACTGAGGAGAGAGGAAAGATGACTTTGTGGGGTCAGTGTCCCAAAACATGGCAACTGAAATCACTGTCCCTCTGTCTGATAAGCAAGTGTCCAGAGGCCTATCTCAGGGGCTCAATTCCATTTACATGCATGATTCAAATGTTGAAGTTTTGATAATACCTTCATGAGATCACAGATGAGCAAGAGATGCTGTTGGAAAAGAAAGGGTGTTAGCAGGAGAAGCAGAAAACCTGCCTCTAGTGCCACCACCGAGCTGATGACATGAGCAAACCACTTCACATTTCTGGGCCTTTGTTTCTTCATCATCTCTGTAAAGAATTAGGATAACAGGCTTCGTGTAAGAGATCTTATTACTGGGGGCTGCATTACATCATCAAAAAAAAAGAAAAACTAAAGAAAAATCATCTGCTATAGCTCTTAAAATTATATGTTCCTAGGACTAAGAATTCTCTAATCTCTCTCCCTCCCTCTCTCTCTCTCTCTCTCTCTCTTTCTCTCTCTTTCTCTCTCTCTCTCTCTCTTCCCCTCACCCCCACATACACATGTATACTTGAAAAATAAAATAAGCTGGAAAAAACTGTTTTGGGTATGAATTATACCATGTATTACAGAAAAATAAAAGGTGAATCTTCCATTTTTTTCTATTTTCTTTTATCAAAACACGCAAGTTTTATAAAATAAAATCACATTCAACTATTGACAATAGATGAATTTTCCACTAAGTTTCCTCCATCTAATTTTGAGAAACCCAATCAGTTTTTCAACAACTTAACTGTAGGTCTGCAGAAGGCATTGGATTCCCAATATAGTAGACAGCACAGCAAATGCTTGAGGAAGGTACTTCAAGTCCTGAAGACGGGAATGGCATAAGGGGAACCCATCCTTGCAAAGGATAACTACAAATCTATGAAAAGTAATATTAAGAAACTAATATAAACTTGTTAAGCCTTTTATCCAAAAACTTTATTCAAAATTACTAGTATTCCATTTTTACATTTGCTTCTGTCCCAGACCACACACTGAGTTTATCTGCTCACGTCTCCAGCACCTGTTTCTTCACTCACACTGCTCCTGTACCTGCCCTTGTTCTTTACTGAGTCTCCTCTTCCCACATCCAGATTCTAGTCGGCCCTCAGGCTCAGCTCCCACTTAGGGTAAACGTATCTCTAGTCGCTTCTAGAGCAATACTAGTTTGTATGAATATTAATGGCTCTCCATTTTGCTTTCTAATTTAGACAATAAATTTTACAGTCACCATGCCTGTTACCAACTTACTGCTTCTCAGCCCCAAATACACCCTCCTTTGCTCTCGTTTGTGACAGCAGAACTGAAACATTTTCCTTTGCCATGTGCCACAGTGTTATGGCTTGTCAGTCGAGGGCATTGAAGGGACAAGACCAAAGGACCTCACTTCCTGATATTGGTTCTTTTGTTCCCACCATGCAGTAGTCAGTGGGTGGCTTTCTGGCCAGTGGCACATGGGGACACCCTTCAGCAAATTATCCACACCCAGGCAGATGCCTTCGCCATGAGTTTCGGTGGCAACCAAGACACTGTTTCTTGATCACCAGAAGGTCAGCAAACTTCTTCACCATCCAGGAGGCAAAGAGTTCACGAACCCAGTTTCTGCCTCTTCCAGAAGAAATAATCAATTAAGGTAATAAGCAGAGATCTGGCCAAGATGGAGGTGTAGGTAGACACACTGCGCCTCCTCACACAACCAAAAGGACAACAACAATTTAAAAACAAAAAACAACCAGAACTGACAGAAAATCGAACTGCACGGAAGTCTGACAACCAAGGAGATAAAGAAGAAACATTCATCCAGACTGGCAGGAGGGGCAGAAAGGGGCAGCTGGGGTAGAGAGGACTAGCAGTAGGGCAGTGGCCAGAGGACCCAGACAGGTGGCAGATTGTGGAACGAATGGGGCAGGCAGTGCGACAGCTAGCAGACCCCGTGGCCCCACATTCGTGCATAGATAAACTGGGAGGGACAGCGGGGGAGCGAAACAGTCTTCCCAACCCAGGGCTCCAGTGCAGGGAAATAAAGCCTCAAACCTCTGAAAACACCTGTGGGGGCTGAGGAGTCAGCAGGAGAAACTCCCAGCCTCACAGGAGAATTCGTTGGAGAGACCCATAGGGGCCTACAGCATGCACAAGCCCACCGACTGGGGAATCAGCAGCAGAGGGCCCCAGTTTGATTGTGGGGAGAGGAGGGAGAGATTGAAATCCGGCAGGAGTGGAGCAGGAGCCATTGCTCCCTATCAGCCCCTCCACCACAGACAGCATCACAGTGCAGAGACCAGCATTACCCCGCCCTGGTGAACACCTAAGGCTCCACTCCTTTATGTAGCAGGCACGCCAAGACAAAAAAATGGCCCAAATGAAAGAATAGATCAAACCTCCAGAAAAAATACAAATAAGCAACGAAGAGATAGCCAACCTATCAGATGCACAGTTCAAAACACTGGTAATCAAGAACCTCAGAGAATTGGTTGAATTTGGTCACAAATTGGATGAAAAAATGAAGGCTATGCTAAAAGAAACAAAGGAAAATGTACAGGGAACCAATAGTGATGCAAAGGAAACTGGGACTCAAATCAATGGTGTGGACCAGAAGGAAGAAAGAAACATCCAACCAGAAAAGAATGAAGAAACAAGAATTCAGAAAAATGAGGAGAGGCTTAGGAACCTCCAGGACATCTTGAAACGTTCCAACATTCGAATTATAGGGGTGCCAGAAGGAGAAGAGGAAGAACAAGAAATTGAAAACTTTTTTGAACAAATAATGGAGAACTTCCCTAATCTGGCAAAGGAAATAGACTTCCAGGAAGTCCAGAAAGCTCAGAGAGTCCCAAAGAAGCTGGACCCAAGGAGGAACACACCAAGGCACATCATCATTACATTAGCCAAGATGAAAGAGAAGGAGAGAATCTTAGAAGCAGCAAGAGATAAGGACACAGTTACCTCCAAAGGAGTTCCCATAAGACTGTCAGCTGATTTCTCCAAAGAGACCTTACAGGCAAGAAGGGACTGGCAAGAAGTATTCCAAGCATTCCAAGTCATGAAAGGCAAGGACCTACATCCAAAATTACTCTATCCAGCAAAGCTATCATTTAGAATGGAAGGGCAGATAAAGTGCTTCTCTGATAAGGTCAAGTTAAAGGAGTTCACCATCGCCAAGCCCTTATTCTATGAAATGTTAAAGGGATTTATCTAAGAAAAAGAAGATAAAAAATATAAACAGTAAAAATGACAGCAAACTCACAGTTTTTAACAACCCCACCTAAACCAAAAACAAAAGCAAACTAAGCAAACAACTAGAACAAGAACAGAACCACAGAAATGGAGATCACATGGAGGGTTATCAACAGGGGAGGGGGAGGGGGAGAGAGGGAGGAAAGGTACAGAGAATAAGTAGCATAAATGGTAGGTAGAAGATAGACAGGGGGAGGATATGAATAGTATAGGAAATGTAGAAGCCAAAGAACTTATATGTACGACCCATGACATGAACTAAAACGGGGGAATGAAGGTAGGAGGGGATGTGCAGGGTGCAGGGGGAATAAAGGGGGGGAATGAGACAATTATAATAGCATAATTAAAAAAAAATTCTAAGACATAATACTAAAGTGAGTCAATGTTAACAAAGCAGGACCCGTTGGATTCAGGAAATATAATGTGATTTTGAAAAAAAGTGTTTCTAATGATATAAAAACCTAGAATTCAAAATCAAAACTATCTGATAGACTCAATAAGAAGTTTCCTAGAGTGTGCAATCACAAATACATGCTTGTTTGGCTTGTTGATTGTACTTATTTTTAAACCATTTTAGAGCAATTTCCCTTAAGACAGGCTAGTATTTTAGCTTGAGAACTTGCACCTAGCATTTGATAAGAAGATGTTGGTTGGAGAAGAGACATGCCAGGTAGCACTGAAATTTAGTAAGATGGTAATCTTCCAGCTTTTAATCTCAAACTGTTTTTGTAAAGTCAAATTCTTACTGACAAAAGGATAAGAAGAAATAGAATCCTAGTGGTTCTCTGCAAACATGATCCCAACAAAGTATCTCAGCTCCATCTTAACTGGGCTATGGAAGATTACATTGCCTTTCCTCGTAGTTCCCCAAATCCTCACCTTGTGGCCATCATGCTTGGCCATATGACTTGCTTGGGACATACATAGGTAAGCAGGATAAACACGTCATTTCCAAGACAAGCCCTTTGACGTCAGTAGTGATTGGTCGTTTCCTCTTTCCCTGGGCCGTGACACTGGCCCTCTACTCACAATCCCATGCCTTCAGCCTGGATCCCAAAGGGAACACAATGTGAAGCAGTCAACCAATGTGGACGTGCAAACAGTAAATCACTGTGGCTATAACCTGTGAAAAATTTCACACTGTTACCATAGCATAACCTAATTTATTCTAATTTCAGACAGCAATGGATAATTGGAATTGAGAAGAAAGACTCAAAGAAATGTCTGAAGAGCCTGAATAACGGGGGAAGTGAGTGGTGCCCCGGAAGATCCCAGGCTCACCCAGCACATCTTCACAACACAGGTCTAGGCACCCTGTTCTTAATTATTTTATCCTGGCTTCTAAATTGCTAATTTTATTGTATATTTGGGAACCCTCTATACCTCTATCACTATCATTAAAGCACAAAATGTTTTAGAGTCTATGTATATATATATAAACCAAATATGTGAGGGATAAATGGGCAATAACAAGAGAATTAAGGCAATCAAGTATAAAATCCAATAGAAAATATAAAAATGTGATGATATGTTCATACCCAGAGATACCAACCCATGAAGTCAAACTAAGATAGGTGTTATATTTTTCCACAAAGTATGTAGAGTTGTGTTGATAGAAGCTTATAGTTGAGTATAATGATGAAAGATGGATTATACTGGACAAATTAAAAGTAGGTCTCCCTTAGCTATAAAGTGGCAAAACTATTAATCTATTTAGTATATGTAAAGTACTAGTATAAATATGTAGGACACACAAAGCCCTCTATTATTTTTTGCAATAGGGTACTTAGTGCTTAAACTAATCGAGTATTTATCTTCTATAGTTTGTCAATTTCTTTTTAAAAAATCATAAAACAAGTAAATTCACTTAACACCAAAACTATGTTGAATACAATCCATTTTTGTGAAGATTCATGTGGCACCACGACATTGCCATGCCTCATGATCGTCATTTATTACAACCCTGCTAACAAAGGGAAGATGCAGAAATTATACCCTTTGAGAGCATAGGGAACATGGAATACCCAGGTATGAGTCCTCACTCTGTCACTTATTGAAAGGGGGATGATACACTGTTTTCCCAGAATGGCCCCAGTTTGTGCCATTGAACTGACATACTTATTAATGCTACTCTCTTTCAACCTCAAAACTATCCCCATTGAATAATAAATGATATGGTCACCCTATTTATGTCTGACCTTGAAGATTCATTCAAGAGTTTGGAATCCTGGTTTCTTCAATTGCAGAATTAAGGATCAAATTGAGATAGTTTGCACAAAAGGGATTGCAAGCTCTGAAGCACTACATACATGTAAGGTATGATCACCATTATTGGAAATGTTTTTCTCAATAGAGTATCAAATAATAAGGTATGCTGTTGACAAATATTCATTGGATTACTAGTATAAGCCAGAGATTGGACTTTTCAGGGGGTAGAGATGGGGAAAAAAAAAAAAAAGGTCCTTACTTGCCCATAGATTTTACACCAGTGTGTCTGTGAAATTAATCCTGTAGGAAAAATCCAAGTGAATAAGGGTGCACTTATTGTTTCCATTCAACTGGGGAAATGATGAACACACAGAAAGGTGGGGTTCACAGATTACTCTGCAACTCGGTCCATTTTGGGCAGAAGCTAAAACATAAGAATCCTGGTTCACATTTGTGTTATGGCCAGTTCATTATTTTGTTTTTAAAAGATTAATGGAATTTCTTGTAGCGTCCTTGATCTTACCTCAAGAGATCTCCTAGTTCATCCCGGCCTCTAGGCAGGATTGCCCTTAAAGGCAAAACAAAACTAAGGCTAATCCTTGCAATTGTGAACAAAGTTGGTCAGTCGTGTTTATACTGGCTCCACAGACCAATCTTTGGGACGTTGTTTTCAAGCTTAATGGCCTCATCTTCAAAACATGAGTTGCCATAGCCTTAAAGACCTCAAAACAGTCTAACTTTCTCAGTTGAAAAATGGAAGATTTCTAAGGGAAATAAATAAAAAGAAGGAAAACTTCTATAGTTAAATGTCCAAATTAATCATAATTGAGCAATGTTTTGGCAATGGATCTATAAAGGTAAGTTTTCAGGCTGAAGATAAACATTAGTCTTTTTCTGCTACATTCTGTGACTATCAAGAAAGAAGCTTCTTTTGACACTATTACTACACTATAAATATGAAGATTATGAATTACTAATATACATGCACCTAAATAAATGTTTGTCACAAATTTCAGAATACAAAAGCCAGAGACTAGCAGCATCTTCCACATGTCTTCCAGGTCCCAAAATTATATTTTAAGCTTATCTGTCTGGGAGTCAGAAAACATCCTGACAAATCTGAGCCCAATGCCTGTTCTGAAGCAGCTGTGACAGCCATTCAGAGAGCTCCAGGCGCCCTCTTTTGGTCGGCAGAGAGAATTGCAATCCCCTTCTATTGTCAAGAGATCCCTTTGGAAAAGAATGTGTGTACAACAAAGCACTTTGCTTATGAGAAAACCAGAATGATGACTAGAAAAGTGGAAGTTACCTCTGGTCAAAGCACTTCTGCTTTGAGAAAGCCTCTTTAAATGAGTTTCAGTGTACATCCCTCTCAACCCTGGTCGGCAGGCACAGCCCACTCTGAACCCTTAGTGAAAGACTGGTATAGCAATTCATCAGGGAGCACATGATTCTCTCTTAAAAACTGCCTCTGAGGACTGCTTATGGCAAACACTTCTGTGTCCTCGTCTCATCTCCTCATTTAGAATTTATATTATACTGTCTTATACTGTAGACAGCTACTGACAAAACAGCTTGTCAGCTCCAAGAGGGCATGGACTAGGTTTGTCTCTTGCCCCAAGAACTCGGCACAAACCCTGGCATGCAGTTGGGGCTCTGTAGAAATTGAAAGCATCAGGGGAAGTGGAAGAACTCTCTTGCAGAAAATATTTAATAGTATTATTGTTGGAGTTGGTCTTGTTCTTTCAATCTCTTTCGATCCAATTCCCTGGTAAACTTTTCAGCAGCTTTCCTTTTAGGACTTCTGGAACACAGGTCCTTGAGGATCGCAGTCAGTGAGGAGCACAGCAATAAGGATCCAATGGCATTAGGTAGCATAATTTCTTTCAAAGGCAAGAGGAGGAACTCAAAGTTTTATGATCACCTTACCAGGTTTCCGCCTTTTGAAAATCTACAGAAAATGTAGTGTAAGTTAACTGGAACCCTCGGCCTTCTACCTTAGCAAAGAGCTATAGAGTTAGTTTATACTCAGGTAAAAACTGTTCAAAACCTACTACTAAGACTTCTGAACTTCCGGCCAAGATGGAGGCATAGGTAGACACACTGCACTTCCACGCACAACAAAAAGAAGGACAACAACAATTAAAAAAAAAAAAAACAACAGGAACTGACAGAAAATTGAACTGTATAGAAGTCCTACGACCCAGGAGATAAAGAAAAAACATTCATCCGGACTGGTAGGAGGGGCGGAGACGGTCAGCCAGGCAGACAGGACTCCAGTCCGGGCGGCAACTGGCGGACCCCTCAGCCCCACATTTGCGCATAGATAAACCAGGAGGAACAGTGGGGGAGCGAAGCAGACCTCGCAACACTGGGCTCCAGCTCGGGGAAATAAAGCCTCAAACCTCTGATTGAAAACACCTGTAGGGCTGGGGCATCAGCAAGAGAAACTCCCAACCTCACAGGAGACTTCATTGGAGAAACCCACAGGGGCCTGGAGCGTGCACAGGCCCACCCACTTGGGAATCAGCACCAGAGGGGCCCAGTTTGATTGTGGGGAGAGGAGGGAGTGACTGAAATCCAGCAGAGAGTGGAGCAGAAGCCATTGCTCCCTATCGGCCCCTCCCCGACTTACAGCATCACAGTGCAGAGACCAGCATTACCCCACCCCAGTGAACACCTAAGGCTCTGCTCCCTTACATAACAGGTGTGCCAAGACAAAAAAAAAAAAAAATGACCCAAATGAAAGAACATATCAAACCTCCAGAAAAAATACAAATAAGCAACGAAGAGATAGCCAACCTATCGGATGCACAGTCCAAAACACTGGTAATCAGGATGCTCACAGAATTGGTTGAATTTGGTAACAAATTAGATGAAAAAATGAAGGCTATGCCAAGAGAAACAAAGGAAAATGTACAGGGAACCAATAGTGATGGGAAGGAAACGGGGACTCATATCAACAGTGTGGACCAGAAAGAAGAAAGAAACATCCAACCAGAAAAGAATGAAGAAACAAGAACTCAAAAAAATGAGGAGAGGCTTAGGAACCTCCAGGATATTTTTAAATGTTCCAACATCCAAATTATAGGGGTACCAGAAGGAGAAGAGAAAGAACAAAAATTTGAAAACTTATTTGAACAAATAATGAAGGAGAATTTCCTTAATCTGGCAAAAGGAAATAGACTTCTGGGAAGTCCAGGAAGCTCAGAGAGTCCCAAAGAAGCTGGACCCAAGGAGGAACACACCAAGGCACATCATAATTACATTAGCCAAGATGAAACAGAAGGAGAGAATCTTAGAAGCAGCAAGAGAAAAGGACACAGTTACCTACAAAGGAGTTCCCATAAGACTGTCAGCTGACTTCTCAAAAGAGACCTTACAGGCAAGAAGGGGCTGGCAAGAAGTATTCCAAGTCATGAAAGGCAAGGACCTCCATCCAAGATTACTGTATCCAGCAAAGCTATCATTTAGAATGGAAGGGCAGATAAAGTGCTTCTCACATAAGGTCAAGTTAAAGGAGTTCATCATCACCAAGCCCTTATTATATGAAATGTTAAAGGGAGTTACCTAAGAAAAAGAAGATCAAAAATAGGAACAGTAAAAATGACAGCAAACTCACAGTTTTTAACAACCACGCCTAAAACAAAAACAAAAGCAAACTAAGCAAACAACTAGAACAAGAACAGAACCACAGAAATGGAGATCACATGGAGGGTTATCAACAGGGGAGTGGGAGAGGGAGAGAGGGGAGAAAGGTACAGAGAATAAGTAGCATAAATGATAGGTGGAAAATAGACAGGGGAAGGGTAAGAATAGTATAGGAAATGTAGAAGCCAAAGAACTTATGAGTATGACCCATGGACATGAACTATAGGGGGGGAATGTGGGAGGGAGGGGGCAAGATGGAATGGAGTGAAGGGGGGTAAAATGGGACAACTGTAATAGCATAATCAATAAACATATTTTTTTAAAAAACCTACTACTAAGTAAACATCAAATTTTACAATATATGGTCATGGGAAATGTCACCTTTTAAAACAGATATCCTTAAGCAACCTTCAAATATCTTGAACAATATACTAAACTAAATATCTTCTCAAGTAACCTGCACATCAAATTCACAACTCTGATTAGTGCTTCTGCTGAGTAAGGTGGGTGGTTGTTGAAGATGTTTGCATATAAATTATGGTAATTTTTTAACGTAATGTATACCTCAGATATGATTAAGTGTGACTTTCTGAAATTCCAAAGGACAAAGTTGGCTGCATGTGCCATCTACAGCCTAAATCACACAGGACCCTACAAGTCCATAATGACTACCTATATGACCAAACTAAGTTTATCAGCACTATCTCACAAGAAATTCGAAGATGCATCAGGCATCCTTCAATCAGACGGGGCCATTCTTTGTCATGAATCGGCATTTACTGAGCACCATGGCAGTACCTTGACTAGAAAGGGAATGGATGGTGCCCAGGACCATGGTCCCCAACCAGATCAACTATCAGTCCACTTAACTGAGTGGCTGACTAGACTGGTTAATATTTACAGAAAGCAGTTGAAAGAAGCCCAACTAGAGACGCCCCAATTTATTTGAACAGAATAAAACCTTTTGTAGCAAAATAGTAACAAATGGCACACTCCAGCCTACTCAATATCTATATAGAAAAAACATATTTCAAAATAATAAATCTTTTGAATGATATTCATTGGAAGGGGTAAGTATAAAATACAAATCACCTCTGTCTCTCCCTAGTCCAAGAAGACTTTATAAAGTAACTAAAATAAGAACGTTGCTTTCAATAAAAAGCTGTGACAAAGGATCAGAAGTAACGTGTCTGTGGACACAAAGATAGATAGGGCAATGTATAAATAGGACCAATACCTTTGCCAGAAATGAAAAACTTGTTTGAAAAGTAAATTGTATACAACTGTAATTGAATAACAATAAAAATTTAAAAAAAAGAAAAGAAAAGTAAATTGTAAAATCCAAAATATTGTCTCTTTTTCTATGCTAATATTTGAAGAACTGATGACTAAATTGCAATGTGACATAGTAATGCAATCTAACGGGATGAAGGTAATTAATTAGTGGAGGTTTTAAATTTATTCTTTAAAACCTCCAATAGATAAGAAGCAAAGAGATTTGTAAATAGGGAATACTAGTCTTTAAGGCAATGGTAAACTTTAGTTTTTTTATATATATTTATTGATTATGCTATTACAGTTGTCCCATTTCCCCCCCTTCACTCCACTCTATCCTCCCCGCCCCCTCCCTCCCACATTCCCCTCCTATAGTTCGTGTTCATGGGTCATATTTATAAGTTCTTTGGCTTTTACATTTCCTATACTCTTATTACCATCCCCCTGTCTATTTTCCACCTATCATTTATGCTATTTATTCTCTGTACCTTTCCCCCCTCTCTCTCCCTACCAATCCACTATTGATAACCCTCCATGTGATCTCCATTTCTGTGGTTCTGTTCTTGTTCTAGTTGTTTGCTTAGTTTGCTTTTGTTTTTGTTTTAGGCGTGGTTGTTAAAAACTGTGAGTTTGCTGTCATTTTTACTGTTCCTATTTTTGATCTTCTTTTTCTTAGGTAACTCCCTTTAACATTTCATATAATAAGGGCTTGGTGATGATGAACTCCTTTAACTTGACCTTATCAGAGAAGCACTTTATCTGCCCTTCCATTCTAAATGATAGCTTTGCTGGATAGAGTAATTTTGGATTTAGGTCCTTGCCTTTCATGACTTGGAATACTTGGAATACTTCTTGCCAGCCCCTTCTTGCCTGTAAGGTCTCTTTGGAGAAATCAGCTGACAGTCTTATGGGAACTCCTTTGTAGGTAACTGTGTCCTTTTCTCTTGCTGCTTGTAAGATTCTCTCCTTCTCTTTCATCTTGGCTAATGTAATTATGATGTGCCTTGGTGTGTTCCTCCATGGGTCCAGCTTCTTTGGGACCCTCTGAGCTTCCTGGACTTCCTGGAAGTCTATTTCTTTTGCCAGACTGGGGAAGTTCTCCTTCATTATTTGTTCAAATAAGTTTTCAATTTTTTGTTCTTCCTCTTCTCCTTCTGGCACCCCTATAATTCGGATGTTGGAACGTTTCAAGATGTCCTGGAGGTTCCTAAGCCTCTCCTCATTTTTCCGAATTCTTGTTTCTTCATTCTTTTCTGGTTGGATGTTTCTTTCTTCCTTCTGGTCCACACCGTTGATTTGAGTCCCAGTTTCCTTCGCATCACTATTGGTTCCCTGTACATTTTCCTTTGTTTCTCTTGGCATAGGCTTCATTTTTTCATCTAGTTTTCGACCAAATTCAACCAATTCTGTGAGCTTCTTGATTACCAGTGTTTTGAAGTGTGCATCTGATAGGTTGGCTATCTCTTCCTTGCTTAGTTGTATTTTTTCCAGAGCTTTGAAGTGTTCTGTCATTTGGGCCATTTTTTTTTTTGTCTTGGTGAGTCTGTTACTTAAAGGGGCGGAGCCTTAGGTTTTCACCCCGGGCGGGGTAACACTGGTCGCTGCGCTGTGACACTGTACCTGGGGGAGGGGCCCAGAGGGAGCAATGGCACCTGCTCCACTCTCCACCGGATCTCAATCACTCCCTCTGCTACCCACAATCAAATTGGGCCCCTGTGGTGCTGGCTCCCAAGTGGGTAGGCTTGTGCACACTCCAGACCCCCATGGGTCTCTCCAACGACCTCTCCTGTGAGGCTGGGAGTCTCTCCTGCTGCCGCCCCAACCCCCACAGATGTTTTCTTTTCTTTTTTTAATTTTTTATTGTTATTCAATTACAGTTGTTTGCCGTTTCTCCCATCCCTCCACCCCACACCATCCACACCCCCCTCCCTCCCCCACCTCCACCCTCCCCCTTCATTTTGTCCATGTGTCCTTTAGAGTAGTTCCTGTAATCCCTTCTCCTCACTGTCCCCCCCCACTCCCCCTATCCATTGTTAGATTGTTCTTAACTTCAATGTCTCTGGTTATATTTTGTTTCCTTTTTTTTTTTTTCTATTTATTATGTTCCAGTTAAAGGTGAGATCATATGGTATTTGTCCCTCACTGTCTGGCTTATTTCACTTAGCATAATGCTCTCCAGTTCCATCCATGCTGTTACCACAGACGTTTTCTTTTTTTTTTTTTAATTCTTTTTTTTTAATTTATTTTTTAAAATATATTTATTAATTATGCTATTACAGTTGTCCCATTTCCCCCCCCACTCCACTCCATCCTGCCCACCCCCCTCCCTCCCACATTCCCCCACTATAGTTCATGTCCATAAGTCATACTTATAAGTTCTTTGGCTTCTACATTTCCTACACTATTTTTACCCTCCCCCTGTCTATTTTCCACCTATCATCTATGCTACTTATTCTCTGTACCTTTCCCCCCCTCCCCCCTCCCACTCCCTTAATGACAACCCTCATGTTCTAGTTGTTTGCCTAGTTTGCTCTTGTTTTTGTTTTATGTGTGGCCGTTAATAACTGTGAGTTTGCTGTCATTTTTACTGTTCCTATTTTTGATCTTGTTTTTCTTAGGTAACTCCCTTTAACATTTCATATAATAAGGGCTTGGTGATGATGAACTTCTTTAACTTGACCTTATCTGAGAAGCACTTTATCTTCCCTTCCATTCTAAGTGATAGCTTTGCTGGATACAGTAATCTTGGATGTAGGTCCTTGCGTTTAATCTTGGGTAATGTAATTATGATGTGCCTTGGCGTGTTCCTCCTTGAGTCCAGCTTCTTTGGAACTCTCTGAGATTCCTGGACTTCCCGGAAGTCTATTTCCTTTGCCAGATTATGGAAGTTCTCCTTCATTATTTGTTCAAATAAGTTTTCAATTTTTTGTTCTTCCTCTTCTCCTTCTGGCACCCCTATAATTCGGATGTTGGAATGTTTCAAGGCGTCTGGGAGGTTCCTAAGCCTCTCCTCATTTTTCCAAGTTCTTGTTTCTTCATTCTTTTCTGGTTGGATGTTTCTTTCTTCCTTCTGGTCCACACCATTGATTTGAGTCCCAGTTTCCTTCTCATCACTATTGGTTCCCTGTACATTTTCCTTTGTTTCTCTTAGCATAGGCTTCATTTTTTCATCTGTTTTTCGAACAGATTCAACCAAGTCTGTGAGCATATTGATAACCAGTGCTTTGAACTGTGTATCCGATAGGTTGGCTGTCTCTTCCTCGCTTAGTTGTATTTTTTCTGGAGCTTTGAAGTGTTCTGTCATTTGGGCCATTTTTTTTTTTTTGTCTTAGCAAGTCTGTTACTCTAAGGGGCGGAGCCTTAGGTGCTGCCCACAATCAAACTGGGCCCCTCTGGTGCTGGTTCCCGAGTAAGTGGGCCTGTGCACACTCTAGGCCCCTGTGGGTCTCTCCAACAACCTCTCCTGTGAGGCTGGGAGTCTCTCCTGCTGCTGCCCCAACCCCCACGGGCGTTTTCAATCAGAGGTTTGAGGCTTTATTTCCCTGAGCTGGAGCCCTGGGTTACGTGGTCTGCTTCACTCCCCGCCGTTTGTCCGGTTTATCTGTGGGCGAATGTGGTGCCGCGGGGTGCTACCCGCTGCTCTGTCTGCCCCGCTCTCCGCCACTCTGAGTCCGGCCCTCTCGGTTTATCTGTGCAAATGTGGGGCCGCAGGGTCTGCTGGTGCTTGGACTGCCTACGCCATTTGTCCCACACTCCGCCAGTCTCAGTCCCGCCACAGCCACAGATGTTTTCAATCAGAGGTCTGAGGCTTTATTTCCCTGAGCTGGAGCGCTGGGTTACATGGTCCGCTTCGCTCCCCACCGTTCGTCCCGGTCTATCTGTGAGCGAGTGTGGGGCTGTGGGGTGCTCCCTGCCACTGTGCCTGCCCCACTCTCCACCACTCTGAGTCCAGCCCTCTGGGTTTATCTGTGCATGAATGTAAGGCCACAGGGTCTTCTAGTGGTCAGACTGCCTGCCCCGTTCATCCCACACTCTGCCAGTCTCGGTCCCACCACGGCCACTCGAGTCCTCTCCTCCCCTGTGCCCGTCTCCGCCCCTCCTACCGGTCTGGATGTATGTTTCTTTTTTATCTACTTGTTGTCAGACTTCCTTGCCGTTCGTTTTTCCATCAGTTCTGGTTGTGGGAGAAGGCGCAGTGTGTCTACCTACGCCGCCATCTTGGTTCTCCATAAACTTTAGTTTTAAGTCTTAGCTCTAAAGTATATCATTAATAAAAATGACTATTCATTGCACAGTAGATAAAACTTTGATATCTGTTATGTCCATGCATGTGTATATAAATATGGACCTGTGTGTATAAATGTGCTTGAATATATATGCATGCCATACATAACCACAAAACATAGTTGCTTGGGGAAATATTTAAATTAAGAAACAAAATGATAACTCTCCTTTGCAGAAACCATTTGTTAGCATTTCCCCCAAACACATACTAAACAAAGAAAATATGACATATTATTAACATTTTCTCTGTAGGCTGAAACATTCTGTATTTGATCATCATGCATAACCATTTAGTTAAGCAGAAAAGGAGGTTTTTTTGAAAAACATGCTCAGTCCTTTACTCTTGCTACATTGTCAACAATTTAAGAATGTCCCCTGCTGCTGAATCATCCACTGCCTCATGAAACTAGGAGAGGCAAAGGAAGAAGTCTGACCTTATGGCGATAGTATCTCTCTATCTGTCTATCAAATTATCTGTTATTCTAAACCTAATTCAAAAACCTGTCTGGTCTAGGGTCCATAACTTCTTTTGTGTCATGGAATCAATTGACAGCCTGGTGAGATCTGTGGATCCTTTCCAAGAATAATATTTTTAAGTGAATATAATAAAATACAGAAAAAATAAAAATTATACTCATATTTAAGTACATTAAAAATATTTAAATTGAAAATTATGATAAAATAGTATATGTGCTTTCTTAACTTATTGAACATAAATATCTAGTGATGGATTTAATAGCCACCATAATTAGAATGCAGTGATGAGCATAAATGACATTTTGAGTGATCTGCAGCAACTATAATATGCTGTTAAAATTATTTGCGATATCTCAACAAACAAGTGCTGGCGAGGCTGTGGAGAAAAGGGAACCCTCGTGCACTGCTGGTGGGAATGCAGGCTGGTGTAGCCACTGTGGAAATAGTGTGGAGGTTTAGAATTACAAACAGAACTGCCTTGACTCAACAATTCACTTCTCAGTATTTATCCAAAGAAACCCAAAACACTATTTTGAAACAATATATGCACCCCTATGTTCATTACAGTGTTATTTACAATAGCCAACCTTGGAAGCAACCCAAGTGCCCATCGACTGACAACTGGATAAAAAAGCTGAGGCACATATATACAGTGGAATATTAGTCATAAAGAAAGGATGACATCTTACCATTTGCAGCAGCTTAGGTAGAGCTTGAGGGTATTATGCTAAGTAAAATAGTCAGAGAAAGACAAATATCATATGATTTCACTATATGTGGAATCTAAGGAACAAAATAAATGATCAAACAAAATAGAAACAGATTCATAGGTACAGAGAACAAGACTGATGGTTGCCAGAGCAGAGGGTTATTGAAGGGGTGGGTGAAAAAGGTGAAGAGATTAAGAATTACAAAATGGTAGTTACAAAATAGTCATGGGGATGTACAGTATGATGTAAGGAATTTAGTCAATAATATTGTAATAACTATATGTGGTGCCAGATGGGTACTTGAAATATCTGTGGAGACCTCTTTATAACATGTATTACTACCTAACCACTATGCCATACACCTGAAATTAATACAAAATAATATTGAATGTAAACTATAGCTGCAAATAAATTTTTTTTAAATACATCTGTCAGACAAGAGTATGGTGGTTACCAGAGGGAATCATGGTGGAGGGGTTGTAAAGGTAAAGTGGGTCAAGTTCATGGTGATAAAAGATTTGACTTTAGGTGACAGACACAAGATGCACTATACAGATGGTGTGTCATAGAATTGTACACTTGAAACCGATGTAATTTTATTAAGCAATGTCACCCCAATAAATTTTAAAGATAATAGAACATATGTATGATATCTACTAATGACAAATTTATAAATATTGATAAAGCTAATGTACATTATTAGCTAATGTGGTTTATTGCTTACATTCATAACCGAGTAACATTCATAACATTCAAATTCAGTGAGAAGTTAGTGAAGAGAAATATGAATTTTTCCCCATCTGAGCTCGTGGACTCCCATATCTTAAAAAACCCCACTAAAGTTCCTGTAAACCCCTCTCCCCACTGTCCCCTCCCACTCCCCTCTGTCCCCCACTTGGACAAAATCAAGGGGGAGGGTGGAGGTGGGGAAGGGAGGTGGGTTTGGCTGGGGTTGGGGGGGAGGGATGGGGAGAAAATGCAGACAACTGTAATTGAATAACAATAAAAATTTTAAAAAACACTAAAGGCTTACAGTAATACATACAGGTCTTCAATGGTCCAATTTTTATAAAGCAATAGTAATGTATATTACTTGTTTAGGAATAAAATGTATGTCTATATTCCCTTCTGTGTTTTTGATACAATGTACAGAAAACTTTACAATGCTGACCTTAACACAGAAAAAAAAAAAAACAGTACTTACTATTGTACCTTTTAAGATTATTAATGAAATTGCCAAGGCCAATTAGTAAAGTATTGAATTGCTTCTAGACATCACAACACAGGGGGAGAATATTAGAGAATTAAAAGACAAAAAGGTCAAACGAAAAGGGATTGAACATATCTGCATATTTTAATAGAATTGTGAAACCTTAAATTCAGTGGTGATTAATAAGTGATCAAGAGATTTCATACACAAAGATGTTCACTAACTGTTGTTTACAAATGTTCTATCATTGCAAATCTGGGAATGAATAGCACTACTACAGACCTAGATGTAGATGGAGCTTGAAAAAGCTGAGATAAACATCAGCTGTAGTGGAAGGAAAGCACTGTCCAAGGAGTTTGGCCTGAGAAGAGAATGGAGGGAGGGAGGCAGGGTCAGCATGCTAATGGTAAGGAGTGGAATCAAGGATGAGAAGAAACAAGGTCTGAAAGTCTGAAACCACGCTGAGGTTTTCCATTTCCTGGAAATCAAAATCTACTCCATTCTGGGTGGCATTTGAGACTTTCCAATGCATCCCTGAACTCCAGCTAAATGAGTCACTATTTTCTAAACTTGTCAGTGTTCATTTCTGTCAGCATACCATAGCTTCTTTAATGCTCTTTTCTTCATCTTTACTTATAAATATCTCACTCCTGCTTCAAGATGAAGTTCAAATGTCAATTCTTTGAAGTGTTTTCTAATGAACACCCAGTAATTAGAATTAATCTCTGCTCTCCTCTGGCCTTTCATCATACCACCATATCACAGCAGGCCCTTCATTGGGCTGGCTGTATAAAGGACTGATTAAAATTACCAGATTTGTATGGCAAAACCATAAGTTGCTCATGTTTGATGCACTCTGCCACATTTAATATTGTGCCTAGGGTATAATAGGTACTAAATCAATGTTTATATATTATCAGCAATATCTCAATATAAACCAAATCCAGTGACTGTCTGCCATCATGCAGCAATGTTGCTCCTGGCGGTAGAAACGTCCAGGATGAAGATGTTAGATGTCTCCAGAAATCACCTTACTGGCTATTTACTTCTCCTTTATTTTGTTTCAATAATGAAAAAAATTAAATTCCAGCACTTCTTTCCTTATTACCCAACATGACAGAGCCTAAAAAGTAACATAGATTTCCTATACCCAATCCACTCATCTTTCAGCTTCACTCTAAAATGTATTAAGAAGAGAAGACAGTAGGAGCTCTGGGTTGAAAGGCCATAATTCTCACCTTCTCACCATATTACATTTAGATATTAGGGAGTTTAAGTTGCACTTTTTTTCATAGCTACAAATTAAAATTAAATAGAAAATTTAACAAGATGACAAATGATATGTCACAGGAAAAATGGGGACAGTCTTGAATCTGAAGGTGAAAGATATCAGTAAACAAGCTATAAAGAGTCAAAAACCACAGAAGCAGCAGTGTAGGGGTAGGAGATGGGGAGGGATGAGTAGAGAGGGTAGGAAAGGCTGACATGTCTCCCAGATGTCTCCTATAATCACACCCTGGATCATCCCTAACTCTCCTTTTTCTTACCTCCTTGTCTAGTAGTCCATCAGCAAACCCTGTTGGCTGTACCTTCAATGTGTATCCAGAACTAGGCCATGTCTTGCCAACCCCACTGTCACCTCTCCCCTAGATTATTGCCATATTCACCTAAATGGTCTCCACTTCTACCTTTTCAGTCTATTCTTAGCATAGCAATGGGGGGAGAGGGGGCAGGTAAAATGTTTGTGAGGTCACATCCCTTCTCTGCTTAAAGCCCTCCAATGGCTCCCCATCAGCCTCAAGATAAGAGTCAATTTTCTTCCTGTGGTCTACAAGCCCTTAATGATTGCCCCTTCAGTCCCCATTAACTTCATACCCCACTATTACACTCATTTACTCATTTTCAGCCACACTGGCCTTCTCTCTAGCCTCTTTAATCCAGGCCCCACTACTGCTTCTAGGTCTTTGAACTTGCTCCTCCAAGACAAGAAGGAGCCTGGCTGATTCCACAGGCTAGTTCAAACACCAAGTTCTCAGTAATACCTTCCCTGGACACCTACCTATTTTGAGTTCCCTTTCCCCTGGTGATTTGTATGCCATGCCGGTACTTTCTTTATTCCCCTTAGATCTTAGTGTTGCATATTTTACTTATCTTATTTGTAATCTGATGCTCAAATTAAATGTTAAGTCAATGAAGGATTTTTGTCTTTTCTTCTTTTTTTTTTTTGATCATTGATATATTCCTAGAATGCTGGCTGATATCTAGTAGGCACTAAATAAGTGTTTGTGGAATAAATACACAAATTATACTGTGTTCTTAAGAGGGTCTTAATATAGTAAGCCCTGCACTTACCCAAAGGAAAACTTCACCCACACTCTAAAATCATTTAACACTAAACAAATTCTCTAAAAGGTAATTCAGATTTTTTTCTTCCAGAGACAAATTAAGCAATTTCTACTGACCTAAGAACTCCCTACTCGATCACTGTAATTTATTAAGCATTCCAAATTCTCAGGCTGCCGTTCAGAGGGGGGGTGTATGTGTGTATGTAAGGAAAGGGGACAAAAGAGCCATGTGTTCTGGAGAGAAACTAATGTCCTTCAGACCTAAAGATTGGTAAAGACATGATTGGTATCACCAAATTAGTCGGTTACTAAGAAAGCAGAATAAAAAGTTTTGCCAAAACTGGAATATGAAATAAAGAAATCTCCAGAAAGAACAGAAGCTACCATGTGGGACTCAGAAGTTGTCCTGAGCCTTTGGAATTCTGGATATAATTCTCTTTCTAAAAATCAGTTTCACAATGAATAATATTCATTTCAGAAATTCTTCATAAATTTCAGGTATCTTTATAAGCCAAACTTAGTGGGAGTGTATATTTTTAAGTCCTCATCTGATGATATGCTTATTGATTTCAGAGAGAGAGAGAGAGAGAGACAAATTCAATGCGAGAAACCCCAATCAGTTGCCTCCTGTACTCCCTGACCAGGGATTGAACCCACAACCTAAGTATGTGCCCTGACCAAGAATTGAACCCATAACCTTTTGGTGTGGGGGACAATGTTCCAACCAACTGAGTCACCCATCCAGAGTATGAGACTGTGTTAATCATAAATGGTACCTAAAACCTAAAAAATACATATTTTATAAATATTATTAACAGAAATTCAATATTATAAATAATATTGAACAGAACTTTACAGTTTACAGGGTTTTCATATGTATTTTTTAAGCACATGGACTATATTATTATAGTTAATCTTCCCCCAATCTTTACTATTCAACTTTCTCTGCATTTTATCTGATCATAAACTTTATCTATTTTATCTATTTTTATTAAATCATATATAGAACAAGATTAAAAAAAGCAAGCTAGCTAATATAGTGGGTGTGTATGAACTAAGTTTTATCATCCATATTTTGCAGGTCAAGAAACTGAAACTCAGAGAGTTTAATAAATATGTCCAAGGCCACACATCTCACTAAATTATAAAGCTGAAATGCATACAGAGATCATCTGGCGCCTGCCCTGTCTACCAAACCACATTTTTTTTCTGTGATATACCATCTAAGCTAGTGTAATGCTTTGTCCAAAATGTTAATCCAGTATAAAATATCACTTGTGTTGTGCTTATCTGTACCAGGCTGTCCCTCCAGCTGCAGTATTAACACGTGAGATGCCCAGTCACATTGGCTTCTCTGCATTTAGCCCTGGGAATAGCCTGTGCCTGGGCAGCAGTGTTCGTCTTGGCTGATGGCACAGCCATGCAAGTGCACACACTCAGAACTCAGTCTCTCTACCTAGTGTTCTTCCCAGTCTCTAGCACTCACCCAAGTTCATTAGCAAGCACACCAGCCTAGTGTCCAAAGGAATTTGTTGGACATACATTTAGGAATTGGGGTTATCTGCCTTATCCTAGTGCATTGCCTGGCATATATAATGGATGTTCAGTAAGAGTAGATAAATTACTTAAAATGATTGAAATATTTAAAATAAAGGATCCATGGATTGGAACATGGACATTTACATTATACCAATATTTTTGATATTCTAGTCATAATAACAGTCCTTAGCAAGATCTCATTTAAAATGACATTAAAATCCAGATAGATCAGGCTGTTTCCCAGCACAGCCATTCAAGCCAAATGAGGGAAGCTCCAGGAAAACCTCTCAGAAAGCTCAGCATGCAACTCCTATGGAGCTTGGAGTACAGAGACTGGAAGCTGATTCTAGTCTCGAAAGAGGGCAGAAACTGTGGCCTTCTGTGGCTAAGAAGAGAGGGTTTTGGCAGGACCTACCTGTACTTCTGGAGTTTATGATACAAAAGAGCCAAATGCTTCCTTCAAGCTAGAACAGATGCCAAGGAAAATAGTGGAACTTGAGTTACTATCAATGGACCATGCCCAAGAGGTCAGTCACCCTTCAGGAATAGGTGACTCCAGTTGAAAGAACTGGGACCAGATTGAGCCAGAGAGTACATCTCTGCTGTGAGGGAGCAATCAGAGTCTCTAGGGAACCAAAATAATCTTCCATCTGACACTCAGAGGGCCACAGAGTCATGTGACCACTGTACTAATTAAGAAAGACTTTTACTTCTCCTTCCCTACTTCTCCCTCACCTTATCCTGACCTTATGTGAGACAAAGTGGAATATGCAAGGCAAAGACAGATCACACTTCCTCTTTCCCCACTGCAGCTTTCTGAGCCTGAGTCAGGCTGGGATTTATGGGGTGTGAAGCTGGGAAGAGGATCTTTAAATTGAGTATGATAGATTGAATATTTGACATTCCAGATACTGGGTTCCCATGTTGAGTACTCTTTGTGTGCATTGTGCTTCTTACCCATGACAACTTCCTCTTTCCATATATGCCTATTATACAGCATATGCACAGACCACACGGTGTAGAGCTTAGGAGCTCTGGCTAAGGAGGCAGACAGAAGTGACCTAAGTTAACCTCTGTAGGCCTCAGTTTGCTCACATGTCGAAAGTGAATGACAAGAGCACTACTCGATCAGGTGTTGTGAAAAATGTGGCAGTCCATGGGAAGCAGTAGAAGATCCATACATTTTATCAAAATTTACTGAGTATATACTGTATTCACTTCCTCAGACTGCAGTAACAAAGTACCACAACTAGGTAGCCTAGAGCAGCAGAAATGTGTTGTTTCATAGTACAGATGATTTTTTAAAGCCAGGATTGATGGGTGGGATGGAGGGGTGGGGAGAAAAGGCAAACAAACTGTAATTGAATAACAATAAAAATTTAAAAAATAAATAAAAAATAAAGCCAGAATTGAGAACCATTGCTGTAGTCTACATGAATATTAACCCCAACAGGTATGGATTACCGAGAGCAATCTCTCTCTCAATATTCAGAGAATCTTCAACCTGACCTTACTCTGCCCCGTGTAATCATTTTTATCCAACATGAATATGAACTAGAATATGCACATTATATTAATTTCACCAGCATAAAGACAATCAAGTGACTTCACTAGAAGGAAAAGTTACGCTCTTGCTGCCTTGGAAAATGCCCAATAATAGGTCCTGCAAAAAGGTTGAAATGTCAAATGACGTGGTACCTGCTAGTGGTGCCATGCTTTACAATTCACAAAACTCTTTGTATCTGTCATTTGACCTCCACAACAGCTGTATTTAGTGATAATTATTCATATTTCTATTTTATAAATAAGGAAATAGAGATTTCACGTGGTCAAGTAGACTCATCCAACGTTAATGGCACAAATAAAACCTGAACTCAGGTCTTATTCAGGAACTTTGTGCCTTTTCTTCTTCCTTTCCCAGGATGTGGGATACTAGCTACAATGAAAACTTCCTTCCCAGACCAAATAAATGCAAAGTCTGTTTTTAAATCTTGTCAATTATTATACCACTCATAAGTCAGAAAGGATGATTTTATTCATGAAAATAGTATTTTTCACAAATGTACAGATTATTGGACATGTTCTATAGTTTTGTTAACAACAGTTTAAAACCAACAATTCCACAGTAGAGCCAGTTTGGGGCAGATTCTTTAAATGCTAGACAGCATTTTTTAAAAACTGTTTTTCTCAGTATTGTCTCTAATGTAAGTCAAGTAAACTGAAAACAGAAAAATCTAACCAAGCAGATATGAATGCAATCACCACTAGGAGACAATTCTGTGTCAAATGAAGAGGTACATGGCTAATTAAAAAGAGCTCTCTAGCATTTCATCTAAAAATCTGAATTGACAAAGAGCATAGCAATGATAATCCACATAAAAGGGAGTAGCTTGAGGAATAGTGATGAATATGAAATGCCCCATTTTAAATAGCATCTGTGGCTCTTTGCAATCAATAATAATAAAATGATTCTCTTTATTTTGTGTTCTCATGTAGAAGCTAAGGGACAAACAGCTCTTGGAGTAACAAGATGGCAGGGACACCCTCTCCTTTCACATTAATCCTCAAAATAGCTGTCAAATTTTGTGGAACCAAACAGCCACATGAAGACTGGACAGAGAATAAGGGACCAGGGGCAACAGAAAAACAGATGCTTTGGCAAGAAGACAGGCTATAAATGTTGGTTTCCCAGGATTTTGATAGCAGGAGTATTTATCTTAGTGAAAGCAGAATCTAATTGAATAAAAGAGTTTTTTAAATAGTGGGCCATTAATTAGGCAGCATGGGGTAAAGCAGGGATTCAGCACTGTAGGAGGCTTCTGGGAGCCACAGGCTGCACTCATCGGTTCTGTCGCGGTGCCAGAGGAATGAGAGAGCCGAATGTTTTGCCTCTTCTGGAAACCTACCTGATACATTTGGAAGTGGCTTCCCCATGTATTGCCTCTGCTCAAATCATCCCATAATTACTCTGGCACTGTGAGCTGAAAACTTGGCGGGCTCTGAGCAATATCAGATGTTTTTCTCATGCTTGCTGAACCTCTCTTAGACAAATTTTGCATTGTTTTTTGTGTCAGTTTTATCGTGGAACATCGTGTTGCCATCTGGGAAGAAAAACAACATGGTAGAGGAGCAGCTGGTGAATGGCAATGGCCAAATAAACATTGGCAGGCACCCGCCATTAGGTGAGATAAGAGGGATGGGTGGCCGCCAGCACAGACAATCCCTCACCACTGGAACATCTTTTCCTGCCCCCTTCTCTCTTATCTTCATTCAAATTCATGGCAATTTTTCATTCAGGAGCTCAAGCTCTCCAAGTGTCAGGTAGTGGGCTTTCCCTTCTTTGTCCTAGAGGAACAAGATAGATCCACAAAATGCTACACCGGCTGAATTGCTCTCCCTGGGCAGGACAATGGGCTTGGTGAACAAGGGGAAAGTTTTTGATACCTTAACAGAAAGGTGTCCCTGAAGAACAATAGGGTAGCAAAACTCCCACCAAGCTTTTCAGCCAATTTGGTGGCTTTTATTTTGGTCGCACCCAACATCACTAGTATTCATGGCTTTCAAACCCTTACATCTTTTAAGGACCATAGACATATGGTAAACTGATGTAAATAACACTAATATGTCTTTGGGAGCTGGACAGAAATGAGGAGTCAGTCACACTTGATTAACAGAGTTATCCTCCATGCTTTCTTGTTTCTAATATATATATTTTTTCCATTGTAACACTTCTGGAATTGCATTTCTACATGCATGGAGTAAATGTCTAGAAAGATATCTGACAACCTCCAGGCAGCAGAATAATTTGTGGAGTGCCAATAGTGATTACTGCCTGCACATGGGCAAACTGGTGAACATTCGAAGGTGAACGTCCATCCAACCACCTCAGTTGTGTTATTTCTATTGTTAAAATCAACACTATTGAATTTGTAACTTAAATTAGGGTTCCAAGTTTTGGCTTAAAATATCTTCAAAAAATTACATTGAATACAGCATTAATTTTTTTAAATGTTTAATTTAGTTTACAGTAATTTGTTTCATACAGGCAACATGATGAAAGGCAATGGAAATTACTAAATCACTCAAAATAACTTAAAATTTTTGAAGTTAGTAGAGATTAGAATGTTGGGCATATACGAGGTCTGTCCAGAAAAAGTCCAGCCATTGCTAATTTAACAAGAACAGTCTGTGCAACATCGATGTAACCTGGCAGCCAAAGAGAGTGGACTGGAAGATGCGCATGCGTGAACAATGATGACTTCACTGACTACTCAGTGGGAGCAGTAGACACCATTGAGTGAGCATGCATACTGTGTGGCCATTACATTCAAAATGACTGAGTGAGTAGAGCAATCAAATCTGCATTAAATTTTGCATTAAGCTTGAACATTCCTCCATGGAAACTATTTGGATGATTCAGAAGACCACAGCTATGGGCAGCTGGTGATTGGCAGCTTCATCACGACAACATGCCCACTCATGCATCATATGTCGGGCCTTGTTTTTTGGCAAAACATTAAATCACCCAGGTGATTCAGTCCCCCTACAGCCCAGAATTGGCACCCTGTGACTTCTGACTTTTCCCAAAACTAAAATTTCCTTTGAAAGGGAAGGGATTTTAGACTGTCAGTGAGATTCAGGAAAATACAACAGGGCAGCTGATGGAGATTGGGAGAACTGTGTGAGGTCTCAAGGTGCCTACTTTGAAGGAGACTGAGGTGTCATTGTCCTACATACAATGTTTCTTGTATTTTGTATCTTCTTCAATAAATGTCTCTATTTTTCCTATTACATGGCTGGATACCTTCTGGACAGACCTCATATGTGGTGAAGACTGACATTTAAGCTAGGACATCTATCTGACAGAAACCTTTTGATTGACTTAAAAATTATATATGATATATGAAATAATTAACTGAATTGTATAAAATGTAATTAATTATATATAATATATAATGTAATTCATAAATATAATGGATAATATAATTAATGTATAATTGTATGTAATATAATTAATATATAATTGTGTGTAATATAATTAATATTATATATAGTTTTCCCTTAATTCAATTATATATTGAATATATTCAATAATATATATTATACAGAGATAGGCAAAAGTAAGTTCATGGTTGTGAGTATGAAAACACAGAACTTATTCTTGTATTATTATTATTATTCATTAATTATTTTATTATTTTCCATATGAACAACTGTAACCTACTTTTGCCTCACCCTGAGTTATATAGATATAGATATAGATATAAACTCAACCAGAAAGAAAGTGGAAATGCAAACAAAACTCTGGCACTCCCAATAAGATTATATTCCAAGTCCCAAAAAGGATGAGATTACAAGCAAGAAGAGCAGTGTGCCACCATGACATTTGTAAAGGCTAGTGGCTGAGAACCTTTGAATGCTGGAGTAAAAAAGGGTTAAACACAAATTTTGATTGTGATAGTCATGAAAATAGCATGAAATTATATGCATCATTGATTATAAAAAAAATCATACATAAAGCCAATGCATAGTTACTATCAAAATATTGTTTCTTCCACCACCACCATCAACAACAAAAAAGTCGATGGGATGTTAGAGGAAACAGGCTAACTTTCAGAATTGTTGGGAATCATCTTATTCATTTCCTTGTTTTGAAGTGTAAGGTCCTAAACTTATGACAGAACTCAAGCTAGAAATTATGAGCAAAGCTGGAGGAGGGGGGGCACTTCACAAAAGGGAGAATGGGAGAAGGTGAAAAGGAATGTTTTGACCTAATGGATGGGCCAGGTTAGGACCAACCAGTAACTGTCCTTAAACAATATCAAAACAAGTTCTCTGGAAAAATTCTTGCCACCAAATCAATTTATACGTGTATGATTAAACATGATCAAGAAGATTGCTGGAAAAATCCATCAGACAAATCCATAAAGAAAACTTCCTAAAAGTCTGTTTTGATTCACTTTAATATCATTCATGAGAAAAGTCAGTCGTTCTGAATATTTTTATAAATATAATTTACCATTTTTTGTCAATGTACTATTCATTCTTTTGTCATCTGTCAGGTACATATATGACAGTTGTTATTACCCTGATTTGAGCTCCAGCAAGATTTTATAAGTCTCTCTATCCACCCCTGTATAACATATATTATATATACTTAATTCAGAAATTTTGAGATTATAATTCATTACTCCATAATCCTTAGTCTATGAACTCCATAAAATTTTAGCCTACAGACTATTAACATTTATAAGAAACTTTGTCCTATAATAGCAGAGAAATATTTTCTAAAGTAAACCCATCATTGGCAAACAGAAGCACTTCCTATGTTCTTGAGCATCTACTATGCATGTCACCCTAGGTGGACTCTGTAGTTGTGCTAAAAATGTTATTCCTGGACTCATTTTACCAATGAAGAAATTGAATTTTAAAATGGTAAATAGCCCTGGCTGGATGACTCATTGATTGGACCATCATCCTGTGCACCAAAAGGTTGTAGGTTTGATTCCAGGTCATGGCACATACCTGGGTTGCAAGTTTAATCCCTGGTTAGAGCACATATAGGAGGCAACCCATTGCTGTTTCTCTCTCACATCAATGTTTCTCTCTCTCTCTCTCTCTCTAGCTCTCTCAAAATCAATAAACATATCCTCAGGTGAGGATTAAAATATATGTATTAAATAACTTGCTCCAAGGTCAAGCAGCTTGAAAACTCAAAGAATCTATCTCAAAGGCCTGTGACCTTAACCACTATGCCCTGATGCAGGTGTTCAATAGTTAAGGACCCAGTTAGAACCTATACTATAACTTTCAAGTCAGTTAATGTAGTTCAGGTGAGCTTCCTGGAAAAGCTGGAAAATGAATAGGACCTTGAAGGGTCTGTAAAATTTATCTTAATAAATTTTGTCAAAGCAAATAAACAAAACTAAAAAGCAACTATTAGACAACAAGGAAGGCAAACTCAGGAGAGAATAAATGGAATTTTGTAGAAGGCCTACAGGAGAAGCAATTGGAATTGCAATTACAAGCTGGCCAAGGCAGAGCAAATCAATTTGAAAAGGATGGATGTCCCCATTGGAAAGCTTCCAGGGAGACACAGCAGTATGGACAGGAAGTAGCCTCCCCCCACCTTGATGAGTAAGTCAGAGCCTTCCTGAGAAGGGTAATAGCCTCGCCACTCAGTGGGGCCCAGATGACAGAATGTAAGAAGGCGACAGAGCTAATATGATCATTGCAGGATAAATTAAAGCATATAATCACATGGATATTTTTCACCCCAAAAGACAGGATCTTGTCACTTAACAGGATCAATGAAGAAAGAAGCATATCCCTGGCCCCTGAGAAGCACCCAGAGCTGATGAATCTCTGACTTGTTAAGAAGGAGATGGTTTTGACACAGATACAAGCTCATCTTCTGACCGACCAGAAGGCCTCTGTTAACAACAGAATTCTGGAGAAATAGTGTGAAATGCAATTATCAAGTACCCCAAACTCCAAGAATGCGACAACATGGCTAAGCAAGTTAAAGCTCAGGCCTCCCAGACCTGAGATGCTCATGGTAGGAAAACCTTGCCAGCAACATTAAAAAAGGGACACAAAGAGTTTGAAAAGTAGGCAAAAGATCATGAGTAAAAATTGAAAAAAAGATGCTAACATTGCACACTCTCAAAGCCAGGCCTGGGGTGGGGGCGGGGGTGTTGGAGTGGGGAGAGTCTGCCACAAAGTGGGCCTAGGTGGGAACCCTGTAGGTTACAGAACCTGTTAAATACGGAAGGGTCAGTCCTCAGGGTTAGGCATCACCCTCTCTCTCTCAGGCAAATGGCCCTGGAAGCAGTAAGTTCAGGACATCCAACTGACATCACCCTCTGAAGCATAAGTGGCATTAATAGTCTGATTTGGAAAAAGCAAGTGAAGCCACACACACGCACAAAAGGAACTTGTTAAAAAGAAATTGCCTACTGAATTTGCCTTGAGCTCCAGACACAGAAGACATCTTGTGTAGCACACAGGCACCACCATGCTTTAAGGCAGTAGCAGTGTTTGGGTTCTCTGACCCTGTGTTCCTCTCTCTTTCCTTTCAATTGCCTCTTAATTACAGCTCCAGGAGGGCCCATGTGCACAGGCAGCTGCTTATGGGTGAAAATAGACTCTGTTGTGGTAGGTAAAACTCCTGGCTCTAGGTACTTTTATTCCTTTTCATTCAAGCTACCTACAACTTACTTGCCCCACCAAATATCAAAGCATATTACATAGCTGCTATAACCAGAATGCTGTGGTGCAGGTATGAGAACTGAGAGAAAAAGGTTTTAGATGGCTTAGAAATAGGAAGTAGTGTTTTTTAAAGTTTATGTATTGTAAATGAGATAACTCAAATCAGTTTCACCAATAAATGTTATTGAAATGTTAACTATTAGAGGCTTTTAAATCTATTTAACTCCTAGACTATTTAAAAGACAAGTGCAAAAATTAAAAATGAGAAGTAACTTAACCAATTCTCCAGCTTTTTAAAATTTAAATAAGGATTATAGAAAAAAGTTAAATTTGATAACATAATATTTTGTCTTCATATCAGAAAACACCTTGAACAAATTAAAAATACAAGTGTAAAGCAGCTTATTTGGATCTATTTTCATTTTCCAAAACATGGCTGAGTGAAGGAAGCACGTGACCCATCCTGCATTCATATCCTTGGGCGGAATGACTATTTTAGGAATGGGCACATGGCCACGTCTACACAGTGAAACTCAATTCAAGAGATTGTACTGCAGTGCCTGGGAAAGAGAACCCTTCACTGGGGTGGCTGAGAGGTCTGGATCTCTCTGTATGTGGTCATTTACCACCAATAGAGAAGGTCTGCTTGAATGAGGTCATTCCAGAGGAAATCCAAGCTGAGCAATGGACAGATTCTGAGTCTGGATGATGTTAAGTCTCTGAACTGATCTCTACCTAAAGGCAGTTCTCTGAAGTCTTCAGTGAGCCAGTAAATTCCCATTTTTATTCAGCTATTTTGAATTGGCTTTCTGCCTCTTGTAACCAACAAAAGCATTAAAACTCAAAACAAGGAAGGGAGGAAATAGAATATAATAATGCATAAGGGTAGCAATTTTATGAATATTTAAATTACTCATAAAAATGTATAAGTATGTTACCTCATAGGAAACTAGCAACTTAATAAGAGAACAAGATGGTTAATAAACACAAAAGTTTAAAAATATACCATGTTAGTAATCAAGAAAATGCAACTTCACAAATGAAGTTTTCAAAAAAGTTGTGATACTCATCCAAAGTGGAAGTAAAGGTGAGGTAAGACGAGCGCTCTCAAGCACTGCTTGTGACAGCCTAAGTCTGTACAGACACTTTGTTGATTCGAGGGGCTTCCCACGTGAAGTATGAAGCTGGCCTGTGCCCATGGAGGGCAGGAAGAGACCGAAGAAACAGACAGGCCACTCCAGATTGGTAGGTGGCACTTTTATTCAACAAGGGAGCTTACATGCCAGGCTTGTTTTGATGACCTCTCAGCGCCCCCAGTGAAGGATTCTCTTTCACAGTCATTGCAGTACAATCTCTTGAATTGAGTTTCACTTTGTAGACGTGGCCATGTGCCCATTCCTAAAATAGTCATTCCGCCCAAGAATATACAGTGCGGGATGGGTCACACGCTTCCTTCACTAATGTATCTCCTCATCCACCAGACAGAATCTTAAAGTTTATATAGGGCTTTAGCTGGGCTCCATCATGCATACTGTCTCTATTCAATACTTAATAGGCTAGTCAAGATTACACTTACAATAACATCAAATTGTTAGGCTATACTTTTAAAAATCTTTTTCCTTTTCTATTTTTCTTCATTTGATATTTTTGGCATTTTCTATGTAATATCTCAGTAGACTTTCAAGAAAAAAAAGTAAAACCAAAAAAAAAAAAAAAAGAAAAGAAAGCAAACACTCTTAGTGATGATTAAAAGGTAATCAGAAATTATATTTGTTGGTTCTTCACATCCTAGAGTGTAATGTATCAGGGCCTAAAGAACTGGACTTAGTGAAAGCACATTGGTATTCTATGTTTTTCCCCAATCTCTTGCAATTTTATTCTCTCTTCATATTTTCAGTTCTCTTTACAGGAGGGAAATCAGGCACTCAGAGCCAACAGGACCATAGTAGGACTTTTGTTCTATCTGTTAACTATTAATATTGTACCACATGCCCTTGAAAGAAGTTTCATCTCTCTGGACTCCCTTTAAGATTTCTGTCAAGGCACTTCCTCTCTGGACCAGCAAATTTCTCTATATGCCACATACTTGGTTTCTGCCCATTCATCTTTGGTTAGCTGACTCTGATTTCATTCTTTTAGAATAAGAACAGCAGAAGTGATTTTAAATATTATGATCGCCCTTTTCCTTTTCTTTTGGATTAAAGCAGGATAGCAAGAGGGAATTTTCCAGTTTCCCTAGAACTGTATTCAAGATCAAAGCTAAAGACTAAAATATGCTAAGACTCCTATATTTTAATATATAAAATATCCCTATGGGGCTTACTAATTGGCCTCAGTTTATAACAAGCCTTACTACCAACCATTACCACCTCTTCCTGGGTAATTTAAGAAGACAACTTAGGGGGTAATGAGGAGAGTAGCCTTTTAAAGAAGGAGAGGGAAGGTAGTTTGTCATATTACTAAAACCCAGAAAAGTTTCAAAGGAAATTCATATTAAGAATAAGGATGACTATATGAAGGAAAGATGGACAATTCATTTTCCAGTTGGCTATCTGTTTGGCAACCACACCTGAGCTACCTGAGCCAAGGGAAAGAGAATGAGAGGACACACTGAGGTTGCCCATTCAGCTATCTGCCCCATTATTTGAAATTTCATGGATGAATAATTTCCCTAAGGGACAAGGAGAAAAGTGTTGAATTCTGACTGTCTTCCCATACTTCACCAGGAAGGTAGATCTCAGATTTGGGCTGGGCAACTTTTGCAGGGGTTAAGGAAGTGAAAAATGTAAAAACAGATTTCTCACTGTATATGAAGAAGGGAAGGGCTTTGAAGACCCTCCAAAGGACCTACCTATGAGAGGACCAGCAACTACCTGCCTGCCACACAGAAGGCATTAATGATTGAGGACTAGTGACCAAGCAGAGAATTCTCCCTCACCACAGGCTGTCAAATAAGGAGGAGTTTGCCCCTGTTCCTCTTCTATGTTGTCTAAGCATCATAGAAAAACTCCTGACCAGAAAATAGATGAGAGAGAAGTCAATTCTTTGTAGAATGAAGGGAAGAAAAGACCTTTGAATTTAATATAAAATTAATTTTTTGAAAAAACAAAAGACTATGCTATTAATTAAAAGTGACTAGAACATTCTGCAATCCAGCCAACACATTATTAATGTACCCATTATTAATTGTATGCAATTAGGTACAATGAAGAAGAGCAGTTATTGAAAGCTTACATCCAAATGATTGGAAATTCTTCAACAAATATCGTTAGTTATATCTTCCCATGATTTTATCTTCTTTTAGAATGGAAGCAACCAGATTATCGTTATTTGTTGTTATCTTCCTTTTTCTCCCTTGTCTGAGTTATTTTGTAGCTGTGTGCTCAGGTTACTTATGCCTCTTAGTATCCCCTATAGTGGCACAGAAAATGACTTGAAGGAATAGTCTGAAGTGAGAACTCTCAAAGGACCCCAATTCCACCTTTGCAATGCAAAAATTCAAACATGCCAAGGGGCTATTGTGTAAACTACCTAGGACTAGAAGATTGCAGGGCCTGCATCAAAGAGCAATGGCTAGATAGGGTAGAGATGGGATTACATAAACATTCAAAGAGAGAAAGGACCCTGGAGCTCCTCAACACTGTGAAAGATGGAGGGAATTCACTCTGATGGGAGATTCAAGATGCCTGTTATAGTAGATGGCCAGGGATTGACTTTATAGATCACCACAGGCAAAATCACTTAAAATCTCCCAAACCATTCCAATCATAACTTGCAGCAAAATCCACAAGGTAGGGTGACATAGGAAATCAAAGAAGTGGGAAGGTAAGTTATTAAACTAAAATAAATTAGGAAATCCATAAGCATACTAAGAAAATGAAAACTCAATATCAGATTTTTTTTAAGTACTTGTAAAAAGAGAGTTCTTCCCCCACTTCACCAGAGTAACACTAACCACAGTAGACCATGGCATTCATTTCAAGAGTTGTGCTACCCTAAGGCAAGGACAAATGCCACAGCCTGTGTGGAAGTTAGCCCACTTTACCAAGGAAAGACAGCTTACAGAAAGAGCAGACTAGAACAAAATAGTGTTCAATAAACGTGTTCAAACAGAATGAGTGGTGGAATAGGGGTGTTTTTAGGGATAGCTGAGAAAATATGAACTACTCTGAAGACCCTACCAGGAAAAAGGATTTCAAAGATTATATCAATACGGATTTGGAAAAAAGAATACTTTCATAATATTTTCCTTTATTGTGTATTAATCTTATCATTTTGGTTATATTGAATGCCCAAGCTAATTGTGGTCTAAAAGATTTAATAAATTATAGTTAAGGTGTCAATGGTTGAAAAATTAGCATTTGTATTTTAAATGAGCCTTTCATTATTTTAGACCAAATTCCTAAGTAACAGGCATTTTAGGTACCAGTATAGGGGGGAGAAAAATCTTTTGAGGAAGAACTGCATATTTATAAAATCCATTAGCAATATTGGCAGACTAGTATTATACATTAATACACTATTCTTCTACAAAGCCACTGTTTCTGACCAGTACTGTCAAGGCCAATGTTTTGAGGTTTGTCTTTTGTTTTACACTCACTGGTGATGAATTTGAGCTGATTCAACACACAGCTCAAACCTTCTCTGACAACTGAATAAATGAAATAGTAGAGCCATAGCTACATGATGCTCAGGTCATACTGTCCTGATTTTTTTAAGTCTGACATGAAATTTCCTATAGCCCGTGAATAAAACAAGTATGACAAGTTCTGTTTCAGAATATTCCAGCTGCATATTTCATGTCCAACTACTTGTAAAAAGCCCTAAAGTAATACTGTAAACACTAAGTGATGACTTCTCCATTTTGAATGTTTTGCATTGCTTAAAAAAAAGAGAGAGAAAGGTAAGTCTGCTGTTATAGGACTTACAGAAAATTGAAATTTAGTACATTCCAATCTAAGCAATACTAATTGGGAGCTCAAAATACCTCTGACTTATTGTACTTTTGGAAAGTGCAGAAGGAATTGGATGGGTGCCCTATCTAGCATGACTAGAGATAGTGTAACTGTGAAGCAGACAGCAGGCACATTCACCCCCAAAGACCTGGGAAGTAAGGACAGACAATACATACAAGGGCTTAAAATTTACTGCAGCTCAATGGAAATCAGCTAATCACAGAGTAAGCAAGAAAATGACAAGGTAAGATGCAAATAAGAGTGGTGGCAGAATAATTCACTGTTACTATTTGTTTAATCCAGTCACTCTGAGCTAAGGTAGCTACAACCAGGGAACTGTACTCTCCACTCCAGTGTCTGGGGAATTTAGGGATTTCCAGCACAAAGACCTATCAGCTGAAGGGCAATGTGACAGAGGATTCAGAGAGATTGGTTGGCTAATGGACAGGGGAATAAATTCTCCCAGAACGCTCCCTGCTCGAACCATTGGAAATGGAGTCACCCTTCAGATCATCTCTGTGCCTGTTTCTTTTTTCCATTTTCAATTTATAATAACAATAACGACCTAGACATAGGACATTTCCTGGGCTTTAATGACTGTCTGAGGTTAATGGCCCTCAACTACACCTCAGGCCATCAACCCCTCCCAGTTAGTCATTAATCTGCAGGAAATATCCTGTTCCAGGGTCATTATTGTTTCAATATCAACTATACCTTAAAAGCTTTATGGATTCTGCAAATACAGATCTCTTGCCAATAGAGGTTATAAAACCTGTTTAGAATTCTTAAATTATCTTGAGTCTCACCTTTCAGGCATGTTTTGTTCAAAACTACAGCTAGCTTAAGAAAACATTCAACTTTATCTTTGTTTACATTTTCTCAGGAAAAAAGAGTATTAAATATTACAAGGACCCAAATGAATATCAGTGATGACTGGAAGAAAAAAATCAGCTCTAAAGGGAAGCACCCTCTCTCCTGAATGGTAGCATAACTCAGCCTTTGAGAACACCATTATTTGTGAAAATAGCTCCCTAAAATGATTTATATGTTTAAGTGTCACCAGACTACAACCCATGCATAGAATTTTCAAAATACAACCTAAGTCTAAAATCTAATTTTTCACCTTCATCAGAAGCACCCCTATTTGTACATTAATATTATTACAACAAACATTCTACCCACAGCTGCTGAAACATGAATGAAATACAGCTTCTAGAAGGGGACAGCTATCAAGGTCCTGATTCAGCAGCAAGGGCAAGCATTTGAGATCTAGAGAGCTGGTATAAACAAAGGAGGAAGACAGGAATTTAGAACAAGGAAATCCAACAATGGTAAGTGGGGCATGCCCAGTAAACGGCAGACCATAGAAACATGGGGACTTGGGCAGGCAGGACACTGGAGAGGTGGGGAAGCACCGGATGGGCCCGGCTTTGGGTCGGAGATCCATACACAGTGGTTCTGACAAGAACAGGGTCTAACTACAGAATTAGCCAGAAGTGCATTTTCAAAGGAAACGGTCTGTGTTCTGGAGGCTGTTTAGACCAAGAATACATGAGTGTGTGCTGCCTACATAGGATTATCTTGGTTTTATTCCTAAAATCCATTTGCAGGGCCAGCTTTGTGGACATGGGACTTGTGTAGTCACACAGGAACCTGCCTTCAAAAGGAATCTGTACTTGGTTTAATGTTCTGCTGTCACTGGCTTGAAATTCTTAATTTTTAAGCAAAAAGTCTTACATTTTCATTTTGTACTGAGTTCAGCAAATTATCTAACCAGTGCTGGCCACATGGAAGGGTCAAAGACCAGCAGAGAGAGGCTGGCAGGGTGACAAAAGTCTTAGTGGCTGAGGGAAAAGCAAGTAAACAGCTTGATTAGATGTGCAACTTTCAGGTCAAATCTAGTGATTCCAGGTGCTTCACTAGAGTGGTCGGGCAATGTCCACAGACTTTGTGAGAGCACCTCCAAGGGAAAGAATCAGCTTTAAACACCAACCAGGCCATTGGGCACAGGGTGCCTGTGTTCAACTGTACTAATCGAGTAAGGACTTAAAGCGCCCCCCTTCCTCTTCTCCCTGGTAGGCGTCCAAAAGTGTGGATGGCTTAGTGGAAAGAAGTCTTGTATAAGTGCTGCACAGGGGAAGAAGATAAGGCACCTAAGCCCATTACCTTTTGCTGCCTTCCCACCTAAAGGTGGGCCTCAGCTGCCTGTGGGAAGAAACCTCAACTCTGCACCAGATTCAGAGCTTTGACTGGGACATGGTACTGGATCCTTTGATTACTGACCTGGAACTTGGTTTTGTGACTGAAAACAACCAGAATATGTTGTGAGACTGCCAATTTTTCATCGGGGAAAGAATTAGCCCTAAGGAAAAGAATTTAAAAGAACAATGGGAGACCAAACAATCCATGGCCTATGGTCACATAGGTCAAGGTGGGGGGTTAGGAATAAAAGTCTTTTCACTGCAAGTTTGGCAGACATTGTTCACCATGAAGATTTAATATTGCCTTAATAAATCAAACAGAGAATAAATAATACACAGGGGAAAGCCGCAATACATGATTTCCAATAGAAAAAAATGATGACAAAAATTTGAACCTCCATTCCAAATGGAAACATAAGGTAATCTATCTCCCCTCAGGTGTCTGATTGTAATGCACAGTATGAATCAGCACTGGGGTTTCTTCCTTCCATCCACCCTTCACTACCCTTCATCCTTCACCGTCTTCACTCAAATGCAATAACCATGTCACTCTTCTACCTAAAAACTTTCTGATGCCTCTCGGAGTGTTTCACAGTGAGCCCAAAGTTTCGAGCGCAAGCATGCAGTGTTCCCCGGCTGACCTAGCTGTCCCTTCCCCACGATGCTGCATATGCTCTTAGAGCACTGGTTCCCGAGCCTCCATTACTCACACACCGTCTTCACTGCTGCATTCATATTCCTCCATAATAATTCTCTTCTTAATTTATTTCTACTAACCAAGTACTGTTTTACTTAAATAAATTTATTCTCACTCAAGGCTATGTCTTTAAATCAAGTTTTAATGCACTACTGGTAGCTTTACAGCAGAAAGGAAGAAACAACTACTTGCTACCCTTCATGACAGCATAGGTGGAACTGGAGACCATTATGCTAAGTGAAATAAGCAGGTGCTGAAAGATAAATACCGTATGACCTCACCTATAAGTGAACCTAATCAACAAAACAAACAAGCGAGCCAAATAGAACCAGAGACATGGAAATTAAGAACAAACTGACAGTGACCAGAGGGGAGAGGGAATGGGGATAATGGGAGAAAGTGGAGAAAGGGTCAAATCAAGGAACATGTATAAAGGACCCATGGACAAGGACAACAGGGGGAGGGGTGGCGGAGGAGAATTGAAGGTGGGAGGTGGGGGTGGGTAGGGCAGGGGAGAGTAATTGGGGAAAAATGAGGACAACTGTAAAACAATAAAAAATAATTATGTACTGATACTAAAATACATTTTTAAAACTTAAAATGTTACCTCTGTGTCCTACCTAAAACCATCTGTTATACCACCAATTGTTCATGCAGTACACATTGGGACATGCTATTCTAGGCAGAAACTGCAGTGAATATTTTACCATCGAGCATATTGTGCCTTTGAACCAGTTGTTCCCTCCTCTTAGTGTACGCTTTCCCATTATCTGTAAACTTACTCTCTTCCTTTGGGATTCAGCTCAACCCAAAAGATACCTCCTCTTTGAAGCTTCCCTAAATTATAGGTATATGTTCCCCTCTGCATTCCTAAGTACTTTCTACCCACCAATACTATAACATTTTATTACCTGGTAGTTCCTTATGAAACATACTATTCCTCTAGTTATCTTTGAGTCATTTCATTATCTAAATCAATACTTATTGGGCACTCATAAAAAAGTTTGCTAAATAAATAAAGAAAGATTGAATACAGTCATGCACCACATAACATTTGGTGATTGATAAGGTGTATATACAACAGTGGTCCCATAAAACTATAATGGAACTGAAAAATTCCTATCACCTAGTGACGTCATAGCTGTCATAACACCGTAGCGTAACGTTACTGACGTGTTTGCAGTGGGGCTGGTGTAAACAAGCCTACTGTGCTGCAAGTCATACAAAAGTACAGCATGTACAATGATGGTAATGGGCCATACTATCTGTTTATATGAGTCACTCTATGATCTTTGCACTATGGCAAAACTGCATAAGGACTCATTTCTCAAAACACATCCCTATCATATCATTAAGCAGCATGTGACTGTATATAGCCAAAACTAACCAATCATAAGCCATTTATGGCATGACTATTCTAGCATAATACTATGCCTGCTAAACAAAAGACATCCCAAAATCTCAGTGTATGAAAGCCTTCTCTGTAATTATCAAATGGGACTAGCAAGCAAATTTAAAGAGTCATGTTTCCAATATACCACAAAAGAACACACAAAAATTGAGAAGCTAGTATAAAATTACACCAAATTTCAGGGTAAAATTTTAATAAACATTTGCTGGCAGAGATTCTAGGTATCCTTTTTAGGAATCCTCCATAAATTAATCATTTCTAACTGCAATTTTTTTAAATTAAAGCTAGAAGAGCAAGTTTAAAATAAAGCAAAGGGTGATTAAAACAGAGATCAAGCATCAGTTACTTCAGAAGAAATGATCTCCTTGAAAACCAGAACAATGCCATTAATATGTAGGGTACACTGAGTGACTGTTCTGTAATACCAGCTCCATGGTATAATTAAGGAAATTCCTCCTTCCTATTGTACTCTCCCAGGCTTACAGAAGAATAAATCAGAAAATGTTGAGGGCTGTGTTTTCAGATATGGGAGATTTTTTTTAATGTTCTTTCTTAATCCCAGCAAGACATTTAATCTCTCTTGTCCTTATTTTCCTCATTTGTAAAATAAAAAGCAGTTGAATGATATGCTAGTGAATAGAAATTCAAAATGAAAAAAATCTAAGTGCATATTTTGATTATACCTTTAAAAATTAATGACTATAGAAATATATTCTTTGAAATGCTTTTATTGGGGGTGGGAAAACAACTTGAATGTTTATAAATTTGGTCACAGTGAAACATTTGTTGACAACCTCATGTAGATTGAGTTGTGTCCCCCAAATTACTACATTGAAGTCCTAATCCCTCAGAATGTGACTTTATTTGGAGGTCGGGTCTATAAAGAGGTAATTAATTTTAAATGAGGCCATTAGGGTGGGCCCTACTCCCTTATGACAGGTATCCTTGTACGAGGAGGAAACTAAGACACAGGCACACCCAGAGGGAGGACCATGTGAGGACACAGAGAACACAGCCATCTGTGAGCCGAGGAAAGCAGCTTCAGGAGAAACAACCCCGCGGACACCTTGATCAGGACTCACAGCCTTCAGAACTGTGAGAAAATCACTCTCTGTGGTTTAAACCACCCAGGCAGCAGCACTTTGCTATGGCAGCCCTGACAAATTAACACAGGACCTCTCCTGGTCCTCAAGAGGAGGCAGATAAGTGAATAGATAAATCGTACGGTAAGAAAGGAATTTTGAAGCAAATATGAATATGATCAACCAGCAGAATTTTATGCAGTGAATGAAATAATTACAGAGAGTATGTAGCAACCTGAAAAATGTTAAATGAAAGGAAATAATAAAAATATTAAATGAAAGGAAAAATACAGCAATATATCTATTCTATAATAACTATAAAAGATAGTTTGGTCATAGACAAAAAGTAGAAGAAATTTGGAAAAATACAGGGTTTTTACTAAGGTGAGGTCCTTGGTGAACTTTATTTTTTTTGTACCTGCTGTTCTAGTAGCAATGGTGCAATAAATTTTTAAAAATTTAATTTTAGTAGCAGTTTGAGAGTTTTGAGTATCACCATCTACTGAACCCTTTGGGGAAATCTTAGGAGGAACTTCAGGCTGTGACTAGACATCCAATGGACTCACCAAAGAAGCTTAACCCAACCTGGACCCTGAAGTCTTCTCAGATGTCTTGGGAGGAATATTCAGCTGACACTCAAGCTGTCTCAGAAGTGCTAGCAAAGAACTGTGGTAACTTGACTCTCAACCCTAGTACCAAATTGCCTTCCCTGCTACCAGAATGTTCACCTGAAAAGCAGGAAAGAGGGACAAGCTTACAGGGCCTTGGACTGGGGCTGAGTCAAGGTATGCTCTACAAGAGGAGGCATGGAGTGAGGACATTGGCAACTTCTCGGGAAAAAAGGATGCAAAGGATGTTACAAATGATTAGATATCGCACCCTGTCTCTGGTTCAAAAAGACCCACAGGAGAGGAAACTTGAGATTGAATCAAGATCCAGAAGATTTAGATGTAGCGGTCATTAGTGCCTATTCCCTGGAGATCCTTCTTATAATATTAACATGGAGAATAATTATGACATGGAGTTGATTTAGGTATTAACCTTATTTTGTACCTTTCTTCTTGCTGGTAATTTTAAGGTCATTGTGCAGCAGCTTGGGAAAGCTACTCTATGGTAGGATAGACTGTAGACCAATATTTTGATAACCTATGATAGAAGTTCCGTGATGTCTTTTTCTTGCATCCTTTTCTTGTCTACCTTGATGCCAGGAACTTACAGGGAATCTACGTAGTTTGAATTTGAATGACTTCAATGCACTTCAGTTCCTTTTTTATTTGACCCAAGGAAGGACTAATAGGTCTTGAGTGTTATTGTTGCATTTTAGAAGCCGGAAGTTGGTAAGATGAAACTCAACATCAAGAATTAGAAGCAAGTAACTTATGCAGAAGGAATGTAAAGAGAAAAAAAGACATTGGTGGTTTGGCTCAAGCATGACTGGTGCAGGTTGTATTAACTATATTCCCTGGTTTTCAAAAATTTGAATTGTAGCAAATGTTTCCATGTGCTATTTTGATTTTTTAGTAGCAAATAAATATGCACATAGGGCATCTTATTAAAATTTGAGGCATAAAAAACATTTAATTTTAAAATAAAATATTTAATACATAATTTTTTCCCATTCAAACTACATTAGTTTATTGATAATGACTTCTTCTCTCCCTCCCTCCCTCTCTCTCCCTCCCTCTCTCTCTCTCTCTCTCTCTTTCTCTCTCCTTCATATTTCTGTTGAAGTTATTGCTTTTGAGAAAACTATTCTAAGATTCTGAAAGGAAATTCAAAGAAAGTTCATGAGCCTAAACATTGTACAGAAATAATCACTAAAAGTAAGTAGGGACATAAGGAAAATAGAACAATTGATTCTGTACTCAAAAAACAATGACCTAAAATGAAATTCTAGAGCCTTCCCTGGATATGAGCCTCAAAACTGGACTCGTTTATAAAATTATTTAAGAAAAATATGCCAAAGTGGCATGCAGACAAGCAAGATGAGTAGAAGAGAAAGCTCTCCCTCCCCATGAGGCAACAGGAAGGCAAGAGCCCATGAACCTTCCCTCAGAGCTCATGACCTTGGCCAATCCCCTCCCAGCAGAAGGGCAGAGGCTCAGCAAACAGCTTAAATGCCCAACCTGGAAAAAGAGAGGGTGTTTCACAACAGGTTGCCACACAAAGGCCACTGCACTCCTGGCAGCAATGCAGCAAAATCTGGCCTCTCTCAGTGACTCTTCTGCGCAGGGCAAGACCTGGCATAGAAAAGTTAAGGTAAAAACAGCTGCTCTAAAGCTATGCTGGGTGTTAATCAATCCACCTCTTCAATGGCAGGAAGGCTTATATCAAGGACTTCAATTTGCCCCCAAAGCCCTGTTTTTGCCTTGATTTAGCAATTCTCAATAACAGTAATCTATTGTCCTCCTCTCACACAAGGCCCCAACCTTGGGGTTTTGCTTCTCCTATGGGCTTGCCTTTGGTAGCACCTCAAGGAGAAAAGCTCCCCAGGAAGGAGAAAGAGCTTTATTTTTATCCCAGTTAAAGCCCCTATCCAATCCATTAATAGCTACAATAACCTTGGTCCAGGGCATTTCCTGGAGAAGCTATAACCTGCTGGGGTTAATGAACTCTCCCTACCATTAATTCCTGGGAGAGGCCATTGGCCTGAATTGTTACTTAATTACTCTTCTGTGTACAGCTTCATAAAGCAATGAAATGCCTTCTTTCAGGAAGAAGGGAGATGGTAATGGGGGTCATCAAAGGCCATTAATTTTACAAATAGTTTGTTAGAAACTACAGTGTGTTAAGAAGTCACTCTGGACCACAAATCAACTCTACGTGGTCCTTATTAAGTCAAGATCCGAAACCTTCCAGGTTAGTATGATTCACACACACATAAAAAGTTACAAACAGTGAAGAATCTGGCCAAAACATACATACTCCAGCATGCAGAAACATATTCATTATACGTATTCTGCAACTGATTTCGTAATATTTTCCTCCTCTAGCTTCTATGCCTAAAGTTGGCAGATAAGACTCAATGGGGCCAATTTGAGATATCATGAACTTTTCTCAACTAAAACTCTCTTTTGGGTGATTTCCCAGTGTTGGAGGGAGATTCTCTCTCGCCACAGAGCTCTTTTACTGAAGGTGAGAGGTGCAGGAAAAGCTATCAATCCTTAAAGCATTGAAGGAGGAGCTTCAGGTCTTCATGCCTCCTCTTGGTGTTCCTGGACCCTCTGGCCTTTCAGGCTTCATGCTGGCCCATAGACTTTGCTATTGACCGTGATTGTGAGGTCTGTGGATTGTGTGTCCATCTCAACAAGACCTAAGGTGCCCCCTGTACTAGGCCTCATAACACATCTACACTACTGAGTCTGAAAATGCTCAGCTGCTTTCTCTGCACCACCCTATTTAAACTGCAACCCTTTCTCTCCCACACACACAATGCACACTGCATTTGCTCTTACCCACTTCACACATTTGTTTCTTCGATCATTCTCCTATCACACCAAATGAAAATAAAATTACTTATTTATTTTGTTGCTTTTGCTACCTCTCTCCCCACATACACACCCCCTAGAATGTAAATTCCATGAGGGCAGATGCTTTTGGCTGTTTTGTTCACTTTGTCTGCCTAGTGCTTAGAAGAGTGCCTGGCATACACAAGTGCTCTTTCAATGTTTCAGTGTTTGTTGAATGAAAGAATGGTTAGTTGGCTATATGATGGGATTAGACTGCTGGACTTAGGACCCAGAATTCCCATATTAGTCACACTTGCTCAGAGAGGGAGCTCAATCTGACAGAGAAATAGAAGGAAGGGGTTACTCCTTCATACTACCCAGAAGTCAGACCCATTAAACCTACTTCTACCACAGGAAAGACTCAGCTGTGAAACACAGGCACCCATCTAGGCTCTGAACTCTGCACCCAGGATAACAAACCATTGTCATCCTCCCCACTGTGACATGCTGCCCCACCCATCCAATGTCAATAGCAGAGTCACGACCTCTTGGAAGGTTCTGAGATTCTATTGGATAGTTCCAGTGGGGAAAGATTAGACTCTTCAGAAGCAAATTGACTAGGGCAGAATCAGAAAGACCATACACATCAAAAGGGAGGTAGAGTTTGTTGAAGTAATGGAGAAAAAGAGGAAACTAAGGGGCAGAATGAGCCAAACTACTTAATTCTGCTTGGTTTTTCTTTGCCCAATTTAATACTAAAGATCTCAATAACTAGGGATCCTTGCAGAGGCCAGGCTAGAGAGCAAAGGAATTACTTTTTCAGGGTGGTTATGCACCTATGCCATTCCTATGGACCCTTAAATAAAGCAGCTAGGCCTAGAGCAAAAAGGGACTTAAGAACAATTGATAACCTTTATTGATTCTTACTGCTGTGTATAAATTTCCAAAGGGTCTTTGGTTAGTGAACCATCTCTGAGTATACCTGCTAGCAGGGCTTACATTGAATTTGATAGTGTTATCCCTATAATCCTCACTGTATCCTTACTGAGGCATAATCAGATCATGGGCAGAGAATCAGAAGGCTGGGTTTTGTCATGGCCAAATGAGAGGGGCTGGAGGGAGAAAACCAGTTAATTTTGTTCCTGTATTTTCGGACTCTTGGCTACTTACTCTGTGTTTCATAAATGGACCCATTTCCCCAATTCATTAGATACATCTCTACCGGTATTTTAGGGGATCTGCAATGGAAGAACACAAGGAAAATCAGCCAGATTATGAGTAAGTAATTGTTATTATGCAAAACCACATCCTAGGACCAAGATATGAAGCAGGTCTGCTATTGATGCTTTCCCTCACCTTCTAGTCTCCCTCTCTCTTTCTCCTACCTATCCATCCCCCACTGTACTCCACCCGAAGGACTCTATGCTTTCCTGAAGTGAGAATATTTGTAAACCCCCTATCCAAGCCAGCCTTTCTGAGGTAGGATTTTCTTTTCCAAAGTCATCCCATTCCTACTCTCACTACCTTATTCCTGGTTAATCATTTCAGTTAATTAATTGACACACAGGAAAAGAAAAGTTTATTGAGAGTTTCCCATGTGCCAGGTACCCTTTCTGGACTACTCTAGCACTACTCTAAAAAAGAGTGGTAATTCTTTTTTATTAAATTTACTTCAAAACAGTAGTTTACATTTTTATTAAATTTACTGGGGTGATATTGGTAAATTATATAGATTTCAAGTGTACAAAACTGTAATACATCATTTATATATTGCATTGTGTGTCCACCACCCAAAGTCAAAGCTCCTTCCGTCACCATATATTTTATCCCCTTTAGCCCCCCTTCCCCCATGGAAACCACCAGACTGTTGTCTGTGTCTGTGAGGGTTTTTTGGTTTTTTTCTTGTTTATTCATTTGTTGTTCTCAGTTTTATATCCCACATGAGTGAAATCATATGGTTCTTGATTTTTTTCATCTGACTTATTTCACTTAACATGGTATTCTCAAGTTCAATCCATGTTCTCACACATGAGAGTATTTCACCATTTGTAATGGCCGAGTAGTGTTCCATTGTATATTTCTACCAATCTTCTTTATCCAATCATCTTTTGAAGAACACTTTGGTTTCCATGTCTTGGGCACTGTGACTAATGCTGCAATGCACACAGAAGTGAATCTATATTTACAAATGAATGTTTCCAAATTTTTCAGGTAGATAACCAAAGGAGGGGTTGCTGAATCATATGGTAACTCTTTTATTAATTCTTTAATAAATTTGTACAGTCATTGTGGAAAACAGTATGGATGGAGGCACCTCCATCCATACTGTTTTCCACAATGACTGTACAAATTTACATTCCAGCCAGCAGTGAATGAGGATACCTTGTTCTCCACAATATTCCCAATACATTGTTATTTGTCTTGATTATAGCCTTTCTAACAGGTGTGAGGTAGTATCTCATTGTAGTTTTGATTTTTCATCTTCCTAGTAGCTAGTGATGTTGAGCATCTTTTCATATGTCTATTGGCCATTTGTATGCCTTCCTGGGAAAAGTGTCTGTTCAGGTCCACTGCCCATTTTTTTTGTTTTTGTTGAATTGTATGAGTTCTTTATATATTTTGGATATTAAACCCCTGTTGGAGATTTTGTTTACAAATATCTCTTTCCATTTAGTTGGTAAAATTTTTGTTTTGCTGACAATTTCTTTTGCTGTGCAGAAGCTTTTTAGTTTGGGATAGCCCCAAACTAAATTTGTTTTTAAATTCATTTGTTTTTGCTTTTGTTTCCCTTGCTTTTAGGTCAAAATCATGAAATCTTCTATAAGATCAAGGTTCATAAGTTTAATACCTATGTATTCTTCTATGTAATTTATTGTTTGGGGCTTGGTTTTAGGGCATTGATCCATTTTGAGTTAATTTTGTATGTGGTAACATGCCAGTTCTCTTCTCACTCTTTTGCATGTGGCTTTCCAATTTTCCCAGCCCCATTTACTGTAGAAGCTTTCTTTCCTCCATTGTATGTTTTTGCTTCATTTGTTGAAGGTTACTTGTCTACATACATGTGGGTTTATTTCTGGACTCTCAATTCTGTTCCATTGGTATTGTGTCTGTTTTTCTACCAATACCATACTTTTTTAATTATAGTCACTTTGTGGTACAATTTGAAGTCAGAGAGTGTGATTACCTTAGGCTTTATTTTACCCCACCCCTCAGGACTGCTTTAGCTATTCAGGGTCTTTTATGGTTTGACACAAATCTGATGATCTCTTTTGTTCTATTTTTTGAAATGCCATTGGGAATTTAATAGGGATTGCATTAAACTGTATATTGATTGCTTTGGGTAATATGGCCATTTTTACTATGTTGATTCTTCCAAACCATGAACACAAAATATCTTATCTTTTCTTTATATCTTCTTCAATTTCTTTTAATAGTGTCTTATAGTTTTCTGTCCTTCACATCATTTGTTTTTTCTCAGGAATTTCATTCTTTTTGTTGCATTTGCAAAGGGAATTTGTTTTTTTGTTTATTTTTCTCAAATTTTATTGTTAGTACATTGATTTTTCTATCTTGAAACTGTATTTTTACTGTATGTTTATTATTTCTCATAGTTTATTGGTGGAGTCCTTAGGAGTTTCTATATAAAGAATCTTGTCATCTGCAAAAAAATGGCATTTATACTTCATTCCAAATTTACATGCCTTTTATTTCTTTCTCTTGCCTGATTGCTCTGGCTAGGATTTCCCGTACTGTTTTGAATAGCAGTGGTAAGAGTGGTCAGCCTTGTCTTGTTCCAGATCTTAGAGGAAAAGCTTTCAGTTTTTTACCATTGAGTATGCTATTAGCTAACAGTTGTCATATTTGTCATATATGGACTTTATTATGTTAAGGTACTTTGCTTCTATACCCATTTTATTGAGTGTTTTAATCATAAATGAATGTTATATCTTGTCAAATGCTTTTTCTGCATCTACTGATATGATCATATAATTTCTCTCCTTTATTTTGTTAATGTTGTATATCACATTGATCCATTTGCATATGTTGAACCATCCTTGAGCCCCTGGAATGAACCCTGGTTGATTGTAATGTATTATATTTTTTATGTATTGTTGTATTCAATTAGCTCGTATTTTGTTTGGGATTTTTGAATCTGTACTCATCAGAGTTGTTGGTCTGTACTTTGTGTGTGTGTGTTATTCTTAACAGGCTTTGGTACCAGAGTTATGTTGGCCTCATAAGATGTGTTAGGAAGTATTGTCACTTCTTCAATTTTTTTTTTTTTGAAAGGGTTTGAGAAGGATAGCAAGTAATTCTTTGAGTAATTGATAGAATTCACCATTAAAGCCATCTGGTCCTGGACTTTTACTTTTTGGGAGGTTTTTAATGGTTGTTTCAATCTTCTCACTGTTGATCAGTCTGTTTAGATTTTCCATGTCATACATGATTCAGTCTGCAAAGGTTATGTATTTCTAAGAACTTTTCCAATTATTCTAGGTTTTGAATTTGGTGGCATATAGTCTTTCATAGTATTATTGTATGACCCTTTGTATTTCTATGACCCTTTGTATTTCCCTCTTTTCCTCTTTCATTTCTGGATTTATTTGAGTCTTTCTTTTTTTATTCTTAGTGAGTCTAAAGGGTTTGTCAATTTTATTAATCTTTTCTTAGAACCAGTTGTTTGTTGCATTAAGTTTTTCTATCGTCTTTTTGCTCTCTATTTCAATCAATTCTGCTCTAATTTTTATTATTTCTTTCCTTTGGCTAACTTTGGGCTGCATTTGTTCTTTTTCTAATTGTTTAAGATGTAACATTAGGTGGTTAATTTGGGATTTTTCTTATGTTATTATGTAATAACAAAAACTTCCCTCTTATTATAACTTTTGTTGCATCTTAATAGATTTGATGTGTTGTATTGTCATTCGCATTTGTCTCTATGTATTGTTTTTATTTTATTGTTTATGCTATTGCCGTTGTCCCAGTTTTCTCACCTTTGCCTGCCTCTACAAAGCTGCACCTCACCCTCAGGCAATCTCCACATGGTAGTCTATGTTTATGGGTCATGAATATATGTTCTTTGGCTACTCTGTTCCCCATGTTGTACTTTACATCCCCATGACTCTTCTGTAACTACCAAATTGTACTTCTTAACTTTTTCACCTTTTTTGCCCATCCCTCCAACTCCTTTCCCATCTGACAACCATCAAAATGTCCTCTGTATCTACAATTCTGTTTATCTTCTGCTTGTTTGTTCTGTTTTTAGTTTCAATTGTTGATAGATATGTATTTATATTATTGTTCATATTTTTTATCTTTTCTTCTTCTTAAAGAAGGCCCTTTAACATTTTATATAATACTGTATTGGTCATGATTAACTCCTTTAGCTTTTACTTGTCTGGGAAGCACTTTATCTGTTCTTTGATTCTAAATGATCATTTGGCTGGGTAGAGTAATCTTGGTGGTAGATCCTTGTTTTTCATCACTTTGAATATTTGTTACCAAACCCTTCTAGCCTACAAAGTTTCTTTTGGGAAATCAGCTGACAGTCTTATGGGAGCCCCCTTGTAGGTAACTAACTGCTTTTCCCTTTGCTCCTTTTAAGATTCTCTCTTTGTCTTTCACTTGGCATTTTAATTGTAATGTGTCTTGGGGTGGGCCACTTTGGGTTTATCTTGTTTGGGACTCTCTGCACTTCCTGGACTTGTATGTTTATTTCCTTCATCAAGTTAGGGAAGTTTTCAGTCATTATTTTTTCAAATTAGTTTCCATTTTCTTGTACTTTCTCTTCACCTTCTGCAACCCCCATTATGTGAAGGTACAAGTGCTTAAAGTTGTCCCAGAGGCTCCTTACACTATCTTCATTTTTTTTATTTCTTTTCTTCTTGTCATTCTGATTGGTTTTTGTTTGTTTGTTTGTTTTGCTTCCTTATGTTCCAAATTGCTGATTTGATTCTTGGTTTCATACACTCAACTGTTGTTTCCCTGTAGATTGTTCCTTATTTCAATTAATGTATCCTTCATTTCTGACTTTTTTTATGCTGTTGAGGTCCTCACTAAGTTCCTCAAGCATCCTTATAATCAGTGTTTTGAACTCTGCATCTAGTATATTGCTTGTCTCCATTTTGTTTGGTTCTTTTTATGGAATTTTGTTCTATTTTTTCATTTGCACCATGTTTCTTTGTCTCCTCATTTTGGCAGCCTCTCTGTGATTGTTTCTATGTATTAGATAGAGCTGCTACATTTCTCAGGCTTGGTACAGTGGTCTAATGTCATAGGCGTCCTGTAGGTTCCAGTGGTACAGCCTCCTCTATCACCAAGCCTGTTACTCAAGGTAGGCCCACCATGTGGGCTATATACACCCTCCTTTTGTAGTTGAGACTTCTACTCTACTGGGCTGAGAGGTGCCCAGGTAAGGCCAATCTGTGTACCAAGGCCCACTGCTGCTAGTACCTGGCCTGGGGCAACTTAGTGAGAGGTACAGGGTTGCTGAAGGCAGATGCCGCTTGTTTATGATAATTTAGGAAAATCTGAAGCAAGGGCCAAGCCAAGCCATTCATATGGAAAAGCCACAGGAAACAGCTTGGGTGGGCCCAAAAGTTGGGTGGGTCTGGGCCTCAGGGAATCACCAGTGTGGGGCGAACAGTGTGACCCAGGTTGGTGGAGTCTTAGATATGGCACCTGCCTGCTGGCTCTGTGGATCTGTGTGGGGAGGTCTCAGAAAAGGAAAATGCCATCCGCCAGCACCTCTGTCTAGGAGAAAAATTCCCTCCAGCTCTCACCCTGATGCTGGACAATTCATTTTCTCCACATATGTCTCTTATGCCTTTCAATCTGCTGCACCCATGCTTGAGCTCAGGGAGAGTGAGTCCAAGTAAGTATGTGTGGGGGGACCATTTAAAAAGAATTGCCTGAGACTCCAGATGTTTCTGTCTTCCACAGCCTTAATCCCTGCTGGTTTTTACAGCCAGAAGTTATGGGGACTTCTCTTTCTGGTACTGAAGCCCTAGGCTGGAGGTGCTGGTGTGGATCTGGGACCCCTTGCTCCTTGGATATCCCTCCTGATTTTTATCCATCACACATGGGTGTAGGACCAGCCTGTTCCACATCTCCACCCCTTTAACCAGTCTTGATGAGGTTTATCCTTTAATTCCATAGTTGTTTTCTTCTTAATTCTGTAGTTGTAGGACTTCTACTCAGCTCAATATTTGATGGTTCTGAATGATGGCTGTTCTATAGCTTAGTTGTAATTTTGATGTGGTTGTGTGAGGAAATGAATCATGTTTCTCTATGTATCTTTTCATCTCTCTTTTTATTTCTTCTCTGACCCAGTTGTTTTTTAGTAGCATGTTGTTTAATCTCCACATATTTTTGTTTCTTCCTGCTTTCTTCATGCAGTTGTTTTCCAAATTCAGAGCAATGTGATCAAAGAATATTCTTGGTATGATTTCAATCTTCTTAAATTTGTTGAAGCTAGTTTTGCATCCCAACAAATGGTCTCTCCTTGAGGATGTCCCATGTGCACCAGAAAAGACTGTATTCTGGCATTCTGGAATGAAAGGCTCTGTAAATGTCAATTATGTCCATTTGGCCTAATGTGTCATTCAAAGCCAGTATTTCCTTATTGAGTTTCTGTTTAGATGATGTATGCATAGTTGTCAATGGGATATGTAAATCCCCTACTATAATTGTGGTTTTGTCAGATTTTTTTCCTTTAATTCTTTTAGTAGTTGCCTTATATATTTTGGTGTTCCCTGGTTGGGTGCATATATATTGAGAAGTGTATGTCTTCTTGCTGTATTGTCACCTTTACCATTATAAGATGTCCACCTTTGTTACTTTTTTAACATTGAAATCTATTTTGTCAGATATAAGTATGGCACACCCACATTTCTCTGGATGCTATTTTCTCAGAGAATCTTTTTCTACCCTTTCACTTTGAGGCTATATCTGTCCTTGCAGCTGAAACGTATCTCCTGAGAGCAGCATGTGGTTGGGTTTTGTGTTTTGGTCCAATTTGCTACTCTGTCTTTTTATTGCTAAGTTCAGTCCATTTACATTTAGGGTGATTATTGATGTATGAGGATTTCCTGTAGCTATTTCATCTTTTGTTTTCTGATACCTCTATGCCTCCATTGTTTTTTCCTTCCTTGTTTGACTATTGTTTCAGTTTGGTGGTATTCTATGATTTTTTCCTCTGTTTTCCCTTTTTTTATGTAATGTGTCTCAGTTTGGGATTTTTGTTTATGTGGTTACCACTGGGTATATACAAAAGAAATTTTCATATACACAGTAGTCCTTTTTCTTCTGAATGTTTCTTATCTCCATTCCCCTTTGCAAATTCAGAACTATTCTCCCACCCCTTTTATGCTTTTATTGTGCCAAATTATCCCTACTTATACTGTGAGTTTGCAGTAGCTATTGTCTTCTTCTCTTTATTTTTAATGCTTTACCTCCTTTAACCTGTATATGTAAATGTATAATACTCATTTCTGAAAACAGGTTGCAATATCCTGCTGCTGTCTGTTGGTTGTCTTACTTATAGTTTTGTAGACTTTTTTGTTTGTTTCAAGTAAAATTACTTGAAACAAACAAAAAAGACTGAAGGAGACCCCCTTCAGTCTCCTGTAAAGGAGGTTTTGTGGTGGTAAATTCCCTCAGCTTCGGTATGTCTGGAAAAGTATTTCTCCTTCATATCTAAAAGATAACTTTTCTGGATATATTATTTTTGGCTAATAGTTTCTCTCTTTCAATAGTTTAAATATTTAATTCCACTCTCTCCTAGCTTGTAGGGTTTTGGCTGAGAAATCCAGTGATAACCTAATGGGTTTACCTTTAGAAGTTACTGTCTTCTTTTCCCTGGCTGCCTTAAAAATTCTTTCTTTGTCATTAATTTTTGACAGTTTTAATGTAATGTGCCTTGGAGAAGGCTCTTTTGGATTGAGATAATTTAATGTTGTTTTTTGTTGTTGTTGTTGTTATTTTTGGTTTTTTGCTTCTTGGATTCAAGTATCTAGTTCTTACTATAGGTGTGGAAAGTTTTCATCAAATATTTTTTTCAATTTAATCATTGTATTTTTTCCATTACCATTTAGTCCCCTTATACCCACCACCCCAGCAATCACCACACTGTTGTTCATGACCATGAGTTTTTTTCCTTTCTGCTCAATTGGTCCACCCTGTAACCATCCCCTGCCCCCAGCTGTAATCCTACTCTCCATCTCTGAGTCTGTCCCCATTTTCTTTGCTAGTTCAGCTTGTTTATTAGATTTCACATATGAGGGAAATCATATGGCATTTGTCTATCTCTGACTGACTTATTTCACTTAGCATGGTGTTTTCCAGGTTTATCCATACTGTCACAAAGGGTAAGATTCTCTTCTTATTAGCTGACTAGTATTCCATTGTGTAAATGTCCCAGAGTTGTTTTATCTACTCAGCTACTGATGGACACTTGGACTACTTCTTTATCATGGCAACTGTAAATAATGCTGCAATGGACATACGGGTGCTTATGTTCTTTCGAATTAGTGTCTTTGGTTCCTTTGGATATATTCCCAGCAGTGGGAATGCTAGGTCAAAAGGCAGATCCATTTTTATTTTTGAGGTATCTCCATACTGCTTTCCACAGTAGCTGCACCAATCTCCATTTCCACCAACAGTGCAAAAGGATTCCATAGCAGCACAATTTACAATAGCCAAGTACTGGAAGCAACCGAAGTGCCCATCAGCAAACGAGTGGATCCAAAAACTATGGTATATTTACACAATGGAATTCTACGCAGCAGAGAGAAAGAAGGAGCTTATACCCTTTGCAACAGCATGGATGAAACTGGAGAGCATTATGCTAAGTGAAATAAGCCAGGAAGTGAGGGACAAGTACCATATGATCTCACCTTTAACTGGAACATAAGCAATAGAAGAAAAAAAGCAAACAAAATATAACCAGAGACATTGAAGTTAAGAACAATCTAACAATAGCCAGGGCGGGGGTGGGGGGTGGGGGCGGGGATAGTGGGAAGAGGGTATTACAGGAACTACTATAAAGGACACATGGACAAAACCAAGGGGGAGGGTGGAGAGGGGGGAGAGAGGTGGGTTCACCTGGGGTGGGGTAGAGGGATGGGGAGAAAAGGCATACAACTGTAATTGCATAACAATAAAAAAAAAAAAAAAAAAAAAAGGATTCCCCTTTCTCCACATCCTGGCCAGCACTTATTGGTTATTGATGTATTGATGATAGCCATTTTTAATTAGGTTGTTTGTTTTTTGTTGTTGAGTTTTATGAGGTCTTTATAAATTTTGGATATTAACCCCTTAGCAGATGTATCAGCAAATATGTTCTCCCATTCTGTGGGTTTTCTTTTTATTTTGTTGATGTTTTCTTTTGCTGTGCAAAAACTTTATAGTTTGATGTAGTCCCATTTGTTTGTTTGTTTGTTTTTTCTTTTGTTTCCCTTGCCTGGGGAGATATAACCAATAACATACTGCTATGAGCGATGTCCCAGATTTCGTTGCTTTTATTTTCTCCTACAACTTTTATGGTTTCAGGTCTAACATTTAAGTCTTTGACCCATTTTGAATTTATTCTTGTGTGTGGTATGAGAAGGTGGTCTACTTTCATTTTTTTGCATGTATCTGTCCAGTTCTCCCAATGGCATTTATGGACTAAACAATCTTTAGCCCATTGTATGTGCTTGCTTCCTCTGTCAAATATTAATTGACTATAAAGATGTGGTCTTGTAATTGATTGCTATGGCCTTATTGTCTAGTTTGATATTAGGTAGCGTTATTCCACCAACTTTGTTCTTCTTTCTCAGGGTCACTGTTGCTATGCAGGACCTTTTGTGGTTCCATATAAATTTTTGAAATATTTGTTCTAGTTTTGTGAAATACATCATTGGAATCTTGATAGGAATTGCTTTGAATCTATATAGATTGCTTTGGGTATTGTGGACATTTTAATGATGTTAATTCTTCCTATCCATGAATACAGTATGTGTTTCCACTTATTTGTATATTCTTCAATTTCTTTCTTCAGTGCCTATAATTTTCCAGGTACAGGTCTTTTACATCCTTGGTTAGGTTTATTCCTAGGTATTTTACCCTTTTTGTAGCCATTGTGAATAGGACTATTTTCTTAATTTCCCTTTCTGTTAGTTCATTATTGGCATATAAAAATGCAGTTGATTCCTGAATATTATTTGTTTATCTTTATTGCTGAATTCATTTATCAATTGTAGTAGTTTCTTGGTGGACACTTTGGGATTCTCTATGTACAGTATCACATCATCTGTAAATAAAGATAGTTTTCATTCTTTTCCAATTTGAATGCCTTTTATTTCTTCTTCTGTCTGATTCCTGTGGCTAGGACTTCCAGTACTACGTTGAATAAGACAAGCAAAAGCGAACATCTCTGTCTTGTTCCTCTAAAGGGAAGGCTTGTAGTTTTTGTCTGTTGAGTATGATGCTGGCAGTGGGTATGTCATTTATAGCCTATATTATGTTTATGTATATTCCCTCTAACTCCACTTTACTGAGAATTTTTATAATGAATGGGTGCTGGATTTAGCAAATGCTTCTTCTGCATCTATTAATATGATAATGTGGTTTTTAGCCTTCATTTTGTTTATGTGATAGATCGCATATATTGATTTGCGAATGTTGTACCAATCTTGCATTCCCAGAACAAGTCCCACTTGATCATGGTGTATGGTCTTTTGACGCATTGCTGTATTTTGTTTGCTAATATTTTGTTGAGAATTTTAGCATCCATGTTCACCAGGGATATTGTCTTGTAATTTTTTTTGTAGTTTCTTTATGTGGTTTTGGAATTAGGATAATGCTGGCCTCGTAAAATGAGTTGGGAGCCTTCCTTCCTCTTGAATTTTTTAAAAATATTTTGAGAAGGAGAGGAGTTAGTTCTGCTTGGAATGTTTGGTAAAATTCATCTGTGAAGCCATCTGGTCCAGGGCTTTTGTTTATTGGTAATTTTTTTATAACTGCTTCAGTTTTATTAGGTATAATCTGTCTATTCAAATTCTCTGATTCTTCCTGTTTTATTTTTGGAAGACTGTGTTTCTAGAAACTTATCTATGTTGTCCAGTGTGTTGGCATATAATTGTTATAATATTTTCTTACAACTCCTTGTATTTCTTTGGTGTCAGTTGTTATTCCTCCTCTTTCATTTCTGATTTCATTTATTTGGGTCCTCTTTCTTTTTTTCTTGATGAGTCTGGCTAAAAGTTTGTCAATCTTGTTTATCTTTTCAAAGAAACTGCTCTTGGATTCATTGATCTTTTGTAACATTTTTTCAGGCTGTATTTCATTTATTTATTGTCTGATCTTTATTATTTCCTTCCTTTTATTAACTTTGGGCTTTGTGTGTTGTCCTTTTTCAAATACCTTTAAATGTAAAGTTACATTGTTTATTCAAACTTTTCTTGTCTTTTTTTTTTTAATAGGCTTGTAATGCTATGAATTTCTCTCTTAGGATTGTCTCCCCAGTTTCTCACAGATTTTGGATTGTTGTGTCCTCATTTTCATTTGTTTCAAGGTATCTTTTGATTTCTTCCTTGATCTCATTGTTGACCCATTTATTGTTTAGTAACATGTTATTTAGCTTCCACATCTTTGTGTGTTTTTCAGTGTTCTTCTTGTGTTTGATTTCTTGTTTCATAGCACTGTGGTCAGAGGTAATGCTTGAGATGATTTCAATCTTTCTGAATTTATTGAGACTTGTTTTGTGTCTGAACATGTGGTCTATTCTAGAAAACATTCCATGTGCACTTGAAAAATATGCATATTCTTCTACTTTGGAATGAAAGGCTCTGAAGATATCAAATAAACCCATTTGATCTGTGTGTCATATAAGGCCACTGGTTGATTTTCTGTCTGGAAGATCTATCCATTGAAGTCAAAGGGGTGTTAAAATCCCTGACTATGACTGCTTTCTGTCTCTGCTTAGGTGTTTTTTCAACGTTGTCTTCCAAACCACTGATTTGATCCTCTGCTTCATGTAACCTCCTATTTATTCTTCCTGGTATATTATTTATTTAAGATATTGCTTTCTTTATTTCTGGCTGGTCCTTTTTATGGTTTCTATGTCTTTTTCCTGCTGTTGAGTATCCTTATAATCATTACTTTACAGTCTTTATCTGATAAATTGTTTCCTTCCACTTCATCTAGCTCTTCTGGAGAATTCTCTTGTTCTTTCTTTAGGGGTCTGTTTCATAGCTGGTTCTTTGTTTCTATGTATTAGGTAGATCTGCAAAAACTCTGATGTAGGTCTTTGTCTAATACTGCTTGTGACTGACCCTGGACAACCTGTTTGGAGCTATCAGTGATCTACAGCATGTGGCTCACTCTGCTGGGCCTGTTTGTGTGCAGAAAAAAACCAGGCTACACACCAAGGCTGGGTTTTATCAGCACTGGGCCCTGGGGAGGGTCAGCTGAGGTCTCATAGAGCTCCCAGGGACCCACCTTATTTAAACTAATCAATGATATAGCCTCAAGTTGTAATCAGCAACCTGGCTTAATCTCCACAGGGTGGGGCATAGTAATTCCTATGGGTGGAGCTATGATTCCCCTCAGGTTGATGCCACTGGGAGAGGAGTGATCTGCCTGAGAAAGATGGCTTCTACAGTATGGGGAATCATTCAGCGCAGGGATCCTGACACCTGTTCCTTCAGTTCTCTCCCAAGAGCCATGAACCCCAGACTCTCCTCAGGCATTTCTAAGCTTCTCTGCCCTCCCTCAGCCAGAGCCAAGAGTAAGTGGCTGCAAACAAAATTTTGTACATTGGTTCTGTAAGAGGCTCTCTGTGTCTCTGGCCATCTCTCCCTAGCAGAAAGAAACTCTACCACTTTTTACAGCTAGATATTATCTGGGGTCCTTTTTTGCTCTGGTACTATAAGCAGTTTAGATCCCACATTTCTCAGGTGGAAACCCCCAGCCACTGAAATATCCTTCCAGAACTTCCAACGGCTGCCCATGGGATCCCAGCCAGCTCTCTCATGCTTCCTCTGCACTCCCTACCAGTCTTGTTGTGGTTAAGTGGTTTCTTTTCTCTGTCTGCAGTTATAAGGCTTCTCTCTAGCTAGTGTTCAGTTGGTTATTCAGAATGATTACTCTACAATTTACTTATAATTACAGATTGGTCAGGAGGACGTTAGTAAAGCTTCCACTTACTCCTCCACCATCTTGGATGATCATCAATTATTTGTTTCAATAGGCTCTCTGTTCCCTCCTTCTTCTCTTCTTTTTTTGGTATACCCATTATTCTTATATCGCCTCTCTGATGAAGTCAAATAGTTTTTGTAGACATTTTCCTTTGTTTTTCCTTTCTTTTTTTTTTACTCTCAAGTCTCTCTTGTTTTCATCTGCAATATTTCTAGATTTCTATCTTAAATGTCACTAATTCTTTTCTCCATCTGGCCAGCTCTGTTTCCTAAGCTTGCTAGTTTATTCTTCATCTCTTTTATTGAGTTTTTCTTCTCCAGAATTTCTCTTTGGTTCTTTTTTAAAGTGTTCATCTTTCTGGTCAAGTGCGCCTTTTGTTTATTGATTTTGTTTCTCAGTTCATTAAAATCCCTATCTGTGGTTTCTAGTATCTTTTTGAGTTTTTTCAGAATTGCAATCTTAAATACTGTGTCATTTAAATCACACATTTCTGTCTTTAAGTTTATTTTCTGGAGATTTTTCACTTTCTGAACTGCCTCATTATCTTAGTTATTTTAGGTATTTGATGGACTCCTTCTGTCTAGACATCTAGACTATTGAATCATTAAGAGCATCATTCCCTGTAGGTTGATAAGAAGCCTTTCTTTGTTTTCCAGTTGGTGGCACTGAAGCACAGGTTTCTTAGTTTCTCTTACATTGGTCTGGTTTCTAGAATCTCTGAGGGAGGTGGAAAATGCCCTTTATATTCTCCTGTGATGGGCATCTCCTTTGTGACCCAATGGCCCTGGTCGCAGAGCACCACCCCTATGGGGAAATGTGTTGGGCACTGGAGTTCCAAGCTATCCCCTGCAACCAGATTCTGCTGGCAACACAACCACAATGATTGGAAGTGGAGTAAGCTGGAAAAAGTCAGCTGGTACCTCCCAGTAATGGCAATTTCCATATGCCAGACACCTCACCTCTGTATCTCTACCCTGTCACAGGGATCAGTGGCAGCATGTACCCACAATTCAGGGGGAAAATGCCTACATGGTTCCATGTCTCCGTGTTGCAGATAACGTGTTCTGTAGCCCTGCATTCACCTCTAAATCCTTTTCTGGGGTCCACTGCAAGCTCTGAGGGAGTGAAAGGGAGTGAGCCCTGGGAGGGTGAAGGAAGGTGGCCAGGCTCCTTGGCTTTGTTTTTCTGTCTGGCAATGGCAGCTACCAGACAACCACAACCACACCTCTATACTTAGTCTCCACCTGGGTCACTGGGTTCAGCTACAGCACATACTAAGCACTCTGGCAGAGCTCACAGTACCTCCTTGTTTCTCTAGGCTCAGGGAGTACACAAAAAGCTGATTCCTCCCCTCTCCCAAGACCCACAGTGAGCTCCAGGCTGTGTCCATCTGTGGCATCATCCTGGTTCTTCTCCCTTCCCTCCTCCCTAACTCTCTCCCACTCACCAACCTTCCGAAGTTTCAATGTGTGGGTCTCTCAGACATGTTTCTGTGTTGAGCAGGGAATCCTTTTTTTAAAATTATAGCTGTTTAAATTGTTGTAACTTCAAGGGGAGAGACAAGGGAAACCTCTCACCCAGCCATTCATCTGGTGTCATCAATAATTGCATTCTTGAAAGTGACTGGCTGGATCATATTTGTGTCCACTCAGTGGAGTGATTTCCCATGGTAGATTCTCAGACTTTGTAGTGGGCAACAGAGAATTTTTGAGATGGTAGGAGAGAGAGAGGGACTAAAACCCTACCTGCCATGGAAACCTTTTGTGGCTCTGCATAAAACTGAGCTCAACCATTAGTGATGTGCCAGCTGCCTTGATAAAAGTACTCAATAAAAGTGTATTGCATGAGCAGACTTTGTGAACAATTTGTGTGAGAATCCATTCTCTTCAATACAAGAGGTGATTTAAAGAAGGAAACTTCCCCTGGAATCAGAGTGGAGTACTTTGGATGAAAAGGCGTAGGGAAGACCTCTCTTGCTGACTGAGTTTAGAATTATTGAAACAAATCATGAAGCATGATTGAGAAATATAATTTCCTAAGAGTGAAAAAAGAAAAAGTGTGCTCCCAGAAACAGTAATGTTAATCAATTACATGTCTTCTAGATATCCCCTTTGGTCCAAAGTTTTTTGATCTTAAGATAACTGGCCCTTGTTCATTTGGGGGGCTGAGACTACAGGTCCGAGAAAGTGGAAATCTTAAGACTGGCCCAATCAAAGAGGAACATTAACAGTTTAAACACAGACCTTGAAAAGGATATGCAGAGAATAGATGAAGCAAATCAGGAACTTCTTCTAAAAATACATGAGAAAGAAGATGAGATTCGGAGGTGAGTGTTGGGATTTCATAAGGGGAGCTCCCAGTCCAAAAGGAGGGAGGAAGAGTGAAGAAGAAGAGACAAAACTGAATTTTACAGCTTACTCTAGAGACCTATGTCTTGTATAGCAAAATCTTTCTTCTTCATTCCTTGGAATTTCTCTCTGACATAAACCCTACAATATAGTAACTTTCAAACAGATTTCTAAAAGATGAGGTGACATTTACCTGAGTTGAAAAAACATTGGGTTACTTTACTTGGGAAGCAGGGGAATCTTACCTTTCCTACCTTTAAAGTGAACCTGATTTTAATGATCCAGGAAAGAAGGGTTCCAAACTTGCGATTTGTATTTATTATCATTGAAATACCCTTAAAACTGATATGTGTTTTATCAGCTCTGAAACTGCCAGTTTCTCACAGTGTGTGCTTGTGTCATCCAGGCTGGAAGGAGAGATCACTCAGACCAGAGACTTGGCAGAAGATGAGGAGTGGGAGAAGGAAAACTGTACCACACTGGAAAGGGAAAGAGCCTTGCAGGAGCTAGAAGAAGAAACAGCCAGACTTGTAAGCAAGAAGCTGGGAAGAGCCACTTGAAAAGTTTTATTCTTCATCCTACCCCTCATCAACTGTCAGATAAGCTAGTCCCACCTTTTTACATTCAAAGAAGAGTCAACTCAAAAGTTATGGCAGATGTGACCATGCATGGAAGGGGAAATGTGGTGGGCAGGGTTTCTTTGGTAACATTTAATATTGGTAGCCCTACATGTGGTCATCTCTGTCCCTTGAAATTTGGTGTGTACATATTGAGATCAAACCACAGGTTTTTTTCTGGCATCATGAAGTGAGATGGAGTTTCTGTAGGAAAATATCACTGGAGTGAAATGAAGAACAATCAGCTGAATGAAGATAGATAGATGGTGGTATGCAGATGCACACTTACACTCTGCCTCTTTCAACAGGAAAGAAAGAATGAGGCTCTGGTCCACAATATAGAAGAACTTCAAAGAAAGGTGGGGTAGGGCTCTGTGTTCCCCAGTGTCCCCATACCATCCTCAGTCATCAAAGAAACAAGGGAGGGAAATGATGATAGAGAAACCCAGATGTCAAGGAGGCCTATGCTGGGGTGGGTACTACTGCTGTTCCACTCTCCTGAGGCTGAGCTTAATGACCCACATACAATGATTCTCCCTGGAAGCCTCAGGCGAAAGCAGTGGGTGGGTATTCAAGGTCTTCAGTGATCTCATGGGTTCTTCATTTTAACATAAGGAAATTCATTCCAACAGACACTCCTTTGAAGTAATTTGACTGGAACCTTTGTGGTGAGAGGTTAATTTTACTTTCAACACAGACTTTTAAAAAATAATTCCTAAGAATTCCATTTTCCTTGTCCAGGTATTCCCTCTACCTCAACTCTAAATCAGAGCATGGTGGGTTTTCTATGATATCCTACTTTCTGACCCATGCCTGCAACCCCGAGTGACCCAGCATGGGTTAGGGGTTCAAGGAAGTACTCCTGTCCTAAGTAGACTCTAGCTTTGGTGGCTAAGATGAGTGAGAAGATGGAGGTACAATAAAGATGTTCTCAAGTATCCACCAAGGGTCTATCTCCTGGCAGTTTTTATCAAGGCCAAGTTACTGGCCCCCACACAGAAAATGCCTTTGTCTTCTATATCTTAATTAGATGTATTTTTTACTTGAAATGTATTTTTTTTAAACCATAGCTTACAAGGAAATTACCTAAGGCAACCAAGTATGAAAAAGTCAATCTAAAGGGAACGCCAGAAGAGTCAAAGGTAAATGAAAAAACAATTTTAAATGGGTCTGGGGTATATGACCAGGAAACAAGCCTTCAAGTGAAAACAATTGTCAAAGTTGGGATAAATTCTTTGTAGTTTTAGTCCAAGTCAGGCTTAATTAAGCCTGAGACGCTGAATGCTGAATTCTCCTCTGCCCTTACTAAGAAATTTTACTCTGAAGCCATATATTTTGTTTTCTGTTCTCTTTCCCATCAGAAAAAGCACAGCACAAATGCACAAATACTTATATAATACTGGAGATAGCTGAAATCCCTAGTTTAAATCCTGGCCCCAGCATTTAATGTGGTTGATGTATGAGGTTGGGCATTTAATCAGTTCCTGCCATCCTCAATCTGAGTACTGAGAGAAGTTGTGTATGTAAGGATTGTGTATATAAAATTTTCTTGAAACCAATATTCTTGGACTAAAGTCTTGAAAAGTCACATAATTTTAAAGTAATTATTTAAAATTCTGACTGAGGTATATGTATGAATTCACAGAGGCAGAGCTAAGATTTATAAATCTACCATGTTAGACAGATTACACACCCTGTCAGTGATTCCAATCCAGAAAGAATCTATTCAATTGTTCACTCAAATACTTAGTGACCTCTATCCACTAAGCACATCATACAATGCTTAGCATTTCTCTGATTGCCTTCCCGAGCTAACAATCTGAGCACAACCGCAACCCATCTAATCAAAGATATAAGAATTTGAGACATTTATTTTGTTGAGAGCAGATAAAATTCTTAATACTTCTGTACAATTAGTTTTTCCCTTGTCTTATCTGCTTCTCCTTAGCTTATTAAACCCACACTTAAGCCTACATTGTATATATGAAGCCTCTGAAGATATACGGACGCACTGAAAATAAAATAGAAAATAAACCAACAGGGAATTACTCCCCTATCTTCAGTTGGCCAAATCCGTGTCAATGCTCGTCCCCCACATACAAACAAAACAGGAACTCCAAATCTACCAAGTAATCTTGCTTGGCCATGCTGATCCAGGAAACTTTTTTTAAATCTATTTTATTGATTATGCTATTACAGTTGTCCCAACTTTCCCCCCTTTGTCCCTCTCCACCAGGTACCCACATTTCCTCCAGCAATCCCCCCACTTTTTTCATGTCCCTGGGTTGTGCATACAAGTTCTTTGGGTTCTCTATTTCCTATACTATTCTTAACATCCCCCTATTTTGTACCTACCAATTATGCTTCTTAATCCCTGCACATTTTGCCTCATTTTATACCTTCCCCCTCTCAGCTGATGACCCTCCAAATGATCTCCATATCTATGATTCTGTTTCTGCTCTGCTTGTTTGCTTAGTATGTTGTTTTAGATTCAGTTGTTGATAGTTGTGAATTTGTTGCCACTTTAACGTTCAGTTTTGACCTTATTTTTCTTAAATAAGTCCCTTTAACATTTCATGTAATAATGGCTTGGTGAGGATGAACTCCTTTAGCTTCACCTTGTTTGGGAAGCACTTTATCTGCCCTTCCATTCTAAATGATAGCTTTGCTGGATAGAGTAAATAGGTTGTAGGTTCTTGCTTTTCATCACTTTTAACGCTTCTTGCCAGTCCCTTCTAGCCTACAAAGTTTCTTTTGAGAAATCAGCTGACAGTCTTATGGGAACTCCTTTGTAGGTAACTCTCTGCTCTTCTCTTGATGCTTTTAAGATTTTATCTTCATTTTTAATCTTTGACATTTTAATTATGATGTGTCTTGGTGTGGTCCTCTTTGGGTCCATCTTGTTTGAGACTCTCTCTGCTTCCTGGACTTGTATGTCTAATTCCTTCACCAAATTAGGGAAGTTTTCTCTCATTACTTTTTCAAATAAATGTTGGATTTCTTGCTTTTACTCTCCTCCTTCTGGCACCCCTATGATTTGGATGTTGGTACATTTGGAGATGTCCCAGAGGCTTCTTAGACTATCCTCATATTTTGAATTCTTTTTCATTCTTGCTGTTCTGATTGAATGCTTATTTCTTCCTTATGTTATAAATCATTGATTTGATTCTCAGCTTCATCCTCTCCGCTATTGGTTCCCTGTAGATTTTTCTTTATTTCACTTAGTGTAACCTTAATTTATTCTTGTTTCTTTCTTATTTTGTTGCCATACTCAATGAGTTCTTTGAGCATCCTGACCACCAGTGCTTTGAACTCTGCATCTGATAGGTTGGTTATCTCTGTTTCAGTTAGTTCTTTTTCTGGGTTTTTTTTTTTTCTGGTCTTTCATTTGGGCCATATTTCTTTGTCTGCTCAATTTGGCAGCCTCCCTGTGTTTGTTTCTGTGTATTAGTTAGAGCTACTTTTACTCCTTGTCTTAGCAGTTTGAACTATTGTAGAAAAGGCACCCGTAAATTGTGTGGGGTGGATCCTTAGGTGGTCGCCAAGGTGGGACAACCTGTTTCACTGCTTTGTGGCTCTGTGTTCAGGGGGGGCTCAGAGAGGGGACAGTGCCACTGCCTGGCTTCTGGAGGTTTGCCCAGCAATTGCCTTGTTTCCAATCACTTCACTCATTCCTTGTATGTGACTGGCAGCCTTCCAGCCCTTCCCCTTGTGCTGAACCCCAGAGCGGGGTATGTTCTAAGTCCATACAAGCCCTTTAAGCAGAGATTCCTGAAAATCTGACAGTTTCTTCTACTACTCCAATCCCCACTGGTTTTTATAGCCAGAAGTCATGAGGATTTATCTCCTGACACTGGAACCCTGAGCAGTGTGGTCTGGCCTTCAGCTGGGGTCACTTGCTCCCAAGGTATCCTTCCTGATTTTTATCCACCACACATGAATATGGGACAGCCTGATCCACTGCCACCACCTATCTGTGCCACACCACAACTCCATGTGTCTCCACACCTTTCCTGTGTCTCCACCCCTCCTACCTGTCTGGATGAATGTGGCTTCTTTAAATACTTGGTTGTTGGACTTCCATATAGCTCAATTTTCTGACAGTTCTGGGTGTTATTTGTTTTGAGGCAGAGTGTGTTCACCTACACCTCCATCTTGACCATAAATCTTATCCAGGAAACTTTCTATCAGGAAGAAATTGAAGCTAAGACTAGAAAGGATTATGAAGCCCCTTGACTATTTTTGTCAGGAGTTTCTCTTCCTTCTCCCCAGAACAAGTTTTTCTGGCAGTAACCTGGCCAGAATCTAGTGGTGACATTTTAAGTCTGGCTATGCTGGCTATGTCAGGTGAGCTGAGCTGATAGACAATAGATAGAGAGTTCTAGGCATTGTCAGAACAATGGCTAGTATTTTCTTGTCAGTGATTAACCCTGTCCTAAAGAGTTCTAGAGTATTATTACCCATTTGAATCATTCCCTTTGGCCCACCTGTGTTCTGGAATTATTAGGTGATATCTCTAATTCTATGAAATACACAGGATTTCTTTTGCTTCTGTTCCTCTTGCATGAGGGTATCAGTTCAGCACTTGCTTCAACTCCTTGTGATTCAGACCATTGTCTTGAAAATATAGCCCTTAGCACATTTGGTTATCTGGACCTGGCTGGAGGGGAAAGGAACTGTTGGAAGAGTCCAAATGTGAAATAATGCTACTTAGGTAAAAGTAGGAACAATAGTCTTGAAAATGGAAGGTGGGAAAGATGCAGTCAGGTCTGCTCTATCTACAGAATATATCCCAAATTCATCCGTTTCTCTCTATATACTACTACTATTACTACTACCCTTTTGCAAGGTACCATAACCCCTCATCTGGACACTAAAGTAGCCTCCTAACTCATCTTTCTGCTTCTACTCTTACACTTAAACATTGAACTTCCCACACATAGAAAAGTCCTCTTTAAAAACACAAATCAGATCATGTCATTACTTCTTGGCAAGCTCTTTCATGGCTTCTCACTGTAATTAGAATAAAGAACCAAACTCTTTCTGGAAACTATAAGGCCCCACAATATCTCATCCATGTCTAACATTCCTCACTTAATTTTCTTCTTACCAGTCTCCCCTGTGTTCCAGCCATATAATAACTTACCCATATGCACCAGATTTTGCTACTTCACAGTCTTGGCCTTTGCTATAACTTCTGCATTGCACATATTTCTTCTAGATACCCATTTTTCTAATATTTATCCATTAGACATCAGCTCAAATATCATCACATCTATAATAGCTCTTATACCATCACTCACTTTCATCACATTACTCTGTTTTCATTTCCTTCACAGCATTTATCATTATCATGTTGACTTATTTATGTCCCCCAAGTAGAATCAGCCATGTGAGGCAGAGAGCCTATCAATCCTATTACCACTGTATCCGTTAGTCCCCACTAGCCCCTTCCCTGTTATTCCATTTTGGTGGCCAATATAAAATAGGCTTTCATCAAATATTTAAGGAAGGAAAAGAGAGAAGAGAAATACAGGGAGGGAGAATAGAGTGAGCAATGAATATATAAAAGGAAAAGGAAGAGTGAGTTTTTTCAAGCTTGATGTTTTCCCTTAGAGAAAAGGCTAAGAAGGAAGCAAGAATTGAAGTTTAGGGGTGAAGGAAGCACTGATGGATGGGAAAAGGTTGGAAGTATAGAAAAGCAGGCTCACCAGGCAGCTGCGAAGAATGCTGGATGGTTTGGCTCCTCCATCAAAAAGACATTTGAAATCATGCCTGATATCCTCCAGCCATCTGTAAAATAACTTCCAGACAGCATTTCAGAATGGAATCCTGTATGGTTTTCACTGTGCTGAGTTACCAATCTCTGTTCCTTTCTATAGCTTAAGATACAGCAGCTAGAAGCTTCCTGTGCTGACCAAGAGAAGGAGCTGAACAAGGTAACAAAGTAAACGCTACTTCTCCCAAAGAAAGAGAAACTAGATCCTCAACCAAACCATCTAATACATTCTTCAAATGACTGAGTTTTAAGGTTCCCGATCCATACCATTATGGGGCCAGGGAGGAGATAAAGAGAAGAAAGATGAATACAATCCCTTAGGTTTACTTCTTGTTAACATTTTTACAGGGTACATTCCATAATCTATAAACCCAACAAATTAGTATGCATTCTTCTCCCAACTTTTCTCAAATACTTCCCACTGGGATGGTAAAACGCTACTTGTTTATCCTCAAATAAAAAAAAAAGGAAGGAAGAAATTAGTTCATATGTACAGCAAAAACAAATTTAGAATAATTAGAAAACTGTGTTTAGGGTCTGGGATGTAGAAGGAAACAAGTATACTCCTGTCTATATAGCAGTTTACTGAAAGAAATTTAAGGCTGAATTTTTGCTTCTCAGGTAATGGAAGACTTTGCATTTGTGGCCCAGCTCTGTGAAGATCAGGCCCTCTGCATAAAGGTACAGCTTCTAAGTCAAGGGACAGCAAAGGGTTTGTTAATGTACAGGGTGAAATGTATCCAGGCTTTTCAAAGAATACAGTCTGGAACAATTTTAACTCTTCAAGGTGGTACTACCAAAGGACTTTAGGGTCCTCAAAACTCTACCACCAATATCATTCTATTTATTACTGCCCTGGTCTCCCAACCTCTGTGTTCCTAAATTACTGATGAGCACTTTTCCTATTTATTTATAATCCCTATTTCCCTAGGGACCTGCCCAATAGTGAAGTGTAGTGAGAGATCAATAGTGGTGGGGTGGGGGCCTAGGAAAGGAGATAAAGTGGCAGTGGGAATTCCAGCCATTCGTGTTACCATGTAATAATTCATGCTTACTAGAAGTAGAAAAGGCACAAATCTTCTGATCAGTAACTGTGGTTTCTTTTCTTTCTCTTTAAAGAAGTACCAAGAAACTTTGAGGAAAATAGAAGAAGAATTAGAGATTCGGTTCCTTGAAAAAGAAGTGTGAGCTTTGGCAAACAAAGGAACATCCTGGTTTTAGTGGTAACTCCATCTCAGCCTGGGTCAGAGCAAACCTTTCTCTGACCAGTTCCCAGTTGGAATTGAGTGAGCCCCACACCACATGGCTTTCCCTGGGTAGGGTCTGGCCAGCCTGTTCAGACCACACCAACTTTAAAGTGCAGGTCCTTCTCCCATTCTTCTTAAAAGACTCGAGAAACACATCTCCCTTTATAATTTTATCATATTATCAGTTATTCAAGTTTATATTAAGGCCAAGAACATATACTTTTAAAAGAGTTATTGGTTAGTCATCTTTAACAGGAGGACATTCCTTATATATCACAGAAAATGCCTTAAAACTTAATACCATCCTTACTTCCCCAAACATATGAGAACTGAACCATATGGGATAAAAATGAAATGAATCTCTAGACACAGATTAAAGCTATCATAGTATAAAATTCAAGCTATATTAAACTATAAACATTAAAAAATTAGAAATGAAAAAATATATATTAGAAATGATAAATAAGAGTCTAAATGGTAAGAAACCAAAACCAAAATTCTCACTTCCATTTCTTGACCCTCTTTGGAAGTCAAATCTAAATTCAGTTGATAACTATTTCTATTTATTAAATATTTTGGGATCTTGGGAATCAAATGAAAGAGACCCAACTTGCACACAGCCTCTAACTAGGCCAAGTACACATGATGGCCTGGGGGTGAGGACACCTGGACTTGGAGATCCTTACCCCTAAAGGACACCCTCAAGTCTCCCTAAATTCTTCCTGAGCAGTAGGTATGGCTTGACTGCTAAGCTAAGATCCTAGAACAGAGTTGCCCAATAGAACTTTCTCTGCTATCCAATAGGTAGCAACTAGCCACGTACTGAGTTGTAACCAAGGAACTGATTATTTTGCATTTTAATTAATTTAAATGTAAATATCTTCATGTACCCACTAGCTACAATAGTAGCATAGCTTTAGATTCTGAAACTTTTTAAATAACCATCACATAATGTGAATATTTGAGAGTACTTATTCAATCCCTATTTTGGTTCTTTTCCCCCAGATCAAAAGTCTTGAACATGAACTCTGAGAGAAAAGATTTTAAACACCAAAATAATAAGGTAAGCACTCCACTCCATCTTCAGTGTCTCTCAGTGTCAATGCCTTTCAAAGGATTCCCAAATAGTACAAGCCAGCAAACATACACCAATCTTCCCGTGTTCATTTTCCAAGAACAGTACCAAACATAATTCCAAGGCATTCCAAACCTAAACAAGCAAAGAAGATACAAGGAACAATTGTTTTCACTCTCTTTATAGACACACAAATGACATGTTCTCAAAGAAAATAGCCTAAGACCTCAGAGAATTCAGAATGGAAGTAAGAAGGAGTACGTAACTGAGAGAACACTCTATGGGGAGGGGCCAACACATGACACACGCACCACTCATTCCTTCCACCTCAAACCATCACAGTACTCTTTCCTGATGAGCCCACACAGCCCTGAATCTTCCACCACACAGGCCACCAGGCATCTCTCACCATCTAATCGGGGTTGGGGTGTGAATTAAAACATAGGACGTCATTGCTTCTTTATGATTCAGCTTTGGTGTCTATTCTTATGTAACATCATGATGTCACCAGAATACATGCAAAGGCCAGAAGGAAATAGAATTGGATATGAAGCGTCAGGCCTCTTGGCCCATGTGGCATCTAGTAGCAGCAAGTACATAAGGCTAAAAGATAAAGTTTTTGGACTTTGTGTTCATAATTTATATTGTCTTTAGAGCCAAGGTTAGCGTTCCCCAGAAATTTTATGTTGTTGAGATAACATAGCCTTTAAAATCTCAGAAAAGAAGCAAGTATCAATAATTAACCGTTGATTGTCCTTGGAGTCATCCAGATGTTTGGATGTTTGTTAGGCAGTGTTCACAGTGGCCATGGTTCCCATTGTCCTGAACATGTTTATTCTGGCCCCAAGATTATGTATCTATTCAGCAAACAACTTCTCAAATCAACCCCTCTAGAACTAAGCGTGGCATCCTCCCAGTGTTTCCCATCATCTACTCCCAGTGGCTCATCAAAGTGCTCCCTCAGACCACCTGCCAGAGGACAAACAGAGCTGTCTTTATGAATATTATCAGTGCTGTGATGGCTCTATGACCTATTTTTGAGCAATCTTTACAGAGAGGCTACCTGAGCAGCCAACCGACTGGCATACCACTTAATCTCACTCAAGCTACAGCGCCAAATTTGTAACCCAGAAAGCTTCTCATTCTAATTCCATGAGCCTCACTTCCACAATTTTAAATGATTGCAATTCCTCTTCCTTTTTTATCTCACAAGGAAGTTAAAAGAAAAATGAAATAACTAAGAAAATATTTTAGAAAAGTGATGCCACAGAAATCCAGGATGCATCCTCACCTTTACATTTTTGTAACTTTTTAAGCTTAGCCCTTTGAATAACTTTGTGTGGTTTTCATAGCTTGTAAACCTTTCTAAGGATTACTGGCTAAGGAGAAGGTAAGGATGTACTTGAGAGAGTCCAGAATCAGAATAGCTGGTCTTCAGACGCACTGACCTCCAGCAACATACTTTACCTTTCTATGACTTTGTTTATTCCTACCACTATATTAAAAAGGTTACATAGAATTTTATACATATATAGTTATCTTTGAAAATTTTGTCTTTTTATGCATATAAAAACATGTGTGATATTATCTAAATATAACATTTAACTAATGGTTCACTGAATATTATTTGACAGTGATGATAGCTTCCAGAAATTGCTAATTTATCAATGTTTTTCTTTTTCTCCCAGGTTAATTCTCTCCAAAATAAAGGAAAATGGTTCTGTAGAAAGTAAGTAAATATCTTTGAGTATACTTTCTTGGGGTTATGCTTAGCCATCCTGGCAGAAAGCAAAGTGTAGACAAGGAGAACCTTGTACACACACACAGAGTCAGCAAATAGTGTCATTAATGACTATGTTTCTCAGTTCTAAAATTATGACCACCTTGTTCAAAGGCAATTACTAATCTCAACTTTCCGGTATTAAAAATCAATGACCTAATAGCAATAAGAAACAAGAATCATATCATCTAAAACAAATGTGGTAAATCTTATACTCATTCCCCTCTTCCTTTAACAATTTGACTTAGTTAATAGACCTGGTTCCCCAGTCACTTCAGTATATCATAAATAGGGAGATCTTTTTGTGGTTCATAAGCATGATGATTGGGTTTTCACACTATTTTTGTGTGATATTCCTCTCCCAAACTTTGTTACAGTGTTAGTACATTATCCTTCTGACATGAAAAAAATATGTGTAGAAATGGGGAGAGAACTTCCAAATCCAAGTATACCACTGCCTAACAGCAGATAAAAGAGAAAAAAATGACTGTGAAAAGGAGATAGCACCTAACATCATCCAGCACGTAATAATTGCTCAAAGATGCTTGTTAAACTAAATAAGAACTCAAGATTCAAACAACTGAGAAGATATTATCCCCAAAGGATTTACTATGATAGCAAAGTAAAATTGGTATTCATGAAGTTCCTGCATTTTCAAGAAAAGGTCAAATTATGTTCAAAATAATCTGTTTAAGAAGGCATAGAGAAACATATATTCAGGGTAGTATGAAAAAGGATTTAGAAAGAGTTCCATCAAAATGGTTAACATAAAATTAAAGATCAGCTCCAATTTGTGGCAATTTTGTTTATGGAGAATATTCCTTCATACCAGGTAAGTAAAGTATTACTTGTTTTGATATCTCTAAATATAAAATTCCCAGAACAACTAGCAGAATTTTCCTTAAAACACCTAGTCTGTCTTTAATATGTACTTTAATACCAGTGCCCAGCATGGAATTGCCCAAGTGGGATCCCAGAATAAGAACAGTGTGCCTTGCAGAAAGTTGGTATCCTGGAAAGAACCTCACCACATCCTGCAAGTCTAGTTTATCACATCAAATACAAATGTGCTCTTATTCTGCTCCAACATCCTTTGGGGCCACTGGTATATTGGGCACTGACTCAAGAGATAAGAAAACTTGAATATTTGTAGGATTTTCCCTGGAAATGTCAACCCACAGATGTCATCTCAAAACCCTCTCATGAATATCATATCCAGCTTCAGGGAGAGTCATGGGAAGAGGTTTGTAAAGGGCTTCTGATTCCAATTCTGACCAAGATGCTGTACTAGAATGGATCCTGGATCCTGTCACCAAGATCAACTCTACAGGAAAACTTTAAAAATGGGAGTGGAGGAGAAAGGGCTGGTTTTGACTGGTGAGGGAAGGTGGATTTGTCCTGGGGCAGGAGGCAGCCAAGCACAGCTAAATAAGGGTAATACAGAAAAAAGAAAGAAATTTATAGGGAAATTTATAAAAAGTTATTAGGAAATTTTAAAGGTAACATAAATGAAAGAAGAAAATACCATAGTCATGGGTAGGAAGCTTTAGTTCATAAACATATCAGTTGTCTCCAAATGATTAAGTCAATTCAATTTCATACTCCCTGAAAGATTTTTCATGTAATTGAACAAAATGATTCTAAAAAATATTATATGTGAGACTTCTGGTCATGATGGAGGTGTAGGTAAACATGTCTCACCTCTGCACACAACTATAGCAAAAAATAAAACCAGACTACAAAACATATATCACCCAGAATTGTCAGAAAATCAAGCTGTGTAGAAGTCTGACCACCAAGGATGTAAAGAAGCTACATTATTCCAGACGTGTAGGAGGGGCAGGGATGTGGAGAAGGGCAGAGGTATGGAGATGTGTAGATGAGAGGTGCAGAGACAGGAATGGGCAGTCCCACGTACACATGTGGTAGATAAAAATTGTGAAAGGTACCTCAAGAGCAAGGTATCCCAGCCCCAGTCCAGTCCACCCAGCCCAGGGTTCTAGCACCAGAAAGATTAGTCTCTATAACTTCTAGCTATGAAAACCAGTGGGGCTGGGACAGCAGGACAAACTGCCAGATTCTCAAGAGACTCCTCTTAAAGGGCCCACAATGGACTTAGGACTCATGCAGACCCACCCTCTCTGGGATTTGATACCAGGGCAACAGCTGGAAGGGCACCAGTGGCATATGGGGAGAAAGGGAAGTGTGAGTGCCGGGAGACAGCTTCCTCCCAGGAAAAACCCCAGAGACCAGGCAACACAATTGTCTCCTCTGAGAGCCCTCCCCAACACAGAGCAACAGAGCAATGACATGGGTTGCCCTATCCTGGTAATTACCTAAGGCTCCACCCCATACAACTTAACAAGTGTGCTTTTCTATACTAAGACAGGGAGTCAAAACAGCTCTACCTAACACACTGAAACAAATACAGGGAGGCTGCCAAAATGGGGAGACAAAGAATTATGGCCCAAATGAAAGAACAGAACAAAACTCCAGAGAAAGAGCTAAATAAAATGGAGATAAGCAACCTATCAGATGCACAGTTCAAAACACTGGTTATCAGGATGCTCCAGGAATTCTTTGGGTACTTCAATGGCATAAAAAAGACCCAGGCAGAAATGATGGTTGCATTAAGTGAAATAAAGAAAAATCTACAGGGAACCAGTAGTGGAGAGGATGAAGTCGAGAATCAAACCAATGATTTGGAACACAAGGAAGGAAAAAGCATTCAATCAGAACAGCAGGAAGAAAAAATAATTCAAAAAATGAGGATAGGCTTAGTAACCTCTAGGACATCTTTAAATGTACCAACATCCAAATCATAGGGGTGCCAGAAGGAGAAGAAGAAGAGTAAGTAATTCAAAACTTATTTGAAAAAAATAATGAAAGAAAACTTCCTTAATTTGGTGAAGGAAATAGACATTCAAGTCAAGGAAGCACAGAGAGTCCCAAACAGGATGGACCCAAAGAGGACCATACCAAGACACAACATAATTAAAATGCCAAAGGTTAAAGATAAAGAGAGAACCTTAAAAGCATCAAGAGAAGAGCAGAGAGTTACCTACAAAGGAGTTCCCATAAGACTGTCAGCTGATTTCTCAAAAGAAACTTTGCAGGCTAGAAGGGACTGGCAAGAAGTATTCAAAGTGATGAAAGCAAGAACACACAACCTAGATTACTCTATCTAGCAAAGCTACCATTTAGAATGGAAGGGCAGATAAAGTGCCTCCCAGACAAGGTAAGATTAAAGGAGTTCATCACCACCAAGCCATTATTATATGAAAAGCTACAGGGAATTACATAAGAAAAAGATCAAAATAATAAACATTAAAGTGGCAATGAATTCACAACTATCAATAATTGAATACCCCCCCCCAAAAAAAAAACTACAAGGAGAACAGGAATAGAATGATAGATATGGAGAGCTGTAGAGGGATATCAGTTGGGAGGGGAAGAGGGAGAATGGGGGTGGGGAAAGGTAAAGGGATTAAGAAGCACAAATTGGTAAGTACAAAACAGACCCATGGCCCATGGACATAAAGTAAGGGGGGATTGCTGGAGGTAATGGGCATACTGGGTAGATGGGGACAAAGGGAAAAATTGGGAGAACTGTAATAACATAATCAATGAAATATTTTTTTAGAAAAGAAAAAAATAAAATAAAGCAGTAGGAAAAAATGCTGTGGGCAGAAGAGTAAAGGATCAAAAATAAACTATACAACTTTAAAGAAGAGCAAGGAGTGGGGAACATGCACTTCCAGATATCAGGACTTACTATGAAGCTACAGTAATTATGATAGTGTGATATCATCACAAGAATTAGAAAACTGACCAATGAAATAGAATAAAAAGTTCAGAAACAATGCATATATTGAACTTCGATATGTGACAACGACTGTATATCAGAGGGGAAAGAATGAATTGTTCAGTAGATATTGTGAGGAGGAAATGGTTATCCAGATTTTTTAAAAATAAGATTAGATAACAATAAAAATTTTTTAAAAATAAGATTACATTACTACCATATGGTATATACAAAATGCAAGCCTGGATGTATTGAAGACATAGATTTCAAAAAAAAAAAAAATGGGCATTAATTATCTACTATTACATAAAAAATGACTCCAAAATTTAGTGGCATCAAACAACAAACATTTATTATTTCAGTTTCTATGGGTGAGGAATTCGTGAATCACTTAGCTGGGTGGTTCTGGCTCAGGGTCTCTTACAAGGTTGCAGTTGGGAGGGTGGCCAAAGTTACAGTCATTGGAAGGCTTGGCTGGGGACAGAAGATCTATATTTATGGTAGTTTATAAACACATCTGGCAAATTTTATTAGTTATTGACAAGAGGTCTTAGTTGCTCATCACATGGACCTGTCCACAGGACTGACTGCGTGTCCTTGCAACATGACAGCTGGCTTCCTCCTAAGAGTAAGAAGGAAGCTGTGATGCCTTAAGTATGTAGTCTAGGAGGTCACACCCTATCACTTCCTCAATACTTTATTCTTTTGAAGTAAGTCATTAAGTCCGATCCCACACGCAGATGAAGGGGGGGAATCTCTTAAAGGGAGAAGTATCACAGAATTTGTGGACGTATTTTTAAACTACCATAAACTCTTAATGGAAAATATAGTATCTTTATGGCCATTACGTAGGACATGATTTTTTTAAAACAAGACACACAAAGTGTTGACTCTAATGAAAGAAAGGGTTGATAAACTAGATTTTATTAAAATTATTAACTTGTTCTTTCACAGTTTAGAGCTAGTGAAGGTTATAAAATAGAGGGAAGATACTAAAATATACACAGTGGAAAAGGATTAATATCACATATAAAGATCTCCTACCTTTAATAAGAAACGCCAAACAACCTAGTAGATAAATGGGCAAGAAGAAACACATAAGACCAATAAACCTATGAATAGATGTTCAGCATTATTGTTTGTCAAGAAAAAGAAAAACAAGACCACAATGAGACATTACTTTACATCTATCTGATGGGCCAAATTTTAAAAATTTGAGCAAATCAAGTGTTGGAGAGGATGTAGAATCACAGAAATGTATGCCGGTGAGGTATAATTTAGTACCAGTCCTTCATAGAACAATTTTCAGAAACAAAAATAAAAATAAAACAAAAATAAAGGAACAAGATAATTGCAGACAGTGATATGTGCTAGAAGAAAATAAAACCCAGCAGTAGGAGAGAGAGTACCCAGCTGGTAAGCCAGCGTAGGGGAAGGGGCTGCCTTTGTAAGGGGTTGTTGGGAATAGAGGCAACAAAGAATGGGAGCATCTGAATACCAAGAGGGAGCCTGACATGCGTTTACATGTGACTTACTATTTTGTTCCTGGTTTTCTAACCTCTGATTAACAGTTGGCTTTCTCTTTTCAGGATTTTTCGATACTTCTTTTTCACCACCCTGTTTTTCATCAGACTGCTGGGCTACCTGTTCTTCCATATAAGTTTTATAAATCCAGATGTCCTCATCAACATACTGCCCATGATACTAAGCAGGGGCATCCTGTGGAAGCTAAGATGCTTCCTCTTCCCATCTCTCACTCTTGAGGCAGAGGACATGTTACCTCACTGATCCCCAAGAAATATCCTTGAGCAAAAGGAACAAGTGGTGTCAGTCTGGGATATGGCAGAGCTTGTGGAGGGAAAAGGTTTTCTTCAGTTTTCCCCTTGAGGTTTGCCTACTTGATTATCTTCCCTCCCCATACTGTCTTTCCAAGATTGACTTGCCCAGTAAAGAGTTCTGTCAACAGATTTCTGTGGTTATATGGACAAGCTAACGAGTATCGGACAGTACACAAAACTAGATCATTTCTATAATAATGTCATAGATGCCAGGCAAAGTTAGAATTTATCAATTATTCTCTTGAACCTTAATCTAAGAAACTGGATCCCTGCAATGCAGAAGATTGCTCACTACTTATGTTAGAACTCTTTGGTTGCAAGTGACCTTAGCTAAAGCTAATTTATGAATTTACAGCAAAAAAAAATTATTGGCTCATGAAACTAAAAATATGGGGTTCAGGCATAGCCAAACCCAGAAACCTCAAAGCAATGTTATTTGGTTTCATCTCCCTCTTCTCCCTCTGAATGGTCATTCTCCTCTTGGTGGAGATGTCTTCAGGAAGGTAGGAAGGAGAGACAGATATATCACATGCATACCCAATGAGTTCTACGATAGAAAAAGAGGAGGGAGTGATTCCCCATGCCTCTGTCCAATAGGTGACATCAGATCTGTGGCTACGCTAGTCTGAGAAGGAAACCACGCACTAAATAAAGTGACATACCACGCACTAAATAAATTGACCCCATGTCAGCAAAGCCATTCTTAACTGAAAGACTAAAGTATGTGATACCTTAGATGAATATTTTAAATAGAAGTAACCAAATAGAAGTACCAAAAAATTAGCAACTCTCTTAATCTGGTAAATTGCATGTAGCAGGTTAATTCTTAACCCCAAGCTTCAGAGAAAACCGGTCTTTTCTCCTGGCAATTACTAGAGTAATACACAAACACATGTAGTCTGACAATACAAATAACTGTGAGTTATTTACCCAGTTGGAAATACCCTAAATGGAAATACCCTCCACCATGTCAATAAGATCTATATTGCACACACCATTTATTCCTGTAAAGAATGGCAGCGGAATTCTGGAATCCAGTGGGACCTGGCAGTTGCTTCCCATGGGGTGGTCAGTACTGCATGAAACTGGACTTTATTCTTGACAGAAGGGAAAGATAAGTTGTGACCAGGTTCCACTTATCAGAATTCTGCCTCATGACAGGGCAAAAAATGTGTACCCTCTAAACTTATGAATTTGAAACTTGGAATCATGAAAGAAAAGGTATTTTCACACAGTGTAGTTTCAGAGTCATTTAAGAAAACTTTTTAAAAATTTCCTTTCATATGTATTTCATTATTCATCTCTATATTTTCTCTGCTGTAGCTAGATAGAGTAATTCTGAGGAAACAACTCAAAAGTTATTATAGAAAAGGCAAATCCCTCCTGCAGGCTTAGAATACTCAGATTCCCCTTTTTGTTGCTTAAAGTAAAGGTAAATGTTGACTATGGTTTGCGGTCACACACAGAATACAGTAGTTGAGAGTGAGAATTCAGAGCACAGATGTCAGCTTAGAGGGTCAGGAGAGCCAGCAATAAAAAGTAAAAACATAAAAAATAAATAAATATAAAGTTAGCTCTGGCTGGTGTGGCTCAGTGGATTGAGCACCAGCCTGTGAACCAAAAGGTCGCTGGTCCAAGTCCCAGTCAGGGCACATGCCTGGTTTGTAGACCAGGTCCCCGGTTGAAGGAGTATGAAAGGCAACCAGTCGATATTTCTCTCCCTCTTATGTCTGACCTCCCTTCCTCTCTCCCTAAAATACATACATACATACATACATACATACATACATACATACATACATAAAGTCTTTAAAAAAAAAAAACTGTTACCAAAAGGTAGAGAAAGTTAACAAAACAGTTTCCACCATGTTTAAATCATTTCTGTAGAAAACGATTCAGTGGTCCTGAAAAATAAAAGATGAAAAAAAGGTTCTGTGGTATTTGAGATGTTTTCATAAAGAGAAGGAGAGGGGAAGAAAGGAACAGAAAAAACGAAGGAGAATTTGTCGATCCCTTGCTGTTTTCTATGACAGCTTCCTTAAAATGGTTTAAAATTTTAAATGTTATAATACTGAGAAGCAGAGGTCTTCTAAAGGCACGGTTCAATGACTAAAATCACCATTTCAAAATTTCTTGGAGCTTCCAGGTTGGTGACGTGGGGAGCCGAGGGGGCAGTGGCACGCTCGGAGGAGCGTGGAAGCCCCAGCCCCTTCCTCCATGCCTTGCCCTACGTACCTCTTCCATCTTGCTGTTCCTGAGTTATATCTTTTATAATAAACTAGTAATCTAGTAAAAAAAATTTAAATTATTTCTGCTAAGCAGCAAAACTAATAGAAGCTCTTCTGTGTTTACAGTGAGAATTGGGAGGGGCGCATTCATATACGGCCTGGGTCAGAGCCTGCCTAGAAACCAGTGTAGAGGAGGTAAGCTGCTGTTGGCTGGCCGGTCTTGCTTCTGCTGAGAATTTACAGCTGAGACGGACTGTAGGTGCCAGCAGCTGGCCTCCCAGTGTCTTGATGGTTGCAGACAACAGAGCAGCTTGTTTTGGCTCTGGAACAGTGCACTTCCCTCATCATTTGACCACGGCTGCATGGTTCCCTCAGGAACAGTAGAGGGCACTGTTTCCTGATGCCTGCAGCATCCAGCTGTTTACATTGCACTCAGGCTAGATGCAAACCAGAAGGAAGGTCCATGATAAACGCACATGGGTCCCATTTTCTTCACAGGTTCCTAGACCAGAGAGGTATGAACATCAGGAGCACAGACAATATACATAGTACCCTGTCCCGAGAGCTGAGTCACTACCTACAATTACAACCTGACTCAAATCTTCAAAATGTGTCCTAAGTAGATTTCCTTATATACTCTCTGTCCTTTTTATACCTGCGTTCATCTTGAAGCAGGACTCCACCTTTTGATAAACTCCAAAAATAAGTCTCACTCCTCAGTGGTAAATACATTAAGAATTATAAATATATAAATGTAAGAGTCATGAAGACAGAAGAAAAGGATGTGTGTTGCTCATTGCTTTGCAGAAACTGAATCAAATTCCCTCTTGGTAACGTTTATTTTTCCTTTTCAAAGTCCTCCCTCCTCCCGACTCTTTAAACAATCTACCTTCTTCTTCCTCCACACAGGTTTTTAAAAAATTGCTGCCCAGAACTATTCAGCTCTCCCTCTCATTATGTTTTCCACACAACAAAATTAAAGTGTAGGAGTAACCTGTACAGTGATCTGAGTTCTTTCTACCACACACACTAAGATGCCTCAGCAGATCCAGAAAAAGCACAGCCTGAGTTGGCCATGACACTCAACCATCTCCTTTTATAAAAGAAATGATATTAATGATCATAAATTCCATTCAGCAAGCTCTTCTTATGTGCAGGGCACTTCAGTGTTTCACTTGCATTATCATATTAAACACAATCTTACAAGGTATATATTATCATGCACAGTTTACAAAAAGGAAGCTGGTTCTCAAAGCAAATAACTAAAGTTCTGAGTTGAAATCACCAAGATCCATGCCTATGTCTGACTCCAAAGCTTGGTCGGTAAAACTCCGATTGTTGATAGCGGATGTTGACCTGACTGCTGGCCAGGGAGAGGATGGGGCATAGTCCGGAGTGTTGGGGATGTTCACCCACCTGTGAAGGGGGAAATCCCAGCCATGGTTACACTTATAGAAGAATTAGCAACAGGGAGACTCTCAAACAAATCACAGACTCATAGTATTGGCAGAAAACTTAGGGATTGCTCATTCAAGCCCAGTGAGGTACTCTTCCCCAAGATCACTCAACTGGTTAGTAACGGAATCAGGATAAGAACCTGGTCTCTTGAGTCCCTTTCCAGTGGTCCTTCTACTAAACTAGCCTTTCCCAAGTCTTTAGATGGGGCACTAAATTAATGGAGATTTTGTTGCATTTGTTAGTTAAAACCAAAATCAATTTTAACCTGCTGTCCTTTAAGGTAAATATATGTAATTCTTACTTCTGGGTAAATAAACCTCCATATTTCTCTTCCTACTTCTATGGAAACTAACAGGAAGGGCAAAAGAAGAGAGTGACACTTGGAATACATCAACCTTTATTTAGTAGAGCACATTAATAAATCTTTAATTATGCAAAGTATGAATTGTGGAGGAGTGGTAAATGCTAGAGCTGAACTGCTCTTTATAATCACAATGTACAAGGAATTTTTGTCATATCTGGGAGAAGAAGCAAGAGAGAGCTGAGCAACACGAGACTGAAGTCCAAGTTGGTGGAAGTGAACAAGGGACTTTCAGAAGACCAGGAAAGCTAATATTCAATTTTTATTTTATTTTCTAAGTCATGCTGCAATATATGCTCCCACACACCTACTTCTCTCTCCAGTAAAATCTACTGCACATAGTTGTAGATATTTTTGCCTCTACAAGTTGTTTTTGGTTGACTCTTATAAGTGAATTTTGGGAGAACAGAAAGGGTTATATCTCGAGTTTGAATCAATGCTGGATCGGAGATGTTTATAAGTTGTAGAATGGAGAAATAAGTAGGAGAAAAGATTTGCAGGCGTTCTCATGAAAAAAAGAAAAAACAGTAATTAGAATGTGGAGGATGGCAGGAAAGGCAATCTTAGCTAGTATCAAAGAGTGGGTGGCTGGTGGTGACATCTAGATTATAGAAGAATCTTCTGCGTCGTTCTCTTCTTTCCTCTTAGTTCTCAGCAAAGACTCACCCAAAGTCAAGGAGTTTTTCCCCTATGATTTCTTCTGGGAATTTAATGGTTTCAGATCTTACATTTAAGTGTTTTTGAGTTGATTTTTGTACGTGGTATACGATAAAGGTCCAATTTCATTCTTTTGCATCTGGATATCTATTTTTCCCAAAACCATTTATTTAAGAGACTGTTTTTCCCCATTGTGTAGTCTTGAGGCCTTTGTCAAAAACTAGTTGACCATATATGTATGGGTTTAATTCTGGGCACTCTATTCTGTTCCACTGATTGATACCACTTTTTATGCCAGTAGCATACTCTTCATTACTACAGCTTCATAATACAGCTTTAAATTAGGAAGTGTGATGTTTCCAGCTTTGTCGTTCTTGTTCAAGATTGCTTGAACCATTTGGTGACTCATGTGGCTCTATCCAATTTTTAGGATTGTTTTTTCTATTTCTGTAAAGAATGCCATTGGAATTTTGATGGAGATTGGATTTGTAGATTGCTTCAGTATTAATTCTTCCAATTCATAAACATAGGCTATCGTTCCATTTATTTGTGTCTTCTTAAATTTATTTCATAAGTGCTTTACAGTTGTTAGTAGAATTTTGTCAAGGATTTTTGCATCTGTGTTTATCAGGAATACTGGCCTATAATTTTCTTTTCTCGTAGTATCCTTGTCTGGCTTTGGTATTGGGGCATTGCTGGCCTTATAAAACTAGTTGGAAGTATTCCCTCCTCTTCAATTTTTTGGAAGAATTTGAGATGGATTGGTATTTTTTAAATACTTAGTGAACTCATTAGTGAATCCATGGTCCTGGACTTTTCTTTGTTGGAAGAGATTTAATTACTGATTCAATCTTCTTACTTGTAATTGGTCTGCTCATATTTTTCAATTAGCCCTTTTTATTGTAGTAAAAAACACAAAACATAAAATTTCCTATCTTAACCATTTTTTAGTGTACAGTGAAGTGGTGTTAATTATATTTTTGTTGTGCGGCACTCACCACCATCTATCTCCAGAATTCTTTTCATCTTGCAAAACTGAAACTTTATAACCATTAAACAGTAACTCCCATTCTCCTTCCCTACAGCCCCCGGGCAAACTCCATTATACTTCTGTTTCTATGGATTTGACTATTCTAGGTACCTCATATAACTGGAATGTACAATATTTGTCTTTTGTGACTAGCATTTGTATAAATGTCCTTCCTTTTAAGGCTAAATAATATTCCATTGGGTGGATACATCACATTTTCCTTATCTATTCCTCCATCAGTGGACATTTGGGTTGCTTCTACATTTTAGCTATTGTAAATAATGTTGCTATAAACATGGGTGAATAAATATCTCTTCAAGACCCTACTTTCAATTCTTTGGGACATATGCATATACTCAAAAGTAGAATTGCTGGATCATATGGCAATTCTGTGTTTCAAGTTAAGGAACAGAGGCACTGTTCTCCAGTAATTGTGCCATTGAATATCCCCACCAAATGTGCACAAGGGTTCCCATTGCACCACATGCATGTCAGCACTTATTATGTGCTGTTAGTATTTTTAATATAGTAGCCATATTAATATGTATAAATTGCCTTTTTATGGTATTGATTTCATTTTCCTAATAAATACTGATGTTGAGCATCTTTTCAGGTGCTTATTGACCATTTTAATCACTTATGTGGCCATGTCTGTTTTGAAGAAATGTCTATTCAAATCCTTTGCCCATTTTTGAATCATGTTATTTCCTCTTTAGTTGTTGAGTTTCAAGAATTCTCTAGGTATTGTGAATATATATAACTTGCAAATATTCATTTCCATTTTGTTGGTTGCCTTTTACTCTGTTAATAGTGTCTTTAATTCATAAAAAAATTAAACTTTCATATTTTCATGAAGTCAAATATGTCTATTTTTTATTTAGTTGCCATGCCTTTGGTATTACATTCAAGAAACCACTGCCAAATGTAATACTGTAAAGGTTTTATACTATGATTTTTTCCTAAGAGTTTTATAGTTTAAACTCTTATGTTTAGGTCTTTGATCCATTTTAGCTATTTTTGTATATGGTGTTAAGTAAGGGTCCTACTTCATTCTTTTGCATGTGTATAACCAGTTTTCCCAGCATCAGTTGTTGGGGGGGGCGGAAACCCTACCTTTCCCACTGAATACATAAGCAAGGATTTATTTCTGGGCTCTCTGCTCTGACCCATTTCTCTTTGTGCCTGTCCTTATCCCAGGAACACACTGTCTCGTTAGTGTACCACATAACTTTGTGGTAGGTTTTGACATCAGGAAGTGTTAGTCCAACTTTTTTCTTCTTTTGCAAGATTATTTTGGCTATCCACCGTTCTTTGAGATTCCACATAAATTTTTTAATGGGTTTTTGTATTTCTGAAAAACAAAATAAAAAGTCATTGGGATTTTGGATTTTGGTAGGGATTACATTGAAGTTGTGGATCACTTTGGGTAATATTGATATCTTAATATTAAGATTTTCAACTCACGAATGTAAGATTTTTTTCCCATTTATTTACATATTCTTTAAATTCTTTCAGCAATGTTTTGTAGTTTTTATTATAAAAATCTTTCACTTCCTTGCTTAACTCCTAAGAATTTTATTTTTTTGAAACTACTGTAAATGGAATTGATTTTCTAATTTGCTTTCAAATTGTTTGTTTTTAGTGTCTACATATGCAACTGAGTTTTGCATGTTCATTTTCTATCCCACTACTTTGCTGAGTTTGTTCATTAGTTCTAACAGGTTTTTATGGAATCTTTCGGGTTTTCTATCTATCTGAGATCATATAATCTGTAAACAGAGATAATTATACTTCCTTTCCCATTTGTATTCTTTTTTATTACTTTTTTTTTTTTTGCATAATTGCTTTGGCTAAATCTCCAGCACTATATTGAATGGAAGTGGTAAAAGCCAGTATCCTTCCCTTGTTCCTGATTTTTTTTCACTTTGCACCTGAAGTTTATTTTTTAAATGATTTTTATTGGTTTTTTTTCCATTATCATTTAGTCCTTTCATACCCCCTCCCCAACCCCGCAATCACCATACTGTTGTCCATGTCCATTAGTCCTTTTCTCCTTTTGCTCAATCCCTCAACCCCCTAACTTCACCCCCCTAACTGTAACTTGCTCTCTGTCTATGAGTCTGTCTCTATTTTGCTTCTTAGTTCAGTTTGTTCATTAGAGTTCATATATGAGTGAAATCATATAGTATTTGTCTTTCTCTGATTATCTTATTTCACTTAGCACAACATTCTCCAGGTCATCAATACTGTCACAAAGAGTAAATCTTTCTTCATTTTTATGGCCAAGTAGTATTCCACTGTGTAAATGTCCCATAGTTGTTTTATCCATTCAGCTACTGATGGACACTTGGACTGCTTCTATATCGTGGCAACTGTAAATAATGCTGCAATGAACATACGGGTGCTTATATTCTTTTGAATTAGTGTTTTTGGTTCCTTTGGATATATTCCCAGAAGTGGGAAAGCTGGGTCAAAAGGCAGATACATTTTTAATTTTTTGAGGTATCTCCATATTGCTTTCCACAGTGGCTGCACCAATCTGCATTCCCACCAACAGTGCAAAAGGGTTTCCCTTTCTACGTATCCTGGCCAGCATTTGTTGTTTATTGATTTATTGATGATAGCTATTTTTAATTGGGTTGTTTGGGGGTTTTGTTGTTGAATTTTGTGACTTCTTTATAAATTTTGGATATTAAGCCCTTATCAGATGTTTCAGCAAATATGTTCTCCCATTCTGTGGGTTTTCTTTTTATTTTGTTGATGATTTCCTTTGCTGTGCAAAACGTTTTTAGTTTGATGCAGTCCCATTTGTTATTTTTTTCTTTTGTTTCCCTTGCCTGGGGAGGTATATCTGATAAAATACTGCTATGAGCTATGTCTGAGATATTGCTGCCTATGTTTTCTTCTATAATTTTTATGGTTTGAGGTTTAATATTTAAGTCTTTAATCCATTTTTAATTTATTCTTGCATGTGGTGTAAAAGAAAAAAATTGTGATTTTAGAGGAAAGGCTTTCAGTCTTCCACTACTGAATATGATGTCCACTGTAGGCTTTTCATATATGACTTTTAACTATGTTGAAGTACTTTTCTTCTATTTCTAGTTTGTTGAGTGTCTTTATCTTGAAAGAATGGTGAATTTTGTGAAATGCTTTTTCTGTGTCAATTGAGATGATCATGTGCTTTTATCCTCATTCTGTTAATGTAGTGTAATATACTGATCAATTTTCATTTCAACCATGTTTGCTTTCCCAGAATAAATCCCACATGGTCATGGTGCATAAGTCCTTTCAAATGCTGCTGAACTTGATTTGCAGAACTCACAACCTTGTTGAGAATTTTTGCATCAATGTTTATAAGGAAATCAGTCTATAGTTTAATTATAGCACCTTTGTCTGGCTTTGATATCAGGGAAAGTCTGGCCTCATAGAATGACTTAGGAAGTGTTCCCTTCCCTTCATTTTTCGGAAAAGTTTGAGAATGATTAGTATTAGTTCTTCAAATGTTTGTTAACAATCACCATTGAAACCATCATGACAGGGCTTTTCTCTATTGGGAGGTTTTTGATTATTGATTCAGTCTCCATCCTTGTCAGATCTATTACAAGTTTTCTATTTTTTTTCATGATCCAGCCTTGGCAGATTTTGTATGTCTGGGATTTGTCCATTTCATCTGGGTTATCTAATTTGTTGGTATACAAAAGTTTGTAATATTCTCTTTTAATACTTTTTAAATTCTATAGCATTGGTAGTAATGCCCCCACTTTTTATTTCTGATTTTAGTTACTTAATTCTTCTTGTTTTTAGTCATCTAGCTAAAAGTTGGTCAACTGTTGATTTTTTTCAAGAACTAAACTTTGGTTTCATTGATTTCCTCTATTTTTCTGTTCACTATTTACCTTTGTTCTAATCCTAATTTAATCCTAAATCTGCACATATAGCTGGCTCACTCAGCTTCCTGTCACACTTAAGTTTGATAAATGGCCTTCTACAGAGGACAGCACCACAATGTGTCCCTAGAAACTCTCTCCAGATTGGCATCAGCCCATATTCAACCACAAGAAGCTCTTTCAGTCTGAAACTCCAGATACATTAATGTCTACAGCTATAGGAACAAGGCTGGGTATGGGAAAGAGTAAAGGGAATGTACCAAGGCAATAGTGACTGATGGGTGGCAAGGAATTGTTCTATATATTTTCCTATCACTTTAGTAGCTCATCAGAGAGAGGAAAATGTTAGCACATCTGAAAGAGTGGACTATTAGGTATTGAATGGCACTAGCTCTTTAAAAGCAACAGCTCTCCCTACCTCCACCTATCAGAGCCCACTCCTTATACACCAGCCAGTTTGGAAATGAGAGACCAACTCCTCGGAGAAGAGGCCTTGCCTCTCTCCAGGGATCTTCGTGCCAGTGGCACAGAAAAGGCCATTATGAAGGTAAAAAAAAAAAAACCTATCGCCCCCACTGTGTTATTAGGACTAAAGCCATAGTCAATAGACTGTTTCTAAGTGTTCTTTCTTCTTCATTCTCCCAAAAATCAGAAAAAAAATTTTTATAAGGCAAAAACAGATTTATTTGTATACCCCACAATGAAGGAAAGCAGTCTTCTGTCAAATGGAGGTTAAGATTCTCAAGTAGTTGATTTTGGAATCTACTACAGTGGGAAGACTTGCTTTGTTGCCTTCAGGTGTTAGTCTTTACCTGACAGACACTTCAGCAGGTTTTTTAATAGGGTCTTCCTGCTGGGCCTGCTTTTCTAATCCCTTATGATATATAAGCTGGTGTTCCAGATAGCTTGTGTTCCTCTTCTGTTTATCCAGGTACTTTCCCATGAAGTGTGTGAGATCCTTATCACTGTTGTCAGAAGCCTCAGTCTTCAGGTCTTGCAGAAGTTTGGTTAACTTGATCTCCATCTCCAGAGAAGACTCTAGATCCTTTATGCCAGTTCCCCAGTTATCTATATGAGGCCTCTTAATCACCGGAAGGCAGATTTTACCCTCACATCTTCTTAGATATCTTAGGAAATGTTTCCCATGTTCCCTCTTCACCTCAGCTTGGTCTTCGAAGAATGCAACAAAGAGAGGTGCTCCTGTGTCTTCATTGCACTAACAGGCTATAGATAAATAAGCATCATTGATGTGCAGCTCATAAGATGCTGCATGATTAATAGCAAACTGAAACTCTTCAGAGATGAAGTTCTGCATCTGGGATACTATCTCAGCTCAGGCATAAGGAGTTTAATAAAACTCTTTTGCACCTTACAACCAGATTTTATTTCCTTTCCTTTTCTCAGATTCAGCCTGTATCCCTTGGGCAGTAAAGGTCAGAAAGTTGCCTTTATAACAGCTCCTGGCATTTCTCACAGAGTCCAAATCAGCTGATTCTAATCAAATTGTCTGATTTCTATTCTGCCTGATACAAAGCTGCTCTATAAATTTTCCACTGTCATCTTCCTGCTTGCGGTTCAGTCATTTTATTAAAGCAGAAGATCCTTGAGAGCAGTATCATGGTACTGAAAAAAAATAGTTTTTATCACTGTGCTGCTCTCAATGACTCAAAAGATATAGGCAAGAAAAAGCCAAAATCATTTTTCCAAAGGCACAATTTGGCCCGTTATGCAAGCCAAACAAAAGTCTGTAACCACCTTATCCACATGGTGGTGCTAGCCTCAAAAAAATTACCCAAAAAGGAAAGGAAAACAGATTCTCTTTCCTCTCATTAATGATAAAGTTGAACACTATAAGTCAAGACATACTCCCCTAAGGGGACTTACATTAATTCTGTAAATAAGTATCAAAAAAATATGAGTTCATGCTACTCTTCATCCCCACTCTACTTGCCAGTGGGAATAAAAGGAGCCAAATCACTGTTCTTTTCAACTTACCGATTCAATTTTTACCAACCTTGGGGCAGAACAGTGACTCACACTGTGCAATCCTGGCACAGAAACTTACTATGCCTGAGACGGATCTGGTCAGCTAACCATCTAAGGCTCTTCAGTGGGTTCTCGTAAGTGCTGCTGGCAGTGAAAGAAGATGCGAATGGCAGACATTTCACTGGTATTACTGAATAAAGAAGGCGGGTTCAATGTGGGTGGCTTCCAAGTCAATGGCAGAAAAGACTAGAAAGTGTGTTTTGAGCTTCTCAACCCAAAAATATGCTCTCCACTTGTCATACAACCAAGTCTCACCAGCTGTCTCTTCTTTTTGTGGAATCTTAATCTTTCCTTTAAGTATTTTTAAAGATATCGCCCTGGTCGGTATGTCTCAGTTGGTTGGAGTATCATCCTGTAAACCAAAAGGCTGGGAGTTCAATTCCTGGTCAGAGCACATACCCAGTTTACGGGTTCAGTCCCCAGTTGGAACACATGCGAAAAACAAGCTATCGATGTTTCACTCTCATATTAATGTTTCTTTCTCTCTCCCTACCCCTAACTTCCTCTCTGTCTAAAAGCAATGAAAACATATCCTCAGGTAGGGATTAAAAAAATTAAATGTTTTTAAAACTCAAGGAAGTCTCATGAAATATGCTAAATAGTACTTGGGCAATGTAGAGGATGACAAATAGAACTAATTGCCAGGTGTATAAACAAATGATTTTTAAGAACATGCTATCTGTCAACACCAAAAAGCACTCAACTTTAGAAAGGGAGAACTGATAAAAAGTTCATGAAGTTCCTCTATAAATCAGCCCTTACCAGAGACTGACACTGATGACGTGACAGTAGTGAGCACGGTGACACCGATCCAAAGAGCACTCAGACCTGGCCCTAGACAAGGGCAGCTGGCTGACACCTATGATTTGAGAGGTGGCACGAAATGTCCCCTGCCAATATCCCCAAAGAGCCACCTTTGGCCTGTCATAAACTTGATTCTTTTACATGTTTAAAATCCCCAACTTTAGTGAAGAGTTGCTACGAATATTATTTCTATATCTTCATTCATAAATGTACATTTTAACAGGGAAAGAAGGAAAGACCTAAGGAAAAATTACCATTGGAATTAATGAGTTAATTGAATTGGCTAATTCACCCTTGGAATAGCAAGAAACTGGATTCTGAGAAGATGGCATATGGGAAAATTAAGTATCAACAAAAGCCAAAAGATTTGGTAGTCATAAGCTCTGAAGCCAAGGAATAACTTGGAGTACAAGAATGAGTCTGTAAGAATTTTCCCATTTATCACAGATCAGACAGAGCAAAGAGATGGCTTACATGCTCCATCAAATTCACAACTGCATTTTGTTCAGCTCACAGTTGTTGGGGGTTTTTTTATTTGCATTTGTTGCAAATATTTAAAATTCTGGAGCTGCCATCTAATGTCTAGATTTTGGATTTCTCTGCAAAAAAAAAATGAAAAGTTTTGTCACAACTGGACAGAATTCTCATGTGACAATAATTACTCAAAGCTAAGAAATAACAGCTAAGCCAACAGAGTACATGGCTACTTGCTCACCACAGTCCCCATCACCCCACTGTGTCATACTCAGTCTGCCATCAGTGCCACCACCATTCCCCTCTAAGCCCTAATGGATCTTGATTCCTAAGGGCCACACAGAGACAGATCCTTAAAAGGAAGATGATGATGGGGAGATACCAAAAGACAGACAATTTTCTGAAAAGAACATAGTCATACCTGGCAGAACTAAAGAAAACACCTAGAGAAAAATTAATATAGCATAGCTCATACTGGGCTGAGTAGAAAACACAGGGGGCTCCAGGGACTCAGAGCAGGGTAAGGAAGAGAGACAACTGAAAAACCATATGATGTGATGAGAAAGTTTTCCTGAATCTCAGCTTTCAATTTATGAGGAGGCAAACCACAAGACTTACTAATACATCATACGAAATGGTCCAAGGCTCCCTGTACGGCAAGGGTGCAGCCTACATGTTCACTCTCCCACAGCTCGTGGATGAGGAGTGATGGGACTGAGCGGCAGTAAAGGAGGGTTGGCCTAAGCTGAACATCAGGAACAGATCATGTTCTAGAATTATATGCATTGAACTCTCAGATAATTGCACAAAATTATAAAGTATTTGTTCTTAAACAATTGGTGCCTGAGTCTTTATATGTAGAGGTGACTGAGTGAGGACACGAAGAGGTCAGTGCTATTGCAAGAAAAGTAGTTGTTATCACAAGTCCCCTAGAAATGAGAGGCATGGCTCACCACACAGGGCCACCTGGGGAAGCACCAGAGTCAAACAGGAGGTAGAAGCAGGAGAGAGGAGAAAGAATGGTCTGCAGCCTTGATTCTGTTATTCATGGAAAAGGCAAGGCAGGGAAGGAACGTGGGTAGGTTAGCATGGGCAAGTTTGAATAATGTTGGCGGCCTCTGGGCTATGAAGAGTGATCTCTACTTGCCTGGTGTCTGGCCCTGGGTGATTATGCAGGGGAGATACTGGTTTGGTGAGAGTTAGATGAAGGAGTTGACTAAGACTGTGGATTCAGGATAGGTTAGAGATATGATTTTTGCACACCCGTGAAAGCCGGATCTCAGGGGAGATATAAACAACTCTCTGGCCATTAGTTTGATCTCGTGATTAATTAATGAATGCTGAATAGGCAAATATGGGATCTAAGAAAACAGATCATTAATGGGGTTTAAGAAGCCTCTGTCCAGTTTCACCATTTTATAAATGAGGGCAATGATATTTAAAGATGCAATGTCATTTGTCCAAATATCACTGAAGCTTGTTAGCTGTGCTGCATGCAATAGAACTCCCATGCACAACTCCCAGCTCTCTGACTTCTCGGCTACCATCTGTTGACGCATACTGATTTGCATACTGACTCACGCAATTCCCTTTTTAAGAATCTGAAGCAGGGGTTGGCAAACTTTGTCTGTAAAGGATCAGACAGTAAATATCTTAGGCTTGTGGATTATACAGTATCTGTTACAACTAGCTCTGCCATTGCCGCTACAGACAATGCATAAACAAATGGGTGTGCCTATGTTCCAATAAAACTTTGTTTATGTACATTAAAATTGGAATTTACATTGTTTTTCACCTGTCATGAAATACTCTGCATAAAAAATTTTTTTCAACCATTTAAAAATATAAAACTATTCTTAGCTTGCAGGCTATATAAAAATAGATAGCAGGCTGAGTTTTGCCCATAAGCCATAGCTACTAAACCCTGGGCTAAATAATGTCTGCACACTTCTTGTGAAATCTCAGATGTTTGAACAGTTCACCACTCTAGGTCTTAGTTTCTCCATTGATAAAATGAAGCAACTAAACCCTTGCAGACCTGTAACCTTGAGGCTTTGCCAAGGGTACTCAAAAACAAAAATAAGCTGTGAAGGAAATCTATGGAGTCTCCTTCATGGGACACTATTAAGAAATACCTCTCTCAGATGCAAATTAAAACCACAGTGAGGTACCATCTCACACCAGTCAGAGTGGCCAACATAAACAAATCAACAAACAAATGTTGGAGAGGATGCAGAGAAAAGGGAACCCTAGTGCACTGTTGGTGGGAATGCAGACTGGTGAGGCCACTGTGGAAAACAGTATGGAATTTCCTCAGAAAACTAAAAATGGAACTGTCTTTTGACCCAGCAATTCCACTTCAGGGATTATACCCTAAGAAGCCTGAAACACCAATCCAAAAGAACCTGTGCACTCCAATGTTCATAGCTGCACAGTTTACAATAGCCAAGTGCTGGAAGCAACCTAAGTGCCCATCAGCAAATGAGTGCATCAAAAAATTATGGTACATTTACACAATGGAATTCTACACAGCAGAGAGAAAGAAGGAGCTTATACACTTCGCAATGGCATGGATGGAACTGGAGAGCATTATGCTAAGTGAAATAAGCCAGGTGGTGAGGGACAAATACCATATGATCTCACCTTTAACTGGAACATAATCAACAAAAGAAAAAAGCAAACAAAATATAACCAGAGACATTGAAATTAAGAACATTGTAACAATAGCCACAGGGGAGTGGGGAGGAGAGAGGGGGAAGAGGGGTCTATAGGAGCTACTATAAAGGACACAAGGACAAAATCAAGGGGGAGGGTAGAAGTGGGGGAGGGAAGTGTGACTGGCTGGGGTGGGGGGGAGGGAAGGGGAGAAAATGCAGACAATTGTAACTGAATAAAAATAAATTAATTAAAAATTTTAAAAATAAAAAAAAAATTTTTAAAAGAAATACCTCTCTCAGATAGCTCTAGGATCCAAAGTAATTCAGGAATTATATTGTGAAGAACGTTAGATACACAGAATTTTAAAGTAAAAAACAGATCCATGGAATAAGTTTAGGGAAGGGGATTAAATGAATTTCTCTTTTCCAGGACTTCTCAAACTTCATATGGATCCAAAGGAGGGGTTGTCCAAAAGCAGACTCTCAGATAAGAACTTGGATACAGGTAGTTTGGGCAGAGAAAAAAAATAGGAAACACAAATGATACAGGGAAAATTGAGATAGTGAAATGAGAACAGTCACATAGCTTATGTTAATGAACAAGTTATTGTTGTAACTGGAGCTCAGCTCTACTGGAAGCTCTCTGAGAAACTATGATGTGGGTGGGGAAGTGTGGGCACTTATTTATCATGCCCAACCTCCCAGTGGTTGAGGGCTGTCTTGAGGGCATGAACAATCCTACACTCTATGTTGCACCTGCAGGGAGCTCAGAGAAGCTCCCAAAGTGCTAAAGAAAGCCCTCAGGTAAAGAAGAGAGCCTAAGGTGGGAAGCTATCAACATGCCGGAAACATCTACCAGGCTATATTCAAGGAGGTGCTGCAGAGATGAGGTATGGGTATCAACATGTTGGTTATAGAGGCAATGGGGGAGGGTCATTTTTTTTTACCTGATGTGCCCTCAAAACACTTTTGTCCATGAAGATCTCAACTAATTGGACTCTAGATTTCTGTAGTCTACAAAGCATCTATCCTTGGGGAGATACTGCACTAAGGTAAATAAAATCAGAGGATCTCTTCAGGCATTATTTTCTAAAATCGATATGACAAAGCACACACTAAATACCCAAAATCCTCTGTCATCTCTGGGGCAGAAACTAGGCCAATACATTTCACACAGTGCCAGGCATGAGGTCAACTCCAACAACAACAACAACAACAAAAGAGAAGAACAATTCACCTCCAAATGAGGTTGCCATCTGAAATGATGTAAGTCTGAGGGGGAACAGAATGTTCAGTGTCGTTGGAACCATGACAAGGCATCGCCATCTGTGATCTGAGTTTCATCTCTCCAGCCCTTTAACCATCTGCACACCTGCTCAGGCATGTCACACTGAGGAAGGGATGGGCATGCCATCGTTAATGCAGTGGCAAGAAAAACAAATAGCTCCATGGCCTAGCACACTATTACTTCCTTCAATTTTGAGTCTGCTTCCATGAAGACATACATGGGAGAGGAATTCATAAGCCTGAAGCTTAAATCTACACAGGCCTGAAGTTTCCATGTGATCTGGAATTTTTAGACTACCAGGTCACACATGGAAAATCAGCAATTGTTAGAGGAATAACATTGCAAATGGTAAGCAGAACTTAATCTGGAATCCATTACATACATTCTCATTTTGAACGCTGATCTATGCAAACATCACCTCTTCTCTCTTTTCATTCAAATTTTGTGTCTAGACCTACTTTCCCCAGGAAACATAAAATAAATTCACCCAAAACTAATGATGAAGAAGTGACTCTGAGTGCTCAAAGCAGTTTTCTTAGAGAGCCTTGCACAAAAAGAGTGCAGTTTTGGCTATTCCAGCTCTTCAGATCCTCCACGCCAGACTGTTTTAAGTAAACATGGCACATCCAAAGAGGAATAGGCTGTGTTCAGGATCCATTCTGTATGAAGGCTGTGTTCATTGGTCTGTCTTCAATAGACAACAGGATTTTTATTCTAAATGTTAAGTAAGGCGTTCCCAGTTCAAATGTATCTTCTTAAAAATAACTGGAAGTGTTCATTTAACTTAAGAATTTAAAAGATATCAAAAGACACAATGTTAATAAGAGCTCACTGAATATATTATATGCAGTAAAATAGTCACACCCTTTTCTAACTAGTTTGGTTAAGCAGATGAACCTATAGGGTGACAATACACCACAAAAGACGGCGGTACAAACTCTGAGGTCAGACTGCTTAGATTCACCCTGGCTTCACCGCTTCCCGGCTGTGTGAACATAGTCAAGTGACTTATATTCTCTGATACTCAGCTTCTTTGTACACAAATGAGGAATGGTTATCCATGCAAATAAAATGCATGTAAATGAAAATACATGTAAAGGGTCTACCATGGTATCTAGGGTTTAATAAGAGCTTTAAAATGTTAGCTATTTGTGGTAGGCGGAAAGATGACCTCCCAAAAGATAACCATGTCCAAAAACCTGGAACTTGTAAATGTTGCCTTACATGGAACAAGCAATTTTGAAGATGTCAGTAAGGTAAAGATCTTGAGATAAAGATAATATCTGGATTATCTGAGTGGGTTATAAATACGACTACAGGTATCCTTATAAAAGGAGGGCAGAGAGCGATTTCACACACACGCACAAATGCACACACACAGAAGAAAAGCCAATTTGAAGATGAAACAGATGTAAAGGAGCTGGCCTTGAAGATTGCAGTGAGGTCAAAAGCAAAGAATGCAGTGGCCACCAGAAGCTGGAAGAGGAAAGGATTCTGCCCTAGAGCTTCTGAAGGGGGTGCAACCCTGCTGACACCTTGCTTTCAGCCCAGTGATACAGATTTTGGATTTCTGGCCTCCAAAATTGTGAGAGGATAAACTTCTCTTGTTTTAAGCCACCAAGTCTGTGGCAATTTGTTAGATCAGCCACAGGAAATGAATATGCTCTTTTTGTATATTTATATTAATTCTCTATCGCTGCATAACAAAACTTAATAGCTTAAAACAACAAACATTTATTTTTTCACAGATGCTGTGGGTCAGGAATCTGGGCACAGCTTAGTTGGCATCTCTGCCTCAAAGGCTCTTACCAGGCTATGACCAAGGTGTGGGCTGTGGTCTTGTCTTAACACCTGAATGAGAAAAACCCAGGCAGGACTTGGGTTAAATCAGTAACAGACACGCTTTCATCATCAGGGAAGAGGCATAAGCTCTAGTCAGTTCTGTGAACTGTTAATACCCAGGGATGTATTAGGTGTATGATTCCATGAGCTAGCAGACTGAGTGCCTCAGATTCTCCCTGATGTTGGCTAGAGGTTGCCCCCAGGTCCCTGTCACATGTGCTTTTCCACAGGGCAGCTCACAACATGCAGCTGGCGTCATTGGAGTAAGAGGTCAAGAGAGCGGGAGAAGACAGAAGTCAACATCTTTTTTAGCCCAATCTCAGAAGTGATGTCCCTTCACTTTTGCCTCATTTTCTTGGCTAGAAGTGACTCACTCGGTCTAAGACCATTAACTACCCAGCACACAATTTTTTTTACTTGATAGTTGCCCTGGCTTTTTTTCATAGTCAGCTGATTGTTCAAAAATATTGAACTAATCTAATTCACATCAATCTGCTTATTGTAAAATGTAGGACCATTAATAAAAAATTCTCAGTCTTCCAATCTACAAACACTTACTTGGACTTTAAAATAAAAAAAAGTATCAACAATATTTATGTAACTTTACATCTGTTTCCATGTGTTTCTGTGTAACGACTCCAACTCTGAATAAAATATTGGCTGTGGAGTGGCCTAGAGATAGCCTCTACCTGCCAATATTGTGATGAGATTTTTCTAGATTTCCCTGCATTTGGCACAAGGAGAGTAACTTCCAGCTCAGAACATCTCCCCTCACGCTCAATGGTTATTCTCTGTGTCTCACAGTCACAGGTGTCCTTCTCCACTCCAAACTCTATGCTTAGCCTTCAAAACTGTCCCATCATTTCACTAACATTTTGCTGTTTGAATGTCCATACCACTTAGATCAAACTTCATAGAACCTTTGAACTAAAAATATCTTAACTCTGTCTCATCAAACTCTGTAGTAGAAAAGCTCAGAGTGATTTCTCTCTGATGTTCTCTTTTACTCTCGGACTCAGGATTGGTTCTAGAGCCTGTTATCTCAGCTCCTAATGAAATGATTGTGTGCGTGTGTGAGCACTGTTCATCATGCACCGCTTTTAAATACTCTGAGTGGTTCTCAAGTACACAAAATGTATTCAGGAGAAGTTTGTAAGCAACATCAAAATCCAACCTAGAACAACATATATACATCCAAAAGAAACAGAACACCGGGATGAGGATTCTGAAAGGAAGTGAAGTTGATGTGTGAACTTAGCCCCATGCAGATCACTAATTCTTTCCTTGGCTCCCTGACCTAATATCAACCAAAGTCCAGTCAAGAGGCAGAAACGCCATAGCAATTTGAATAGGAAATGTTTAATATTAACTATTTACAGGGGATTAGCTACCAAAAGGTGATAAAAGAGAACTTTAAAGATTATCCTTGGTCTGAGTGAGAGAATCCAAGGAAGGAAGGACCCCTGCCCTGAGGCTGGGAATGGGAGCGGGTTAGAGAGCTGGGGGGTAGCCTACTGCATGGAACAGAAGTTGCTCTGTAGTCACAGGGCCAAGGCTGGAGGGCAGGGAACCATCACTGGGCACCAGTAGAATCTGCCAGCAGAGGCAGCTGTGGAATTGGCTGGGAAGGTGTCAGAGGCACCCACAGAACTCACCTGGAAGCCACCCACAGGGATGCTGCTTAGCTCACAGAGAAGCCAGCTTTCTAGGAAGCTGCCTGCAGTGGGACCACTGAAACCTGCAGGCCGTCACCTCCATTGGCCATTCTGTGGCAGGATGGCCAAACACCACAGGAACAAGGAAAGAAAAGCTCCTCTGAACTGGGAAGAAAAGCCTCTGCCTGCAGGGTTTCTTCTTTGCCCTCTATTGACAAAACTTAACATGGTGCCAGGAGATAAGAAGAAACGTTTGCAAAATCCATTTCAAGCATGACAATGCAGGGGGATATGGTGCCAAGAGGCAATAAACCAATAATAAGTACACTTTCATCATCAAGGAAAAGGAATAAGCTCTGGTCAGCTCTGCACACTTGCTAACACCCAGGGATGTATTGGACAGGCATGAAGGCTGGGTACCTCCTCACTTTCCTTAATCCAACCTATGACACATTTTGAGTTTAATAGTCATTCTATTGAGTCATTGAGTTTGATAGCCATTCTATTACTTTAACACATAATAACTGAAAATAGCAAAAAGACAAAACACACTTATCAAGATTCCTGGAGCTCACACTAATAGTATTTCTTTCTATTTTATTTTTCCCAATACCGAACTTTAAGAGAAACCATTATTGCTTGATTTCTATTGCTGCTTGTGATATCGTGATTATAATAAGAAATATATATATTTGGTCTTTGTCCCCAGTTCCTGATACAGAAGTTTCTGAAACCCTTGGAATTTTCTGAGTGACAGAAGGAGGCTCTATGGGAGAATCCATTTCTTTTTTTGGCTTCTAGAGGCAAGCTGCATTCCTCGGGTCACGGCCTCTTCCTCCATCTTCAAACCCGTGGTGTTTCATCTTCTTTTTTCCTCTCTGGCCACTGCTCCTGTCCCCACATTTTCTGCCTGATGTATCTGTCTTATCTCCCTTTCACAAGGACCCTTGTGATTGCATTGGTCCCACCAGGATAATCTCCCCACCTGAAGGCTGTTGATTTAATCACATCTGCAAAATCTTTGGGTATGGAAGGTGATACATTCACAGGTTCTAGAGATTAAGGTATGTATATCTTCAGGTAGGCATTATTCCATTGACTACCTGAAGATATACATACTTATACATATACAATAGAATATATATTCTATTGACTATCATACAATCGTCCCCAAACTTAAAGTCTCCTGAATATTACCTGCTTTATGCTTCATAATATTTTCTCATATAAAAGGGTCGCTAAACCTGCCTACCCAGTTTTCAAGATGCTGTAAGGGGCCACCAGATAGATACCTTTGGTTTCTCTTTAGGTCCACTATTCTTAATCTTTCTAAGAAATTTTCATTTAATCGACTTCCTTCTTAATATTCCTTTTCATTAAACAATAAAATAGATAATACCCGAGATTATGAAATTACTAGAAGTAATGAGGCAAGCCTCCCCACAGACCACTGAATTACTCTATCAACCTTTCCATATGTTCTTGAATTGTCTTCTGAAAGTTGGAAAGATTTCTGGATTACTGAACAGAAGTGAAAATGACCATTTAGTGTGAGCACACATGCATGCACACTCACATACACACACACAGAATTGTGCCCAGGAGCCTAAAATTGCTTACCTTATTTCCCTTCCTGTTTCAGGTTCTCTTTACTCTCATTGTGCTTCTCAACACATATATGGCAGTAGAGAGGGTGGAAAACATAATTAAGTCTAGGGCATTTAAAGATTCTCTGAGCAAAAACATTTGTTAGTGTCAAAATGGGATCAGGAAACAACAGTGAGGTGCTTCTACACACCTACTAGAGTGGTTAAAATCCCAAACACTGACAATGCTAAATGCTGGTGGAAACGTTGAGAAGCAGGTCATTGGTGTTAGGAATGCAAAAGGGTGCAGCACCTCGGGAAGGTAGTTTGGCAGTTTCTTACAAAACTAAATATACTCTTACCAGATGATATGATTATTTACCTAGAAAACCCAAAGCATTAATTAGGCTAGGTTAAGCTGCCCTAATAAATAAACAACAAAATTTCAGTTGCTTAAAGGACAAGTTTATTTCAGTTTAAAGGAAGTGCTGCTGGTCAGCAGGCAGCTCTCTATGATGTCATGCAGCAGCTCAGGACACTTCCACCTTGTGGCTCCACCAGCCCCTGGGGACTTCATACTATACACACGAAAATACTTGCCACATACATATTGATGTGTTAGCTTCCAAAATATACAAAAAGTGACTACAAATCAGTGAAAGCTGTTCAGGTATCTAAATGGAATCTCCTTAGAAAACAATTCAGAGCCTATTTTCTCTAATGCACATTCATTGGGAGGTACATCCCCTTCCTTAAAAGTCTTACCAAATATTTTCCCACCAAAATAGCTGCTTTCAAGAGTTTTGGCAAGAGTCACTGTAGACATGGCTGACAGACATATAAATTAGTTACATTTAAAATGCACCTGGCTGTTGACCCAGCTACAATGCATCACAGGATCTTTTCCATAGAAATATTAACCCAAGGACATAAAGAAATCACTACTGACATCTCTGCTTGAAGCACACTCTCTCTCAGGCATTTGTTGTCTCGGTCTCCTCACCTCCTTCTGTTCTTGGCTCAGACCTCATCTTCTCAGAAATATTTTTCCCTAGCCCATCTTATTTACAGTTGCAACACCGCCGTTTCCCTTCCCTGTTTTATTTTTCTTTGTAGCACTTACCCTCATGTGACATTCTGTATAATTTAATTACATTTATGGTCTGACGTGCCCCAAGGGTATGAACCTCCATTTTTGCTGTCATCATTCATTGCTTATATCTCCAGTGATAAAACAATTCCAGGCACAGTACGTACTCAATAAGTATATGTTACATAAATAGGTAAATTTCAATATTGTGTATAATAGTGAAAACATTTAGAAACAACCTTAATGCAGGCTAAATAAAAAATAGTAACTCTACTACTAAAAACATTAGGTTACCATTTACAATATATTTATGTCTACAAAATGATAAATATATCCATGATATGTTTACAATAAAAAAGCAATTATTAAACAATATATGCAAATGTATAGAAGAGTATATCATCCATTTTTGTTGGTTACCTCTGGAGAATGAAACTGGAGAGGAGAAAGAAGGAGGAAGAAGGTAAAGGAATCACTCTAATTTAACTGTGTCACTGCCTCCTACCAGATGCTGAGCTTTATTTAGGCCAACAGATCTCAAGAGCATTGCTTCACCTTGACTTGAACTCAGGGCCACCCTTAGACTCAGGCCCATGGGCCCCGGCACTGTGCCTGTCATCTGGATGGGCCCTCTCAGCCATCATCTGGCTGTGCTTCTTTCCAAGGGGCAAGGAGTTCATGAGCATGTGCCAATCTGAGGCCCATACTCCCCCATATTTGGGCAACAACCTATGCACCCAGAACCTCAGAATTCCCTGCCCAACCAATAGCCTGGAGCTCATTTCCAATCCTGCCTGGACCTTTTCCCAGGACAGTCCTCCTGAGCAAGGACAGAGCCAACAGTGTCCTCTCCCCTAGGCCTGACAGGCAGCCAAGAGGCAGCTGCCAGGATTTAGTGGACAGAGCTTGGATGTGTGGGCTGGGGAATCCCCAGCACTCCTCTTGTTCCAGAACAAAACCAGGGCTGTGAAGACAAAGAGGTGAACCACAGGCTGGGGGCCTTCATTTATCCTTTGCTCCAGGTCCCACAAATGTTAGGGGCAGGACAGCCTGAGCTTAACCACATCAACTTTCTCTACCAAAGTCCAAGTTTTGCCAATGCTAGAAATTTTTTCCAATCTTGCGTTGGCCTAAATGCACTTCTCGTCCTTTGGACTGGACTTAACTGAAACAAAACCCAACTGCTTTCTGAAGGCTGCAGATCACTGACCGGGATACAAACAACATATGTCATCCTGTCTCAGACACCCCAGGACCTAATAATGGCTCTGCCAGTCTAAAAGCCATTTGATGGCAAAAATCCAGGCGTATCTCGAAGCCAGTTAATTCAACCATGCCTGTCACTCACTGTCATCCTTCACCACAATGCAAAATGCAAGCCCCTCTGGTCATGTGTCCCTTCTTCTATCTCACCCCCAGAACACTCCCTCTACCTGTTTGTTCCCACCTCCCAGTCCTAAGTCACTTGTTGTCTCACTGTCCATATGATGAGATGAGGGATATAAATCATATATGTCTTACTCGACATTGCCACCTTCAGATTACTACCCACCCTCATTTGTAGAAAACACCTTCTTTAAAGGTTATTCCAGCTGTCTGTAGCTCGCACTCTCTTGTCATTGTTATTACTCACTTTCCAGTTGCTAGTCACATTTATCACGTATTTGGGCACCTGGCTCATAGTTATTACCTTCCTTTCTTCTCTAGTTCTTTCATAATTCTAGGTTCCAGATGACTCGCTCTGGTGTCCATGTGCACAACCTGTGTGACCACAGCTCCTTGACTGCCCACTCTACTTCAGCAATTTATTCTTATTCCAAATCCAGCTCTTCACTATTTTCTAAAACTATTCTACCTCTTAAACTAAAACCCTGATATCCACCCCAGGATTGTATCTTCCTACCTTTTCTTCATCTTTATTCTCACTATGACTTTCTTATACCTTATCACTACCTCCAAACATTTAATTTCACATTTCCTTCCCCCAGTTTTTCTGCCCCATCAATTGATTGGATTTCTAGTCATCCTCTACTTATCATTGTAAACAAAAATATGATTGTGTCACTCTGCTACTTAAAATTCTTCAAAGGCTCTTCCTAACTTTTAGACATTTCAAATTCCTTAAACAATGGCTTCTGTAATTTGGCCTTGACTGACCACTCCAACCTTATTCCCATCTGAACAAATACCCTGCACTCCAGCTTTGCTGACCTAGTTTTGGTTCATTTCTCCATCTACATAGAATGCCTTTCTCCCCTGTCTCTTCTAGGCTAACTCAATCTTTAATTTTTTTAAACTTTTATTTTACATAATTATAGATGCACATGTAAATGTAAAATGTAATATAGAGATGAGATAACCTGTGTACCCTTTACCCAGTGCCCCCTAATGGTATCATCTTAGAAAACTGTAGGAATATCAGCATCTAGATGTTGGTATTGATATGGTCAGGATACAGAAGAGCTCCACCACAAGGATTCCTCACCTTTTCCCGTGATAGTCCAGCACTCCCTTCCTTCCCACCCCATCCCCCCTCAACCCCCAGGAACCACTAATCTGTTCTCCCTTTCTATAATTTTGTCATTTCACGATTGTCATATAAATTATGTTATCCAGTTTATAAACTTTTGAGATTGGCTTTTTTCATTCAGCATAATTTTCTGGTAAATCACCCATGTTGTTAGATGTATCAACAATGCATTCTGTTATTGCTGATAATATTCAGTGGAATTAATGCATCATGGTTTGTTCAATCACTTACCTGTTAAAACCATCTGGACTGTTTAAAGTATTTTTTATGAATAAAGCTACAATAAATATTCATGTAAAGGTTTTTGTGTGAAAATAAGTTTTCTATTCTTTGGAATAAACATGAGAGATTATAATGGCTATATCGTATGATTGCTGTGTGTTTAGTTTTTGTTTTTGTTTTAAGAAACTGCCAAAGTATTTTGCAGAGTAGCTATGATTTTTCACATTCCTACAAGCAATGCATGACTGACCTGATCCAGTTTCTCTGCATCCTCACCAGTATTTGGTGTTATTACATTTTTTAGGTATGGGTTGATAGTTCATTCTGGTTACAATTTATATTTCTTAGTAGCTAATGATATTGAATACCTTATGTGTTTACCTGCCACCTGTATATTCTCTTTAGTGAAATATCTTTTCATGGACTTTTCTATCTTTTTCTTTTTTGATTTAAGCTTTATTGTATTTTTCCCCCCATGGAGTTTTCTCATTGGATTTTTTAAAAATAATTGTATTTTAAAAGTTTTTTAAAAAATATATCTTAGGTACTAGCCATTTGTCAGATACGTAGTTTGCAAATATTTTCTCCCAATCTATAGCTGTCCATTGAATTTGTTTATTACTTTTGTCAAAAATAAGTTGGGCATGTTTGTGTATATCTATTTCTAGGTCCCCAATTCTGTTCCACTGATTTATTTGTCTATCCCATCACCAATACCACACAATCTTGTTTACTGTAGCTCAATAAGTCTTGAATACTGGTAGACTGGTTTCTCCAAATTCCCTTTACCCTTTTTTGTTTTCAAAATATGTTTTTTGATATATTTATTGATTATGCTATTACAGTTGTCCCGTTTCCACCCCTTCACTCAACTCCATCCTGCCCACCCCCTCCCTCCCACATTCCCCCCCTATAGTTCATGTCCATGGGTCATACTTATAAGTTCTTTGGCTTCTACATTTCCTACACTATTCTTATCACCCCCCTGTCTATTTTCCGCCTATCATTTATGCTATTTATTCTCTGTACCTTTCCCCCCTCTCTCCCCCTCCCAATCCCCTAGTGATAAACCTCCATGTGATCTCCATTTCTGTGGTTCTGTTTCTGTTCTAGTTGTTTGCTTAGTTTTCTTTTGTTTTGGTTTTAGGCGTGGTTGTTAATAACTGTGAGTTCGCTGTCATTTTTACTGTTCATATTTTTTGATCTTCTTTTCCTTAGATAAATCCCTTTAACATTTCATATAATGAGGGCTTGGTGATGATGAACTTCTTTAACTTGACCTTATCTGAGAAGCACTTTACCTGCCCTTCCATTCTAAATGAAAGCTTTGCTGGATAGAGCAATCTTGCGTGTAGGTCCTTGCCTTTCATGACTTGGAATACTTCTTTCCAGCCCCTTCTTGTCTGTAAGATCTCTTTGGAGAAATCAGCTGACAGTCTTATGGGAACCCCTTTTTAGGTAACTGTGTTCTTTTCTCTAGCTGCTTGTAAGATTCTCTCCTTCTGTTTCATCTTGGGGAATGTGATTATGATGTGCCTTGGTGTGTTCCTCCTTGGGTCCAGCTTCTTTGGGACTCTCTGAGCTTCCTGGACTTCTTGGAAGTCTATTTCCTTTGCCAGACTGGGGAAGTGCTCCTTGATTATTTGTTCAGATAAGTTTTCAATTTTTTGTTCTTCCTCTTCTCCTTCTGGCACCCCTATAATTCGGATGTTGGAACGTTTCAAGATGTCCTGGAGGTTCCTAAGCCTCTCCTCATTTTTCTGAATTCTTGTTTCTTCATTCTTTTCTGGTTGGATGTTTCTTTCTTCCTTCTGGGCCACACCATTGATTTGAGTCCCAGTTTCCTTTGCATCACTATTGGTTCCCTGTACATTTTCCTTTGTTTGTCTTGGCATAGCCTTCATTTTTTCATCTACTTTTCAAACAAATTCAACCAATTCTGTGAGTGTCTTAATAACCAGTGTTTTGAACTGTGCATCTGATAGGTTGGCTATCTCTTCCTCACTTAGTTGTATTTTTTCTGGAGCTTTGAAGTGTTCTGTCATTTGGGACTTTTTTTTTTTTTTTTTTTTTGTCTTGGCATGTCTGTTACTTTAAGGGGCGGAGCCTTAGGTGTTCCCCGGGGCAGGGTAATGCTGGTGGCTGTACGTGGGGGAGGGGCCGAGAGGGAACAATGGTGCCCGCTCCACTCTCCACCGGATTTCAGCCACTCCCTCAGCCACCCAAAATCAAATTGGGCCCCTTTGGTGCTGGTTCCCGAGTGGGTGAGCTTGTGCACACTCTAGGCCCCTGTGGGTCCCTCCAACAACCTCTCCTGTGAGGCTGGGAGTCTCTCCTGCTGCCGCCCCAACCCCCACAGGTGTTTTCAATCAGAGGTTTGAGGCTTTATTTCCCCAAGCTGGAGCCTTGGGTTACACAGTCTGCTTTGGTCCCTGCCGTTAGTCCTGGTTTATCTGTGCACAAGTGTGGGGCCACAGGGTGCTACCAGCCGCTCTGCCTTCCCTGTTCTCCGCCACTCTGAGTCCAGCCCTCTCAGTCCATCTGTGCACGAATGTGGGGCCGCAAGGTCTGCCAGTGGTCAGACTGCCTGCCCCTTTGGTCGCCAGTCTGGGTCCCGCCATGGCCACTGGAGTCCTCTCCGCCCTGGTGCCCATCTCCACCCCTCTACCGGTCTGGATTTATGGTTCTTTTTTATCTACTTGGTGTCGGACTTCCCTGCCATTTGATTTTCTGTCAGTTCTGGTTGTGTGAGGAGGCGCAGTGTGTCTACCTACGCCACCATCTTGGTTCTCCAAAATATGTTTTATTGATTCTAGTTCTTTTGCCTTTCCTCAAATTTTAGAATAATCTTATTTATATCTACACAAACATCTTGCTGGAATACTGCTATGGAGCACATTAAATCTGCATATTAATTTAGAAAAAATTACATCTTTACTTTGTTGAGTCTTCCAATCCATGAAGACAGCATGTCACTCCATGTAGGTAATATTTTTTTTATTTCCTTCATCAGCACTTTGTAGTTTTAGCAGGGGTGTCCTATACATATTTTGTTAGATTTGTATCTTCAGTTTTTTATTTTTTGAGTGATAATAAATATTCATAGTATTTTGTAGATGACTGTCTGCTTGTCTGTCTCCACTAAACTACAAACTTGGTGACAATGCCGACAGTGTCTTACTTGGTGTTGAATCCTTACACTAGAATAGTGTCTGACACATAAATGTTCTTCAATAAATATATTTTGGAAAGCTTTCATTTCCCCTCTCACCCCTGAAATTTTAGGAGCTCGTTTGTAACTTTCATAGGGAAGTTCACTCTCCACTTGTTATTTAAGACTCTGCAGTCAGACCTTATTATAACCTCTAGAAAGGAAGCTTCCACCACTACCCTATATACATCCTTTCCTAAGCCAAAATGGTCATCTTGTCCACATAACCCTCCTACCAGCCTGCATTTATTTCTACCTACCAGTCTAAAGAATGGTGTGAGTAGATGGATCTTATCTTATGCCTTATTTCTATCTTTTCTAAAATCCTTGTTCTAATGGCCCTAACATCATTTTTCATGGTATTTGTGGATTGGAACCAACTTGGCATATATTGACTCGTTTTATTTCTATCTAAGTATATTGTTATCCCCAGGGTCTCCATACCTGCAAGGTGCATGCAAGCAGGATCTGTGTCTTTTGTCCTTAGCATAAGGCATAGTGCCTTGCATTTCTTGCAAATAGGTACTCAATAAACATTTGTTGTTGAAGAAAAAAAAATTAAAACGTAGAGTGTTTTAAGAGAATCTAATATATTAAGTCACAAATTAAGTAAATCTTTTTTTCCATCTAGCTCAACTCTTTACTCACTGTAACATAAACTAGATACAGTCACTTAACCCCCTAGTCTTCACTTGCCTCATCAGCAAATGGGAATAAAACTTGATTATATGTAGACACCTTAAAAGATATTTGAAATTGTTGGTGATTACGTTCAAGTGGTATTTAATAGAATTGTTTTTATCTGTGGATTTGTTACAGATAGTTCAAATGACTAGTTTCAGAGGTAACAGGGTGAGAAAGCGAGTTCAAGAGTTCAGAAGAGAGTTGCTATCTCCACATCAATTTAGCCTGTTTCCAGACTCATTATAAGGCAGCTACCCCATGGGACAAGCCTCTGAGGTGAGTGACTGGCTCAGCCAATGCTGATGTTCCATTCATTAACTCTCAGCAGGTGCATCTATTATGCAAACTCACTTTTGCTCACAGATTGTTTGCTCTATGAAATGTCTCAAACATAAATATTTGGGAAGTGAATACAGCACAGGTTGTTTGCAGAGTCACTTTTTGAAGAAGAAGAAAAAAGGAAAGTCAAAGTCATTGTGATTGCATGAAGGGTTTCAAACATTAACAATCAGTGGGAGATGGAGTCCACAGAGCTGCAATGGGAGAAGGTGAGAGGCAAGGGAGAGGGCAACACATGACTCAAGAAAACTGCTTTGACTGCCAGAAAAAGGTCTCTAGCTCATTCAGTGCACAATAGTGAGCCCTGCTGGACCCCAAAAACCTCTTCCATAAGATCAAAGAATGGACCACACAAACAAGAAAGTCAGAGAAATCATCCAAAGGGAAGACTTTGAGACTATTCTCAATGGAAGCTAAAGGTGGAGTTTGGGATTCTAGAGAAATACTGTTATAATTCAACAGAAAATAATTTTAGCAGTTTCTGTAGGAGGAAAGAGAAGCAGATGAATCAGAGTAGCTTGGGTGTATAAAGGGACCAGTGGGAGTAGTAATGATCTGGAATAAAGAGGAAAGAAGAAGGAGCCACATAGAAAGTTATTTGGCCTCTATGTTTGACATAATTTTAGCTCTTGATCCCCAATGTCAATTTGTATCTACACACACACACACACACACACACAGGTGGGTGCTGCTAATATTTCACTATTCCAAAAAGTGTAATTTGGGAAATCAGTACTGTAAAGTGAACTCCATCACTAATTCAACTCTCTCAGAACTGAGATGCTTGAAGAGAAAGGTATAAACTAATGTACATTTATAAACAGACTTTTATCTGATTAAAAAGGTTGTAATTTCTTACTGGGGGCAAATCCACTGTTACAGGATGTTTTTGGTAAAATATCTCAGATAATAATTAAGTTTTCTTTTGCCATCCTATAAAACCTCATGGGATTCACTCCATTGTCTTCTGGGGTATGTAATCATCCTTTACTGCTGTGCCCTGAAGTTGAAGAATATCCTTGAGTGAAAGAAAATGCTTCATTTCCTGCCCTCCAACTCCTATGGTAAAAGGAGCTACTTTACATTTGCAGGCTCCCCTCCTCCCAGAGTATGCACCATAACTTTCAGAAACTTTAAAACAAAGCCAAAATTACTGATGATCTCCTTCTACCACTATAGCAGAATACTAGTAACCAGATCAGTTAACTTGTACCTCAGTTCCTATTATCGCATCCCTTCCTGCCTTCTTTTGAGCTAGTTTTACTCACTTCCTATGGCTCAGAAGATTAAGCCATAATCCTGGGCATTACCCTGGACTTCCTCTTCTTCACCTTCAACTGAATAATCATCAGATTCTAGCAATTTTACATCCTAAATATCTCTTAAGTCCAATTGTCACTAACCTCAGTGTGGGCTACCATCAATTCACACCCGTGTTATTATGAGCATGGCCTCTGAATTCCTCTCCCAGCCTTCAAATTTTATACTCTCAAATTATTCTCCCTGTTGCAGCAGAGTAATCATTCTAAAATGTCATTTTAGTTATCATCCTGAAATTATTCCCATCTTACAGCCCTGTAACAACTTCCTCTTGCTCCCCAAATAAAGTCCAAACTGTTTAACAAGAATAAAGGCTCATCCTGCTGTCACCCCAGTTACCACACTGACTTGGAATTGCCCACCCCTCCACCCACACTCACCTCCAATCTAGACTCCAGACACATTGAACTACTTTCAGTTCCCCCAAGCAAGCTATTCCCTTTCTCATTTCCTGGCCAGTGTTCACGTGGAACATTACCCCACTGCCTACCCATCCTTCGGGTCCCTGTGTAGATGGCACCTCCTCCTTTCCTGACACCCCAAAATGAGTTATATGCCTCCTAAGTGTTGTCATAGAAACCTGTACTTTACCCTGTTATAGAAGTTCTTGTGCTGGAGTATAAATGCCCATTTACTAACTTCTATTTTCCCTTGGACCATAAGCCTCTGGAGGTCAGGGCATGAATAGGTCTTGTCATCTCTCATTCTCACATCTTCTACATTTCCTAGCACATCCAAGCTCCACCTCCACAATAAATGTTGGCGAAATGAATTAATGCACACCCAGGCCAGAGGGATGAAGTCATGCCTCCATCTGGCCACTCCCTTACACTCTTGATGGAGAGTAGTCTTCTCCTTGAATTTCCAGTCCTGTGGCTGGACCCTGCTTAAAATTCTTCCAAGTCTTCTCATTGCTCTTAGAATGAAGATTAAAGCCCTTAATATGGCCAAAAAACTCTACTCCATCTAGCCTGTGTTTCATTACCATTTGCAGTAGCCAGCCACCAAGATGGTTCCAATGTCCCAGCTTCCTGGTGTTAACATTATTTTTTTTAATATATTTATTGATTATGCTATTACAGTTGTCCCATTCCCCTCCCCCTTCACTCCACTCCATCCTGCACATCCGCTCCCCCCCACATTCCCCCCTATAGTTCATGTCCATGGGTCATACTTGTAAGTTTTTTGGCTTCTAAATTTCCTGTACTATTCTTACCCTCCCCCTATTTTCTACCTACCATTTATGCTACTCATTCTCTGTACCTTTTCCCCTTCTCTCCCCCTCCCACTGCCCTATGGATAACCCTCCATGTGATCTCCATTTCTGTGGTTCTGTTCCTGTTCTAGTTGTTTGCTTAGTTTGCTTTCGTTTTTGTTTTAGGTGTGGTTGTTAGTAACTGTGAGTTTGCCGTCATTTTTACTGTTCACATTTTTGATCTTCTTTTTCTTAGGTAAATCCCTTTAACATTTCATAGAATAAGGGCTTGGTGATGATGAACTCCTTGAACTTGACCTTATCTGAGAAGCACTTGATCTGCCCTTCCATTCTAAATGAAAGCTTTGCTGGATAGAGCAATCTTGGATGTAGGTCCTTGCCTTTCATGACTTGGAATACTTCTTGCCAGCCCCTTCTTGTCTGTAAGGTCTCTTTGGAGAAATCAGCTGACAGTCTTATGGGAACTCCTTTGGAGGTAACTGTGTCCTTATCTCTTGCTGCTTCTAAGATTCTCTCCTTCTCTTTCATCTTGGCTAATGTAATGATGATGTGCCTGGGTGTGTTCCTCCTTGGGTCCAGCTTCTTTGGGACTCTCTGAGCTTCCTGGACTTCCTGGAAGTCTATTTCCTTCACCAGATTAGGGATGTTCTCCTTGATTATTTGTTCAAATAAGTTTTCAATTTTTTGCTCTTCCTCTTCACCTTCTGGTACCCCTATAATTCAGATGTTGGAATGCTTAAAGATGTCCTGGAGGTTCCTAAGCCTCTCCTCATTTCTCTGAATTCTTGTTTCTTCATTCTTTTCTGGTTGAATGTTTCTTCCTTCTGGTCCACACCGTTGATTTGAGTCCCAGTTTCCTTCCCATCACTATTGGCTCCCTGTACATTTTCCTTTGTTTCTCTTAGCATAGCCTTCATTTTTTCACCTAATTTGCAAAGAAATTCAACCAATTCTGTGAGCTTCCTGATTACCAGTGTTTTGAACTGTGCATCTGATAGGTTTGCTATCTCTTCTTTGCTTAGTTGTATTTTTTCTGGAGCTTTGATCTGTTCTTTCATTTGGGCTATTTTTTGTGTGTCTTGGCACACCTGTTTTGTAAAGGGGCGGAGCCTTAGGTGTTCACCAGGGCAGGGTAACACTCTTTGCTGCTGCACTCTGATGCTGTATGTTGGGGGAGGGGTCTGATAGGGAGCAATGGCACTTGCTCCACCCTCTGCTGGTTTTCAGCCACTCCCTCCATTACCCACAATCAAACTGGGCCCTTCTGGTGTTGTTTCCCCAGTGGGTGGGCTTGTGCAAGCTCTAGGCCCCTGTGGGTCTCTCCAATGAACTCTCCTGTGAGGCTGGGAGTTTCTCCTGCTGCCACTTCAACCCCCACGGATGTTTTCAATCAGAGGTTTGAGGCCCCATTTCCCCGCGCTGGAGCCCTGGGTTGTGTGGTCTGCTTTGATCCCCTGCTGTTCCTTCTGGTTTATCCATGCACAAATGTGGGGCTGAAGGGTCTGCCAGGCACCACCTTGTGGGGTCTGCTAGCTGCAGCCTGGCCTGCCCCATTCCTCTAACCACCACCTTGTTGGGTCCGCCAGCCGCTGCCTTGCCGTGAGTCCTCTCTGCCCCAGCTGCCCATCTAGTCTACACCCCTCCTACCAGTCTGGATGAATGTTTCTTCTTTATCTCCTTGGTTGTCGGACTTCCATACAGTTCAATTTTCTGTCAGTTCTGGTTGTTTTTTGTTTTTAAATTGTTGTTGTCCTTCTTTTGGTTGTACGAGGAGGTACAGTGTGTCGGAAGCCAGGCTTCTTGGCCGGAAGCCTGGTGTTAACATTCTTGTGCACCCAGTGCTGTATCAGTATTAGTCTGGGTGACCAATAGCATACAGTAAAAGTGATGACATATCACTTTTGAGGCTAGATCATAAAAGTCATCACATCTGCCTCTCTCTCTCTTGTGGGTCACTTACTCTGGAGAAAGTTAGCTGCCATGTTGTGAGTAACCTTGTGGACCTGTGTCATGAGAAAACAAGGTCCCTGGCCTACAGCCAGTGAATAACTGAAGAACCCAGGCTGTTGGCTGAGGCTTCTTGGAAGGAAATGCTCTAACCCCAGTCAGTCCTCTGGATGACTGCTGACACAACCAATATTGTTATTACAACCCCATGAGAGACCCTGATCTAGAATCATCATCTAAGCCACTCCTGGATACCTGACTCACAGAAACTATGAGATCATAAATACTTATTGTTTTAACTCACTAAATTCCAGAGTCATTTGTTATATAGCAATAGACAACTAATGTAACACTCTAGCTCCACCATTGCCTACTGCCCCTGGTTAGACTTCTCACTTCCCGAACCACGGTAGGCTCTCTCTTGCCTGAGGGTCCTCTCACATGCCTTTCACCACCACGATTGCTTATATGTGAGCCTAAATAGCATTTCCTTAGGAGAGTGCCTCGTGCCTCCAGGCCAGGTCTGGCCATCTTTCACATGCTTTCAGAACAGCTGGCAACTTGTCTTCTTAGCCTTTTTGCACATCTATTATATCATTCAGTAACTATTTGTGGATTTGCCAACTATCTGCCAAATGCTGGACTATGTAAGGGGAAAAACAAGTGTTATCCTGTCCTCATAAGCTCTATAATCTAGAGTAATTGCTTACCTAATTACTCACACTTAATCATTTACTTGATTATATACATTTGATATTTATCATTACTTGTTAACTGGCATGAAATCTCATGGGGACTCTGGCCCAAGGTTCCCCAGTCCTGCCCCAGGTCTAGCCACACATCGTTCATTCAGAGCCTGGTTATGACAGCGCTGTGGCAGTGATCATCGGAAGACTGCCCAGCAAACCAAGAGTGGAAGCTCTAGGAAACCACATCACAGAATGCATTCTCGTTATTTTCCTAACAGACTCTTGTCACACCTTTCATGCGCTCATCTTCCTTTGGCTTCCCTCTTCCCCTCTTGAGAGACACCAAGTATCCTTACAGCATAGATGGCTGTGATGGCAGAAGAAGTAGCCTAAGTCAGTCGATCACGGCTTTCAGTCTGTCTTTGCCACTAAATAGTTGTAAAATTTAGGATAAGTTCCTGACCATTTTGCACCCTCTCTTTCTTTATTTGGGAGATAGATGAGTGAGATTAAGTGAGCACTGACGCCCTTTCAGAGCACTGAGCTCCCTATTTGAGATTCTTCCAAATGAACGCATTAGAATCAGCCCAATACTTTGCATCTGTATAGAACATTTAATCTTTGTCCAAGGCTTTCCTATATATTATTTTACCTGACTCTCCCAAAGAACTAATGATGATGTTATTAATCTCCCATCACAGTTAAGGATGCGGACACCTGGAGGCATGTGAGGGCTTAAGATCTGAGAGATTTCCTCCTTGATCCCATATTTTTGGTCTAATATTATATTAACGCTTCGGCAGCCACTATACATTTCCCCAGGTAAGAAGACTTTGTTTTATGTGGACATTGAACACTAGAGTCCTCAGACTCCCAGACAGCTTGGTGACTATAATGTGACCAGTGTATACACATAGGACATTGAGTGAGCATGAGGAGAAAACACTTTGACTCTAACATGCTGCATTAGCAATCAATTTATATTTGCCTTCTGAGTTTAGAAAATAAAATTCCTTTAAAATTTCAAGATGGAACACTGACACTCTGGCTTCTTTGCCTGTTTCCCTGGTTTTTCCTCCCCAGCCACCCCCAGGGTTCTGTTCTTAGACCTTCCCTGCTCATTCCACCTGATCGTTCTGGCTGAGTCCATCTACTCCCACTATTCAATGACAATCCATATACCACCAGCTCCCAAATATTTACAGGTTCCAACTTATCCAAGCCCCAGATTCATGTTACTAATCACCTACCACACAGTCCCACCAGGGTGCACCATGGCCACACCCATGCCTAAACACAGCCAAAAGGGCCTCCTGAGTCCCATGTTCTAAAGCAGTGATTTTCCACCAGTGTGCTGTGTGGCAAGCACAGTGGTGTGCTGCAAGGATTGTTAAAAGATGCAATACTTTGACTTCCAGCCAAGGTGGAGGTGTAGGTAGACACACTGTGCTTCCTCGCACAACCAAAAGAAGGACAATTTAAAAACAAAAAACAACCAGAACTACCAGAAAATCGAACTGTATGGAAGTCCAACAACCAAGGAGATAAAGAAGAAACATTCATCCAGATCTGTAGGAGGGGCAGAGAGGGGCAGTTGGGGCGGAGAGGACTCACGGCAAGGCAGCAGCTGGTGGACCCAGCGAGGTGGCAGATTGTGGAGCAGAGCAGGCAAAGCTGCAGCTGGAGGGCAAGGCAGCAGCTGGTGGACCGAATGACAGACCATGCAACCCAGAGTTCCAGCATGGGGAAATAAAGCCTTAAACCACTGATTGAAAAGACCTGTGGGGGTTGAGGCAGCAGCAGGAGAAACTCCCAACCTCACAGGAGAGTTCATTGGAGAGACCCACAGGGGCCTAGAGCTTGCACAAGCCCACCCACTGGGGAAACAACACCAGAAGGGCCCAGTTTGATTGTGGGTAATGGAGGGAGTGGCTGAAAACCAGCAGAGGGTGGAGCAAGTGCCATTGCTCCCTATCAGACCCCTCCCCCAACATACAGCATCAGAGTGTAGCAGCAAAGAGCATTACCCTGCCCTGGTGAACACCTAAGGCTCCACCCCTTTACAAAACAGGTGTGCCAAGACACACAAAAAAATAGCCCAAATGAAAGAACAGATCAAAGCTCCAGAAAAAATACAACTAAGCAAAGAAGAGATAGCAAACCTATCAGATGCACAGTTCAAAACACTGGTAATCAGGAAGCTCACAGAATTGGTTGAATTTCTTTGCAAATTAGGTGAAAAAATGAAGGCTATGCTAAGAGAAACAAAGGAAAATGTACAGGGAGCCAATAGTGATGGGAAGGAAACTGGGACTCAAATCAACGGTGTGGACCAGAAGGAAGAAACATTCAACCAGAAAAGAATGAAGAAACAAGAATTCAGAGAAATGAGGAGAGGCTTAGGAACCTCCAGGACATCTTTAAGCATTCCAACATCTGAATTATAGGGGTACCAGAAGGTGAAGAGGAAGAGCAAAAAATTGAAAACTTATTTGAACAAATAATCAAGGAGAACATCCCTAATCCGGTGAAGGAAATAGACTTCCAGGAAGTCCAGGAAGCTCAGAGAGTCCCAAAGAAGCTGGACCCAAGGAGGAACACACCCAGGCACATCATCATTACATTAGCCAAGATGAAAGAGAAGGAGAGAATCTTAGAAGCAGCAAGAGATAAGGACACAGTTACCTCCAAAGGAGTTCCCATAAGACTGTCAGCTGATTTCTCCAAAGAGACCTTACAGACAAGAAGGGGCTGGCAAGAAGTATTCCAAGTCATGAAAGGCAAGGACCTACATCCAAGATTGCTCTATCCAGCAAAGCTTTCATTTAGAATGGAAGGGCAGATCAAGTGCTTCTCAGATAAGGTCAAGTTCAAGGAGTTCATCATCACCAAGCCCTTATTCTATGAAATGTTAAAGGGATTTACCTAAGGAAAAGAAGATCAAAAATGTGAACAGTAAAAATGACGGCAAACTCACGGTTACTAACAACCACACCTAAAACAAAAATGAAAGCAAACTAAGCAAACAACTAGAACAGGAACAGAACCACAGAAATGGAGATCACATGGAGGGTTATCCATAGGGCAGTGGGAGGGGGAGAGAGGGGGGAAAAGTACAGAGAATAAGTAGCATAAATGGTAGGTAGAAAATAGACAGGGGGATGGTAAGAATAGCATATGAAATGTAGAAGCCAAAGAACTTATATGTATGACCCATGACATGAACTATAGGGGGGAATGTGGGAGGGAGGGGATGGGAAGGATGGAGTGGAGTGAAGGGGGAGGGGAATGGGACAACTGTATGATCAATAAATGTATTTTTTAAAAAACATGCAATACTGGACTAGTTAGTCAGGAGGACTGACCTCTTAGATTGTCAAATGAAAAAAAAATGACAACAGCCAACATAACTGTGGCTATCCAGTGTTAATGAATCAAGATTGTACCCATTGTCATTTCAGCAAAAATATATATTTCTGATGTGTTAGCAAAATTTTAGTAATTTGTTTATGTGCAGCACAAGATGAAAAAGGTTGAAAATCACTGGTCTAAAGGACCCCACTGTGGCTCTCCTCTATGACCCTCACCACAGGGTGAGGATTCTGCAGGCCAATGGGATAGGACCCACCTCCAAAGCACCCAAAGTCCTCCTTCCCAGGTTGATTCTCATGAGTGCAAGCTACACCACTTTGTGTATTTCCCTAGGTGGCTCACTGTTGGGGACATAGACAGAACTCACAGGCTGGAGGGTCCACACATCGTGTGTGATATAGCCAGAGGTAGAAAGAGAAGGGAGTGAGCGTCACAGGCCTGGGCATTTTCACATAACCACGTACTAGCATGGAACTCGGAGGAATCCAAGAATTCTACTTTCAAACATATGCAGGTAGATGAGAGAATATAACATTTTATTTAATGATGTGTTAGCTTGATTTGTAGCTTTTAAATATTTAGACATATGGAATGTAAACCTCCATTTGTACCCTTTAACAAAGCTGGAAAAATACAAGCAGAGGGTCTGGCCACCACATAATTAACTCAACTAAAATCAAACCAATCTTTGCCTTTCCACCTGTCTTAGCTTAGGTTGCTTAAAAAGTTCTGCCTGCAGTAAGAACTTACTTGTAAGTAGTTTACATGAGAGGTGATTGATCTCTAAGGAACAGGAATGTAGGTGTGGCAAGGGTGAGACAGGAGGGAACAAACCAACATTGAAATGTGTTATTGAGGTTCCACTGGGAATATCAGAGTTTGATTCTGACAGACGCTCCTTAGAAGATACAGAATGCCTGCCAGAGTAGAGAAGTGGGAGCATTTATCCTTTGAATCCCTTCCACATTGATTTATGTCTGTATTACAAGTGCAACCTCCCTCAAACTTTATATGCTTGGACTCAGGGAGCTCCGGGGTAGAAAGTGGAGAACCATGGGAGGCAAGATGCTCCCAGCACAAGTGAACTGAAGCTGCCCTGTAATAATCTACCCCAAACATGGTAAAAAATAGAAGGGAAGTCAGGAAGATTGAATATGCTTGCTATTCCACCCTACCTTTTTCCCTTCCTCCTAGTCTAAACATCTATTTTCCTCCTGTAGTCTATTTTATTAATAACACCACTCACCAAAGAGTCTCCCAAGGAGAGAATTCTAGAGTCACCCTCACTTCCCCTCTCTCATTCTTCTCATGCCATCAGTCACAATATCTTGACAATTTTGCCTCTGAAATAGTTCTCAGCTGGAGCCCTTCTTCTGCATTTCCCTCCACTTGCCTTCAGTCCCAGCCCAACTGCAAAAGCCTTACCCAGACCAACTAGTGGAGGACTTCATGCAGCTGCCTTTTGTAGGCAGCATTCACTGACTTTTCATAGGGCCTCCCACTGACCCATCTGTCCCAATCTCTAGTCTCATCTATATACCTCTATGTGTATTATCACGTCACTATTCTGTTTTAGGATGCCACTGTCCCCCATTGCTAAAGAGGCAAATCAGAATTCCACACCTAGTCTACAAATATCCTCTCTCACCTTCCAGACTTCCTGATCCCCAGCTCATCTCCCAGAGATCCACACACACACTCCAGTCACACCCAACTTCTTGCTCTTCTCTAAGCCAGCCTTGCCCTTTCATGCCTCCATATTGTTATTCATGCTGTTTTTCCAGTGTAGAAATCATTTTTGCAGCTGCCACCCCCTCATACCTACACATCTTTTAAATCCTTAGGCTTCCATCAGGACCCAGCTCAAACGTTACTTTCTCTGACTCCTCCAGGCTGATTCAGTGCTCTTAGCCTGCTGGAGCACTCCGATCATGTCATAATGATGCACTTGTCTGATTCTCTCCATTTTTGGAGTTCTTCCAGGTCAGGAAATTATGTTTTATTCCCCTTTGTACTCTTAGAACCCAGCATGGTGGTTGGCACAAAACAAAGTGACAGGATTGTTAGATATGTGTAAGAATGAGCCATTCTGAGTAAATCAAGAACAACTCCTTTACAGACCTCTAGTTTCAGAGATACTTGAAAGGGGAATTCAGAAGGCAAACAGTGCTGAGCAGAATCTGATGCCCACAAAGCCTAGAGAGGTGAAGTCAGCTGAAAATCAGCTAAGTCATTGTTGTTTCTCATGGAAGCAGCAAACAGGCACTAATGTGGTGTTTAACATATGAGCAACAAGTAACAGCAAAGAATAAACTGGAATAGGCAGGGCTAATGATATGAAAATTACCTAGCACCACCTATATTTAGGAGGAAGAGAAAAATAGGAAAATGTTTGCAATGAGCTCTACCTCAGTTTAATCCTCATGACAATGTATGCTCTTTGTACTTGCTTAATTTAAAACCTTCCTTTACAGAACATTTTACATTTTATAACTGTAATGTAAAATTAGCTAACTTCTGTTTGAGTCTAAATTAACAAGAATATGACTTTGTTGTTTTTTTTTAAGGCTCTGTGAAGTATTTGGAATTACAAATGCAGAGCGAGGGATGGGGGGGTTTGCAGAGTGATATTCCCAACTCAAGAGGGCCTAGGACCTAAGCACCAGAAAGAGCAGCCATCTAGAAAATTCCCACCAGCCACCAAAAGGATCAAGAACTTCTACTGTAGAACTTCTACTGCAGAGATATGGATAATGGAATGAGAAAGTAGGGCAACATCACAACATAATGTTCCAGCATTGCAGAGAGGTACAAAAAAAATTTGGCAACCATAATTGAAAATAATTGTCAAAAGTAAATAAAATCAGCTATGTAATTGTAAACACTACCTCAATTTGTTCTGTAAAAGTGTAATTCACAATTCTTTTAAATCAATATAGAAAATAAAAACAAAAAAACCCCGATGAGACCCTATTCATGGAAAGAGCTACCCCTACCTACCATGTCCAAGTAATCTTTGCTTGTTTCCCAGCAAACATGTTCTATGATGCACATCACCTAAAAAATTATTCCATCCATTCTATCTCTGTTCCTTCTGAATGGAATATGGATGGCACAGTTGTGAATATAAGGAGAAACACAGTTGATTTCATCTTTAACCATGTGATGTCCTGCCTTTTTATGAGACATGGGGAAGATGGGAATTTCAGTGATGCTTGAATCTTCCACTCTACTGGGAATCAGACGTTCATTTCCCATCAGCTTCAACTGCTTCATTCCCCCACCTAGGAAACCTCCTCGTCAGCTGAGGTATGTCAGGTTAGTTACTTAGTTGTGTGTTATAAGCAGCATGATTTTTCACATTAGTTACTACACTTTGAGTCATCTATACAGCATTTGAAATTAAAGTCAGATCACAGAGGAAGTAAAAAGGCATTCCACATGTCTCTCTGTGCTACAGGATAAAATCCAGCCTACTCTCCTCACTTAAGTCAGTCAGGAATTAAATGGAACAAAACAAAATGGTATAACAAAGTCAGCCAAGAGAGTCACATAATCAGCTGTACCCATCTGTTTGGGGGCAGGTAGGCAAGACTGCAGGCTTTAACTGAAGAATAAGGGATTTGTGTGAACTATAAGTTAAAAATTCTGAGTGCAAGAGTTGTTAAATATAGAAATGAATGACTAAGAAGGACACAGTAGTAGTAGGTGGGTTCTAAAAACAGAAGTGGTGCCCTGACTGGTGTGTCTCAGGGGATTGAGCGCCGACCTGTGAACCAAAGGGTCACTGGTTCAATTCCCAGTCAGGGCACATGCCTGGGTTGTGGACCAGGTCCCCAGTAGGGGGTGTGTGAGAGGCAACCACACACTGATGTTTCTCTCCCACTCTTCTCCCTCCTTTCCACTATCTAGAAATAAATAAATGAAATCTGTTCTTAAAAAAGACTGCAATAATGGTTGCACAGCTCTGTAAATATGCTCAACACTTTAAATGGGTAAATATTGTGGCATGTGAATTATATCTCAATAAAGCTGTTTTAAGGAAAAAGGCCCAGAAGAACGTCATTTAAATAAGCAACCTAAGACATATTATTTAGATATTAAAACATCAAAATATTGACATTTCTCTGGCATTTAAGTGACTTACAGGCACTATAAATATTCAAAATTGGGACTGTCTCAGAAAATCTACACTGTAATAAGACCTTTCCAGAGTACAGATGTGACCAGGTAAAAACACGGCACAGAGATGGCAAGTGGTTTTCCCAATAGTCCAACAGAAGTAGTTTAGTTTTTCCAGGCTTTGTGTTAGAATATGTATCCCATTCTTTGATGAAGTTCTCTTCTTTCTCCCTTATTAATTCAAATATTAAAAAGACACTGGTAGAGTTTAAGAAAAGTAGTAATTTTCCAAAGATATTCTACTGTGTTTCAGAATATGAAAATTCAAGAGAGTATACACATATCAAAACACCAAGTTTTACACCTTAAATATATATATATATATATATTTATACCTCAAAAAAAACAGAAAAAAGAGAAGAAAATTCAAGAGAACAAATCAGGAGACAATACTATGGTTATCCTCTCCCCACATACAACAACAGGCACCAGCTCCAGGCACCTTTAAGCATGGAGCAGACAGCAGTCCCCCCTTACCTGTGGGGGACATGCTCCAAGACCTCCTTTTTGATTCCTGAAACCTATCAAAGTTCCAACCCTGTATACGATCTTGTTTCCTATATGTACTAATACCTATGATAAAGTTTAATTTATAACTACAGGCACAGTAATAGATTAATGACAATAACTAATAGCGTAGAACAATTATAACAATATGCTGTAATGCAAGTTATATGAATACGGTCTCTCTCCTTCTCAAAATATCACAGTGTCCTGGACGATGTGAGATGATACAATGCCTGTGAGATGAGATGTGTTTGCAGTTGGAGGTATGACAGCAAAATTAACACAAATTTCTTCTCCGTTCCTCACAATTTTATAGAGAAAAGATTCATTCTTACCAGGAAAAAAATACCATAAAGATTAAATCAAAAATAAAAAATAAAAGATTCATTCTTACCATAGATCTTAGCAACCTCAGTATATGAGATTTTCATTTCCTTATCAAGTTGAGAACTTTCACCTTTTTACTTAAAGAAAGCACTTTATGGCTTTATGGCTTCTGAACTGCCAGAATCACCCCTCTTGCACTTCGGGGCCATTACTAAGTAATGAGGGTTACTGGAACACCGGCACAGCAATGCTGCAGCAGTCAGTCTGATAACCTTGCTGGCTACTGTGTGACTAATGGGTGGGGAGCAGATTCAACCTGAAGACAGTGGACAAGAGGGTGATTCACGTCCGGGGCGGGACAGAGTGGGACAGCACAAGACTTCATCATGCTACTCAGAGCAACATGCAATTTAAAACATATAAATTGTTTATTCTGGAATTTTCCATTTCATATTTTCAGACTATAACTGACCGTGGGTAATTCAAACTTCAGAAAGCAAAACCTCAGGTAACGGGGACAACAACAGTTGCTTTCTAAGGTGTCAGTGTCACCAAGAATCTAGAAAACTTACAGTTCCAGAAACCTTAGCCAGGCACGCTTCTCATACCCCTATAGAGATATATATAACCTGATACTAGTGTAGAGATGTAAGTAACACACCTGTGGACTTCTACATGCATTCACAAGCTCCCACTCCATTGAACTGACCTAACACTTCTGTCTGCCTTTTTGCCCAGATCCACATGGGGAAGACTTTATCCTGAGAAAGAGTATCAACCAGAGGCTTTATATATGTGAGTGGCCTACCTGCTACAGATGTGCTGCAGTGTGACAAAGCACAGGAACTCTCTCAGTGTCCTAAATGATGCCTGCCCCACTCCATTATCATATAACGGAAGCAGGAAAAAAAATCAAAGCAAGTTGTATCTGCTGAAGCAATCTAGCCTTTCAAAGATAACAATTCAGCTTTTCACACAAAGCTTTTACCAAATACCTGGTTTGTTTTCCGAAGTGGTTCTACAGAGAAAGATGTAACTTTTTCCCAGCTGCATTAAATCCTTTAGGGAGCATCAGCATTTTAGGAGCATTCGCATCCATAGGCCCAGGGAATGGATTCAGCCTAGGTCCACACTCCAGTACTTGATGATTGCCCACAGTCACCTAACCCTGGGACTTCAGTCATCTTTGTAGCTCTTGAGGGAGAAATTTAAGAGCATGTCATTCTGTCCCCTGCCTTTAGCATGGACTGTACCTCAGCCACCTCTGACATGCCTCAGTCCATTTTCTAAGAAATCTATAGCAAGGGTCTGTTTCCAATCATATACTTGTGATGCTAATCCATACACTTGCCATTCAGCATTGGACCCTTGGGCTTTTCTCTCAGGCCCAGCAAGGTCCTTCGGTGCCATCACTTGAATGTGTGAAAAGTCTCCTCCCACCCCAGTTGGTCTTGAGACAGGTGGAAAGTGAAAGAGTATCCTTTCCAGATTTCACTAAAAATCACTGGGCACTTTGACAATGTTCAAATGTTTGTAAAATTCCTAAAGATAAAACCAAATTTTTATGGGATACTTTTCATAATTCTATATCACAATTTTATTATTTAGCCTCACATGCATACAAAAAAAAAGACATTTCCCTGGTGTAGACTATCTCTAATGAAAAGGCCTGTTGCCCCTGTGTTGACACCTGGGAGGAAACTGGGGGGCAGGGGAGAAGCTGAGGCCAAGGGAAAGCATCTAACAAAGCTTAAAAATCAGAATCTAGAAAGCACAGCTCGACAAAACCCCCTGTAGTGATCCCTCTGACCCCCTGTAGCTCTGAAGCCCCCATTCCCTCTCCCCATTCCTCCGTGGTTGTAAGCTCCAGGAATGCTGGCGTTAAAGTCTCAGGGAAGCTCAGCCCCGACATGCTGTCTCCAGTTCCGCTTTATTGTTCCTCTCAAGCCGGCTGCTTAGAAATATTATGTTTGTTCTTCTACTTCCTTTGTCAATACTTCCCCCAGAAGCCAAAACAAACACTCAGCAAATACAGCACCACACCAATCCCAGAACCAGAAAAAAAAGAAAGAGAAAGAAAATGAAAATCTCACTGCACACATGTAGCATAGAAACATGAAAACTCAATTTCTGGGAGAAAAGAAAACATCTGTGCTCTCTATCCCTGTTTTTCTCCCCTCCTTCCCCACCCCCATCTTCCTGCCCCATCCCACATCAAGAAACCCAAAGGGTTTCTGCAGCCTGGGATTTTTGCCAGAGGGTCAAGGACACTAGCTGCTCCAAACTCGCAGCCCTTCCGGCCCTGCTCCACCATTCACATTTGTTCCTGTGGGGCTGGGCAGCTGGGCTCAAGGTCAGCCACACTAGCGCCTGTGTGTTCCGGTGTTGAAAGTGTGGCAGTGAGCCTCCAGAAGCCTGGCCCATCTAAGGTTTGACCTTTCCTCACAATGGCTCCACTGACGGGGCTTCAGAAACTGTGATATGCACTTTGAGAAGGAACACACTGTGCTAGGAAAAGGCCCCTAATGGGAGGAAGTTGACCTCAATTCTGGTCAGTATCCTTCACTGGTCCCTCTGCAGTCCCACCTGGGGGAGGTTGGGCAGATCATTTAAACCAGTAGGCTTTTGCCATAAAGGGGAAAACCAAATCCTGACTGACTAAAAACAAATCCAGGGCTCACTGACATCTTGAGGCCCCTTTCAGCTTCAGTATCAATGATTTCCTGCTAGTCTAGGCCTGGGATAGCAAACTCAATTGGCAAGGGGCAGATGACACAAATAGGTGACATGGATGGAGGAGGCATGCTATGTCTAAAGGGGCAGCCACTGTTTAACTCCAGCCAAATTTGGGCATTCAGGAATGTGGACTTAGTTTTGCCAGAAATTCTGTATTTGAAGAAAAGGGAAGAGTATATGATTTTGTGTCTGTATGTGTGTGAAATCTTTTCATTTTAAAATTTTATACCTAATTTTAAAACTTTACGATTTTGTGAAGGCCAAAAGAAAATCTTCTAACCATTTCTACCCTCCACAAGTTTGTAAACTTCAGTCTAAAAAGTGACTCTCAACTAAAAGGGATCCACTTGGGGACTTCAGATCAAGATGGTGGCATAGGTAAACATGCTACACCTCCTTATACAACTTACAGAAAAAATTACAACTAGACTACAAAGCAAGTATCATCCAGTCATAAAATTGAGCTGTATGGAGGTCCTACAACCAAGGATTTAAAGAAGCCACATTCATCCAGATGAGTAGGAGGGGCGGAGACACCAAGAGAGGTGGAGAGGTGAGGAGCTGAGGAATGGCAGGGAGAGGCATTGGACAGGGCAGTCCTACATTCATTTGTGGTAGATAAAAATCAGGAGGGATACTTCCAAAGTGAGGAATCCCAAACCAGACTGCCCAGCAGCCCAGGGTTCCAGTACCAGGAAGTTAAATCCCCATAAATTCCGGCAGGAAAAACCAGTGGGGATTGGAGTGGTGGAAGAAACTGCCAGATTCTCAAGAGACTCCTCTTAAAGGGCCCACACAGACTTAAGACTTACACAGACCTACCCCCTCTGGGATTTAGCAACAGGGCAACAGCTGGGAGGGTACGAGTGGCATATGGGGAGAAAGTGAAGTGACTGGAAACCCAGGAGACAGCTTCCTCCCGGGCAAACCTCCAGAAGCCAGGCAGCAGCACTGTCCCTCTCTGAGCTTTCCCCACACAAAGCCACAAAGCAGTGAAACAAGTTGCCCCACCCTGGTGATCACCTAAGTCTCCACTCCACACAATTTACGGGTCTGCTCTTCTACAATAGGCCTTGCTACTGAGACAGGGAGTCAGAGTAGCTGTACCTAATACACAGAAACAAACACAGGGAGGCTGCCAAATTCAGGACACAAAGTATGGCCCAATTAAAAGAACAGAACAAAACTACAGTAAAAGAATTAAATGAATGGGGATAACTAACCTATCAGATGCAGAGTTCAAAACACTGGTTATCAGGATGCTACAGGAACTCATGAGTACAGAAACAGCATAAAAAAGACCCAGGCAGAAAAGAAGGTTACATTAAGTAAAATAAATAAAAATCTACAGGGAACCAAGAGTAAAGTGGATGAAGCCCAAAAATCAAATCAACAATTTAGAACATAAGGGGAAAAAAAGTACTCAATCGAAATAGCAAGAAGAAAAAAGAATTTAAAAAAACAAGGATAGTCTAAGAAGCCTCCAAGCATACCAACATCCTAATCATAAGGATGCCACAAGGAGAAGAGGAAAATCAAGAAATTGAAAACTTATTTGAAGAAATAATGAAAGAAAACTTCCCTAATTTGAGGAAGGAAATAGACATACAAGTCCAGGAAGCAGAGAGAGTCTCAAACAAGATGGACCCAAAGAAGACCACACCAAGACACATCATAATCAAAATGTCAAAGGTTAAAGATAAACAGAGAATCTTTAAAAAAACAAGAGAAAAGCAGAGAGTTCCCTACACAGGAGTTCTCATAAGACTGTCAGCTGATTTATCAAAAGAAACTTTGCAGGCTAGAAGGGACTGGCAAGAAGTATTCAAAGTGATGAAAAGCAAATACCTACAACCTAGATTACTCTATTCAGCAAAGTTATCATTTAGAATGGAAGGGCAAATAAAGTGCTTCCCAGACAAGGTAAAGCTAAAGGAGTTCATCATCACCAAGACATTATTACATGAAATGTTAAAGGGACTTATTTAAGAAAAAGATCAAAACTATGAACATTAAAATGGCAACAAATTCACAATTATCAACAAGTGAATCTAAAAAAAAAAAACTAAGCAAACAAGCAGAACAGAAACAGAATCATAGATATGGAGATCACTTGGAAAGTTATGAAATGGGAGGCAGAAGGAGGAGAAGAGAGGAGAAGGTATAGGGATTAAGAAGCATAAATTGGTAAGTACAAAATAGACAGGAGGATTTTAAGAGTAATATAGGAAATGGAGTAGCCACAGAACTTATATGCACAATTTATGGACATGAACTAAGGGGTGGGGGGTGTTGCTGGAGGGAATGGGGGTACTGGGCAGAGGGCAGCAAAGGGGAAAAAATGGGACAACTATAATAGTGTAATCAACAAGATATATTAAAAATAAAAATAAATAAAAATGACCCACTTGGGGGTGATGTGGAGCATAGCCTCATATCAAATTCTCCACAAAGGATTTTTTCAACTAACCAAGTGCCCACTCACAATATATATTTAGGCATATATTTTCCCTCCACAATGCTTGCTTTTGCCCTTGAAACTTACTGCATGATACGATGTGAGTGTACTACACATGTGAATGTTGTGGAAACAGCAAAGGATTAACAATTACTAGACAGGAAGTGCTTATGTTCATTCGGACCATACAGTTTTGCAAAATGTTTTCATGATCATTTTCACATCATCATCTCTTTTCTTAAAAAAAAAGAAGGAAGAAAATATAAATCAACAGTTCAGAGTAATTAAGTTACTTGACCAAATGTCACATGGCTGACAAGTGATAAACATGAAATTTGATCCAAAGTTTTCCAACTTGGGACTCTTGAAAGGTCCCTTAGTACCTACCAGCATACGTCTAGATAGCGTGTTCCCTTCTTCCAGGGCCTGGCCTGGCCTTGCTGTACTGATGTTCTTCCCATTCCTGACATGACTCCTCATCATTCAAAACTTTTGCACCTGATGACACAAACACTCTGACCACAGTGACTGGGATAGCATGTACCATGGCCAGACCATTACCTATAGTAAGGATAGTTGTTTCCCCAAATGAAATGAATGTTCCACTATTAATCATCTTTTCAAACACAAGGAAGCAGGAAAGGAAGGGGAAGAATCTCCTTATCTTTGGGGGTTTGAAAAACTAGAATCAGCTTTTGGATGTGGAAGAGGAAGTCAAGGAATTACTGATTGGCGAGTAAACTGGCCCTTTCCACATGATGTGGCTCAGGCTGAAAAGGAAGGAAGACCGAGAGGAATGCCCTGCACAAGGCACCACCGATGGGCTCGGAATCTGGGAAAGCTATTATGAAGTTTAAATTTGCTTTTTCTTCATTGTAAACCCCTCTGTATTCTCCAGATTTCAGTGAAAAATTTAAATGTCATAATCTTGCCTTATTTGTTTCACATTCTAAAGAATCACAAAAGGAGAAACTGTCCACATTTGGAATGGAGAAATGCAGGAAAAATGGAAAACCTAATGCTGTATATCTTCTGATTGCCCTTCTAGATCTGCCCTCCATCCTTCTCTAACCTGCTTTCTACTCTGAGGCTGAGCTGCACAGATTACATCTACGGGCTTCCTTGCTCTCAAACTTCTGGGTGGGTTTGTTGAAGGAGGAAATCAGAAGTAGGGAAGGAGGAGTCTGCGATTAAGGTATTTATTCCCAAAAAGTTGAGATTTACTGGCTGCATCCCTTGACCCAAAGCCCCAGCTACTGCCAAAATGGCCTCCACTCGGCACACCACATTCTAGTAACGGCTCCCTTCCCTTGCCTCTTCATTATAGAAGTGGTCGTGGGAATCCAGATTCCAGACCTGGGGCGCTTCACGCTATTGACCCTTTTGTAAATCAGTCTTTTATTAAACTCTCTTAAAATGACCCATTGAGTGTTTATCTGTTTCCTGTTGGGAGCCTGATTAACACAACCACTTTGTTTTAGTTGTTACTAACTGATCAGAATGAGGAACAATGTCCATAGATTTTTATCTATGATTTTATCATATAGATTTTAAGAGTCCACTTTAGGAACTGTTGACAATAGACACACTCATGAAACCAACATCCTGATGAAAATAAGTGAAACTTCCATCACCCAAAAAGTACTCTTATGTTCCTATCAGAGCCATTTTCCCAACTCCAAAGAAACTACCTGTGGACTAAACAATTTTTCACAAAATGGAAAGAGGAAGACAGAAAACAAGTTTGGACTAACTAAAATTAAATGTAACAAACAGAAATGACTCATAGAATTAATAACTATTCTTATTACTTATTAGTAATAAGTACTTACTGGTAATATAGTACCAGAAAAAAATAGGAGAGGGGAAGTTGATAAATGACTGACTTCCTAAAATCATCTGGAATGAAAGGTTCAGACTTATTTTTAATTGAGCATCATAGGTCAGGGTAAGCCTGAGGTCTGGAGAATTTTACTTGATTTACACACAGATTATTCACTGTTTGCCACAGGACTTTGTCATCCTGAAGACAGACAACTGAACTCGAGAAAAGGGCCTGATACAAAGTGCACATCTCTAGTTATCAGTGACTGTAATCTGGTCTGGAACGGTGCTCTTAACCAATGAAGGCCCCCCGACCATGGAAGGATCCTGTAAGGTCACTTCAAATATACACTCTCTCTTGGGGAATTTTAAAGGGAAACTTCAGAGCAATTCAGTAGATAGCAGAATGGCACAGAGACCTTAAATTAGTAGAGATTATAATGACTAAACAGAAGTCACAGGCAGGCAGTACAGAAAGAGATTACGTGGTAGAGGAACCATATTAAAAAACAGCTGAGTTACCACAACAGTCAAACACTGGTGCAAGACTACTAGCTGCCCATTTCTAAGGGGAGGAAATATAGCAATTGCTGCAGAGTAATATCAGATTCTGATGAATTATTAGAGCTACTGCTTACTTTTTTATCCTGACTAATACTCCCATTCTCTGTGAGGCCTGTATGGACGGGGTCTAAGATATATTTCCTTTTTTTTTTCATTTAATAAACTTCCAATAATTGAGAAAACTTGAGTTTATCTCTTTTCCTTACCGACTGAAAGAGCCTAGCAAACTGCAAGGAAGGTTTATAATGCTAAGAGAGATCATAAGACATAGGCCCAGGAGTCTTTAAATCTGTGTGGGAGAAACTAGTGTTATTTACCTAATGTCTCTAAATAAGTCTGAATGGGAGAAAACACCAATGAAGAGATTGCTGAATCATTGGTCGGTTGTGGTTTCTAGCCTTGACGCCTCCCAAACAAGAACACTTGGCAGCCTATACAAGGAGTTGCAGGGGATTCATAGTAAGAGCCTGGGCCGGTGCCTGAGACTACAGTGTGGGCAGTGGAGCCAATAATTTTAAGGAGGGTAACACACAAGACTTTGAAGACAGAAGGTGGTACAGGCTAGATACAAGATTTGAAAGGGAGACATAAACTGCTGTGTAAGAGGAGTCATTCATTCAATAAACATTGATGAACACTGTGCTATGGGATATAAAACAAAACAAAGAGACATGATTCTGCTCTTGGGGAGCTCATAGCGTGATCTGATAATCCTGCACTGATTTCACTATTAGCAACCACTGCAGAAGGAAGCCTACAGATTGAGTTTGTGCAGCTCAGCTTCAGAGTAGAGAGCAGGTTAGAGAAGGATGGAGGGCAGATCTAGAGGGGCTATCAGAAAATAAACAGCATAATGTGTGTGTGTGAATTAGATAAGCCATTTAACACTTACACATGCTATGTGAGTACTCAGTAAATGGGAGTAATTATTAATGTAATTATTATTCTATTATAACGCCATTTTGATTTTGCTGTACCTTTGTACCCTCTTCTTGAGAGAATGCTCCTCTGGCCAAAGCCACCGGCTGCCTGCCCAGTAGTTGTCCCTTCTCCTTTGTAGGATAAGAGAAGCCTGATTTTGTCAGAGGCAGAAATATATCAGAATTGATCTTCTACAACGAAGCCCTTATGGTCATTCTCTTCACCTTTGTAACTTTTCAGTTTCCCAATATCCCTTGTAGCCAGGAGTTACCACGTGACCCAAATCTAGCCAGTGATATATCAAAGCAGGTCTGCTAGGAGTGATCTTTTTCTTCCTGGATCACAGAGACAAGAGAAAAAAGACTTTGCTCTGTCCCCTTATACGTATTAGGGGTTGATATCAGGACTGTGTAGGTGTCTTATGACCATGAGATGACAAGCACAAAGGAGCAAAACCAGTGTGCTGAGGGAGACCCGTGACATAAAAGGCTGAAAAGACTCTGGATCTCTGACGACAGTTTTAACTCTCTGAATAGCCACTTACCTCTGGTATCCTTGTTAAGTAAATAACAAATGCCCTTTCAGTTTAAGCCTTCTTGATAACAGCTGATAATAAATTTTCATGATTTTTAAGACAATTTCCCTATATTTATAACTTCTCCCACCTAGAGCCACATGATCCAATCCAGGAGGTTCTAGACACATGTGACTATTGAGCAGTTGAAATGCACTTAGTTCAAACTGACATGTCCTGTAAGTATAAAATATACATCTGGTTTCAAAGACTTAGTACAAGAAAAAAGAGCCGTGGCTGGTGTGACTCAGTGGATTGAGTGCTGGCCTGCTGGGAGTCAAAGGGTCACTGGTTCCATTTCCAGTCAGGGCACATGCCTGGGCTGCAGGCCAGTTCCCCAGTAGGGGGCGCACAAGAGGCAACCACACATTAATGTTTCTCTCCCTCTCTTTCTCCCTCCCTTCCCCTCTCTCTAAAAATAAATAAATAAAATCTTTAAAAAAAAGAAATGTAAAATATTTTGTAAATCGTTTGTTATTGATGAAATAATATTTTAGATATAATAGATTATGTAAAACATATTATTAATTTTAGCTGTTTCTTTTGCTTTTTTAATGCAACTACCAGAATAGTTAAAAATAATGCATGTAGCTAATGTTATATTTTTATTGGACATTGCTGTCTAGAACATAAAGACAGAGGCGCAAAAATATTTAGTTATGTTGGGAAAGTAGAAGAGGAAGCTACAGATACTAGGACCTGACAGTAGCGACTCGTTCCATGAGATGGCACCACTTGAAATTTCTTTGTTTTCCATATTTCTAGATTAACTTTTATTTCAATGTATTTGGAGAACAAAAAAAAAATGAGAACTTGTACTTCCTAATGTACACACCTGATTTGTCTCAGTTTGGTCCTTTCTATCACTTTACCAATGTTAACAATGTTATTACCCTCAGTAGGAGAGAGGACACATGCACACTCCTTTGTAAATTCTCCATCCTGATGCTACATTAAGCTTGCAGCTTAGAATGACACCGAATGAAAAAATGAAGGGTCTTCCCACCCCCACCTCCCAACTCTCCTCCTTGGTCTCCTGATTCTCTCTGCATTCCTGAAGACCTGTGATGTCCTCCCCTAGGCCTGACCTCACATCAAGTTCCAAGTTTATTTCATCAGAATTTTATCTCTTTACTGCAGCTGATTTCAGTTACAAATGCAAAAGAGATAACCAAACTCAAGGTGCCTTAGGGAACTAAAGTTTCCCTCAGGAATGTTTGCACTTTGCATTTTTTAAAAAAGGTCTCCAATTAACCCTCATGATTTGTTCATTGTTCATGTCATAGCTAAAACAAATCCAAGCAATAGAGTGGAAATGGTTTGTTGCAGCAGGTCATTTCCATCAGCTGAATGAGACCAAGTCAGCTTTTACCTTCTAGGCCTATGCATGATGCTGTTTCTGTTCATGAAAATGAGTGCAGCCCCCTATGTTAGTCCACTCAGCTAAATTCATAGACTGAGTGGTGTATAAACAACACAATTTCATTTCTTACAATTCTGGAGGTTGGGAAATCCAAGACCAAGGCACCAGCACATTCAGTGTCTGATAAGGCCTGCTTCCCAGTTCATAGACCACTATCTTTTTGCTGTGATGGCACGTGGAAGAAGGGCAAGGGAGCTCTCTGGGCTTTCTTTTATAAGGGTACTAGTCCCAAAGTCCCTGTCTCCAAATGCCAGCACATTGAGGATTAGGTTTCAACATATGAATTTGGGTGGAGCTGAACATTTAATCTATAGTAACCAACAAGCCATAGACTTATATGACAAAGGAATGAGTACTGGTCCTTTTTGTACCATTTGGATCCATCAACAACCTCCAAACCCAACCAATACACACAGAAAAAGAAGTCGATTAAATATTTACAAAATTAGTGGAGCCATAGAGAGTGTAAATAGAAAGCAGCTGAAAACTAGGTTCAAGGTTTGAATATGAAAAACATAAAATTTAATAGCTTTCTAAGAAAGACAAGGAGGCAGCAAATGGGTGGGAGGTTTTTCCAAAAGATACAGATAGTGTTCAATTTGAGATCCTGTGCTGCTCCTATCAACAATGTGAAATCAAGTTGAATATTTCAGCAGCATATACAATTCAACTAATGAGAAAAATATGCAAGCATTTGAGCAGCTGTCTTCTAGACACACTTTAATGTATGGATCTGGAAATCATCCCAAATTCTTGGGCAAAACCAAATCAATCAAAAAGCCATTTGGGTTATCTTACCATATATCAACAAGGCAGTCCTATTTCCAAAAAGTAACATCTTTTGGATCCAAAAGAAGGTCTCTTGAGTTACCCTTTATTGTAAGAGAAAGCCCCCAGACCTGGAATCTTGATTCAGCTCTTTCTCACTAGCTCCATTGGTGTTGGACGAATCACTTCACCTTTCCAAAAATATAGTTCAAGGTCTCATGTAGCCTAACCTGAATGATTTGATTTTCCTGATGTTTTCTAATTTGTACTAATAGCTATCATACATTTTAATTTGGGGAAGAAAAAAGAAAAGTTGAGTTAACAGTTTTATGCCTAACCTGCCTAATGTCTATCTAGAAAAATCTACACCAAAATGTTTAAAGTGTTTTTATCAAATTAGTGGCATAGAGAATGAATTATTTCTTCACACATGCAAAAAAGTATTTACTGAAGGATGGGATGATGAAAGGAATTTATCTCTGTGTAGTAAAGCATTTGGTTTCATTCAAAGAAAACATCCAACCTATGCCCTTAGCTTCTAGATGTAATCTTTGGATCCCCCAGATAGGAGTGTCTTGCCTGGAGGCATTGACTCACACTGAATAGTCTAAAAATGTGATTTAGTCAAGGGCTGGTCATTCCCATGTGGTCTTTGAGGAAGGAGGAGGGGGGCTGGCAAAACCAGCCATGTAATTTAGGGTGGAGACTCTGGGTCATGCAGTTGACCTGGAGACTGAGGTCCACCATGTGGACCCAATAGAATGGAGTCCCAATAATAACTCTGGGCATTAAGGCCCAGATGAACTGCTCTGGTTGGCAGTATCCCTATTTTTGAAAATAGGACTGCCTTGTTGATGTATGGTAAGATAACCCTAATGGCTTTTTGATTGATTTGGTTTTGCATATTGTCACATTTTGATGCCAACAAATTAATGTGTCCTCACTCCACAGGGAGAGGACAGTGGAAACCCCTTGTGTGTAGTAATTCTCCTAGAGTCTGCCATATTTACTTCTTCCCTGGGCCGATTTTAGATGAGATAGGGTGCATTCAGGGTGGTATGGCCATAGACCCTGGGCCGATTTTAATCTGTATCTTTCCCCTATAATAAATCATACTGTGAGTATAATAACATTCAGTGAGTTCTGTGAGTCCCTCTAGTGAATTTTCAAGCCTGAGGATGATGGTGTGTTGGACCCTCCAAACTTGCCGCTGATGTCAGATGTGAGGACAGCCGCAGAGACTGTGCCTCATTTTGTTGTTGGTCTGAAGTCTCTGAAATATCATAGCAATAAATTTTTTAATTAAAATTTAAACTATGTATTCTTCCTAAAAATCCAGTGACCTAGGACCATCTCCCACAAACCGAACAGCAGCTTCCCAAAATGTTTTTTACTTGGTCTTCCTCTTTCTCTTCTATTACTCTCCTTTGTCTCTATTTTTCTCCCCCAAAGAAATTCTTATTTATTCATAATGAGAGTCATTTTTCTATTTCTCTTTATTTTTGACTCCTATGTGTCCATTTCACTGGAATTTTCTGTTCCTGTTAAGAGTTACCTGAATTTCTTCTAGTTGTCAATGTCTATATTCAAATTTTTCTACCATGAATATGTCTTTTAAATACAAAAGTAACCTCCTCAAAACTTGTCCCATAGATTTTCTAGTCTTGACACAAATTCACATATAAAAATATAACTTCAAATTAGAACAATTAATTTAAAGGAGTTTATATTTGACAGTTTTTAGAATGCTCTTTTCCAATTTTTGACATTATTGATATAGTTCGCATTCCATCTTCTAATTCCCAAAATTTTCTCCCTGGTTTTAAAATTCTCTTTCAACTTTTCCTGAGAAACTCTTCACATCCTGCCACCTATTCCTATCTTCTCTGCATCTACTGTCTTCATTTCTACTAGTTATTCTCTGTCCTTTTCTCAGTAAATCCTGCTTTACTATTTACCTTTCCTTCTTTTCCTTCTCACAAAATGCCTCCAATATGTCTTATAAGTGAGAACCCAAACCATCTGCACTCACACAGCTTACTGACTACATTAACAAGATGTGATTATTCCAATGTGTTTAACAACACAACTTTATTATTCCAGGAAACCCACCTCAAAAAATAATAAAAGCTACAAATAACTTTACTCTTCATTTCAGTAACTTTCTGAAGGACCAATGAACTCTTCAATAAAAAGTGTCAAAAGATAGTATGCACCCTAAGACTCTTGGACTCCCCTTCAACATCCTCGCCTTGCTATGTCCACCAGTCCTAGATTATTATATCATGATTCTTATTCAATCCTAACCAAGGCCCTGTTTTGAAAGACCTACCTTCATCTAGGTAGGTCTGAAAAATGTCAGTAAATATCCAGGCTTTGCCCTTTCTCTTCAGAGGCTCTATTACAACTATCAAGGTCTTGTTCTCCCTTATCCTGGTGATAATGAACTCAGTTTTGTACTATCACAGGTAGTTCTGGGGACATTTTAGGAAGCCAGCATTTGACATAAGGCCCAAGAGTAAAGAAGTAAAGACAAAGTAGCCAGCCATAATTTAACTTTATCATATTGAGCATTTATATGTGTGCTTTTGGTACAGAGGGCAGTAGGAAAGTGTGTTTCAGGGTGATAGAAAAGAGAAGGAAATACACAGATATATGCTCTTTTAAAATTCATAAGAAATTTCTACAACCAACGTATCATTTGACTCTTATGACAATGTTATGTGGCAGACAGAGCATATATTAGGGTCTTTATTTTAAAGATGAAGGATGGAAACACTAGGCTCACAGAGGTTAAGTAAGTTGAAGATTTGGGATACATACCATCAAACAGCTAGAGGAAAATTCTAAAGCTGGAGTCAGCAAACCGCCTCATGTAGGCTAAATCTGGCCCCATGGCCTGTCTGTGTAAATGAAATTGTGTTGGAGCACAGCCACGTCCGTTTGTTTGCACAACTGCCTATGGCTGCCGCAGTGCTACAGCAGCACCGTTGAGTGGCTCTGGCAGAAGCCGTATGGCCTGAAAGCCTAAACTGTTTACTATCTGGCCCTTGACAGAAAAGGTTTACCAACCTCTGTTCTAAAGCAAGACAAAAAGTTAACTCCCAAATAGATGGAATACGATGATTAAACTCTAAAGGCCTTGAAGGTCTTCATAGGACAAAGCAATATTTAATAAAATGAAGTGAATTGCCATGTTCTAAGGTTTCTAAAAAGAACATGGAAGAGTCCTCCCCCATAGTTCTCAACCCAGAAACCAATTGCATTGACACTGCAAATTGAAATTGGGTTAAGAAAGATCATTCATCCAGCATTTCAGGCATCTGTATAGCAGCAAACAGGAACATAAATAAACACAGTAATAAAAATATTGTTGAAGAAATTTGAACTCTAAAGACTTGAAGCATCAGAAAATATTAAGCAAACTCTACAATTGCCGAATCAGCAATAGCTGAGAAAGGAAGCCTTCTGACAGGAGCAGGCATGCATTATCAGGAAACACATCAATAGCTCTGTGGATAATGGAGGCAGCTTTCCTGGCTCTCACACAATAATTTATGTCTGCTTTTTACTTTCCCTCTGCAGCCTGGAATTGAGCCTCTGCACAGATCCGCCTGCTTCTAGGCTTGCTCCTCCACAGTCTCCTCTCCAAACAAAGTGGTCCTTTTACAATAGCACTTAGGCCGTGTTACTACTTTGCTCAAAACCCTCCAGTGGCTTCACATCTCACCAGAGGAAGATTTTCCTTGGAGCAAGTAAAGTTCCATGTTCAGGACCCCTCAAACCCAGCCCTTTCAAGCTCCTGGGAGAGGTCTGGCAGTATATTCACGTGGTCATTTTGTTTTCTTAATTTGCAAACATGAGATACTTTAAACACACCGTACATTTTGATTTTCTCCTCTGTCACAACTCTCTTTGAGTCAAGTGGTGTTAGAAGAGACACCAGCACTTTGAGATTTAATTAAGAAGTTGAATTAGAGAAGCATTTAGTTTGAGCTTGTGGGATATACTAGTATTATTGTGACCCAGACTTATTTCGATGTAAAGTTTTTGCTGGTATGAGAATGGCTCCAAGGAATACTTCTGCTACCCTCCACACCAGCACACACTATGACCTTAAGTTCAGGGTTAGAGGTCACAGACAGGACTTGTCTTCATCACACCAGAAATGCACCACTAGCAGAGAAGAAAAGGTTTGAAATATTTGGAGCTAGACGCCAGTCTGTGGAAAACTCTTACAAATCTTGTACTTCATGTAGGAGAGAAATTTGAGAAAAACTTTCACAAATTTGACAATAATCCTAAAACTATACATGGCATTACCAATAATAAGTTGTGAAATTAAAGAAGATTTTCTATACTATGAGTGAAATATAAATATTGACCAAGCTAAAAGAAAGACTGAATTATCTTTCTATAGAAAATTAAACTACAAAATAATGTGTAAAGAGGCAATCAAAGAGATTTTAGCCAGAAATATGAAGGGGGAAAAATAATACAGACAGGTGTCACAGTTAGCTAGGAAAATTATATATTTTCTGATTTTGTGGTGTATGTGATGTAAAGGAGGGGGGACTCCCTTTTCCTCTAAACCTCCTAGGTTCTACCCCTGAGGCCCTTGAAATTAAACAAACAAAAGACAAATTAACAAGAGAAAAACAGTTTATTAACCTGAGTGAGATAATACTCACACAAACTCAGTGATGAATTTTCAAAGGGGTGGTTAGAACTTGGGGCTTACGAGTCATTTTTACAAAAATAATAAATTTATAAGAAACTAACAAGACAAAGCAAATGGGATGCTGGCATTTAGGGGTGGCAAACTGTGGGAAGTTAAAAATATGGGGAAAAAGAATAGAAAATAAGGGTTGTTTTAGTGAGGTGTGCTATAGAGATTCCTCCCTATCTCTATGCTAGTAAGAGTCTCAGTGTTTGAGAGTCATTTTGCCCTTTCTGGCAAGGGAGCAGGGAAGAACAGAGAGTTTGTGGAGGGGGTTGTTTGTTTGTTTGTTTGGTTGGGTTTTTTTGTTTTTTGATTTGGGGGTTTGTTTTTTCGTTTTTTGCATCTGCTATTTTTCATTGTGTTCAGCTCAAAATAATCCTTATGCCAGCATGGCATATTTGGGGATGGCATATTCTGATCCCCTACATTGGTATTTGTTGCTGTTTAAAATGATCATTTCTTGTGATATTTTTCATTACAAATAACTACTTAGGTTTGTATCGAATTTTGTGTTCTTTCAGATATAGAAGGTCCCCAGGATTGCAAAATTTCAAATCCCACAAATCCTGGATATACCCTTAAACCTTGGAGTTGAATACAATACCTTTATAATTAGCCTAGTGAGACTTGCAAAAGGAGGCCCTGGTACTCTCGGACTCCTTTCCCACACCCCACCCTGCCTCACTCCATTCAAGCTGTTAGAGCTACCTGCTCTCTGTTCTTAGCTCGTGCTAAGCACATTCCTGATGCAGGACTTTCGTGCTGGCTATCTCCTTTGTCTAAAACGCTCTTCCCCTATACACAACATCACCATGACTTTTCTCTGGTTATTTTCAGGTCTCTGCTAAAACATTGCCCTAACAGAGCACACGTCCCTCTTACCGTTAGAAAAGAGCACTGCCCTCCAGCTCCCATCACTTTCTACCATCTTCCCTCGCCTTATTTTCCTGAACAATTAGCACTTGATACTTTAAGTAATTATTTATTACAATTTCCCTAAGTAGAATGTAAGCATCAATGAGGGAGGGACTTTTGTTTACTGCTGTATCCCCAGGGCCTAGAGAAATTCCTGGCTCATATTTGATTCTTTCAAATTATCTGTTAAGTGAATGAATAAGTAAACAAAAGAATAAGTGAGTGAATGGAGTTCTTAATTCCCAAATTTAAAGGGATTGGTAGTACATCCCTGGGTTCATTGCAGCATTATTTACAATAGCTAAGATATGGAAGAAACCTAAAAGCCCATCAATAGACAATTGTATAAGGAAGATGTGGTACACATATACAATGGAATACTACTAGGCCATAAAAAAGAATGAAATCTTACCATTAGCAACATCATAGATGACCGAGAGGGTATTATGCTAAGTGAAATAAGTCAAACACAGATAAATATCATATGATTGCATTTATATGTGGGATCTAAAACAAATAAAATGATGAACAAACAAAACAGAAACTGATGGTTGCCAGATGGGAAGGGGGTTAGATGGCTGAGTGAAAAAGATGAAGGATTTAAGAAACACAAATTGGTAGTCACAAAAAAGCCACAGGGATGTCAGATAGAGCATTAGAGCATACAGAATATAGTCAACAATATTGTAACAACTATGTATGGTGCCAGGTGAGTACTAGACCTATGGGGGAATCACTGTGAAAATTAGATAAATGTCTAACCACTATGTTATATACCTGAAACTAATATAAAGTAATATTAAATGTAAACTGTAATGGAAAAAAATTTTAAAACAATTAAAAATAAAAGGATTAGTACTAAACGCAAGACCAGATTGTGGCCATACCTTATTTTATTTGCAAATTGCATATATTATATAGTTCAATAAACTGTATCTAATTATTGGAGAGCACAGATTTAGTTTTTTTCCAAGGGAACTTTATACTTTCACATAAACAGGCCAAAGTAAACAACACTTTGAGGAATTACTGAGGGCAAATAATTAAACTATGCAGACACAGCTGTGACTCTCTCTGAGATGGTAAACCTGGTGAGCATTATTTTCACTAAATAGCCATATAGCACCTGATTGAGGCCCATTACTATTGGGGGATAACATCCATTTTATAACATTTTAATCTTGTACAAACAGCATTTTGAAATGTTCTTAAAACTGTGCCTTATTTCTCATATAATTAAGTATAAAGCTTCACCTCCTGCAAAGCTGGAAGAAGTTTCAGAGATCACCAAGCCAGCGGGGCACTGGGGGATCTAGGAGCTAGTATGTCAGAGCTTGGTGGTGGAGCACACTCACCCGTAGCTATATTTTTAGCAGGCTCCCCTTTGAAGGCTATGCAGCCTTCCTGACTCACCAGGACTTGGGAACTACTGAACTTGTTTGCTCCTCTCATTCGTATTTCATGAACGGTGAAACTGATATATATATAAACCTTAGATAGGAAATGGAGACAAAGAATCCAATTCCATCTAAGATGGAACACACAAAATCACAGGGAAAACTTTTATTCCAATGGCTACGCTCGCCCCCAAGCTAATTAAATCAGAATCTCTGGACGGGACCCATGGTAGTACTGTGTTTACAAACCCCACAGTGAGCCTAATGAGTAGCCAGGACTGAGGAGCCCTGATCTAGAAGAAAATAATTTCAAGCAATAGAAGCTATTATTGTTTTCATCTTAGTTTTTTCTTAGTTTTCTTCTTAGTTTTTTTCTTTCTAGTTTCTGAGTCTTAAATATTGCCAAAAAGCAACTTGGACACATCCCATTCTACTGACATATTTATAGCTGAGAATCTTGGATTATAGAAAGAAACTTGCCCAAGGTCAAATAATTAGTTAGAGGATGATATCAATCCTGAACCAAGGTATCTCATTTTGAGAGCTGGCCCCACTGTTACTACATCAAACTCTTCTAATTCATTGTACTTCACTCCATAAGCCAGTCTCTAGTGACCTGGTATAATCTTATTCAATCTCCTGGTCATGTCAGGGCTTCTGCCATAAATCACAAACAGAGCCAGTTACAAAATGGATTACATGGTGGGCTGAGCAGCTCCAGGATATCAGTCTATAACAGTATTTCCCAAATTTCCCTTATCAAAAGACTCATGTAGGGAAATGGCTAACAATGCAGATTCTCAGGTCTCTCCACTGAAGACTCTGACTCAGGAACTCAGCACAGGACTTTGGAGTATGTAAGTTTAACCAGGGTTGCAGCTCATCCATATGCTCTGCAATTTTGGGAAAGATAATACAAGAATAGTATTGGAATAGATGACATTTTATATCCACATTATGACTCTTTACATGAGGAGTCAGCAAACTTTTTCCATAACGGGTCTGATAAAAATAGTTTAGGCTTAGCAGGCCATGTGGTCTCATTTACAACTATTCAACTTGACTTTGTAGTGTGAACGCAGCCATACATAATGTAGGCAAATGGGAGTGGCTATACTGCAATACAAGTATTTACAAAAACAGGTGAGGTGCTGGATTTGGCCCATACATTATAATCTGGCAAACTTCTGCTTTGTGACTACCAAAATGTAAGTTGATAATTATATCATTTAAAAACATTTGCCTACAAGAAATAAAAGCAAACAAAAATTAACAGTGATTTAAACAAATACACATATATTTTATGTCACATAACAAATTTAAACTTAAATGTTTGCAAATGTTAGTTTAGTAACTTAATACCTTGGAAGTGGCAGCATCTATGTCCAGAAACCTCTAAAAGACATCTCTTTATACCTTGGCTAGATCTGGATTACATACCTACACCAGGTTCTGGACCAAGTTCACTATCTCTAAAACCAAGGGAATACTGCCCAAGATGTGCGTGTGTGTTGCAGTGAGAGGAGAGTACAGAGATCTGATAACAGGGAATGAACTTGGCTACGTAGTGCTTTCTGGTAACCAACTAACAGTGTCTGCCACAGTCCACCTACTTGGCAATCTAGTTTCCACACACATCCTTTTTCCTACACATGCAATTTATGTAGGTGTGCTCACCCCCTCCCCAAGAGAGGAAAACCACAAACTCACATCTAGTTACTACCTCCAGGTACAAATCTAGGATCTTTAGGTGATGCTCAATTTTCTTCAGTTGGTCCAGAGATATCTTTGTATGGATCTGGCAGTTTTCTCTAAAGAACAGGTTATCTGTCTCCAACACATCTAACACACAATGGTGGGAGAAGGCTAAATAAATAGTTAACATTTACTATCATATGCTGTATTCTGTTAGAAAGGAATATTGATAAATGCCTGTTCTCTCAAAGGAAAAATGTCCTTGGTTAATCAATGTGACAGTTCTTAGTTCTGTTTTCCTTCCGTAGTCTCTGGTTCTTCCCTCTAGTAAGATATCCCTTAATCATTACTTTCAATGACTATATCTGAGATGAGCATTTACAAAAAAGTTCTTTTCTAATTTTACCTTTGTGTGTTATACAAGTTCAGACACCTAGGGATTACCTTTGAGGTTCAACAATTAAATGCAGTTGTTGGCGAGGCTTGCATTATTTTTAACAATGAAGTTTCTCTCAGAAACTTAGTTGATTCAGTCTACTTGCTTCTGGTCAATTCCTTGCATTACTAACCACAATGAGAGATTTTGTCTAGACATAGTCTTTGACTAAGACTTCTCTCCCTGCTGCTAGATCCTGTGCTCTCCCAAATCTTCCGGCATTGAACACACATAATCAGGTCTTTGTGGTAGGAAGATCCGGTTTTGTCAGCCTTCAGGGTGCCGCTTTCTTGCCTGAGCTTGTTTAACTTGGGTACCAAAGACATTTTTCCAACCCTGCGTGAGTATAAATTTTGGGACTCTGTACATTTAGACTGGAGGTCACCATGAGAAAGTATCTTTCTTAGCAAAATCATACTTTCTTTCCTCTCTGCTTAGAGGTTAGCTATCTAACTTATGTATCTCCTAATAGGACTTTTTTGCTTATAGCCACTACACATAAAATAAGCCAACACACATAAACATCCTGAATTTTTTCTTCCAATTCCCATGCCACTACAACCTCTGTCAACATGTGGTCTGTGTTCTGAGATATATCAGGCAACTGGTTATTTAAATGTTTTGCCATGTCAAAGGTTTCCAGCTTAAGAGAATTTGGTCCTCAATGCCTCCTCTGACCTGCCTCTTAAAGTCTGTTACTTGCAGCATTCCACTTTCAGGGCCCAAATTCTCTACCAGTTAGATATTATTTCAGTTGTAAATTATTAAACTCAGTTAACCATAGTTTATAACATGGTTATTTTCTAAATATTTTATTTTTTAAAAATTTAAATATTTATCTCATAAGATATCTAGACGTAAAGGGGGAACCAAAAAACACCTGGAATTTATTTATAAAAAAATATGCATTTATTCTTACATGTTTAAACTTCAGTCACCTTTATGTTACTCTCCATCTGATTCAATACAGCTATCAAGATGTTTTCCCACTGCTGAAAACAGTTTTTGAATGCATGGATTTTGATGCCTTTTAGTGCTTCTGCCATTTTTTGTTTCACCTCTTCCACATCGGCAAAATGTTTCCCTTTGAGGCCTTTTTTCATCCAGGGAAACAAAACAAAAAAGTTGCTTGGGGTGAATAGGGCCTCATGCCGTTTTTGGTCAAAAACTGCTGAACATTCAGTGTGGTGTGGGCAGGTGCGCTTGTAAATCCCCCATCATGAAATGGGCAAACACATTGAAAGAGTCTTCAAAAAAAATTCACTGAAGCTGAACACAGCCTCTCACAACAATACCAGCTGGTACACTGATACAGATGGATTCCTAGAACACTCACCTGGTAGGGGAAGCCTGTACTACAAGGGTCCCTCCCTCCAGAAGACAATTTCATTTTGGGGGGGTTTCCACATAAGCAGTAGTGGCATTGGTTCAAAGACATCAAGACCCTGAATCAGCACCTCTGTGATTCTTTTGATCTCTTCATTATGTTTGCAAAATGGCCACAGACATCATCACACCACATTCAAAAGCAGGAAACAGCATTGTCACCTAGAGCATTTTTTCTCAGTTTCTGTTGCTTATATTAAGAAACAAAATCCTTCCTAAAGCCTCCCAGCAGACTTTTTTATTTTTAAATTTATTTTTAGAGAGACAGGAGGGAAGGGAGAAAGAGAAGGAGAGAAATATTGATGTGAGAGAAACATTAATTGGTTGCTTCTCATAATCTCTCTGACCAGAGACTGAATCCACAACCCAGCCATGTGCCCTGATCAGGAATCAAACCAGTGACCTTTTGCTTTGCAAGACAATGCTAAACCAATTGAGCCACACCAGTCAGGGCCCAGCAGACTCTTACTTAAATCTCATTGGCCAGAATTGGATCATAAGCCTGCTTACTCCTCAATCCACAGCTGGGCCTACATTCCATATAATTAAAGAATCTCTGTTAAAAAAGATTGAGTTCTGTTAGCAAAGAAAATGAGAAGGTAATATTTTTGGATAGTCAACCAAAAATGGTGTCTGTCATAACACTGTTCCCAGCAAAGTTGGCAGGAGCTTCAAGTGAAATTTTTTTTAATTAAAATAAAAATAAATTAAACTTCCTCATAAACCTTGTCTTATGCACTGCGTATTGCACAGTGCCACTATAGGCTGAACCAAAACTCCCGAAAAAGGCTCCTTTAGTTTCCTATTGCTGCATAACAGATTACCACAAACTTAGCAGTTTGAAACAACACCCATTTATTATCTCAGAGTTCTGGAGGTCAGAAGTCCAGGTGGTCTTGATTGGTTCCTCTGCATTTCTAAGGTGGCCGAAATCAAGGCTGGGCTCTGGGAAAGAATCCAGTTACAAGTTCATGTCGGCAGAATTCAGTTCTCTATGGTTACAGGGCTGAGGTCTCCTTGTTGGCTGGGGGTCTCACTCATGAACTAAAGGCTGATATCTGGTCCTTGCATCTGGCCTCTTCCATCTTCAGCACCAGCAAGGATGTGTCAAATTCCTCTTGTGCTTCCAATTCTTTACCTTCTTTTCTGCTACTATCTCAAGAAAACTCAATGGTAATAGGTTACATCAGGCTCACCTTGATAATCTCTCTTTTTTATAGCTTAATGATTAATAACCTTAATTACATCTTCAAAATCCGAGCAAATACAGAGCAAAATTCTAAGGTGATGGGGCCATCTTGGAATTCAGCCTACCACACACACTCTTACAGCTAAAATGTTGAAAACAAGTCATTTACGATTACTGCCATCTACTAGAAATAATTAAATTATTTTACTGTCTAATTGTAAGACTATTAAATTGTCCCCAAAGAAGGTATCTGTTTTTGAAAATTACAAAAGAAAACTGAAGACAGAACAATATTTTTGCAAACAGGAACTGTTCTAACATTGAAGGAGTTAGAGAGTAAACATGTTAAAAAGGAGTTGTTAACTGTTTCCACATAAATTGAATCTTTTGTCAGGTCAAGAGCACTATCCAGCTATGAGAAGCACAAAACTATGAAGTGAAAGATAATTTTCAATACATTTAAATGTTTTATCACATAGATGTACACCCCCTATTTCGAAGGGAAAGAGATACACAAGGTCTATGAACAAAATATCAGATGTCTCCCTGATTCCAATTAAAAAAATGTAAATGAATATTTAAAGAATATCAATCTGAAGTCACCATTTCAGACTGGTCCCATTTCATAATTCAGGTTCTGTGATTATAATACAAATCCATGTACCAAAAAAATAATTGTGGATAACTTATCAAATGAATCTGGTACACGGGGAAGACTGCCCCCCTAAGACAATCATGGGATAGGTATGTCCCCTGTATTTCACGAAGCTATAGGTTCCAAGGACCAACACCACAGAGCTGAGGGTTGGAGAGACAAGGTAGAAAAGGAGATGCAAGGGGGAAAAAAATAGGAAAGTTGCCCGAAAGACCAGAGCCAAGAGGAGCTCACAGAACCTGAGTGTCTATACGTTTCTGATAGTCCCTAATATTCACCCTTTCCCAATTTCCTAAAGCCAATGAAAAGGTTGCTTTTTCTCCACATTCCTCAGCCTGCATTTTGACTTTTGGGACCCCCTTTCCCTTTCACAACTGTCTTTGAATTACTAAATTAAACTAGATTTCACTGTCTGACCTTTTCTGTCAACTGATACTTTTGTAAGAATTAATCAACATGCAAGTCATTTTCCAGATAATCCTCTTAAAAGTTATCACTATCTTCTACCCCAACCCCCTATAAATCCACCATGCACACACACACACACACACACACACACACACTCTTTCCCCTTCTAATCCAACATAAATAATATATATGGTATAAATTATATATATATACATATGAGGTATATATATACAAGGTCTACACACACACACACACACACACACACACACAGGAGGTCTGTCCGGAAAAAGTCCAGCCATTGTTACTATAACAAGAACAGTTTGCATGACATCAATGTAACCTGGCAGCCAAGGAGAGTGGACTGGAATGCATAAGCGTGAACAGTGACAACTTCACTGTACTAGTCGGTGGGGGCAGTAGACACCGATCAGTGAGCATGGGTACTGTTACATTCAAAATGAATGAGAGAGTAGAGCAACAAATCTGTTCTACTCTCAAATTTTGCGTGAAGCTTCCACATTCCTCTGAAGAAACTATTCGGATGATTCAGAAGACTGCAGCTATGGGCAACTGGTGATTGGCAGCTTCATCATGACAACATGCCCACTCATGCATCACATTTATGCAGTGTTTTTTGGCAAAACATCAAATCACTCAGGTGACTCAGTCCCCCTACAGCCCAGATTTGGCACCCTGAGAATTCTGGCTTTTCCCAAACCTAAAATCACCTTTGAAAGGGAAGAGATTTCAGATGAGATCCAGCAATGAGATTCAGGAAAATACAACAGAACAGCTGATGGCAATTGGGAGAACTGTGTGAGGTCCCAAGGTGCCTACTTTGAAAGGGCATCACTGTCCTGTGTACGATGTTTTTTGTATCTTGTGTCTTCTTCAATAAATGTCTCTGCTTTTCATAGTACATGGCTGGATACTTTCTGGACAGGCCTCATACATATTCTACAATGTGGAGAGAGTTTCTTGACTTACTTTTTACAACTTTGAAAAATTCATAACCAGTAACATTTTAGCTAACAAGATGCAAATCTATATCCCTCTTGAATTTCCTCTCACAGCCCCCATGTTATTTTGCTATGAAATTTCCAGAGATGCCCATATACCTGTTGCCTTGAACCTTCTAGAGGATGCTGTACACACAGACAACATAGCTCATTATAGTTTGTTACAAGTCAGGATGAGGTCAGCAAACTTATTAACTGTAAGACAGAGTGAAACGAAAGGAAACAAGTGGAGGGTATTTGGTATTTGGGAGCTAAGCAAAATGTTTCAGCAGAACCAACAACCCAATCAGTTACCTGTGGTAAAAAAAGACTGAGGCGCAGGACTTCCAACTAATGGCAAGGATCAATTTAGTATTTTACATTAGGGGAGTGTTTTACAAAACCAAAATCTCTTCCTCCAGTCAAACACAAAAACACACAAATTCAAGTTCATTCAGTTCCACTGATACCTAGTGGTATGCCAGCTCTAGAGTTTTGTTTTATTTTAATTCCAAGATGTATCAATTTTGTGTCATTAAGACTTGCAGGTACCTTAGAGCCCAAGTGCATTTATATCTAACGTGGATGTCTCTGTAGACCATATAGTCCTTTTTCAGGAATTTTTTTTTAATTCTCACCCAAGGATATGTTTATTGATTTTAGAGAGAGAGGAAGGGGGGTGAGAGAGAGAGAATATCAACTGGCTGCCTCCCATAGGCACCCTGACTGGAGATCGAACCTGAAACCTTTTGGGTGTACAGGACAATGTTCCAACTAACTGAGCCACCCAGCCATGGCAGGAATTCTTAAATAAATGTTGGCCTCAGAGTTATTTATCTTCTGTATTAACCTCTGCATTAAAGATGACCCAGAAAAATCACAGAGCCAGCATATATTTGAAAACTGGGTGAAGAGGGGAAAGGATATAGATTTTCAAAGTCTCTAACAAAAACAGAACTAGGTAAAAACTGCTGTTAGACTTAGTCTGATGACTTGAACACTTAATGTGAGATAGACATGAATAAAAATGGAATAAAATAGAGTTGTAGCTATTTATCCTTATTTTAGAAGCAAAATGTGTCACAAGGAAACCCAAATACAAATGGGATAAAAGTAAAGATTTTTGGGGTGAAACAAGGATATGGAACCCAGAGCCACATCCGATGTCTAAACTCATTTAACCTCCAACCTGGTCCCCACATATCTCCATGGAAGCCACAAAGATCCTTGAAGCACAGTCTTTAAGTCACAGATCAAAACCACACAACCATCTTATGGATAAATTACCTAAAAATTTGACCCCACATAAATTACTTAATTTTTTATCCGCAACTGAGTAGTATGAGGGACAGGCTAGAAGTGTTTTGCCAAGGTCATTTCAGGTCCAATACTCCTTATATTCGCCCAAGTGACATAAATGCTGGAATATCAGCCAGAAGGGAATAGCATAAGTGAGCAGCACCTTAGCAAATCAATCTATGTTTTTAGCATAAATTTTTTTAAGTATGCAAAATTTAAAAAAAAATAGTAATTTTTTCCTTTACAAAGCAAGGGGAAAAAATGTGCAAACCTTCCCTGATTGCCTCATTTATTTTTGTATATTGTTGAATAACATGTATATTTATTTATACATATGTATATCAAGTGTTGGCAAAAGAAGATTCACAGTTGTAAGTATGCAAAACAGACTTTATTCTTGTATTATTTTTTGTTAATTGCTGTATTATTTATTTGTAAACTGTAAACCTACTTTTGCACACCCCTGTATTTGCAAACCACCTCAAATTCTTTTTGTGAAGAGGTGAGAAATGAAGAACAGCTAAGGAGGGGTTCCGGTTCTAGACAGCGACATAAGAGGACCTTGAATCACCTCCTCTCACAAACTCACCTAATCTACAGCTACATGTGGAACAACTGCCTCTAACAAAGAAAAACTAAAAAATAGCGGAAGGACTCTGAGGCATTGGGCCAACAAGAGAATGCCCACACGGAAGAATATAGGTAAGGCCTGGACCAACTCGCCAGACACCCTGAGCCCCACTCTGTGGAGGGAATTCAAAACCTGGAGCTTCAGCAAAGGGTTTGAACCCCACATTAGGCACCCCCAATTTTTAAAACCTGCACCTGAGAGACCAGCGCCAAAACATCTACCTTTGATGATACAACATCTTGCACCCAGGAAACCCTCAAAGCCGTATGGATCTGAGAATCCCCTGACAGGGCTCACGCTGGGACCCACCTCCCGGGGCCAAGTGCAGAGCAGGCCAGGCCTTAGGTGGGAGGGGCTCTCTGAAGCGCCGCCCTGAGAGGGCTGGCATCTGATGTGATACACATATGGGGACCCTGCTGGGTTGCTCTTCTAGTTCTGGCAGGAGTTCTTTCTCTGCTGCATTCTAACCAATACGCACCACATTTTGTTTTAACTCTAGGCTTTTTTTTCCCCCCTCTTTTCCTGCAGGCACCATCTTCCTGCTCTCCCTCTGCCTTGTACCAGAGCTCAGGTATTTCCCAGAAAGGAGCTTTTACACACTTCTGGGGAACTTTTACATGGGTCTGGTGCCCCAGTCTTTTCAGCTGCTGCCCAGGTGATGCCCCTTGATCACCTGGCTTTGGTGGCCTGAAGGACTTGCCTTTCTGCTCCAGTGTTTCTGTGAAAGAGGCCTATTTGCCTGTCCTGGAGCTTCCCCTGAGGGACAGGCTTCAGGTTGGCCCACGTGTAGGGGCCAATAGACAGACATTCTCTCAAGGAATAGAGACCAGGACACACCAGTACACATCTTTGCTTCTTCCTCCGTCTCCCACAACTCACCGTTATCTCCGAGACAGGAGTTTACATACTCTACGGATACCCCAATTTTTGTCACTGCTGCCCCTGGTGAAACAGGCTAGTAAGCCAGGACAAGTGGAATAGGGAAACTGAGACAGAGAGTTAAATAGCCAAGCAGTTTATAGCCATCTAGCAAATCACAAAATCCTATCTTCCCAAGTCAAGAACACTTAGGAGTAAACAGTTTACACTCCTCCCCAGCCAGGGGGTAAATAGCTTAAATCATCCTATTCAGGGAGGGAGATAGTAGAAACCCAATTAAGTGCCATTTGTGCCAACCACACCCAAGGATGAATAAAGTTAAGGGGATAAATCTCATTTTGGCACATCAGCATAAAGATGATGAATGTTCTATTGAGGTCCTCCCTTAAGACCTCCCCCAAACTCCCAGCCTTTAAATTAAGCAAGAAAAGGAAAGGGGGATGGGGGGAAGGCAGAAACTGTGCAATGTCAAGATAGAAAAAGAAAAGCTATGTGTGATAGAACAGATAAAGTTCCAGGGATCAAAAAGGATAAATTCTGGGAGAATTGAGCTCCTCATTCATTAACTACTTATTAAACACTAACATTGTTCTAGAGATCTCATGCCAGGTCCTGGGGGTGCAAAGATGGGAGTTTTTGCCTAGGTGGTGCCTACAGGTTGATGGAGGCAGGACTGCCATGTTGCAGAATTGCAGAGAGTGCTTTCTAGCGTTGTGTGGTGAGGTGGCCCTGGGGGACAACCCAGACTTGAACAATGAAATAAGTTCTGTAAGAGTCATGAACTCTGTGGGACCAAAGAGACAGAGTAAAACTGCCTGGATGAGTTAGGAATGACCTTGTAGAAAAACTGGTATCTGAGCTGACTTCAGAAAATGAGTGAAAGGTTGTCAGGCAGACAAGGGGGAGGGTCTGCTGGATGCTAGATAAGGTGACCATGTGTAAGAAATATAAAACTTCTCTGACCCCTAAAATCTCTGTACTACATAGAATGACTATTTTTTTGTTTTTTTAATATATTTTATTGAATATGCTATTGCAGTTGTCCTATTTTCCCCCCTTCACTCCCCTCTGTCCTGCACACCCCCTCCCTCCCATATTCCCCCCCCCTATAGTTCATGTCCATGGGTCATACATATAACATATAAGTTCTTAGGCTTCTACATTTCCTATACTATTCTTACCCTCCCCCTGTCTATTTTCTACCTACCATTTATGCTACTTATTCTCTGTACCTTTCCCCCTCTCTCCCCCTCCCACTCCCTTGTTGATAACCCTCCAAGTGATCTCCATTTCTGTGGTTCTGTTCCTGTTCTAGTTGTTTGCTTAGTTTGCTTTTGTTTTTGTTTTAGGTGTGGTCGTTAATGACTGTGAGTTTGTTGTGATTCTACTGTTCATATTTTTTCTCTTCTTTTTCTTAGATAAATCCCTTTAACATTTCATAGAATAATGGCTTGGCGATGGTGAACTCCTTTAACTTGACCTTATCTGAGAAGCACTTGATCTGCCCTTCCATTCTAAATGAAAGCTTTGCTGGATAGAGCAATCTTGGATGTAGGTCCTTGCCTTTCATGACTTGGAATACTTCTTGCCAGCCCCTTCTTGTCTGTAAGGTCTCTTTGGAGAAATCAGCTGACAGTCTTATGGGAACTCCTTTGTAGGTAACTGTGTCCTTTCTCTTGCTGCTTCTAAGATTCTCTCCTTCTGCTTAATCTTGGCTAATGTAATGATGATGTGCCTGGGTGTGTCCCTCCTTGGGTCCAGCTTCTTTGGGACTCTCTGAGCTTCCTGGACTTCCTGGAAGTCTATTTCCTTTGCCAGATTGGGGAAGTTCTTGATTATTAGTTCAAATAAGTTTTCAAATTTTTGCTCTTCCTATTCTCCTTCTGGTACCCCTATAATTCAGATGTTGGAATGCTTAAAGATGTCCTGGAGGTTCCTAAGCCTCTCCTCATTTCTCTGAATTCTTGTTTCTTCATTCTTTTCTGGTTGGATGTTTCTTTCTTTCTTCTGGTCCACACCATTGATTTCAGCCCCAGTTTCCTTCCCATCACTACTGGTTCCCTGTACATTTTCCTTGGTTTCTCTTAGCATAGCCTTCATTTTTTCATCTAATTTGCAACCAAATTCAACCAATTCTGTGAGCATCCTGATTATCAGTGTTTTGAACTGTGCATCTGATAGGTTGGCTATCTCTTCGTTGCTTAGTTGTATTTTTTCTGGAGCTTTGATCTGTTCTTTCATTTGCGCCTTTTTTTTTTTTTTTTTTTTTTTTTTGGCGCGCCTGTTTTGTAATGGGGCGAAGCCTTAGGCATTCCCCAGGGCGGGGGTAATGCTGGTAGCTGCACTGTGATGCTGTATGTGGAGGAGGGGTCCGAGAGGGAGCAATGGTGCTTGCTCCACTCTATGCCAGTTTTCAGTCACTTCCTCCGCTACCCACAATCAAATTGGGCCCTTCTGGTGCTGCTTCCCAAGTGGGTGGGTTTGTGTATGTTCTGGGACCCTGTGGGTCTCTCCAAGGAACTCTCCTGTGAGGCTTGGAGTTTCTCCTGCTGCCTCAACCCCCACAGGTGTTTTAAATCAGTGGTTTGAGGCTTTATTTCCCCGAGCTGGAACTCCGAGTTGCATGGTCTGTCACCTGGTCCACCAGCTGCTGCAAGATGCAGTTTTGCCTGCTCTGCTCCACAATCTGCACCTCACTGGGTCTGCCAGGTGCCACCTTTCTGCTTGTCCTCTCCACCCGGCTGCCCATCTCTGCCCCTCATACCAATCTGGATGAATGTGTCTTCTTTATCTCCTTGGTTGTTGGACTTCCATACAGTTCGATTTTCTGGTAGTTCTGGTTGTTTTTTGTTTTTAAATTGTCCTTCTTTTGGTTGTGCGAGGAAGCACAGTGTGTCTACCTACACCTCCATCTTGGCTGGAAGTCTCGAATGACTAGTTTTTTAAAAAGCAACCTAGTATATAATAAAGTAACTTTCTTAAAGTCACACAGTAGAACTACATGGGAAAATCAGTGTAAACTCACTTTAATCAAGACTTAGAAGAAAATAAAATGTCCCGCTTTTTTCTTTCAGTACTGAAGACAACTAACATAGGAGCCCTCTATGAATTGCTTGACCCCTCACCATATACAAACATCAAATGCTTTATAAAACAACAGAAATCTTCAGTAAAGTTCCTGCATTTTATCCAATTTCCCTTCCCTTCTGAACATTACGGGAAATTCGAAAGAAGTTACTAGGAGAAGTCAGCAATTTAGTGGAATTTGATACAGGTTGCAGTGCCTCTATGCTTCAGAATTTAAAATTCAGAGGTGAGAAAGGTTAAGGTAATAACTCGCCTCTGACTCACTTGGTGGTCAAACATGCAGTGCACAGCACTGTGCTGCAGAAAGGCCATCTTGTCCACTAACACCCTCAGGATCCAGAATTTGCTGTTCTGCCTTTCCCGACAGAGGAACACTGGACAGAAGAAAAGGCAGTTTTGTTCACTAATTGCTCAACATAAAGAACAACATACCTTAAGACTAAAGCAACTTTAAAGACTCAACTTATATGTAGACCTACAAAGGAAAAACCAAGCACTTTATAGTGTGATGTTATAACCCCTTTTTAAGTAATTTAAACAACTGCCAAGTATGTTTCCAAGGTGTAGTATTTCCTTAGGTCCCATGATTTATTACCTGGGGCGGAAGATAAATGGCTAAGTACACTCAAAATATCAGCTTCATCATTTAAACCTCTTGAATACACTTTAAAAAGTGTGCGGATTTCCCATGAGAAGGTATAACATTGTTGGTAAGTTCATGGTCTCCGAAATCAAAATTCTTTGATATAAATTCTAGCTTCATCCCACCTTCCTGTATAGCTTTGGCAAATCACTAAAACTCTCTAAACCACATTTTTTGAACTGCAAAATGAGGCTAAGAATAATAGTAACCTCACAGGGTTGTAGTGAGGATTAAATGAGATGACTTGTGCAAAGGATCTACCTTATCTTAATGACTCAATAAATCAACTGTTTTTCTCCTCATTTCATTCTCCTGATGGAGACATGACTTGTGACATAAGAAAGTACTTGGTTAATAACCATCATTCTGTCCCCAGCTGTGTGCCCGACTCATCTTTAGAAAACCTTTGGGAGGTTCTACTTGAAGCTGTGGTTTATTTCAAAGGAAACCAAAAAGTGGGGGTAGAGGAGTGAAAGACCAGATGCAAATCTCTTCCCTATGTTTTAGACTCTTCTAAAAGGACAGCACATAAAAGAAAATACACAAGTAAAATAGGTCCAAGTAGGATAAGAATCACAGTGTCTAAAGAATAGTGAAAGGTCAATGACTGGAGAGTCAATAAATCTATTTCTAATGTTTACTTCAGCTGCGACTTATTATGAAATGTTGATGAGGGTCACAGTAACTTTCAGTCCTTGGTTTCTCCAAATCTTCAAAATGAAGATTTGAATAACTGGCCAACCCATATTACATCTGATGTGCTTTCAGAGACTCCGAATGAAAATCATGAACATGTATTAATACAAAGACAAGGAGTTCCCTGCTGAGAAACACTAGACAAGCAAAAAAATAAACATTTACATTTTGATGCTAATTGGATACCCCAGATTAAAGGAATTTATTAAAAATTAATGGGAAGAAAAATTTGGTGATAAAAAGAGAACATTTCTATAAGAAGAGACAGACAAAATCATAGAGATTCAGTGACTCTCATTTACTTGGTAGAATTAAAAGGCTTCCTCTTCATCCCATAGGAGAAATCCTTGGGAAGTTTGCGGACTGTCACCATCTGTTCAGCAAAACATGCAGCAACATAATATTTTCCACATGTTCCTTTTTTTTAATTTTGAAAACAAATTAATCTTTTTACTAGCCAAAATGTTTTACTATAACTATTGTCAAAATAAATTTGGTAGAAAGTCTCTGTTTTGATTCCACTCCTCTCCCTATCCACTCCCCACCACCAAATCATTTGCATTTTCTGTGGCAATGTGTGACTTAAAGCTGAGAAGAAACTAATAATTGGCTCCTTTTCAAACTATATCAAGTCTATGTTCCATAAGACTCTAAAATGCCTGCTCTAAGGTTGCAAAATCATCTCTCTCCTTTTCCTTCATCAGAATACTACCAACAATGTGATCAAGGCCAAGGGTACCATCACCACTTGGGTGTCCACTCTTGGCTGTGCTATGGCTGCCAACCATCCCTTTCCCTACTACCTTCCTTCCATCACCACTCCTTGGGTCAATGCATTCAGCAACCAGGACTGGAAATCAACACGGTGGGCCAACTAGTGCTTACCAAGCCCAGCTCTGCACCCAGCACTATGCAAGGCACAAAAGGACATGGACAAACAATGCCAGACATATTTCCTACCCACAAAGAGCTCACAAACTTGTTGAGAAGAAGATAGAGGCATTAGAGAATAAGGTAGTAAAAATACTCAATGTGACATGGTCAAAATGATATGACAGAGGTGACGGTGATGATGACAATCAGGCAAGACCACAAGTTTAACTGCTTTATTTCATTTGTGCCTTCTCTTTCAAGCTTCTAGACATTGCTTAGCCAGAGATAAATTAACTTTTAATCAAGTCTGGTTTCAAGTTTAGTCTAGCCCAATAATTCTGGTAGTCCCATTTGGTAATACTCAGCTGTTTGATATCCATTTTCCAAAAATTGTAAAATCTTATAAAACATTTTTTCTGCCTACTTAGCTGGTTTTGTGTAGTTCTGAGCAAATCTTGGTCCATCTGTGACCTCTGATAACATTAGTGTCACTCCAGAAAGTAGGTTTATCTACACCCAGCTGCTATTGCCAGTCCAAAAACTAGCTTTATTTCTATCTAGCTGCCATATGCATAAAGAAAGAAAAGAGTGATATGTTTATAACAGGAGTGGAAAGCAGGTATTATTACTATTTTAAAACAAGTCAACTGAAACCCAAAGAGATAAGCAATACTTTAGAATAATTGTTATGGGCTGAACTGTGTCCCCAAAAATTCATGCTGAAGTCCTAACTCCCAGTAACTCAGAATGTGGTGATATTTGGAGATAGAGGTTTCAAAGAGGTAATTAAGTGAAAATGAGGTCATTCAGATAGGCTTCAATCCATTATCATACTACCCTCATAAGAAGAGAAAATTTGGACACTGACAGGCATAGCCAGTAGGAAATGTGAAGACACAGAGAGAAGACAGCAATTTACATGCAAAGGAGAAAAACCTCAGACAAAATCATCTCAGATCAAGAAACCCTCTAGATCTCAGAGCGCTGGCCTCCAAAATTTGTTTAAGCCACCTAGTCTGTGGTAGTTTGTCATGGCATCTCTACCACACTAACACAATAGGAAACCTCTAGAAACATCATTCTGAGAACAGTACAACAACAGCAACAAAAAACGGGCTTTTTCAGGAAGTGAGGGACAAGTACCATATGATCTCACCTTTAACTGGAACATAAGCAATAGAAGAAAAAAGCAAACAAAATATAACCAGAGACATTGAAGTTAAGAACAATCTAACAATAGCCAGGGCGGGGGTGGGGGGGTGGGGGCGGGGATAGTGGGAAGAGGGTATTACAGGAACTACTATAAAGGACACATGGACAAAACCAAGGGGGAGGGTGGAGAGGGGGGAGGGAGGTGGGTTCACCTGGGGTGGGGTAGAGGGATGGGGAGAAAAGGCATACAACTGTAATTGCATAACAATAAAAAAAAAATGTAAAAAAAATAAAAATTAAAAAAAAATAAATAAACGGGCTTTTTGTCTGTTTTTCATCTAGTATTAGCTGTTTTATACACTTCAACAGTGTCTGGCACAATAGGTGTTCAACATGTTAGATAGTATTAGGTGCTAAGGAGAAAAAAATAAAACAGGGATGAAGGGTATAAAATGTGAGGGATGGGTTGAAATATTAGGTTAGCCAAGAAAGTTCTCACAAAGATGAGTTAGGAGGCTAACTATATCAGAAAATACGGAAATCTTTTCTTACCTCTCAAACAGTATCCTTAGATTCAGTTTCAAACAGTCTGGCTTCCGTTCACAGCTCCACTCCTTATTTATTGTGTAAACTTGAGCAAATTTCCTAAGTTTTCTGTGTGTCAATTTCCTTATCTGTAAAATGGTACTTAACTTGTACAGTTGTACCAAGTTAACACAAAAATAAAAAATATGTGTCAAGTTCTTGAAACAGTGCCTGACATATAAGAACTTCATAATATTAGGGTTTTTAATTGTTCTTATTTTTTAAATTATTTCTGCAAACTTATTTCAACATTGTTAAAATGAGATTCATGCCAGACTACTACACCAGAGTGTTGTGGAAATTGGTTAAAACATGAAGAGCTCTTGGAGCCTGGATATATGCTAAAGTATATGCTTTAACATACTTTAAAGTGCTAAATATATGCTTCCTGCTCTGGTTACTGTTGTAACCAGGTAAAATACTTATTTCTGCTCCTTTTTTAAAGATTATATTTATTTATTTTTAGAGAGAGAGGAGGGAAGGAGAAAAAGGGGGAGAGAAACGTTCCATATGAGAGAGAAACATCGATCAGCTGCCTCTCACTTGGGCCCCAACCGGGAATCAAACCAGCAATGCAAGACCACACCCAATCAACAGCCACACCTGTTAGAGCTAAAATACATATTTCTTAACAATTGAAACAGCATTTCTCTTGGAAAAATAGACGTTGGGAATAGAAAGTGAGATTCTAAGGCATGGATATATGTCTATAATAATCTAAGCAAAAAAAGAAGAGCCAGTTAAGTTGATCTGTGCTTGAAAACCAGAGGCTGGGGAGATTGGGAGGAAAAGGAGGCAGAGGAGAAAAGGGAGAAGAAAGAGGGAGAAGGCCAAGGAGCTGCGGTGAGGCTAAAGATTTGTAGGGTGGTCGAGCCAGGCATGTTCTCTAAGGATGAGATGGTAGAGACACATTTTACAAACAGGGTGCATGAAATTCAATTGAAAATTATTTGTTTTCTTGCTACATGAACTCTTCCATCTGCCCATGACACCAAAGTCTTTAGTAAAGACAGTTACTACTCACAAGTGCTTTGTATGAATAAGTCTTTTGTGCAGATTAAGAAGGGTTTGGTGAGCCAAAAGTGACCATGAAAATGTAAACTCCACAGGAATTTGGAGAAATCTTAGAGAGGACTTTGGGATTTTCTAAGGAATGAATAAAGCCTTTAGACAATCCTACCTAATTCTCTGACATCTCAATGACAATACTGATAATGATGATGAGAGCATGGGGTGGGTGTGTGTATTTTGGTGATGGAGGGGAGTGGATATTATGGACCTTACACAATGGTGGGACTGGTTAAGCTGTCTCTGTAAGTCTTTTGTCTGAGGCTGAAACTTGAAGGACATAGGGCAGGTCATCAGGAAGAAAAGATATAAAGTAGGGGTGAGCAAGTACAGTCCAGAATCCACAAGGACAGGGGCAGACTGCAAACTGCAGTATCAGTTGTAGTTGTGTCTAACTTTGATGATGTTGGTGTCCAGGGCCCTTTGTCACAGAATTAAATATACATGTGACTCAAGTCAGAGAACTTAGAGGAGGACCCCAGGGATGGTATCTGGTGTCCTGTGCCAAAGACGTAAACCAACAGGTAGCCACAAAATCTGTCAGTGCAAGCTGTATAACAGCACCTTCCCTGACTTTCCAAGCATAAAACACAAAACAGTTGCTGTTTTGCTTTTAACTTCCAAATCTATTGCAAACATGTCTCTTGTGTCCCATCCAAATCAGACACGTTTAGGGAAGGGATTTCTAGGAAACAAATTTCAATCTAGCCGGGTTGACATATTACAAGGCCATCACACTAGTAATTCTCACTATCATCTAGGCTAGATATTTCACATTCATTTGCAATTAAGAAAAATGAAGCTTGGGTGAAGGGAGCTAACTTATCTGGAGTCACAAAGCTAGTAAATGGCAGAGCCAAAATTCCAAATGCCTCTACTTTATCTAACTTAGATATATTAACTAACAAGGGTCCAAATGAAAATAGTGATTTAATAAGTATCCCAAAAGAAAGCCTCTAATATTATTAATTTTTATGATAATAAATCCTTACAAATGTAAAACACTTTGTAGTTTTCAATATTTTTTCATATAAACTTTTCCTCTGAATTTTCAGAACGCTGTGAAAAATGTAGGCGAGTTTGTCTACACTATACAGTTGAGGAAATTAATTCTCATTTATATTTCCCTCAAACCACGCAGCTAGTGGTAGAGCCAACTCTAGAATCCAAATCTTCTGACTCAGCCCATTATTTCAGAGCCCCATTTAAATTAAAGTAGCTGTCCAGAGTTGACAGACCATCCAGGGAAAAAAAGGAAAGGAAAGGTGATAAATGACTATAAACATAGACCTGGTGGCAATTCTGTTGAAAAATTAGAAACACAACACCACAGATCTGCTGCTAGCCTAGCAAGTGAATTTACCTACCTGGTCCTTGGCACTACCTGCATGGTTTACCATGTCCAGCCACTAGGTTCTGAGTCTTCCTAGTTTCTGAAGGTAGCAGATGGACACTGACTCAATCCATTTAAGGGAGAAACAAGAGTGCCATGTGTGAAAGGAGTCAACATATTATCTTATTCTACAAAAAAACCTGAAGTTCTCTCTTGTGCAGACTTCAAAAGAAATTTAACTATTTGAATGTCGTAGCTAGAATTTATTCATTCCTTCTACAAACATTTGTGGAATTTCTATCATGGGCAAGCAGAGGGCTGAGCACTCTTGGACACAACATGAATCAAATGTAAATTCCAACCTCAAGGAACTTACAAGAAATGAATGGGCGAGGCATGGAGATAAATCTATGTACCTTTAGATGCCATGAGAGAAATTATAAATTAAGTTCTACAGGAGTTCAGTTAGAGATAATTACTTCTGGTTAGGGATAATAAAGGAAGGCTTCGTGGAGCTAGAACTTGAAGATAGCGTCTAAAGAAAGCAGCTACGAAAAGAGTTGTTTAAATTCCCTGGATCATAGGGCATGTGAGGTGAGGAAGTGGGATATAGGGTGAGAAGGGTAGGTTGGGAGTATTAGGAACTAAAGTTAGAAAGGTAATTGAAGTCAGATTGAGGTAGGCCTTGAAAGTCGATAAGGAATTTGAAATTTACCAGAGAGGACCCCAAAACACCAGAATTATCTTCTGGACGGCGGGAACCATTTCGTACAGGTTTCCCCCAGTAAGTGAGTGTTCTAGGAACCCATCTGTAACAGTGTACCAGCTGGCATTGTTGTGAGAGGCTGTGTTCGGCTTCAGTGAATTTTTTTTTTTTGGAAGACTTTTTCAATGCATTTGCCCATTTCATGATGGGGGATTTATGAGTGCACCTGTCCACACTATGCTGAGTGTTCAGCAGTTGTTGACCAAAAATGGCACGAGGCTCATGGCCCACCCTCCCTATTCACCTGATCTGGCACCCCGAACAACTTCTTTTTTTGTTTCCCAGTATGAAAAAAGTCCTCAAAGGGAACATTTTGCCAATGTGGAAGAGGTGAAACAAAAGACAGCAGGAGTGGTAAAAGGCATCAAAATCAACACACTCAAAAACTGTTTTGACCAGGAGAAAAAAACATCTCAATAGGTGTATTGCATCAAGTGGAGAGTACTTTGAAGGTGACTGAAGTTTAAATATGTATGAATAAATACACAAATTTTATAAATTAATTCCAGTTTTGGGGTGTTCCCCCTCGTATGTACGAACAACTGAAGTTCTCAGAGTTTTGGGGCAACTTGAGTCACATGTGTTAACTATAGTTTGCAAAGTTTGAGGAAAAGCAAATCTCAACTAATTTACATTTAACCATTTTCAATCCTAATTGTCATGTAGTAAATATTTATTCACTCCTTTTAATCAAATGTGATTTATTAATTCTAGCAATTATTCCTTTAGACTAGTCCCTCATCCACCATGATGAATGCCTGGGTTTGGCTAGAAAAGTCAGAAGAGCCAAGAAATGGAAATGCCCTATAGCTGACTAGATCTGATGCTCAGCTCAGTTTGTTCAAGCTCGAAACTCATTGTTTTGTTGTCTTCCATTATTGTTTTTTATAAGCTGATGGCCCTTGACTGGAAGAGAAATCTCTAGCCCATCTGTAGGTTCCAGTACAGGAAAAATAAAAACAGGCAAATCAGTACCTAATTTTCTGATGGAGAATTCATTACAAGGACGGTTGCCTCTGAAAGTATCTCAACAGGAGCCACATCAAGTCTTTCCATTTCAGTGACTAGGAAAATGAATACACTTAGAAGCAAGACAGCTCATGAAATTATCCATCTCTGCATCATCCAACAGTCATAAGATAATATCCCACGCTATGGTGACTGTATAATACTCACATGAAACTTCATTCTCATGGGAGAGAGAAAACCAAGTCATTAGACTGGCACTGCTTCTTAAAGATTACACAGCATGAGACTGTGAAAGAATGGGGAAAATGTTTAATTGTTCCTTTAAATATACATTTGTATGTGCAAAAATACCAGAGTACATTATTTTAATATATTGATTTAATATTATATTATTTAATTTTATTATTATATGATTTTTAATTAAAATAACTCCACTTTCTTCCTGAAAAGTACAAATTACCCACTCTTAATAACATGTTCCAAAGACCAATGGGAAAATATCTAATTATCTTAATTGTTCATTCTTTTTAGGAAAAAACAGAGATTATAACAGATACTGATTGCCTCCCTCCAGTCAATTACAATATATTGGGTTGACCAAAAAGTCCATATGTTTTTTTCTGTAAAATAAAAGACCCATTTTTCATTTTCACCAATAACTTTATTGATTTGGCTATCTCCAGCGTGGTTTAACATTGATTGTTCTCAATTAATGTCTTGATTTGATTGCTATCAACTTCAACTGGTCTACTCAATCATGGAACATCATCCAGTGAGAAATCCGCAGTACAAAACTTCACAAATCACTTTTGATGTGTTCGATCAGTCCTAACACCTTCTCCATACACTGTACAAGTCTTTTTTAGTGTTTCAGTTGCATTTCTACATTTCTTGAAATAATAAAGCACAATCTGCTAAAAATGTTGTGTATTTTCTTCCATCTTCATTATTAAAATGGCTACACAAAAATTCACCTATTTTGATAAGGTCTTTTTTAGATGCACACTGATATGACAGTTGTCATAATACAATCTAACAAAATTGTTTTAAATGAAGTTAAAGACAACTAAGCACTACTAGAGCCATCGTACAGAAAAAAACTAAAGTTTTTGGCCATCCTAATATATGAATGCTGATATGTAGTATTTACTTAATTATACATTTTTATACACTTAGTTATTAATTTTAGTTAAAACTACTTTCCTGGAGAGAACAGGAAGGTATAGAAACAGAGGGCCAGCCAGACCAGCAGCAGCCAGGGAGTCCTGGAGGGTTTTGGTCTTCCCCCTTCCCTACCACCATTACTCCCCAGAATAAACCAATCCACTAACAATTCACCTTTTAAGTTTTTATTTAGTCTTTACTATTACTCTACCATGAATACTATTCTCTATCCACAAAGCTTTCTTATCATGTAGCTAAAATTTATTGGGTTCAGAGAAAAATCAAATGAAAAAACAAATCTTCCTCTAGCAAAACTGTTGAAAACACATTCTTTTAAGGTTAAAATTAAACAGCCTCATCTGACTTTTTTTTCCCGTGGCAGCAAACACTGGGTCTGTCTCCAGCCTCCGCTGGCTGCCCTGCACATTTATAGCAGTCCACAGAGACCTCCGAGAGGCAAGTAACAAGCAGAATGAAAATGGAACAAATGATCCACCACCCCAGCACTTTGTTTCTAGGAGCAACTGGTGTCCACTTCCAAATCTCTGGGGCTAGAAATGATGGGAATGAGTAAGGCGAACTATGTGGTCCAGAACAAAATACATGTAGACCTGAATGGCTTGTCATTATTAAATTTCCCTTCTGGGTCAACGCATTGCCTCTTCGAAGTTCACCAGATTTCACCTAACCTCATCCACATTTAAAAGTCTATGGAAAAACAGGAGGGCCTTTCAGGGGGAAATTCATTCATCTTTGGATTCAGGCAGATTTAGGGACCTTTAATAGCACTGTCATTATCCTGCAGGGCACACCACAGAGCAACCAGCGAGCTCTCCCTCAATGGGCACAAAATTTCCTCTGGAATTTACAGAGCAAAAACCTTAAACACACATCACCATAAGAACCAGATTACATAATGTCTCCATCACCCTCCTGACAGCTACAATTATGAGTCAATCCCTGGTTTAAATATGAAACCGGAAGCTCTGTGTTTCCCCTCTGAGTATGTGGCAGGCTAAGTCGAGCTCCCCAGGCCTGTCAGTTTGGAGATTCGAGCTGCTCCCACAGTCACTAATTTAGTAGGAGACCAAATGACGGGGTAATTAAAAGCAGCACTGCAGAGACCCACTCCAGGACCAGATGTTCTCCTTGTTTAACCATTGCCCACACGAGGAACAGAAGAGCCCCCCCCCCCCCCTTTCATCTTTCCTTTTCTTTATCCTCCCCAGCTAATTTCCATCTTCTGATCTTTCAATCCCACAAAATAAAGTAAAAATAAAAGTCCCATTACCAAAAGATGACATGTTATTGAACACATGCCTATAAGTTGTAACGTGCCTTGTATTCTCTTCTTTATATTTCTTGAAGCCTCCCAGCTGAGAAGACTAAGTTGCCCTGGCAACCTCACATGACTAACAGCTCCACACAGCCCCACCTAGCTGTAAGGACTCAGATTTGAGTCAACATGGGCCACCCTGGCACTTAGTAGTCCAGAGGCTAAGTAAACAGCACTTCTTTTTGGAGTTTTAGAAGCCAAAGACTGGCTGAATGAGGCATCCCCTCCATTTTTATTGCCCAAAAGACAGGACAAATAGAAGTTTCCACCCTAACTTCTAGAAAGCCCTAGCTAGAAAGGCCATGGGCCAACTGGTAAATAAAGAAGAGATCTTCTCTTCATTTTTCTAGCTACTGGACAAATAATGAAAGAGAGAAAAAGGAAATGAGCTAATAATTTAAATCTTCCAAAAATGGAGCAGTATATAATACAGGCAATCCGATTTTATCAAATTAGATGAGCTAGCTTTAATATGTCCTTTGGGATCCAGGGTCTGGCCACTATCTAAACTGCAGAGTTCCCTAGTATTAAATACAGAAACACAGAAGCTTTGAGGACTGAACCCACAACCCAGGCAGGTGCCCTGATGGGGAATTGAAACTGCAACCCTTTTGGTTTATGGGATGATGCTCCAACCAAGTGAGCCACACCGGTCAGGTCATGGGGTCCCATCTTTCAAATGGACTTTCTATTACTCAGCACCTAATCATTGTGTATATGTTGGGGTTGGGGGCTGGAGTAATGGGACTGGAGGTATATGAGGAGAGCTCTATTTATTTATAGCAATGTCACTTAAGTGATATTTCTTGCATATACCTGGAGATGTATTTGAAGTAGGATATCCTCTATTATCTCATATTTATGAGCTTCCTGATTGGAATGCAAAGTGTACTGGTTTTTATTGACTTGGACAACATTCATGTATTCAATGCCTCAGAGGAAAACACTCAAGTTAGACGTCTAAACAAGGCCCAAAATAACAAGAACCATAGAGACATATTTATATCAACATATAACAAACAATGATGCCCATGAAGCATGGCCATTACTGTTATTGCCTGCTTCCATGGGGCATTTGAAGGCTGACGGAAGGATGGACTATTCACACTCCTTGGAAGTATAAAACATGATTCACACCTGCCACTATTACTGGTCCATTTGCTGGGGAAGAACGATTCCTCGACCTGAGTGCCCCACTCTGCCTTGGGTCATTTCAGGAAACACTGTAGCACATTTGTGCTCTCAAAAATGGTTTCCTACTATTCAAACTTCTCTTGAACTTCTGCCTAGCCAAGGTTCCCCAATATCTACCTAGCTCCCCCTATTTCTTGTCTAGATTTATAAATGACAAAAAAAAAACACAGCTGTTTAGCCTTAATTCCTTACATTCCTGGTTTTAGTTATTTTTTGTACATATTTGTTGTCCATTTATGATGGTCAGAGACTACTCAGGGCACAGGGGATACCTTGAGTAAGAAAGACAAGTTCGTGTTCACAAGAAGGCATATTCTAGTGCAGCTAGACAGACTATTAACACTGGAAGTGTGTTACAAAGTCAACAAAATAGGCACTCATACAATCTTTTTGTTGTTTTTCTTTTTAAAATATATTTATTGATTATGCTATTACAGTTGTCCCATTTCCCCCCTTCACTCCATTCCATCCTGCCCACCCCCTCCCTCCCATATTCCCCCCCCTATAGTTCATGTCCATGGGTCATACTCATAAGTTCTTTGGCTTCTACATTTCCTATACTATTCTTACCCTCCCCCTGTCTATTTGCTACCTACCATTTATGCTACTTATTCTCTGTACTTTTCCCCCCTCTCTCCCCCTCCCACTGCCCTATGGATAACCCTCCATGCAATCTCCATTTCTGTGGTTCGGTTCCTGTTCCAGTTGTTTGCTTAGTTTGCTTTTGTTTTTGTTTTAGGTGTGGTTGTTAGTAACTGTGAGTTTGCTGTCATTTTTACTGTTCACATTTTTGATCTTCTTTTCCTTAGATAAATCCCTTTAACATTTCATAGAATAAGGGCTTGGTGATGATGAACTCCTTTAACTTGACCTTATCTGAGAAGCACTTGATCTGCCCTTCCATTCTAAATGAAAGCTTTGCTGGATAGAGCAATCTTGGATGTAGGTCCTTGCCTTTCATGACTTGGAATACTTCTTGCCAGTCCCTTCTTGCCTGTAAGGTCTCTTTGGAGAAATCAGCTGACAGTCTTATGGGAACCCCTTTGTAGGTAACTGTGTCCTTTTCTCTTGCTGCTTCTAAGATTCTCTCCTTCTGCTTAATCTTGGCTAATGTAATGATGATGTGCCTTGGTGTGTTCCTCCTTGGGTCCAGCTTCTTTGGGACTCTCTGAGCTTCCTGGACTTCCTGGAAGTCTATTTCCTTTGCCAGATTGGGGAAGTTCTTGATTATTTGTTCAAATAAGTTTTCAAAATTTTGCTCTTCCTCTTCTCCTTCTGGTACCCCTATAATTCAGATGTTGGAACGCTTAAAGATGTCCTGGAGGTTCCTAAGCCTCTCCTCATTTTTCTGAATTCTTGTTTCTTCATTCTTTTCTGGTTGGATGTTTCTTTCTTCTTTCTGGTTCACACCATTGATTTCAGCCCCAGTTTCCTTCCCATCTCTATTGGTTCCCTGTACATTTTCCTTTGTTTCTCTTAGCATAGCCTTCATTTTTTCATCTAACTTGCAACCAAATTCAACCAATTCTGTGAGCATCCTGATTATCAGTGTTTTGAACTGTGCATCTGATAGGTTGGCTATCTCTTCGTTGCGTTGTTGTATTTTTTCTGGAGCTTTGATCTGTTCTTTCATTTGGGCCTTTTTTTTTTTTTTTTTTTTGGTCTCAGCGTGCCAGTTTCGTAACAGGGCGGAGCCTTAGGTGTTCACTAGGGCGGGGTAACCCTGGTCGCTGCTGTGACACTGTATGTGGAGGAGCGGCCAAGAGGGAGCAGTGGCGCTTGTTCCACTCCCTGCCAGATTTCAGTGACTCCCTCCACTACCCACAATCAATTTGGGCCCCTCTGGTGCTGATCCCCAAGTCGGTAGGCTCGTGCATGCTCCAGGCCCCTGTGGGTCTCTCCAAGGAACTCTCCTGTGAGGCTGGGAGTTTCTCCTGCTGCGGCTTCAACCCCCACGGGTGTTTTCAATCAGTGGTTTGAGGCTTTATTTCCCCACACTGGAGCCCTGGGTTGCGTGGTCTGCTTAGCTCCCCCGGCCATTCCTCACAGTTTATCTATGCGCAAATGTGGGGCCGCAGGGTCTTCCAGTCACCACCTTGTGGGGTCTGCTAGCTGCAGCCTGGCCTGCCCCGTTCCACAATCCACCACCTCGCTGGGTCCACCAGCCACCTTGCCTCGAATCCTCTGTGCCCCCGCTGCCCGTCTCCGCCCCTCCTACCGGTCTGGATGAATGTGTCTTCTTTATCTCCTTGGTTGTGGGACTTCCATACAGTTCGATTTTTCTGTCAGTTCTGGTTGTTTTTTGTTTTTAAATTGTTGTCCTTCTTTTGGTTGTGCGAGGAGGCACAGTGTGTCTACCTACGCCTCCATGTTGGCTGGAAGCTCCCTCATACAATCTTATATAAAGATTGGCTGGAGTCCCATTCCCATGCATCTTCCATATGTGCCAGTAGATAAGCTGCTCACCTCCAATTTGGAAAGAATTCCACAAGCACCCAGACCTTTATGATATCAATTCCCTGGCCTTTTAATATTCACTTTAAGAGATGAAAATATTAAGCTCAGAGAGAATATGTGGGGTTTGGTAGGGGGAGGACACACAGTTGTACCAATGGAGGAAGTAGGGAAATCTTAGAAAATCATCTATATATTAAAATAGCTGTCCCATCCTAGTCCTTCAACATTGGCTGGTTACATCATTTTTACAGCTCTGGCTGTGACCATTTCTGGACCTGAGACATTGCCCACACCACCTCTGAGAAAATGGAAAATGAGGAGCAGTGACCTCAGAAACGACTTCCTCCTCCAAATGCAGTCTGTTGTCTGCCTAAACCTTCACGGCAGGGCAGGTGGTGTAAGCCGGACCAAAGAGCCTTTCAAAGCAGCAAGGCCTGCAGGTCAGCCTGGATCTTGTCCAAATTGGGTTCCGCCCACGGTGAAAACCAATCTGTTTAAGGGTAGGCTTTTATGGTGTTACAGAACGTCTGCGAGAGAGGGAGCTCAAGTTCCTGCCTGCTCTCTAAGTAACCCTCCCCACAAAGGTGCACACACAGGCTCTGAGACAGAGAAAAGCTTGACGGGGCTTCCCTCCTCCCAGGCCTGCAAAGAAATGCGCTTTAATTGCATCAAAGGGCTCTTCTCAATGGGGTTTCAGAGCTGCGAGAGCCGCGTTCCCAGCGAGGGTTCCTTTCCGGCTTGCCAGCATTCCTGCGCACTGCGAAGGGAAGGGGATGGGGCTCCTCCGGGAGGGCCGGAGGCTCATTTCCATTCCTCTCGCATACAGCCTCCGTTGTGCGGGCCGGGCCTGCCGAGGACAGCCGCGGCTGCCGGCGAACAAAGCTCCATTCATCCCCGGGGCGGGCTTCCTCCCGGCTGCTCGCAGCCGCAGATGGGCTGGCCCCGGCCTGCAGACCCGGGCGCGCGGCCCGGCCAGGCGCGCACAGGGCCCGATTCAGCAGGCTGGCTCTGGCCGGGGCGACCCCAGCTCCTTTCTCAGCAGGCTGGACCATGAGGACTGCCTGAAACCCTCCTTCATTTCTGGGCGGGGCATCTGCGGACACTGAGTCTTTTCAGCGTGGAAATCCTCAGTTTACTCACGGCTCCTTAAGAACGAAGATGTCAGTTTCCACGGCCCTCTCCCCGGCTCCCCACCCCTGCCCCTGGGGATGGTAGGGCCCAAGTTCCCAAGTTGTGAGAGGACTTTGTCTCTCCTCGGCCTCCGAAATCCCGAAGAAAGGGTCACTTCCTGACTTTTGTGTCTTGAAAGTTCTTACCCTCTTGTGACTAAGTACACAATTGCAAGCCTTCTCCGTAACTTTTTTCAGGACTTCAACATTCCTCTAGGTTGAAGCTTGGGACTCTGGCTTGACAACAAAGACCACTGTTTTTCCTCCCCCATCTCACTCCTGGGGAAAAGAAGCACAGAAAAGAAAATGGACTTGTTCACCATCCCTGTTCTCAGCCTTCCAGCTTATTTCCTCTGCCGCTCACATTAGATCAACAACAGGTTAATGCTACAGAGAGCTCTCTCGTCAAAAGAAGGGTTGCAGCTTCCCTTTTCCTTAACTCGCAGGCAGCTGCCGGGAGCTGGGGCTTGATTCCTACTTCACAATCTAAAGCAGAAACAAGCTCCAGACCCACATTCCTGGGGCTCGGATTAAACAGGGAATGGCAGAATCAAAGAACACCAAATATAGGAAGACTTATCAACCCTAATCCATTCATTTTACAGATAAGAAACAGATAAGATCTCAGAAAGGGGAAATGACTCGCCCACCCTCAGAAGGAAGCTGGTTCATTTTAGGGCACCTTAACAATTGTCCTCAAGCAAACTTTCAAAATGAACTTAAAAATAATTTTTGACACATACACAAAAAAATTCTAAGAAAAAATATTGTTAAAAAATATAGTTTATGTCGTGCGTGTGTGTGTGTGTCAGAAAGGGCCTCCCTTTGAATTAGTGGGGAAAAGGTGAGAACCCAGATTTGAAATGAGGATTAGAAGAGTATCTTAAAGTATTATCACAAAGAATCCTCCCTGTTTCTTTTACTTCCTGCTTTTGGAACATTGCTGACCTCTCTTCTCAAAGTAAAGTATTGCATCCTTGATCTGGTGAAATAAATAAATAAATAAATAAATAAATAACGGGTCAGTCACCACTTTAAGACTCTTTTCCTCTTGCTGGAAGAAAACTCCAGAATCTTAAAATAGAGATAGGATTACTTTGCAGTGGTTACTTGTAAAGGTACAAATGAATCAGTGTATAAACAGATAAAGGAGAGAGTGCCTGCCACACACCAGGCACTGTTCTAAGCACTTAACATACATTACTTTATTTAATCCTCACAATAATTTAGGGGGGTTACTATCTTAATCTCCCATTTTACAGAATAGAAATCAAGGCACAGAGGTAACCTTTAAGTTTATCAAGATCACAGGAATGTGAAGTGACCAAGCCAGGCGGTCTGCCACCTAGGCCTGGTGTCTTCCACACTAGGCTTTACTGAAACTTCATGCATGAACACATGGGAACACTCCCTCGGCCCAGAGGTCTGGAGTTTGGAGCCAGAGTTGCTTTAGCCAGACATAGCTCTTTGTACTTCTCAAAGAGACCACGATGGCATACCTGAATAGGGGGAGAATCTGCTTCAGCCCGCCGGGCCTGGAAAGAAAGAGAGGGAACTAATTAATCACTGAAACTCCTCTCAGAATCCAAAATAGTGTGAGTTAAGAGGCACCACCTATTTTGAGCTCCCTTGAGATTTTTTTTTTTTTTAATTAGGCAATGCTTGGTACACCACAACAGTGTCTCAGTTGCTCTGTCAAACAAAACTTGGGTGCGAGTTTGGATTTGCCATTTCCAAGATAGGAGACTTTGGGAAATATTTCAGCCCTATAAACCTCAGTTTCCTCATCTCTAAACTGGTGAAAAAAAGAATATCTACCTCACTGGTTTGTTGTGAGGATTAAATGAGATTATCCAAGTAAATGTTCACTGAAGTATTTGTCCTACAGTAAGCATTTGTATCAATTCATGTAGACTAGGCTACACTATGGGTTTAAAAAATCTTAATTGTAAAAACACAGATTATTTCTCACTCACACTATATATCCATTGCAAGTTAGCAGAAGTTCTGTTCCATGTCTTCTAACTGGGAAGGATCTGCTATTTCAAACCTTGCCAGTTGTCATGTCAGAGGGAACAAGAAAGAATTGGAGGGTAATTAGACTGATAATGAAATGCTCAGCCTGGAAGTAACACACTTTTCCTTATAACTCATCAGCCAGAACTAATACACTCCCTCCCATCTCACACCCCAACTGTAATACAGCCAGGAAGCACAATTCTACGGTGTGCCCAGTCTCCGGGAACGCAGGGGACTGAAAATGCATGGTGACCAGCACTAATGACTACGGCCACATTCAGTAGACAACTGCTCTTCCTATTCCTTAGGATAGCAAATACCAGTTGTTGTGACTTCCAATTTATAGCTAGTCCATGAGACTTTAGAGCAGCTTTAATGCAGCTGTAATCTCAGGAGTCATGTTTTGACAAGATTCAGCAATAGCTTCTGTCTGCACCAGCCTGCCAAAGTTTTCTGCTTCTCAGGGACTCCACCTTCCCATGAGAGGAAGACAAAAACACAATCAAAATGCTCCCCTTTGCAGTTCATTGTGGGAGGGAGCAGAAGATATGCAATTAAGAACAAACCCAGGCTTCGTGGACCACTGAACTAATAGGAAAGATGCGGTAGTGACAGAGCACATCATGGGTATTCTCATTTGCTCCCACATCAGATTTACTCAGCTGTGTCTTATGAACATGATTTCTAACCTCTCCTCAACATTCCTCACGTCATTGCAAATGAACTTGCCTTTGTTCTCTGAACAATTCAAACCTCATCTGGAGTTAATTAGATACATACCTTGTTGATCAACTGACCTACACAGAAATGGTATCTACTCCTCTCTTTGACTTCTGCTTATATTCAGTTTCAAATTATTCTATTCTATTTTTATCTGGCCATTCCCCTATTGTTGGTATTTTAATTTTTATTGATCGATTTGAGAGAAAGAGAGAAATTTGTGGTCCCACTTATTTATGCATTCATTTGTCACTTCTTGTATGTGCCCTGACCAGAGGGCAGACCCATAATTTTGGCATATCAGGACGATGCCTTAACCAACTGAGTTACCCAGTACCTGGCCAGGGCTGGATAGTTATTAATTTGTCAATATCATAAATATTAAAAAACCCATTAAAGTCAATATTCTGATACCTAAAATCTCCATCTGCATATATAATGAACTTCTGATGCTGAAATCTCTAGGTAAAATTATGTGAATTTTACTCCAGAAAAGCAATCAGACCCATGCAGCAGCCTTTACCTCTACTTGCCTAATTACCTGGCATCCCAGGAATCCCCTGGTCCATTGGCATCGTGGGCAACAGTAGGACCAAATTCTCTGAGAATCTTTTTCAAAATTTCCCCATTAAAATAAATGTAATGGCTTGATTTAAAATAACGGCTATAGGACTATATAGCAACAGAAGAGAGTGCTCTTGGTCTAGTAAGTGGAGAAAGCAGTCACTGCAGTGGCAACGGTGTTTTTTTAAAGCGATTATGAAAGGGACTGTGGAGGACGACATGAAAAAGAATTCATGTGTGAAGTTAATAGGCACAATTTTTCCCTTTTAATCTTCCAGAATTTTAGAACAAGGTTATATTGCTTTATAATAATCTTAAAAATCTTAAGTAGAGCAAAGGACCCATCGACGAGCATGCTGACTGGAAAGCTGTGTAGCAGCTGCTCTTGCAGTAGTCCTGGCTGTCGTTGCACTTGAGCCAGCCCCACTTGCCTGAATGTGGAGGACACATTTGGGTTCCCCAGGGTTTTCTTGTAGCTGCTTCCTCTCCTTCAAACAGGGAACCCCCCGGGGGGCAAAGCAAACACTGCAGTGTTGGGCATCACCAGACCTGACTGGGAGTTCTCCTGAAGGCTTGAGACCTCCTCTGAGAGGGGGGCTGAACTTGGAGGAGGTGGAGGGGTGGTTCAGAACAAATGGTTTCAGAGCAAGAAACCATTTAAATGAAACAGGAAATGAGTCCCTCAAACCTAAACCATGTGGAAAGACAGGCCACATTATTTAAACAAACCAACAGTAATACAAGTCTATATAAAAGCCCTGTTACTCCCACAGTCCTGGAAAATCATTTTCAGTACAATGGGGAAAATCTATTTGTTTAACAAACACTTCTTACACACCTGTGTGACCCAAGAATTGGGATTATTTTAAGGTTTCAGATTAAATATCATCTCAGCCCTACCAGGATATACATTCTACACTGTGAAAGAGATAGACATGCAAGTAACTAACCAGGTCTTCCCATGGGATAAATTTGATAAAAGAGGCAGCACATGTCTCTATGTTAACAGAAGAGAAAACCGAAAGGGCCCACCTGATTTGGCAACTGCAGAAAAAATTCCCAGGGTACAGGATGAGAGACAGATGCAATGAGGTGAGAGGTAAAATGGTAGAAGCTGAATAAAGACTTTCCTACTTAGAAGCTTACCAAGGAGGAAAACAGAAAAGACAGGAGGATAGATAGTAGCTTAAGTTGGATTTCAATACCAAGGGAGGGTAATTTCCCAGGTAGGAGAGGCCTGAATATGTTTATAGATTAGATGAGAAATTCAGCTCAGAGGGGGAAGTTGAAGACACACGATAGACAGTGGAGATGGGAGGGGATGGCATCGGGCCCATATGTAACTCATACTATCTCTTGCTCTTGGAATTTTTACCCTATCAAACAATTTGCCAAACATTCCTCCCTGTAGAAAGAGTTCATATTTTCCAGCTTTTCTCCTGGCATGGTTTTAGCAGTGTATCAGACCTAAAATTCCATCTTATGGAAAGCTGGCACTTTTTAAGTAACAATGATCTTATAGACTATAGAATGTGTCTACTCTAAAAGGCAACAAATTAATAACTATTGGATACTTCCCTTTACCTTTTCTTCCTTCTTCAAGATGCACCTAAACATGACCTCAAAGTTGCAGGTGCCAGGAAACAAAGATGCACCTCTCATCACTGCATTCAGAGAAACCCAGGAATCCATAAGCAGGAACAGAAGAGGGAAGCAGTTGTCTTAGGGAATATTATATTTTCTTTTATTTTTCAAATGTTTTAGTTTTTAGTTGCATGACCTTTTAATCCATTTTCAATTATTTATTCTTTCAAAACTCATTGGTTTATCACAGATGTACATCTGGTGATGAAATATGTGTCAAATAAAAATGATGAAAATATTTCTTGATAGAAATAATGCTTTTGTTATTAATTAGTTACTTGGGTTTTTTTCCTTCAATTAATAAAACTAATGCTAATTTTTAAAAATAGATATTTGAGTAGAAAAGACAATAATGAAATGAAATAATCCTTTGCAGGGAATTTTTTTTGAAGTGTTTTAAAATATAAAAGTTTCTACAGAAGTCTAGTGGTCAAAGGAAATTATAGGATTCAGGGTCTAGTCAACTTAAATAGCAAATCTTATTTTATCTGTCCTCCATCTTTTAGAGATAATGTTACAGTCCAAAAACAAACACTTCCTGCTGCTGAGATCAGTAGGCTACCCTTTAGTACTAATATGTAAGATATTTATTGTTTCACTCTGACTCAAAACCAGCACCCAAATTAGCTAGCACTGGTAAACTAAGGGGCCATGGAGTGTGGTATGGACACAAAAAAGATGAAAATACTAGCACATCTTTATTCATAATGGAATTGTGTTTCTGAAAGGTACATGGGAACTTAATATTTTTTTCCTTTGAATTGCTTTATTGCTTTAAAGCCATCGTAAGGTGGACTTTTTAAACCTCCAATAATTAAATTGTTAATTCACATATCTACAACATTAAAGCCTTCTCTGAGAAAGGCCACCGTAAGTCATAACTCTTAATAGATATTTTACTTTATGTAAGTAACCAGCTCATTTGTTTCAGTGAGGACCAATCAATATTATAAGGTCAGTAGGATTGACAGTAAGGACTATTTACCTTAGACAAACAGTTATTTTACCATCTGCAAGAAACTATGGTCCAAAGCAGGGATTGGGCATTACCATCCATGGGCCAAGTGCCACCTCCCACCTCTTTTTGTAAATAAAGTTTTATTGGAACCCAGCCACACTCATTCATTTAGGTATTGTCTATGGTTGCCTTAAGGTTCTCATGGCAAAGTTGAGTCACTGCAACAGAGACCACATGGCTCAAAAAGCCTAAATATTTACTATCTGGTCCTTTCCAGAAAAGATTTGCTGCCTATGTCTATTTGAAACATTACATAAACAGTTACTCAATTTTTTCAATGTGGATCTCAAAGAGTATCTGTACCTTTACCCCAAAACAAAAGAATTCAGGGCTTACTCAAACAGTTGTTTTTTAAACTTGAATTGTCTGTTTATGTCAACTGTAGTAAAAACTGATAATTCTTTCTGTGATACACTCCAAAAATTCCTCCAAATGACTCCTTACAAAGCAGAATTGGCCTTCTCGTACCACTTTAGCATTTGAAGAGCGTGATCTCCACTATATATACATATTTTGGTCAAAGTAGTTTCTTCCCCCACTTAGTGTTTAGTTCTATTTTTCAACATTTATTCTTCTATGTGAGGTTCTTCCTCTGAACAATAGATAATATCTCAGGCTACTTAGCTGTTATTTCTATCCTTGGATTCTTTTCAATATACTTGGGTTGGGCTTTTCCTAGTGTGTTTCTGGAAATGTGCTTTTCTATATTTATTCTGCACATGACTGGTTCAGTGTACTTCATTTTACTTCCTTCCGTAATAAACTATTTTGTCAACGGTGTCTATTTATTTTTTATCATTCTTTATCCTGTTGCGGTTATTTTTAAAGTGCTACTGATTCCCTGACACCCAAACTGCAAGGTACAGTATGTCAGTTCTACTTCTCATGGGGGTTGTCTCACGGGGGTTGTCTCACATGAATCTTTGATTCTTTTAAGACATTTTCCCTGAAAAATCTGCCTTCTTATTAGAGGTCCTTTCTAGCAGGATTCAAACTACAGGTTATACTGAACATCTAAGTTACTTTTCTTATATATTTCTGGAAATATTTATGGGTGTGTGTTGCTACACCACTAACAATTCCAAGGGATTAAAAAAAACAGCAAACCCACTTTATATCAAATCACCTGTGGTGGTATCATGTGCCCTTCTATGCAACATCAAAATGAAACTGCTATCTTTTCTTTAAGACGGAAAATATGAGCTGGATTATGGCCCTTTAAAGTCCATTTAGCTGAACACAAACAGCTGTTTGGGCACAAACAACTGAGCAATTATTCCAAAAAGAATATTAATTATTTGATGTTAACGGGTTCAAAAGGTGTCATCACTAATGATCAATCACAAGGTTCCGCAATCAAAACTACCCTTTTTAACATTTTTGTTCTAATTTAAATGAAAACATCAGAGATTTGCTGGTTATACTGATGGCAAGTTAGAAAGGATAGCTAACAAGGCAGTAAGCACCATGTTGAAATAAACAATGAAATAAACAATGATAAATGTAAAATTCTACCTTAAGTAGTTTTACAGAATTCATTGTTTAGTATCCTACTAGAAATTTATATTGGTACAGTAACTCATGCCAACAAATGTGTCACAACAGTGTGAATACATAAACCAACATTTTCAATGGCTTACAAAAATAAAAGAATGAATCTTTGACTATGTTAATCAAGATTAGTTGTATTCTGTGATAGAACCATTCATAATATTTCTATTCTCCCTCCCTTCCTCCCTCTCTCTTTCTCTCTCTTTCTCTCTCTCCACACACACACACACACACACACACACACACACACACACACACACAATGTATTTTTCTCTCCTGTTGAATTCAGCCCTGGTCATGTGATTGATTTGCTTTGGTCAAAGAAATGTGAACAGGAGTAAGATGTGTTTCTTCCTTATTCCAAGAAGGAAGCCTCAGGCAGAAGATCTAGTATAAGCTCTGCCACATGTTCTGTTGTTTCTGCCGCTGTGACCGACAGCGTGTGCTGCCCTGTCTGCCTGGGCGCCAGAGCCAGGACAACAGTGACAGCAGGGAGCTCCCAGCTCGCAACCCAAAATCACCACATAGAATGCGCTACTGAGATTTCAGAGTTATTGATTATAGAGTCATAATCTAGCCTATTTTCTATTAGCACAGTTGAGACTACTTCTAAAATAGTATGTTTCTATGTTTTAAGTCCAGAGGATGATGTCTAAAATGATAAGGATAAAAGACTCCCCATATGAAAGAAAAGAGCAGATATAAGCGATATATGTTTATTAGATTGAGTAGATATGTAACAAAGGAGCTCCCAAAATGGAGTGGGCTAGGCTATCAAGTGGTGATTCCTTTCAAACAGAAGTGTTTAAAGAGTGCCTAAATGGCCAGAAGTCTATGGGAAAAACTAAAGTTTAGGAACAAGGCTGAGTGAGATAACTTCTAATGTCCCCACAATTTCTGAGATCATCACTGAAACAGATCTAACAATACCCATGTCACATGTTAACATTTCCAAAGCTATAAAAACTCACTCCCTACAGCCTTGTAATATAATATATTAGATGAAAACAAGTACATATATGATTATTTCTTCTTAATAATCATTGCCAAACCCCAAAAGCTCCCTAATGGTTTCCAGAAACCTGCCTGTCCCACATTAAAGTTCCCAAGTAATAGCCTTCAAGCACTAGGCTGCTTCTATGGACCTACAGCTCTCTACTGAGAGATAGTTTTACAAAGATTTCTATTGCCTCCACAGTTTTGGGAGTGATGGCTTTGGTTCCATCCCAGACTGATCACTTAATTTGAAATTAAGTACTATACTTATTTGCTAAAGTCTCTTAGGTAATGAAGTTTCTAATTTCAAAAATTAGTAATAGTCTTGGGAAAAAACTTGTGTGCCTCCTTGATAAAGAAGCTACACAGACCCTGAAGCAACTTCCTAGTTTTCAAAATGAAAATTCTTGTGCTGATAGAATATCAACATACCCATCAAGCATTTTAGAAAGATGAATAATCCCAGCATTTTTACTTCCTCAAAGATGCTGATAGCAAAAACAAACAAAAACCAAAAAAACAAAAAGACAACGCTGCAAGACTACCTAGTCCTTTTAGACCACAATTTGTTAGTAATGCTAAGCACATTGAAAGCATTAAGATAGAAATATTAAATATTTTGCTAAATTATAGAATCTGTCATTTATATTGGCATAATTCCATTTATTTCTCAATATTCCATTTGCCTCTGGTATTTAGCAATACTCTATAACTACTAAAAACAATAAAAGAATACAGCAAAAGTAACAGAAGACTAAACTCTGTACTGTCTGACAATATCCTGGGGTCATGTGTAAGATAAATTGTCCAAACACTTTATCTTAGTTTGTTGTATATAAAGAAAAAATCTCAAGTTTCAAAGATTGATAATCTTTTGTTGTAGCAGACAAAAGTCCCATAAGGAGCCAAGTATAGCAGGGGCTGCCAACCAGTACCATCTGGGCCTTTTAGGAACAGGACTGCACAGCAAGAGGTGACCTTGAACGCAATGCTCTTGAATCATCCCGAGGCCCCACCTGGTCCATGGAAAAATTGTCTTCTCCAAAATTGGTCCCTGGTACCAAAAGGTTGGAGACCATTGAAGTATAGGATAGGTCTTTTCAAAGAAGCAGGAAGAGACAGACCTTAGATGTGGCCAGAGTGACAAAGGTCATTACTAAAATAATATAGAGCAGTGGTTAAGAACTAGACTCAAGAATCAAGCAGACTTAGGTTTTCATCTTTGCTTCATCTTTGCTATGTCAACCTGGGCTAATTATTGAACCTAACTGTCAGGTTCTTTATCTATAAGGTGGAGATAATAATAGCATACAATGTAGTGTTTTCCTGTGAGTGAAATGAGACACTGCATTATCTCAGTGCCTCATAGTAACTGTATCAGTTACTTAGTGTTATATAGCCAGCCACTCTAAGACTCAGGGGTTTAAAGTTTATTTGCTCATGATTCTATAGATTGGCAATTTGGGCTGGGCTCATCCCGGGAGTTTTACCTCTCCGCATGGCAGCTGAGTCTGCAATCAGCTGACACATTGGCTGGGGTTGGCTGGTCCTGAATGGTCTCGCTCACAGTCTGGGGACTCAGGTGAGATAACCGGATGAACCAGACTGGCTGGGGTGGCCCCTCTCCAAAGGCCACTCTCTCTCTCCGTACACTATTTCATCTTAAATGACATTAGCCTGGGCTTGTCTACCAGCAGCAGTATTCCAAGAGGTCAAGGCTCAGTGCATACTTGCTTTACCAAGCTCCAGCTTCCATCATGTTTGCTGACATCCTTCTAGGCAAGGTAAATCACACAGTCAAGTCCAGAGTCATTGCAGGGGCACACTGGACAAGTTGTAGAAACCAAGATTCACTGTTCACCAAAGGCCATTCCTTTTTATACTGCTGCAAGAAATTAGTAAACTAGTTTAACTTAGCAAATGCTAGCCTTCTTCATCATTGCCACTACTATCCCATCATCATCATCTTAATCTGAAATGAGTTATCTTTGAAGAAATAAATTAAGAGTTTCAGATTTCCAAGGTCAGCAACTTGGCAGGCAAACACAATCCACAAGTATTACTGAGCACCTACCTACGTCCACCGAATTCTTTCCTAGATGCTGGGGCTATAGCAGTGAACAAGGCCTTGCCTCAAGGAGCTTATGTTGTAGCGGACAGAAAAGAAGACTTCGGGAAGAATGGTAAACATCTGGAATGGTCAGGAAGAATGAACTGTACTGGGGCTTTTATAGTGAACTTTTGAACCTACTGAGAAATGTCTCCTATCAAATATATATCCTGTAGAAACTGTCAGTCTTACTCAACCAGGATTAAAGGAAACAGAAGATCAGACAGCAGCACAGTGCATAATAAACTGTGTATAGTCAGTAATCCCTCAATATAATAATTTCTTTTTTCTCCTTCAGGGAACTTAATCCCCTTTACCCTGGCATATGCCTTTAACTTTCATATTATTTAAATAAAGTCCTATTCTTAGGCTAGATGGATTCAGAAGGAGCATCCATGTTTTAGCCTAGAGCTATTTAAGGGATTAGTTCATAAAGCAATGTGATCAGCTTCAACGTTCCTTGAAACTTCCTAGGCAATTTCCCATCATAAACGATTAGAAGCCCAGGGCCCTAAAATTCAGGATGTTTCTGGATGATCACCTTGGAGTAAATCAGTATATTATCTGATTAGAAGTAGTCTAAGTCTATAATTTCCAGGGATTACAGAATCCCTGGAAATTATAAGGGTATGCAAGGGTCAAGTGGGCATCTTAAAACATAAACCCACAGACTCAGGGCCGTGAGGAGGCTGCAGCAATGTGCCAGGTCTCAGGAGGAGAACAGCAGGAGCCCGGGGCTGACTGATTATGGACAGGACTCTGACTAGAAGTGGGAAACAAAAAACTGCAACAAATAATTTATTATTAATGTTAACACTGAGGATAAATGTCAGGTTGAATGCAAAAAGCAAGGTGTATTCTATACATCAAGGAAAAAGATTGGAAGCTTATTAAAGACATGAGCCATAGTCATTTCAGCTAGACATTGGTTAGGGGTCTATTATGTGCCAAACACGTAATCCTGGTCTAGATTTTAGGAATATATAGATGGATAGAATGTAGTCTTCAGGTGAACTGACCAACCAAAAGAAATGATCAGAAGCAAAAGTTGGGTCAGTCAGGATCAGAATACAGGAACTGGTTGATGTCATACCACAAAATGTGTTATTTTGACATAGTCTGAAGTCAGTTCCTCTGGTTGAAGCCTTTCTTGACCACAAGCAATTAGTCACTGCTTCCTCCATTTCTACAGTTCTCTGTTCTTACCTCTAATGTAGAATTTATCCTGTTCTACCTCTTTGTGTCTGGTTTTCCCTAGATTATCTCCCCAACTTCTAGCACTTTAAAGTCTGGCACACAGCAGGCGTCCAATAGAGGTGTTTTAACTGTATGCTTGATTAAGTGAACAAACGAGTGAAGAAACCTACCTTGTTTGGAGCCTTCCTTTACAGCCACGGGGCTTGCCCTGCTGGGTCAGAAAAGGCTGTGCTCAGAGACGGGTTGGGAGCTGAAGTGAAACACTCATCTCACAGCATTCTTTTTCCATCTCTTCAATACAGAACTTGATGTAATGCTGCAGAGCACTACACTAAATGGATAACTATTCAAATTTAATAGTTTAATTATCAAGAAACCTATGGAAAATAAATCTTTTATTATAGTAACTTTAACAAGTGCTTCTTAAAGGCAGAAGAGAAAAATCATATTTAAAGCAAAATAAAAGTTAAACATGTTAGGAAGGTGGATACACAGTGAGCCTCATTTTTCTATATAATCTTTTTCATATCCACTTCAAAGGTGGAATTTTGCTTTCTCTCACACACACATACACACATGCTATGTTACTTTAGTCTCATTAACAGGTGCTTGTCAGCTACTTCCTTTTTCTAAAACAAGAAGTATTGAGTCAGCGATTTGGCCAGGGGGAAAGAACTCTAAGCAATGGCTATTAATACTGAAGACTTCCTAATGTTGGCAAAACCCATTTCCCCTTTAGAAGACAGAGAGAGCTACTGAAAGTCAGTCTTACTCATAGAGTCAAAGATTTAGGGAAAACTGCCCCAAGCCTTGGTTTAGTGAAAATTTGGACCACATATTTTGGAACATGTCCCAGAGTTCTTTAGATTGGCTATTAACAGAGGCACTTGCATTCCAGGGTAAAAGCTAACAAAAAATTAAGATGTATTTAGTATTTCTATGTTCCAAGTACTATGATAAGTTCTTGTATAATTATTTGACCCCAACAACCCTGAGAGTAAAGTTGGAAGTGGAGATCTGGTCTGAGTTAAAGAACATGATATTTATAGTTACTTTATACTGTATCCAGCTGACATTCCTAATTCAGGATAAATGTGGTTAAAACGTGGATAAAATCTCTTTTCAGAAGAACTGGCTTCCACAAATTTCTCATTTCTCTAGCTGAGAGAAGCCCAGAAAGAATGTCAGTTTCCCAGCTGTCCAGGCCATAGGATCCAGTGACTGGGACCCAACACCAGATGACCTATTACATACTTCCTCCTTCTGCTAACATTATAAGGTGTTGGTTCATCTTTGAAAGACAAAGGCATTTAAACTATCTCGATGACAACCCATTCTGGCCCAAACCACCACATTTGCTTGAAACAAGAGGTGTGTGCAGTGGTTCAGGGTGACCCAATGAAGAACAGTCCCATTTCAGCTATTAAGTGTGGTTTCTTTTCTAGTGAGATCATCCTGTTTGATCCCTCTGCACTGAAACAGCCTATAAAGCACTCTCTCCAACAGCTTATCTCACTCCATTTCTTAGTGGACTAAAGGGCTCAACTATTCAAGTAAGAACAAGGAAGATGCTGGTAATGAGGGGAGGATAGGTAAAAGAATGCAAGCAGAAAATGCTGGTACATGGCGAACTACTCCAGGGATTGCAAAAGCACATAGAACATGGTGGGGAGCACATACAATGAGGAAGTGTGAAAACTCCTCATCCACTTCCTCACCATTCAGTAAATTAAATTTGCCCTTGCTTAGAACCAACTGTAAAAAAAAAAAAAGAAGACACAGAAAGGACCACATTTGTTACCGTGTTCGATCATGGGAAAATGAATAATTGTAATTGCCCAGAGCAGTTTTATCTTATTTATAGATTATCACAGTGGTGCCTTTCTGGAAACCCATGTAAAATAAAAAGGTATATTCCTTATCAAAAATTTCTCCATTGAGAAATTTCTGAATAAAAAACATGGGTAGAGAAGATGTGACCAGCAATCTTTGTTTTAACAAGCCCTTCAGATAAAGTTAGAGAACCAATGACGTATGCCTGTTACTCTCCCATACATTTCCAGCATAAAATCATAAAGCCATAGGAGTTTTTTCCAGTTTAGACTATGAGATTTCAAAGGAAAAGTAGATATCTATTTACTGATTGCTACAGTGACACATAAGATGCAGAATAGTATAGAAAGCATAATATCATTTATGTAGTAAAAAGTATCATCTATCTATTTTCTCTGTGCTGCAAGAACTATAAACAAAATTTATATCTAGGGATCAAGATATTTGGAGATGGGAGAGATGAGGGAGACATTTTCTTTTTATATTTATGGTCTTTTATACTTTTGTTTACCATCAGAATTCCTTTTTTTTATGCCTTTGTATTTTTAAGGTTTCACAGTTGATTCTGATGATCAATTGGAATTAAGAACCACTCTGGAAAACTGGTTGTTAGTTTCCATTACTGTAGAAGCCATGAAGTGGCTGTTTAAATGCAGACAAATCTGTGACAACACTGTAATATGCTGTCCTTTCCATTCATCTAGAAGCAGAAAGAACCCCAAGCAAAATTGTTAAGTGCCCTTAACTTACCTTCTGATCTTTCTACTCTCCTCTTTCTAAGCCTCTCCCATCCTCCTTCTTCTGGGAGAAACATGAACCTCCTCATCTCTGTCCTCGAAACTGACAGCTCAGTAACTCTACTGCAGCACCCACCCATGCCTGCCCACCATAAAACATCTTCAAAATTATTCCTTCAAATTGCTCCTCCCAGCATCAAAATTCTACCTTCTTCTTCCCTTTCCCATTCAAATGTTTAGCTTTAATATTCTACTCTCATTTAGTTATAACTGAGGAAGGCAATTCCAGAAAGTCACACCAGGGGTTACATCAGCACTTCTCAATCTTATGGCACCCAACCCACATCACACCTGGGAATTATGGCACATGAATAATGGGAAGAAAAGGGGAGAGGAGAGGGACTATCTCAGAATTTTAAGGAGAATGAAGCATGTGGTTTGAAAGAGCCCCCAATTCCAATTTATAGCACATGAGTGACTTCTTTTGGAAGTCATTAATTTCATAGTTAACTTCCTGGGGCTATTGATGTATTCATGGGGCATTTCTTTTTCTTTTTTTTTTAATTAATGGGGCAATTCCTTAAGCCAAAACTAAATCTCTAATTATGGAAGTACAGATACGTTGCTAGTGGGGAAGACATTTAGAATAAGGGAGCCTTCCGGGGTTCCTCCCAAATACGTCGTAGCCATGACTGCATGTCTCACCTAAACATTGGGCTTTCTCCCCTGTGCTAAACTTTGCTAAAGATTTGCTAAAAATTTTCCAGAACCATTCCAGAAAATCACTTGAAATTCCACTTATTAGGCCAGTCCTGCCTAATAAGGCAAGAGAAGGAAACTATGTGTGCTATCACCTCCTCAGTTTTTAATAGTATTGACTCTTGAAACCAAGAGGAATGCTAGCTTCCATAAGCTTCTCTCCACAGACTGATATTTTAAGTCCGGAATGCTAAGAAGCAACAACCTTTATTTTGCCCCTGCGGACAGAACACAGTTTACCTGACCTAGAATAGGCAGCTCTGTTTTTCTGATGGAAATCTTGGAAACCAACATGGAAAATATAATGATGGTAGTCACAAAACAAGGAAATATTCACCCACAAATATTTTTTACAGTCCAAACCATCACAAATGTTTGGCTTCCATTTTGAATGGTCACTTTTCTTTCCCTACAACACTTCAAAAATACCCCATTTCCTTTTTTCTTTAAGATTTCATTTATTTATTTTTTAGAGAGAGGGGAAGGGAGGGAGAAAGAGAAGGAAACATCAATGTGAGAGAGAAACATCAACCGGTTGCCTCTTGTACCATCCCAACCAGGGACCAAACCTGCAACCCACGCATGTGTCCTGACTGGGAATTGAATTGGTGACCTTTTGCTTTGTGGGACAATGTCCAACCGACTGAGCCACACCAGTCAGGGGGAAAAAAACAAAACAAAACATCCATTTCTGAAACTCCTGTAACTCCACTATTGATATTAAACTTTACTCTCAATATCGGTCTACCCATCATCACCTAAATCAATCTCCAAACACCTTTGCTATCACTAAAACTAGAAATGACATCATTATTACAAATGTAGACACTAATCCTATAAGTGAACTACAAAGACATTACTAAACAAAGGTTTGGTTTAGCACAATTTGACTGGGGTCATGTAGACCCAGACCAAATACTCTTCCTTAGGGGGAAAAGATAACAGTCTAAAAGTCCGATCACATTTTTCATAAGAGTCACCACAGCGAAGCTGAATGCTAATGGTTCCAGCCATTAAAATTCCAGCCTGAGATCGAAAGGATGGATCTGCTGCCATTTCACCAAGAAAAGCTGCAGTCATTTATTACAAGCTCAAATGTTGACCAAAGCCTCAGAGTGGAATTCAATTAAAATTCTGGCACTCAAAAACGGAAACCTTGAGAGCTGTCTAATAGGAATTTAACAAACATCTTAAAGCAGTTTGGGTTTTACACAAGTCACATTGGTTGCAAATAACAGAAGTTGCTCGAACCACCTTAATTAAAAGAGGGGTTATTATTAGGTTATCTCGTGGATTCCCAAGGGTGGGAAAAAGAAGCCCTATAAGGAGTACAGTCAGACACCAGAAAATTCTGAGAAACTAAGGCAGTAATATTTCTCTCTCTCTGTCTCTCTCCCCTCCCCTTCCACTATACTTCCCTCATTTGTTCTCTTTTTCCCTCTCCCTCCCCGTATGGTTTCTCCTTTCTGCCTTTCTCTGAGGATTTTCCTTCATCTTATATCTCAGCTGAAGCACTTCATTCACTTCTCTATGCACAAGTTGCAAGACGACTTCTCAATCAGCAGAAACAGACCAAAAGCTCCACTGCAAACTCCCAGGGAACAATCAGATTGGCCCAACATAGGTGAACTCTCCCTTTCTGATTGAGTTGATGCAGATGCCTAAGGGCAGAGTCTTACCATATGAACATGGCTTCTGGGGCTCCACTCCCTGAGGGGCTTGGGAAGATATTAGATTTCCCTCTCACTGAAAAATATTTTTAAATCTGAAGGTCAACAAATTGACAAATGGAAAAAACATTAGGCTAAACCTTTGGGAATTCTTTCTCTCCTTAGTTTGTTTTCACTACTATGAGAACTTATAAAATATCCTTTGGTGTTCTTTCTTAGGGGAAAATACATACATACTAACAAAATAAATTTTTTCCTGTACTCAAAAAGTCAGTGGACTTGGAGGGTTCAGGAAGTTCAGGGGCCACCACTAAGAAGCAATGTGTACCCCTGCGATGCACTGCAGCTGCCTAAGTCTCCTTCCGCTCTGCCAACCTGCCAGTCTCTAAGGCCCCTTCCAGCTGTACCATGCGAATTCTTCTGGGGTATTAACATCTATTCTTATAATAACTACTTGAAGAGGACAGTCTGGCCTGTGAGGTGCCTTTGGGAGGAATATTCATTCAGGCCAGAGATCCAGCAAGTCTGCATCTCACTTGATTTTGTCTTTGGTATTTTTGGGACTCTGGAGATTAGAATTCCTGGGTAAGTGGCTTGCATATTGGTAGCATCATTCACTCTTTCAAGCTATTTGGGTGTCAGTTATGGGAGTCTCTAAAAGAATTTGGGATATCAAAAGTGGGTTAATTTATCTTATGTTTACCAACAAAATTAGTTTCCGGGCATTCAAACATGTCCTGCTAAACTGGGCATTTTTAGTGTCACTTACATTCCAGCGTGCATTCAAAATAACCCCAATAACAATGCACATGGCTTTATTAAGCTCTGCTCTGGGAATTCATGCAGAAGTGATAGTATAAGACCTTTAAACATAGAAAGAGAGCATCTTGAAGCCTGCTAACTCATTTCCTCTGCTGGAAATCAATAAGCTGTGACCACCATCAATGCCATCAAAAAGCAGATGCTCGGCAGACCGTCACACTGTAGATTCCATACCCTTCCCCATTAGAACTGCTGAGTGTGGCTTTTGAATAAGGCCAGATCAATCAGATACAACAGTAGATATTTCTTGTCTCCACTAGCACAAATTTCCGCTCTAAAAGGAAAATGGGTTCCTATTTTTAAAGTTTAGTAATAAATCAGGAAGTGTTATATCCATCATGCCAACCATACTTTTTTTCTTACATATATCCTACTTTGCAATTGAAGATATTTAGAATAGTTGATCAGAGATTTTACTACTAGAAACATTATTTTACAAATGGCCTCTTACTCAAAGAAATACTGTTATTACCAAGGAAAAGGTATTTTGTTTTTATGTTCAATTGTAATGAATATAATGGATTGAGCACAAATTCCTAGAACATAGTAGGTGAGCAATAAATATATGTTTACCTTCTCTTCCCGAGTTCAGTCAAAAGTGCAACAAAAAAAAAGAAAGAAAGAAGTCTGGAATTTTTCAAGAATTTGTATACAAGGCTATAAAATTTCCTTCAATTGAATTGTAATTTTTCCTCATAATCTCTCAACTATTTTCACATTCATCTTTTTTTTTTTACAATCAACATGTTATATAAACAGGATTCAATACCAACAACTTCATCCATAATGAAAAATTTTAAGCAAGAAAGGACAAGAGACTTCTCCAAATTTTTAACAACTTAATAGTGGGGTAGAACTCAGTTTCTGATTCTGGTTTATTACCCCAGTTACAACGCTTGATTAAGAATCTTAAACCAACAAGCCCTGTGTAACTAGCTGTAGATATTTTCCTTAAAGAACTATTTTCTTTGGAAGGCAGGTCATCAATATTATACCAATACATAATAGCCAATTTTGACTCTCTTTGTTTCTCTGTCCCTGTGTGTATATATTTATATAAATATAATATATGAAGTCTGTCCAGAAGGTATCCAGCCATGTACTATGAAAAATAGAGACATTTATTGAAGAAGATAGAAGATACAAAAAACATTGTACATAGGACAATGATGCCCCTTCAAAGTAGGCACCTTGGGACCTCACACAATTCTCCCAATCACCATCAGCTGCCCCGTTGTATTTTTCTGAATCTCATCGATGGTCTGAAATCTCTTCCCTTTCAAAGGTGATTTTAGTTTTGAGAAAAGCCAGAAGTTTCAGGGCACCAAATCTGGGCTGTAGGTGGGGCTGAGTCACCTGAGTGATTTGATGTTTTGCCAAAAAACTCTACACAAGATGTGATGCATGAGTGGGTGGGTTGTGGTGATGAAGCTGCCAATCACTAGTTGCTCATAGCTGCAGCCTTCGGAATCATCCGAATAGTTTCCACTGAGGAATGTTCAAGCTTAATGCAAAATTTGATGCAGATTTGTTGCTCTACTCTCTCAGTCATTTTGAATATGACAGCCACACAGTATACATGCTCACTCAACAGCATCTACTGCCCCCACTGACTAGTACAAGGAAGGTGTCATTGTTCACACATGTGCATTCCAGTCCACTCTCATTGACTGCCAGGTTACATCAATATCACACAAACCATTCTCATTATACTAATAATAGCTGGACTTTTCCAGGACAGGCCTAGATTTGTGTGTGTGTATACGTGTGTGTTAATATACATATTAATTGATTACATCCCAGAATTGCTTAAGAGGAGAACTCAAGTTCTAAAAAATGAGATTAGTTTAAATATGAAAAGTGAACAAGATTTGCCAGAGATGTGCCATTCAAATTGCAATCCTATCTCAGGACTGCAACTATCATGAGATGTTCTGATGAAGTTTTTCAGCTTGAGCAAAAATAATACAGAGTTTTAATTCTTTGAAAGGCAGTAAAGCAAAATCAATAAGATGAAAAACTCTCATAGCTTCTAATTGTATTCAGGGGCCTTTGTGAGAATTTAGCAACTCTCAATAATGAGCAGGAGGCTGATTTATACTACATGGTTTGTAAGTAACAGTTAGACTGTTATCATCATTATCATATATATTTTTGCCAAACACCCATCACATGAAATCTGATTCATAGCAGCATTCAACACTGTTATCATGTTCCTGGAGATGCCTTTTACCCACAACCCTACCTACTGCCAAAGCCTTTATGAAAATGAGTACGTGTTTCAGTAAGAACTTCCCCCTTCCATTCACATTCCCTATTCTATCCTTCCCTATGCTGCAGTTTCTACCAGAGGCTGATCCAGATGAACTGGCACATACCTATGAACTCGAATTTGCCGAAACACACTGGAAGGAGAGGAAATTCATCCTCTGCTTTCAGTCGTCTACCGGACAGCCCTCTGTCCTCTTTCCCACTTCATTAGACACTTCTACCTGTGTATGTGCCCTGTATTGCCATTCCTCTGTATTTTTCTTCTTAAATCTTTGATTCAAAATTAAAATGTTATCTTATCAAAAATACATGTATGTGTGTCAGGTCATAGAAAAAGCCAAATAGTACTAAAAGTCTTTAAAATATTATAACTAAAAATATTAGTCATCTGCCTCTCCTATTCCCAGAGGCAACCACTTCTACCCTTTGAACTATTTCTTCTGCTTCTTCATATTTCTGAATAATTCTCTTATACTGTTAGTTCTTCATTTTTTTCTTTTATATATGATCTATTGGCTTCCTACTGAAGAAGATAGAATTTAACTCTCTTTTATAAACCCCTTACCAAGCACACACACATGAATTTTCCATCCTACCAATATTGAATTTTTTATTAAATCAATCTGTAGTGCCTACATTATTGTAATTGTATAAATATCATTCACATATAAGACATGGAATGTACTTTGATCACATTTTCTTCTTGTAAAATTTTTGTTTTTCTTAGAGTGAGTAATTGTCACTATTTTGGTTCTCTATGTACTTATCAGTAATCAATGCCCAACTCTCTGACAGTTATAAAACTCCTCTCAATATAATCAAAGCACTTAAGATAATCCATAATTTTTTTCTCCTTCTTCCCCATCGGTCCACCCCCTTCTATAGCTCTCTCCCTTCTTGCTACAATCTGGGCCATTTGCTCTCTAGACGTGCTGTACAATTGTCATTCTGGGACTTTCTATCACCATCATTCTGGAAATTTCCTTTATTTTTGTTCTGCGTTGAAGTCTATATATCTGAAACCTATGTCTTTCTCTTCTTGGTTTTATTCCCTCATTTTGATAGAACACATCTTTCAGTAAGTTGCTTAGAAGGTTACATGAAAAATAAATGACACATGCATGTCTAAGAAGTCTTTATTCTACCTACACACTTGGCTGATTGTTTGGGTAAAGTAATCTAGTCTGGAAATAACTTCTATGCAGAAATTTGAAAGATTGTACCATTGCTTTCTAGCTTTCACTGTTGTTTTTGAGAAGGCTGTTATTCTAATTCCCAGTCATTTGTAGGTTGTAGTTTTGTTTGGTTGGTTGTGTGTATGTGTGCGGGTGGCAGGGAGAGTTCATTTGCCTTCACTGGAAAGTGTCGATTTTTTACTTTAACTTTGAAATGTTACAGTGATGTGGCTTGGTGTAGGGTGTTTTACATTCTCTGTCCTAGGCAGCTGGTGGACCCTTTCAATCTACAGCTTCATATCCTTCAGTTCTGGAAAGTTCTTTTGTATTGTTTCTTTGATAATTCCTTTCTCTTCATTTTCTTCATTCTCTTTTTGTGAAATTTATCTTGGTTGAGGCTGGATCTCCTGGACAGAACCTCTAATAGTTTTATGTTTCCCCACTCATTTTTTTCATTTTCTTCTCTGGGAGATTTCTTCATCTCCCAATCCTTATTTTGAATGTTTTTAGTTCTGCTCTCATATTTTTAATTTGCTAACAATTTTCCTTCTTTTTTGCATATTTCACAGTGAAATTTCTTTTATCTTCCCATGGATTATTTTTTCCTGAAATTTCTGAATCTAATGCTTCTTTTATGGGCCTCAACTTTTAGCTCTACCCACACCCACTTCCAGAGGAGCTTGCATGCAAATACTGTTTTTCTCAAATTCCTCAGCAGAAATCCCCCCTCTTTTTTTTTTCCTACTTCTTGCAGGCACTTACTTTTTGTCTCCCCCTTACTAAGTCACAATGTCTTCCAAACCTGGATGACATCTCTTTCACTCTGCACACCTCTTTTCTCTTTTGGATGGATTTAAACCTCTGTCATTTCTCTACTGTCATTTTAGTGGTGTTTGGGGAAATGATTCATGTGTTCCATCCGCCACATTGACTACATGTGCCTCTCTTCTCTTTCCACCATACTTTATTAATTTATTTGTCCAATATTCTGTCAGCATGAATATATATTTGTGGATTGTAAGAGATACAAGAAGTATAACATATATTCTTAGTCAAAGGGAGCTTATACACAAGTTGAAAGACAAAAACACATACACTGACAATTTTTTTAAAAAATTAATACACACTTTTAGAAATGTGATAAAGTCCTAATTTAGTGCTATATCTGAATAAGTGGAAGGGAGTGATATAGCTAACCACTGCAGGCCTTCAAAATTAAGAACAGTGTCCTTTGTCTAGAGTGAGCACAGGCTTCACTAAGAAAGTAGTACTTAAATGTCATAGAATTTGGAAAGCCATTGAGAATGAGGAAAATCCAAGCGAGATCAACAGAAACACAAAGCATGTGAATAAGGAATGAAGTCAGAAAAAAATGAAAGGTTCATACAAGTAAACTATAACTAGGTTGTCATCAATTCCACATTTTAGGTGAAAACTATGCAAATAAATATATGGATAATAATAAAAAACACTGGGCTGAGACTCCATCCAGGTCATGGTCCCAGCTGCATCTTGGACTCAATTTATAGGTATGGTGAGTCACTACACTGCCTCCTAAGTCCCATCCATAGTCTGGGAATTATTCCTAACAACACTATTCTTTCTTCTTTATAGTGGAACTTCTGGGCACAACAACTAGCTTCTCCTGAAGAAATTAGTAGATGAAGGAGCAGATTCTGTAACATCAGCTTTCTGAACATTTTATACAAAAGATTTTCAAATTTTTAAATAAATTTTAGAGAGGGGGGATGAGAGAGAGAGAGAGAGAAAGAGAGAGAGAGAGACATCAATGTGTTGCTCCGCTTATTTATGTTTTCATTGGTTGAGTCTTGTATGTGCCCTGACCTGGGATCAAACCCCCAACCTTGATGTGTCAGGATGATGCTCTAACCAATGGAGCTACCTGGCCAGTGCTATGCAGAAGACTTGTAGATCTACATGGCCAAATGCTAAAAAAAATAAAGGAGTGTGTAGATAGATTTATAGCTCTAAAGGAAGTGGTAGTGAACTTTTAGAAAGAGAAAAGGTTAAGTGTGGGGTAAAAGATTCTCTGGGACAGCAAATATTCTAAATATAGTACCTGCATAAGAGTTCAGAGTATTACTTAGCAAAAGGACAATGCCCATTATTCAAAAGAGGAGAGGGATACAAAAGGAAACAATTCAAATCGGAACATTGTACATTTAAATAAACTAAAATGCAGTCAATTTATGTTTGCAGAAATTATTTTGGCTATTTGGTGGCAAAATATTATATTATATGAATATTGTAAATAGATGGCATGCCCATCTAATGCCCATCTTCTATAATGAACTAAAATCTGGATAAATCATCATGCTGAGTGCTAACAAGTTTTGTTTCTTTTATTTTTCCTTTGTTCTCCCCAGCAACACTGGATGGCTGTTTTCCATCCAGGACCTTTCCAGGCTCATTCCATGTTCACAGCTTAATATTCATTCTTCCATTTTCTTCTTTTAGTTTTCTTGTTGTTTTTGTTGTTGTTGTTGTTTTTAAAGGTACTAATAAATCCTTTGTATCAAACCCTCTTAGCAACCCTCTAATGGATGGATACCTGTCTTTTTTCTGGGAATGCTAAGAGTAACCAGGTGTTTCCATAGTGACTATTCAAGAAAACTGTATCTTTCAAAGGGCTGTGAGAAGAAACCCTAATTCTGGAGGTGACCGAGTTTTATGACACTTGCCGAACACTTGTTCTAGGAACACAGCTCTCTCATTGGCAGTTAACAGATACGGTTTCCCAAAATCAGTCTAGATACCATACCATAGCCAGATATAGGTCCAAGAAAGCCAATTGACAGTTACTTTCCTCACATCCTAACAAAAACTGTGTATCTAACTTATATCTTTATTCACAACAAAAGCCAACTGTCTGTAATTAATGTCAGTGCATTTTTATATGTGTCTTACTGGATATCTTCTATTTGTCCCTCCAGATCCCCTCTCCATTCTTCTTGCTCTGCTCTGTGCCTTGCTAGGCTGATCTATAAGGACTACATCAACAAGATTCTTGGGCCCTCTGGCTTCCTGGTGGGTTTGGCCAAGAGCCTTGGCAGAAGATCAGAGATGACAGGAGAGCAACATCAGTGTGGGTAAACCCCTTCTCCCTTTCTGTGAGGTGGCCTTAGGTTGGATATGTCCCTCTACCCAGGATCAATGTGTGTCCCCAGATGACCTTTTCCACACAACTTTAATTTTTTTTCTGGCTCAGTAACTTCCCTTACCCTTTCAGATCTAGGTATACTAACAAGTCATCCATTGCTACTAGCCTCAGATGCTGCGCTACGTCTTGTGGTTCCCCTAATTCTACCCTCCCTCCACCTGCCATACATACCTTTATAAACAGTCCCTTTGTAACTGAACTGTCCTGGAATCATCCTAATTTGGGTACGCCATCTGTTTCTTGCTAGGAACTGACAGAGGTAATCAATCAAGAATGTCATTTTTAATAAAAAATTTTATCTGAAAAGTCTATAGCTGAGTCCTGGCTGAGTAACTCAATGGTTAAAGAATCATCCTGATACACCAAGGTTGTGGGTTCAATCCCTGGTTGGGCCACATACAAGAATCAACGAATGAATGCATAAATAAGTGGGACAACAAATCAATGTTTCTCTCCTCTCTCTCTCTCCCTCTCTCTCTCTCTCTCCCTCTCTCTCTCTCTCTCTCCCCCCCTCTACTTTCTCTCTCTCCCTTCCTCTCTCTCTTTAAATCAATAAAAAAATTTTTAAGTAAAAGTCTGTAGTTGAAAAGAGGTGAAACTAATACAGCAAGTGAAAACATTACAGCTTTGAAGTCAAAGAAAGTTTAGTTCAAATTCTACACCATCCTTTCATAAACGGTGTGTCCTTGGACAAGATATTCAAACTTTCAGAACCTTAGTTGTCTAATTATTAAATAAGGGTAGTATTAGTACCTACATCAAATAATTGGTATGAAGATTAAATATGATAATTTTTAAATGAGATTAAATAAGTCCAAATAAGCCAAGTTCTCAATTTCTATTAGCTAATAAAACAACCATAATAAAATAGAAATATTTATTAGTTAATAACTAATTCTTCTTTTGCAAGGAACTTAATCCAGAGGATGGACTTTATATCTTAAAGACTAGGTACCTGAAAATTATGTTGGTAAGATTAGATAGAATTTACCCAGGACAATTTTCTTCACACAGAATATGAGGTTTGTTACTTTTGATTTTTCCATCAGTGCTCTAGTTGCAGACTTCTAAAAAAAGTTTCCTTGAGATTTTGGCAGAGAATCAAGATCAGAAGTCACTCTATTTGTTGTCAAATATAGTGACCACTTTGTCCAGAAATCTTCAACAGGATGGTCTCACACAAGTACCATTGCACATGTGTGGGACTTCATTCAAAAGCAAAACAAGAGCCTCCATTCCCCTATCAGTGCCATGAATTAATCACTAGCTTTAATTAAGAATCACATTACAGAGGGCTCTATAATTGGAGAGTTGATTTAGTGAGCTATTCCAAGTTAAAGTAATTTCCACTTCCTTGAACTTAACTGTGGTGATGGAGTTTTTCAGGAAAACGTCATGACCTGTTCGATTTTTGTAAACTTCCAGACCAACTACTTTTGGTCATGCTTGTCTCCAGTCCAGGGAACAAAATCCAGCATGGGTTTGAAACTGGAAGGATACTGACAGGCCATCCATGAAGCAGATGTACTTTTGTTTTACAAAAGTTTACATATGTTAATAGATTTAAATTGGTCTATGAACAAAGTCGATTGGCATTTCTTGATTATTTATATAAATTAAAGGATGGCTTAACTTAATTCCTACCACGTGTGCCCTCTGGCAATAAAAGTTGCTGAAGATTTCAGTCCTTTTCCTTCAAGGGGTTGAGGAAGAATGACTACTGCCTATACCAACATTTAGCTGTACTTCAGAAGGGGCAGTTTATTTTGGAGCCTATAATGATCTAATCAAGAAAACCATGGATCTGATGTAACTTCCCCAAGTCAGCTCCAGCACCTCTGCTAGAAAAGACCACAAACAAACTGCAAACAGAAAGAAACAAAATTGTGTAGGATTTCACCACTAGGCACAGTCCCAAACCAAGACATTCAATTTTAAGGATCTTAACATCATGGCCAAAATAGACAAAGTAGATGTGGTTAGCTTGGCTGGGCATGGATTATTGGGGTAAAATGGCAGAAGAATACACTATCCCCTGCACCTCAAGGAATTGAAGTGCTTTTGAAGACAAGTAAAAGAGGTTTATGAATCTTTACTAGTACTGACATGTACCTATTTGAAAACACATTTATTGAACACTGTAAGTGGCTCTTTTCTAGCACCCTTTAAATAGAGGATCTTCAATATGACAAAATACAAAAGAAAGGAAATTTTCTCATCTATTTCATATATAGCCCAATCAAGGCTGGGTTTCCATGATAAAAGACTATAGGCTCTAAAGTTGTTTGGCCTGGATTTCTTAACTCAAGATAAATATGTGCTAGCTCTACTTTCTTTTGTCCTCTATCCTAAGATAGAGGTAAAGAGAGAAGACCATGTCATAACACCAGGATAAACTCTAACCTCATTTCTGCCTCTACCTCACTTTGTAGTTTGGGGCAGTTAACACCATTTCTGAGTCTCAAATGTAAAGTGAGATTGTTCAATGCAATGAGATAATACATATACATGAGTTTTAGAAATTCTAAAGTGCTTTACAAGTGATAGTGGAATAATGAAAAACAGCCCCTGTTTCCATTTCTCAAAAGTCTCCAATTAATAGCTCAGTAGAGAAAAGGAGTGCAAATTTTCTCACTGATGTTCTTATGTTTAATAAAATAGGTGATGATAGGTATAAGCCAATACAATTATCAATTTTACATAATAACATAGTTCGTGTTAAAATTTTAAAATGCAGTTTATACACTTTTTTTATTAATCACCTTCAAGGAAAAAAGGGGTCTTATCAATGGCTTAGATAAAATCGAGAGTGATAAATCCATGAGAGATAACTATGAAAGTTGTTATATAACATATACTTTACTTTTAAAAAAATAACATTTTGTATCTGATTGCAAGAATAGTGTGTGCTCATTGGGGGACATTTGGAAATTATTTTTTAAATTAACTTTTTTTTAGTATTATGGTCCCTTTCATCCCATAGTCAGATGTACATGGGTACTACTTCTTAGAGAATTTTCTCTCCTTCACCAAAGGAGACCAAATGGACACCCAAACCTTCCCAGTACCAGTGGTGCCATAGTTAAGTGAGAGTGCTCAGTGGTCCAGATCTATTCCTCTATGGGAGTTTTCTTCACATGCTCTGTTTGGACAGAGCAAACAAAAGGGTCAAGTTGAGTCTTGGTAGGCAGAATTCTAAGCTGTCCCTCAGGATTCCCAGGCCCTGGAGTTGCAGGAATCTTCTCCCAGGTATCTAATCAAACACTAATCCAGGTGCTGAAGCGAAAAAAAAATTTGCACATGTAATTAAAGTCACAAATCAGTTGCTCTTCATTTAGGGAGATTATCCTTGGCAGGCCTGAGCTAATCAGGTGAACCCTGTAAAAGGACGCAATTCTTCTGACAGAAAGAGATTGGAAGCATGAAAGGGAAGCCTCTAGAAACTGAGACTAGCCCCTGGGGCACAGTTGGCAAGTAAACAGGGATCTCACTCCTACAACTACAAGGAAGAGGATTTAGCCAACAACCTGAATGGGCTTAGGAGCAAATTCTTCTCTGGGGCCTCCAGAAAATAATACAGCCTGGCCAGCACCTTAATTTCAGCCTTCTAAGAATCTGAGCAGAGAAGCCAGTCATGCCCAGGCTTGGACTTGTGACCTCCAGAACTGTAAGTTAATAAATGAGTATTGTTTTAAGCTGCTATGTCCATATTAATTGGTTATGCAACAATAGAAAACTAATGCAAAAGTTCTAATTGTAAAGATCTCCAATTTGCTTTTATTAAGGAAAGCAGTTTATTCTTTTCTATTGCTGCTACAGTATTCTACTGCATGGATGTATCACCATTTGTTTATTTATCCAGCTGTTGAGGAATATTTGAGCTGTTTCCAGTTGGGGGATATTCTGACTAACGTCACTATGAACATTTGTGTATAGGTCTTCTTGGGGAAGTAAACATAAGGTGCTACTTTTAAGTTCAGCACAAGAAACATATAAGGAACCATTAACTCAAGACACTTCCGTTCTATATCTCTTACTCAGTCACCCTACATTTGAGTTCTGACCCATGAAAACCAAGTGCCCTGGGTCTCATGAAGCAGCCACCAAGTGCCCTGGTGGGTCCCTCAGCCTACCTCCCCACCAATTCCAGGCCATGCTCCATGATGCCTGCTTTGAACATTTTTGGCAATCCAATAGATATAAAAAGCCTAAAGATATCCAGAGACCACAGTGGTTACATTTAAACTAACTAGCAGATGAAAAGAAAGCAAATAAACAGAACAGAAACCATATGATCTCTACACCATGATCTTCACCATGGATGCTAATTGTAGGACAAATCAAATACAAATCCAATGCTCTTAGCAATGCTATTGAGACTTGCCACAAATTTTCATTGTATTCATCCACCTCTAAAGAAACATTAGAAAAGTATTTAATAGTCACTAATACCATATTTCTCACTCAGTGATAGAAGAGAATAACAATTTCACAGCCTTTTTAAAATATAAACAGTGGAGGAGAATAAGTTTGGCAACTTACCTACAAATTCAGTGAATCAAAAATAGAGTAAGAATTCAGGTGTCTGGGATTCTCAGCAGGTGCACTTCACGTCAGCAAATAGTTCTTTTCACTTGAAATAGACCTAGAACCAGAGATAGTAGAAATATATTCAACCACAATGAATACTTACATAGTTCTTGCTTAAGCTTAACTTTCATGTTTTGGTGAAGAGCTGTTAAACTTTTAGAAATCTAGTTGCTTGTTTGATTGAATGTGATTCGTTTTTTTTTTTCAACATCAAAAGCCACGATATGGAGACAAAATAGAAAAGGGGAGAAAGAACTACTGATTTGAGTGACTGTAACGAGATGAGTCTTTCCAAATTTATGTTACCTCAAAACTCTTCTCTTTATTGATAAGATTATAAAATTTCAAATACACAACTATACTGATTTTAGAAATGATAACTTCAAGAATGGTTGTTGGTTACAGAAGCTAGTGCTTTGAAATAACCAGGATTAAAGAAAGAGACGTCATTTATAGAAACTGGCACTTTGAGCCCTGACTGAAAACCAAAAAGTTGCCGGTTCAATTCCAGATCAGGGCACAGGCCCGGGTTGCAGGCCAGGTTTCCAGCTCAGTTTGTGCAGGAAGGCAACTGATGGATGTTTTCTCTCTCTTTCTCCTTTCCCCTCTCTCTAAAATTAAATAAATAAAATCTTTAAAAAATGACATTATAAGATGTATGATTCACCTGAAAGACATATGTACAAACTGGTAAAAGTGACCTATATAAGTGAAACATCCTAAAAGAAGTACTGGAGTAGAAAAAAATTGTCTTTTTAAAGTTAAGCTAATTGTAGAATGAGCACTTCTGCCTGAAAACAATATCCATTTGACCACCTCCCTGATCCTCGAAGTGCTTTCTTCTATCTCAAGTCAACAATAATGGTCACTGCCTCTCAAAACTCCCACCTAATTCCAGCACTTACTCTCCCTCAAGGACTCAGCTCATGCCCATTCACCCTCTGTGTACATGTTCTCATACTACCAGGAGACCAGGCTTGTTCCCATTCATTCAGCACTGGTTTCTCACCCTGAATCCCTAAACCACTTACCACTCTCAGCTCCTTGAGTGGCAAAAGGTCGACATTGGCAGGAGAAAACATGCAATGAGGAGCCCTTTGACCTCTTAAATCACTCTGGCAAAAAACCAGAGTACTTACTCTACGTGAGCAGGGCTCTGGGACTTCAACATTGATTGTTAGTCTGATCAGAATCTAACCACACTCAGGTCCCCAGGGAATGACTGGTTTCCTTTTGGGGTGATTCTCATATTCATTGGAGCTCACCTTCCCCAGGTAGTTTATAATGCATTTCCCAGCTGCTGTGAGTGACCGATTATAGACTTTATAGCCCAAGGGTCCAATGCTATGGTTTTGAGATTGTCTTATTATTCATTGTAGAACTGTCTCACAAATGACTTTAGGAAATGCTAATCTTTGTCCTGCAGAGTAGGGAAGGACCAGTGCATTTTATTATAGTAATGACAACAACAACAACAACAACAACAACAATAATACCTGGGATTTCCCAAGGGAGTAAACTTATAGTCCACTGGAGCAAGCAGCTTTCATAAGTTTTCCACTAGAGCCAATTCTAGTTGCTGTGACTGAGACTCACAAAGGGAGATTAGTAATTGGTAGCATCTGGCTGGGATGAAGGGACTCCAGGGTGTGTATGTGTGTCTAGGGGAAAGGCAGCAGCTTCTCATGGGTAAAAGTTTCTCCCTCACAGTGAGACTTTGGAACCATTTTTCTTAATTTTTCTTCTCTGTTTGCCAGGATTTGGTAGTTCTCTGAAGACCCCAATCATAACGTTGTGATAGAAAGGGTAAGTCTCATTTCTAATCACTGGTCGCTAACTAACTGTATGACCTTGAGCTAATAACTTAACTCAGTTACTTCATCTGTAAAATGGGAAAGCCCCTCCTGAGACCACATGATCCCCTACAGATGTAGCTCTGTGATCTATTTTCCTGCCATATATACCTAAATTATGATGACCCTTTGGCCATGAAGACACAAACTTTTGGCATTTGGAAATTAGTCAAATCTTTATTGAAAATGTTTAGCTTACTACTTAGGTATGTACACATATTTAAAATCATGTATAAAGTAATATGTTAATTTTTAAATACTATATTTCTCTGCTATCACTTCATAAAACAATGTTATTCCTCACCAGTGTCATTTTGTGACCAACTCAAGCTTTGTCAACACATCATCCTCACTACCTTTGCCGTTGTTTGAAAGCTAACACTTTTTTTAATACACAGACAAATTTACTAGGGATTACTGAATGAAAACCATAAATCATAGGGTTTTTTGATTTTTATATATTTTGATTTTTCAGTTACAGTTGACATACGATATTATATTAGTTTCAGGTATACAACATCATGATTATATATTTGTATACCTTAGGAAGTGATCACCTGAATAAGCCTGGTAACCATCTGACACCATACAAGGTCATTATTACAATATTGTTGACTCTACTCCCTATGCTGCACTCTACATCCCCATGACAGGAGCTAACAGTTTTTGAATCCATGTACAATACTGTCACTACAAATGGTGTCCCAAACACCCATTTGCATAGCACTCTCAGCTCCTGTAGGTGTATATTTCTGATCTCCCTGATATGTAACTTGCTGAAATGCATTTTATGCATTATCTAAAAGGTCTGTTTAAAAAAATATCTAACACTTGCATCTCAAGGCTAATCACTTCAAAAAATAATCACCAAATCAGTGATAAATTTCTTTTCCTTTTTTTTAACCAGTTCTGGTAAATGACCGCCACAAGCATCCATAAGAGACACTAACATAGATCATTTCACACCAATGCACCTTCCCCTAACAGTAGTTTGTTGTTTTAAATTCAGATACTGAAAGAGCACCAAAACAACAACAACAACAAAAACTTCATAAGATGTGTATTGAAAGTGACTTCCTTTTTTCTGGAAATAATTTTGAAGACAAAAAATTCACCTTATATTTGAGTAAATGAGCATTTATATAAAGTTGTCAGTTTGAATTAATTCCAGAAACTTAGAAATAACTTATGCTTTGTTTTTCTCTCTTCATTTGGCTTTGGAACCCAAGGCCACACACTTTAAAATTATATTAGTGTTATTCTCCTTTTAAAAAGAAGAATTAGAATTTAATAAGTCTACTGCACCAAGAAGGCTCACTCTGAACCACAGGAGAACTCAAAGGAAGCCCTTTAAAATGTAGCCACCGGCCCTGGCTGGGTAGCTCAGTTGGTTAGAGCATCGAACCCATATGCCAAGGTTTTGAGTCTGATCCTTGGTCAGGGTACATACAAGAACCAACCAATAAATGCATCAATCAATGGAACAACAAATCAATGTTTCTCTGTCATAAGTAAGTGAAACAACAAATCAATGTCTCTCTTTCTCTATCCAAAATAACAAAAAAAAATTTTTTTAAGTAAGCACCCCACTGATTTATCATGTACAGCCCAACAAGAGTAAGAAGGCAGAAAAAAAAGTTCACCCTCAATGTTTTATACTCTTTTAATTTCTCCTCTGAAGTCAGTTTTCCAACACAATTTGGGACTTGTCTTTTTCTTCTGATTTTTGTCCTTTATACGGAAGGGGGGAAAATTCTGGTGCCTATAATAGTGGCTGGTAGCTGCTGCCTTTAATTTGCCCTCTTGGTCAGTGGAGGAAATGTTGCCAGTTTAGAGGGGCCCTTCCCAAGATACTAGGGCATTCCTGCCAGGAGTTGCTCTGGAAACTTTTTCCAATCAGGAAGGAAATGAAAAGAAACCTGTCTTTCCATTTGGCTCAAAATAAGAATGAGTGCATGTAGAAGAGTCCCAGAAAAAAAAAAAGGCAAGAAAAATAAACTCAGCTTTCCACCACCACCACCTCCACTTTTTTTTGTCCCCAAAAGAAACCTACAGGCAAGCTGTTCCTAGTGGGTGTTAAATATTCAGAATCATAGGAAGCGAGTGTTATGCATGATTACAACAGAAAAAGTAGGAGCAGCGCTGTTATGTTCTCTCTTCAGCTCTGCAACACGCAAAAGTTATGTGACCCATTGAATGACTCCTTCACCTACCTCAGCTGAGGGGATGGGAAGAACAAAGAGGCTTTTAGCTTCAAAGACAAAATAAGTCAGTTCTAGAAAGTCACCCAGAGTCACCTTAGTAGATCCTAATTCTAACTTCCATCAGAATGGATAGCACAGTCTGAGGCAGGGCATCCTCAGGCGGCCAATCATGGAGATTCATTGTTCCTAAGGCTTGCTAGTCTCAAGGGAAATCCCACTGATAAGTGCCTGCCCCCACCCTAGACACCAGCTATTTCATCAGACCTCTGTTCCCTCTTTCAGAGGGAAACATTTTTACCAGTATCCTTTTTAGGAGAACTCAGAATAGAATTGTTTAAGGAGAGGGTTAATACTGACATGGTGTTTAAGATGGCCAACTCCTCCCCCATATAAAAATCTGAAAATAATTCTGATAAAAAGAGCATCTCTGCTTTGTGAGCAAGCCAGATGGCTGCACACCCCTTCATCAAGTGTGTTAGTTTTGACACTGCCGCCTTGAAAGTTTCTCCCCAGGAAAACACATTAGACATGAGACTTTTTGACTGAGTTAGGAATCTGTTTTAAAACAAGATCCATCCACACTGACTCCCGGGTCAGCCCAACGTAATTGCGTGCTTCATTTTCTCAGGATATTTTCTCTGGCAGATTGACTACCCTCTGGATAACTAAATATATCACTTACGGTCAACAAAGTGAAAACATTGAGGCCTCTTTGTGGAGAAGTCAGACCAAAGCTAGGAGCCTGCCTGAACCTCTGGTCCTGTGCAGTATGTTGGGGCTGGGTGAACCCTAGCGTAGTGAAGCACCCATATTTTAAAAATGTCTCAGATTCTACTTGAAGGTTTATTTCTAGAACTGCTCATTAAAGGATAAGTAGAAAGAACATTGGAGGTCACTTATTAAGGGAAACTTCCTGTTTCATAGGAAAGAGGGGATTGAATACTTGATAATCCCACACAATCCCGCTTCCTCTAAGTAATTGTAATATGCCAAAAAGAATTGCTATTTAAAGCCCAGTCATGGAGCTGACATAGTTGGTGCTAGGGTGAGTGTCCATCACCCAACATACTATGTGCGTGCATTAAAAAACTCAGCATCTCTGCAAATATAGAATAACTGATAATGGTTTGAATTGATCAAAATAAGTGTTAGTGTGTGCTAAACTATTCTTTATATAGGCATAGAGTTCTCAGCACGGGGTAGAGTCCATGGACAGACTTCAGAGTGATCCTCCTAAAAATCTGATGGAAAACAAGTGGGCATCTGGATATGTGCTGTTTAAAGGGAGGGTCCATATCCTCTTTCTTATTCTCGAAAGGGCACCAGACAAAAATTGTTGAGAACAAGCAGTATTAGCCTAGATTATGCACACTGTACAAAAGTAACATACCTTACCTGTATGACTTGCTTGTAGCAATTCAATCTTTGAAATGAATGCATTACCCATTTCTCCAATCCTGGCTCTGCCATAGGCTAGCAACCATGTGCTACACGCAGTTCAAGTAAACTAGTTTAAGCCATAACTGTGTATAAAACATTGGTGAACAGACTTTCTTCTTCCAGTGAATCTTTTTTAAAAATCTCTTTAATACTATGATTAAATTAACCACTAATGAAAACAAAATATATCTGGTGAAACAACTTTGAAATAAAATGAACGTTTAATGATATAGTTTGGTACTCCTCTCACTAGTTCTAATTTAACATTAATCATCACTATGAATTATAATCCCTCATAAAAAGCTTAATCTTGTTAGTATCAAAGCACTCTCAAATTTGCATTCCATGTGAAAACAGATATTAAAAATGTGTCAGTTATCCATTGTATCTGCTAGATATAATCAAAGAGATCCAGTATATGGTAGGTTTTAAAGAACTAAGTTTAAATAAAACTTCAGCATTTTATCAACTTTATCACTTGATCATTGATTAATTCAATTGTAACTTCTCCGTCTCAGCATATTGATATACCAAAATTTTTGCAGAAGCTTCTCAAATGTTTTAAATTATTTTTCAAGATCAACTTTACTGAGATGTAATTCCCTACCCCTTTAAAGTGTATGAGTCAGTGATTTTTAGCATGTTCACGAGGTAGTACAACCATCACAGCTACCTAATTTTAGAACAATTTTGTCACCGCAAAAGCAAACCTCATATTCATTAGCAGTTGCTCCCCATTCCCCCTTCCTCAGCCTCTGGCAACCACTAATCTATTCTCTATTTCTATTGATTTGCCTATTACAAACATTTCATAAAAGCGAAGTCATACAACGTGTGGTCTTTCATGTTTGGCTTCTTTGAACACCATGTTTTTGAGGTTCATCCAATGTTGTAGCATCTATCAGTACTTCATTCTAAGAGACTGGAATTTTTTCATTTTTAAATGAAATTTTAATTTTTGGCTGTTGCTAAGTATATGTGGTATTAGAGACATATCTGTCAGGTATTGTTTTGTTGAACGGGTCTTGTGACACAGTGAACAGCAGGATGTAGAGATAAGAAGCATGGATGGTATGGTGCCAAATCGGCCTGAGGAGAGCTCAGGAAGGGCACTGAGCCATCGAATATCCTCACGGAGTGGCCGAGTGCTGATACCAGTCAGGAGAGAAGAACGGAGTAACTGGGGGGCTTTTAGGGCTTGGGGGCATGGCTCTTGGTTTATCTGAGTGTTTTAATTCCTTCCAGTGCACTGCCAAAAATTCTAGAGTTCAAATGTGTGCAGACAACACAAAAAAGTTGAGAACCACTGTTTTGTTTACCTTGGTTTTTTCTGTTTGGCTAAATGGTAATTGCCATCAACATATAACAAACCCTTTTTGGAGTAAAAACAAAATGCTCTAGATTTGGCTCAATATGAAATTTGCTTATCTTTTAGCAGGAAGTCATGCTTTGGTGGGTCACAACCTCAAGTGGTCTATTTATCATGGCTTTTGCTTTCTTTTTCCAAGTTATAGGCTGAGGAAGGGCAAACTACACAGTGCTATGATGCCACTGAAACCATGAAAGGGCCACCCTCCTTTCTCCCTATCATAAAGAGCCCCTTCCACTTAATTCTTTTTAAGTACCATACCATCCCCTTCTCTTCCTTATAACACGTCCACTAGTCGTAAGACTTTTAACTGATTTACTTGGAGTCAGGTGTGATTTTGACTACAATTATAGGATTCTTGCCTATTTTAAGCATGATTCTAGACTAATGGTTTCCATATAAACCATATGATCACATAGAAATCTTGTTTAAAATGCAGATTTCCTTGGTGTGATTTTGATCTGGTAAATCTGAGGTAGAACCAGAAATTTCATTTTAAGTAAGCACCATTGACCTATGTCAAGACAGAAGATCCTTAAAAGAGTTTGAGAAATACTGCCCTACTGGCTGCAGTTTATGAACTCCCTAAGACACTACTACTTCAAAAATGTCCCTCTCGAATGTTTGTGTATTCCATAAACCAATAAAGTTTCAGAAGAGGACACAAAAATTTTATTTTTTTTTTGTTATTGTATATCACTTAGTATGTCCTTCTTTAAAAAAAAATTATTTATTTATTTTTAGAGAGGGGGAAGGGAAGGAGAAAGAGGAGAGAAACATTGACACAAGGGAGAAACATCCATTGAATGCCTCTCCTAAGTGCCCTGACTGGGAACCAAACCCTCAACCCAGGCATGTGCCCTGATCATGAATGGAACCAGCAAGCTTTCATTTTGTGGGAAAACACCCAATCAACCGAGCTACTCTGACTAGGGCCGCTTAGTATGCCCTTCTGATGCCAATTTTTATCCATCTCTTTCTCCATACACAGTGTAAAATAATGGTTATATTATTGCTGTTTGATGTGAAGATGGTGACTATGGAGAAGACTCTACAAAAAGCTAGTTCAAGCAGGAAAAGAAGAAAAAGCAATTTAGCATGCTTGTACTTTGAGAAAATTGGTGCACTGAGGAAGTGCTCTCTGGTATTTCTATTTTGAGGAAATAAATGTTATTTGCAGCAAGGACATGCTTTTCAAGTGGGGACTGTTTGTACAACAATGTCTATTTCCTTTCAAACTTTTGCAGAAAGCATTTTCAGAATATACACTCAGAGTATGAAATTGTGTGTGTCTGAAAGATTCTACCTCCATATTTAATTTCCTAACTTTGCCACACATTGATCTTTGGCCCTGGGGTCCTTCTTCAAGTCTCCAAATCAAATCTTTTAGGTAGCACATTGAGGAATTTTGAACAACATATCCACAATGGAACTCACAGTGGGTTTTGGCAACGAGTTGAGGGCATCTGGTGATAGCAACCTGACATCATCTGCCATATTCACATGTCACCATTGTCAAGGAAAATTGCCTACCTGAGTCTAAGGCATTCCCTTTTCATCGAAAAGCTATGTGTCCATTTGTAACAACATTAATGTTCAAAGATTTTTGACAATACTTCTGTCCCAAACATGTCCTCTGGGTAAGGGGTAGCATTTACTTTATTTCTATAGCTTACTTTGGGGTCTATGCTTGAGTATCTAGCACTAAGCTCTAACTCTTAGAAATAGTGGGATATTTGAGTGTAAAAAGCAAGAAGCATTGAGACCGTGGGTGAACCAAGGCAGAAGTATACTAAGGTTAAAGAGGTTATTAAATATGGTTCAGCAAGTCCAAAACAAAACATAAATCAAGGCTCAGAGTTAGCAGAGAGACGGGCACTAAGCAAGAAAGCTGAAATTAGATCTGTAAATATGTGGGTAAACAAAAAGCTAACAAAGGTGAAAGCAGAGGGAAGCTCAACACTAGGGGAGAGCTCAGGTAAGTGGGCAGGTAACGGAGATATTGGCCTGCACAGAAGGCTAAGACAGCCCAGTCTCAAAACATATGGGAAGCATCAGATGGAAAAAAAAATCCATTCTGGAAAATCAGCTCTCCGGGTCCAAGGCTTCTTAACCATTTTCTGTTGAGATTGATCCTAGAATTTAGTGAAATTAGTGGAAAGGAAAACATGATTGGGAAGTAAGACAGATCATATCCTTAAAGCTGTACTTGTAAATTCAAATGTTCATGAGAGGTTGAGATGTAATGTGGAAGTGGAAAACACCAATTATAAAGGGCTTAATTTGTGTATCACGTCCTTGCAGAAGCCATCCTGGAATACCTTACCTGGGTTACTCCTGCTACTCACAGCATCCTGGTCTTTCAGTTCTATGGCATCTCCCCTATGGGGATTGTCCAATTGCCCATCCAGGCAGCAACCACGTGAAAGGTAAATACATTACAGCTGACTTATCTTAATATACCCTGTAGATAGTGATTTTACAATATAGCCTTATCAAATGTCAATAATTACCTTTGTCTTATCAACTGTAAGTTCCTGGCAGAGAGGAAATACAATTTTATGACACTTCAAAGGCACCGTAATTTAGCTGATAAAGAAGATGAGCATTTCATCTAGTGGCCTGTATTCCCTTACCGCTCACTCAAGGAGCATTTCAGGAACAGATCCTCTACAGTCCCACCAAAGATCCCTCTTACTGACACGAGCACCATATTCCTCATACTGACTATTTTGTAAAAAGTGCAAGACCAACTTAGTGGCTACATTTCATTTTAAAGTGTTAAATCTTTTCAAAACATTCCATTCCACTTCGTTTTCTACAAGGGCCCTTAGTCATTTTTCAAAGAGGCAATATCACAAAGCAATTAAGAACACAAACTCAGATGGACTGCTGGAGTTGTATTCCAGCTTTTCCACTTACTCTATGATGACCTAAGGCAAGTTACGTAACCTCTCTGAGCCTCATTTGTGTCATATCTAAAATGGGAATAAAGGTTGTGGTGAGAAGCAACTATATTGCAGGTAATTTTTTTAAATACTAAGTGCCTGGCATATAGTAAGCTGTATACATTATATAAAACTTAGCTACTGTTATATTTTACTTTGCCAGATATCACTGATTACTTTAATTAATAGTTAATTAAATAATTAATTTATTATTATTATTATTTAATTAATAGTTATATTATAAAGGGTCTTTCCTCAAACCCTTACTGCTCTTAATTTCACATTTTGCCCTAGTTTTCAGTAAAAGATAGTTTATTATAAATATAACCAAAAGTGCTAAAAATGGAAAAGAAAAATTATGTCAATATTACTTCATTTATCATAAAATAAGCTAAAACAACTTTCTGAATTTATCATATAAAGCTCCAAAAATGCATCTGAAGAAACTAGGATGTGGTATTGAGTAAAGTGGATATCTTTTGTGTTAATCATTTTCTTAGAAGTTACTAAACCTGAGGTCACTATTAGTTAAACAGAAAGAGAATCTCCTATACTTCTGGAAAATTTCAAAACATTGCCAACATCTATTCTGATCATCCCTACTTCCTGTGGTGGGGTTTGAAAACCACGCCAACTTTCATGACTGCTGAGATTTACAGAGTGAATCCTCATTTGGTAATCTTGCAAATATGGATAAGCAGTACTCTCTTCTTTCCTAAATTCTACATATGCCAGCTTTTATAGAATGTTTAAAAAAAAACATTCCAACCAGCCCCAGACTGGCTCCAAGCAGGTACACACACTTTCTTACCTCCATCTCCAGGATAGCCCAAAAAATCCCTCTTTCCTCATGATTGTCCCTGGATCTAGCTGATTTCCAACCCGGAATGGGGTTTACCAGAGGAGGAAAAAGTTTTATTCTCAGTCTCCCAGGATCTGGCTGGCATCTCTGATAACTAACTAACGAAAAGTGGAAAAGAATGGATCAATAATAAAATTTTCATTTACCTAAAATGGTCAAGAGCTAGGATGTGATTAAAAGTTATCATTAATAAGTTTTCCAGAATTAGCAATTTTCAAAGATGTTCTTAATAAGGGAAAATAACATGATAGTAAAATCACACTTGAACATAACTTGATGGTTCATAGACCCAGGCTGTGTTTTATGATGGTTTCCAGGAAGAGCAGTCATTGTTTAATAGGATCAGAAAGACAATGGACTATAAATAAGTCACTGCAGCATCCTTACAAAGTTGCTTTTTTAAAATCCTCATTTATTTATTTAGTTAGTTAGTTTGCCATTTGTCTCAAGTTGGAGGGAGATACAAATTTCACTTATTTGAGGTTTCTATTTTTTCTGATTTTTAAAATATTCCTCATCTTGGCCATTTTATGTAATATGGTGTGCTTAACTCCAGTTCACAGGTGGGTTAATAGGCATTGGCAAGCCAATAATATCTCCTTTGTAAAACAGCAAAAAGAACTGTTTAATAAGTCCAACCAGCCCTCACTATTAGAAGCATAGAGCACATTTGAGTCAAAGTCCTCTTCCTCAGAAGCCCTGTTGTTACCACGGGAAAACTGTGAAAATGCTCAAACGTGGGCATGTTATAATTAGAACCAAACGTGGGCTTTCTGGGACCTGTCATGATGTTTCTAGGAAGCTCGTTCTGCGGCGGCTTCGGAAGACATCCTTTTCCTACAATCATGACTCATTCGTGACTTCCAAGCCTCACTCCTCCTCCTCCTAACTCACCCCCGACTTGTTCTGGGGTGGAAGAATGCCCAAACCCTCCAGAGACGGTGAGTAGGCGGGTGTCCAGTCCACTAAGGAGAACACACTTCTAGGCATTGAGGAAGTGGGACAAAGGATGTAGCTGGGCCTAGTCAGAGCTAAGGATGTGATGGGTACAAGTTAATCATACATGAGGAGACTCATTTTTTTTGGCAACCCCAGCCCACTCACTAATCCATCCAAGCTCTCCGGTTCCTCCCTCCTTTCTTCCTTTCAGGAAAGCATGTGCGAGTTCTCCGCAGAACGATGAATCTGCTCCTCAGGGGACTGTGCCGAGTCAGAAATGCTTTTAAAAAGGAAAGAGGAGCCAAAGCGTTTGCATAAGTAGGCCAGCTGCAGAGCCTCAAGGGGCAGAGCTGGGGGGAGAACTGCCTTGTGGCTGTAGCCCCAAACCTCCCACTGCCACTTGTTTCCATTGTCTGGCCACAACCCCAAACAAGCCAGCCCACACCTCTGTGACTGCACTTGCTGTCATTTTCAGGAAAAGAAATGTTCTGAATCTTTCTTGGCATTTCTGTGAAATCATAGAAATAATTCATTGAATCACAGAACTGAAAGAGGTGATCTAATCACTTTTATTTTTAAAATTATGAAAATGTGATCAGGAGAGTTATGTGACCTGCCCAAGCTCACACAGCTCTCAATACATAGAGCTGGAACTAGAATATATATCTTTTTATTCCTCGTCCTTTTTCACATGAGCTTGTAAAAGCTAATCATATGGTAGATATTCTCCCTTTGCCTCTGTTCTCTTCTTATGGTTGCTTTTAATGCTCTCTTGTCATCTGTGTGATGTGTAACCAGCTCACAGTGAGCCGAGTCTGATGGTGAAGGCTTATTTGTAGTATTTGTTAAAAACAGAGGTACCTAGAACTTTCCAGGAGTTTCTCAGGTGGGTCTCAGGAATCATTTAACAAGTTTCCCAAGTGAGTCTCATGATTCAGTCCACTCAAGGGAAAATAATGTTGAGCAAAAGTCGAAAAAAATGTATGTTTGAAGGGCAAGGCTTCCCAACGAGAATAGAATCGGGGGATAGAAAGGACCAGGAATTTTGCCTCCAAGCTGCTTTTTTAGTGGGTCAACCGCTAGACCACACTTCCTCTCTTGGAGAGGCAAGGAATTAAAACCAAAGGTTTACCACTGATTCATGCTGCCTGCTAATGCTGCTTACTGCGCCATGCTGTGACCCTAGGGTCTATGGCTTGGAAACAGATGTAGGGAGTGAGCAGCCTGAGGTACCGAGGGGTGGGGAAGGCAGGGAGAAGGCAGACAGCCAATAAAGAACTTCCTCTGCTGCTAAATTTCAGGCAGGAGTGGAAGTCAGTCTAAATTGTTACCATGCAGATCTGGAATCATTTTTGCTATTGCCTGGCTCCAATTGCAGGTTTGTTCATTCTGCAACCAGAACTGAAAACTTGGTAATGCTCCTGACCTGACTTTTGCCTCTGCCCTCATCTGAATGCATGTTATGAAGTTACACATTTAGCCTGACAGTCATTTCATTAAGCAAGAAAGTTTGGTCTTGCCCCACACCCTCCCTCCCCATGCACACTTTTTAAAAGGAAGTACAGAAAAGTTAAGCAATTTGACCAAGGTTACACTATTCTCAATATTGTGGTTATTTGATTAAAAGCACAACTAAGCCATTTCAATGAAGATTTCCAGATTCCCTTTAATGTATTCTTATCATCTGGCAACTAAAAAAAACTGGATTTATTTTCTTCTGTAAGATGAGTACTTAAATGTACCCTTAGATATGTAGTTTACCATGTCCATACTTATCAAAAATGCATAGTTTTGAGAATTAACTCTTGATTCTAGAAATAGTCTTTGTGACTTCTTTACTAAACCGGAAGCTGCACGAGGGCGGGGCGGAATTTCAGCTTTGGTTCTCACTGGACACTGCAACTGCGGCAGTGTGAACTGCCAGCAGGCACGGGAACTGGAGTTTAGGTCCACGGGGGCTTGAGTTCCCCAGATTTAACAAAGAAAAACACAGGACAGCCAATTAAACTTGAATTTCAGATTTTTTAAAAGTTAGTATAAATATGTCTCACGCAATATTTGGGACACACTAATACTAAAAAATCATTCATTATTTTTCTGAAATCCAAATTTAACTGTGCAATCTGTTGCCCAATCTTGCAGCTCTAGCAAGGGTCCTCTCCATTCGCATTAGAGACAGTCTCCAGAATTCTTTCAAAGATGATTGAAATGCAAACCCCTCTCCCCAGAAGGTTTCTAGCATAACAGCAGAGGAGAAAGCAGTCTGTCCACACAACTGTCAAACTACATTGTGATAAATTGTATAATAGAAATGCAAAGAGGTCCAGAATCGTGAGGCAAGGAGCAACCAAACAAAACGACTATGGCCTGCCCTGGCAGGGTAGATCAGTTGTTTAGAGCGTCATCCCGATACACCAGGGTTGTGGGTTTGATCCCTGGTCAGAGCACATATAAGAAGCAACCAATGAATGCATAAATAAGTGGAACAACAAGTCAATGTTTCTCTCTCTCTCTCTCTCTCTCAAGTTAATAAATAAAAATTTTTAAATATAATTATGGTCATGAAGGTTTCTCGGTGTTCATAACATTCAGTTTGGTCTTAAAGGATAAGAAGTTTATCAGACGAGGTATGAAGGCTTGAAAGAGTATAATAACTTCAGTATGGCTGGAGCATATGCTGTGCGTGGAGAGGACCAGGAGTCAGAGTCATAAGCCTCAAGATGTGAGGTTTGGAAGGTTGACTGGGGTAGCCTTATAAAACGCCTTAATGCCAAGCTGAAGTTTTGAAAAATCTTCTTGATGGATAGGGACGCCAGCAGTGTTTTTTTTAGTTGAGTAGCATAATCATTTCTGTTTTTGAAAGATAATTTTCTGTTGGCAGATTGGAGTGGGCAGAACTTGTAGGCAGGGAGACTAATTAAGAGGTTATTGAAATAGCCTAGGCAAAAAAGAATTGAGCTTATTTCAACAAAAGCAATGATGGTGGAAATAGTGAGGGAAGCAAAAATTACAGCAACATTTAAGTGGTGGAATCAATACAACTTGGCGATTGATTGCATAAAGGCAGTGAGATGGAGGATAGAGTTTATGTAGTGGAAGTCTCCAGACAAATAATGGGCATCGTTTTTACTCTAGTTGTCTCTAAGGAATGGACCAGTAATACATACTTTGTTTTCTTCATTAGGCTACTATGAAGACCAATTAGAATGATTTTGTGAAAGCAGCTTGTTAAGTATAAAAAGCCATAAAAATGTTCTGCTGTTAAATGAATATGTATCTATCTCAGTAGGCTCTGCACTGTTTCTGGGCAGAAGTTACATTTGATCCATCTTTGGTCCCCCTAGCACACTGCCTTGAATGTTTAGAAAACCAACATATGTTTGGAGCATTGGATCAAATTTGAAATTCAGCCATGCCAAACCAGGTGTATAACCAAGAGAAATGCCCATAGAGAGACATGCACAGAAATGTTTGAACTAGTTTTATTTGTAATAGCCAGAAACTGAAAATAACTCAAGTGTTTTCCAACAGATGAATGGATAAGTCAAGTATGGTATAGCCATGTAGTGAAATGGTTCTCAGCGATGCAGTGACTGACCCACTCATACATGCACCAGCATGGATTAATCTCAAAATTACTCTGCAAAGAGAAAGCAGCTGGAAAAGAAAAACAGTACCTACTCTATGATTCCATTTGTATAAATTTATGTATTATAAACTAAAATAGTGACAGAAATTAGAACAGTTGTTGCCCTGGAGTGGACAGGGTGTGGGGGAGGTTGAGAGGGGATTGTAAAAGGCACAGGAACACTTTTGGGTGTAATAAATACGTTCCCTGCCTTGAGCATCATTGTGATTTTATAATGCATACTTAATTCAAAACTTATCAAATGTAAATGTTAATGTTCATCTTACATCAACTTTATTTTATGCCAGTTTATTTTATGTCAGTTATTCCTCAGTAAGTCTCTTTAAAAAAGAACTTATCTGTGTTACGTGCTTTCAGCAGCTGGGATCACAGAGACTATAACCATTTTATAATCCATTTCAGGTAGTACACAATTTCTAGGTATTATTTATAAAGAAGAATTTTTTTTACTTTATAGACATAAGTCCATAAATCACAATATGATGGTCTCTTACTATATATAGTAATAATGTCACAGAAAGGCCCAACATGAGTCAAAGAGCTGATTCCAGTTCTGATCTTTCATTGCATCGCTGGGTGGCCTCAGGAATCTCCACAATGCCTCTAGGCATAGTTTGTGCATTTTGGAAATGAAGATCTTGAACTGGATAAAGAGGTATCAAATTACACCATGCTCAGCAGGTAAAGAGAAGGAGAATGATTAAAGAGCCAAAGCTAGCTAAGCTGTAGAACCCCTTCTCTTGTTAAAGACTGAATATCTATGTCCTCCACATTCACATGTCGACACCTTAACCCTCCTCGTGATGGTTTTGGGGCCTTTGGAAGATAATTAAGTTTAGTTTAGGTCATGAGGAAGCAGGCCTCATGTTGAAATTAGTGCCCTTATATGGAGAGGAAGAGACCAGAGCTTGCTCTCTACCAGGTGAGGACAGAACAGGAAAGAAGCCGTCTGCAACCCAGCAAGAGTCCTCACCAGAATCTGACTATGCTGGACACTAATCTTAGAATTTCCATCCTCCAGAACTGTGAGAAGTAAATGTCTGTTGTTTAAGCTATACAGTATATGCACTTTGTTACAGTAGCCCAAGCTGAATAAGACATTCCTCCAACTAAAGTGGTTTGCTTCTGTGAGTTCTACGTAGTTTATTCATATGACTTGTTTTGAAGAACCGATTTTCATAGATTTCAAAAGAGAATTTACAACTACTATAATACATGGCCTCTAAAATCTCCTCAGGTGCCAAATTCAGTGATCCTAATTGGTAAAGTTAAATCAGCCAGACATCCACTATAATTCTTTTTTTTAAGTATTTTTTATTGATTACAGTTTTCCAAATTTTTCCCACTTTATCCCCGCTCCGCCCTGCACCCCCCAACACTCCAGCATTCCCCCCTCTTAATTCATGTACGTGGGTTGTACATATAAGTTCTTTGAATTCTCTGTTTCCTTTACCATTTTTGACCTCTCCCCATCTATTTTATGCCTACCAATCATGCTTCTTATACCCTGTACCTTTCCCCCCCTATTCCTTCCCTCCCCATCCCCACTGAAAACCCTTCATATGATGTCCATTTCTCTGATTCTGTTCCTGTTCTAGTTGTTTGCTTAGTTTTTGTTTTTGTTATTTTTCTTTCTTTCTTTTTTTTTTTTGGTTCATTTGTTAATAGTTGTGCATTTGTTGTCATTTCACTGTTCATAGTTTTTGATCTTCTTCAATTTCTTAGATAAGTCCCTTTAACATTTCATATAATAAGGGCTTGGTGATGATGAACTCCTTTAACTTAGCCTTATCTGGAAAGCACTTTATCTGCCTTTCTGTTCTAAATGATAGCTTTGCTGGATAGAGTAATCTTAGATGTAGGTCCTTGCCTTTCATGACTTCAAATACTTCTTTCCAGCCCCTTTTTGCCTGCAAGGTTTCTTTTGAGAAATCAGCTGATAGCTTTATGGGCACTCCTTTGTAGGTAACTCTCTCCTTTCCTCTTGCTGCTTTTAAGATTCTCTGTTTATCTTTAATCTTGGATAACTTAATGATGATGTGCCCTGGTGTGGTCCTCTTTGGGTCCAACTTCTTTGGGACTCTCTGAGAGTCCTGGACTTCCTGGAGTCTATTTCCTTCACCAGATTGGGGAAGTTTTTCTTCATTATTTGTTCAAGTATGTGTTCAATTTCTTGCTGTTGCTCTTCTCCTTCTGGCACCCCTATAATTCGGATACTGGAACATTCTAGTTGTCCCAAAGGTTCCTAAGCCTCCCTTCATTTTTTTGAATTCTTCTTTTTTCATTCGGTTCCAGTGGATGTTTATTTCTTCCTTTTGTTCCAAATCATTGATTTGAGTCCTGGTTTCCTTCCTGTCACTGGTGGTTCCCTGAATATTTTGCTTTATTTCACTTTGGGTATCCTTCATTTGTTCTTTCATTTTCCAAACAAGCCCAATCAGTTCTGTGAGCATTTTGATCACCAGGGCTTTGAACTCTCCATCAGATAAGTTGGCTATTTCCTCATCACTTAGCTCTCTTCCTGGAGTTTTGCTCTGGTCTTTCATTTGGGCCATATTTCTTTGTCATGTACCTGTTAAGTTGTAAGGGGGCAGGACCTTAGGTATTCCCCCGGTGGGGCAACTCTCCTTGCTGTGCTATGGTGCTGCCTGTGGGGGAGGGGCCAGAGAGGGAAAAAAGTAGCTCACCTGTTCAGCTCTAGCCCTACTTTCCAACTGACTCTTGTATAAGACTGGGAGTTTCTACCACAGTGCCAACCTCTGCTGTAGACCACAGTCAGCTCTGAGTCTCAGTTTCCCATTCAGCCAGCCCTGCCCACACAGTCTGCCACCTCACCCTGGGTTCTCTCTGTCAGCCTGTCTTACTGGTCTGGTTGTTCTGATTGACTGTTTCTTTAATTCCTTGGTTGTCAGAGTGTCATGCAGTTTGATTTTCTGGCACTTCTGGTTGTTTATTGATTTTAGATTGGTTGTTATCCTCCTTTTGGTTGTGTGAGGTAGCGAAGGGTTTCTACCTACACCTCCATCTTGGCCAGAACTCCTCCACTGTAATTCTTTATAAGCAGACATTTATTTGGAAAGCTGCTTTATAAAATATTAAGGAACTCGCAGGAATCCTCTAGAAATTTTCTACCCAACTCTTTATGGTATTTTATTTTGATGCAGTTGGAAGTGATGCTCTTCCCTGTGTTTATCTGTAGTGTGCTCCTGGGGGTTTGTGGCCACACCCAGAGTGCAGTGAGTTAAAGAACAGATACTTCCTGTGCCTCCAAGCTCAGGGTCCAGCTGCTGTCCCACTGGCTTCTCCAGTCACCTATGCTCCTCTGCGCTTTCGTGGTACTCTCATGGTGGTTCTCAAGGCCCCTAGAATTGTTTATCGGTGAGTCTAAGTAATTCAGAAAATCACTGTCTCGGAAACTTTAGGCAGCCATGCACTCAAATCTGCTGATTTGTGTGTGATTCATGTTTTCCAAGAGACCCCATCTGCCTTGCAGCTCACAACTCTTCTTCCTGGTTTCTTTTTTCCACTTAAGATATTTGTACATCGTTCCTGTGTTCTTTTTCATTTTCCCAATTTATGTGACTCAGTTTGTTTTCCTAGTGCCCACATCCTTTCCCCAAAACTTAGAGGACAGAAACATGGTATTGTGGAAAAGAAACCTAGACTCTAATTTTGGCTTTACCATTCAACTTCCCATGTGATTTGGGGGAACACATGTCATCCTTCTGAGCCTCAGTTTTCTCAACTTAAAATGGGAAGTTTAGACAAGTTTTTTCTAAAGTGTTTGACCTACCATTGCTGATATGGAACACAACTTTGGATTGTTCATAATGTATCTAATAAGTATGTACTTGTTTTAATGCACATTAGAAAAATATAAGCACCCCTATGGTCATTGCAGCATTATTTACAATCGCGAAGATATGGAAGCAGCCCAAGCGTCCATCAGTAGCTGAGTGGATAAAACAACTATACAACATTTACACAATGGAACACTACTTAGTCATAAAAAAGAAGAAAGTTTTACCCTTTGCGACAGTATGGATGGACCTGGAGAGCATTGTGCTGAGTGAAATAACCCAGTCAGAGAAAGTCAAATACCATATGATTTCACTCATATGTGGAATCTAATGAACAAACTGAACTAACAAACAAAACAGAGACAGACTCATAGATGGAAAGCAGGATGACAACTGGGGGGGACCAGGTGGGAGGTGGACAGATTAAGTGAAAATGAAAAGGGACTCATGGACATGGACAATAGTGTGGTGATTGCTGGGGGAAGGGAGTATAAGGGGACTAAGTGGTAATGGGGAAAAAATACACTAAAGGTTAAATCAAAAAATATATGTATATATAATTGTTACTTCAACCAGCTTAAATTAAATCTTAATCTAATTGGTAGATTACCTAATGGAAATGAGGTATTTTTCAGTGAGTTGATTTAAAGTATTAAGCAGACTCAATGGGTAACTGGATATGGCAAAAATCGGGAAAATGGTCCATCATGGTGACCTGGAAGCAGTGTTAAGTTTTGTATCAATGTTTCATAAGAAAACTACATTTCCAAGTTTCCTTGATGTCGCATTGGAATCAGGCGCCTTAGTTCTAGCCAATGAAATGTGAGCACAACTCATGTGTTGCTTCTGAGAGAAGCTAGTGTGCTCCCTTCACTTTTCTAGTCTCTTGTCACAGCAGCTTTAGAAGCTGTGGCAGGATCATGAGCTAGAAAGAGCTTAAGACCTTGAATGATCAGATAAAGGAAAATGTCTGCCTACCTGAATAAGAAATAAATTTGTGTTGTGTTATGCCACAGAGATTTCTGGGTTTAGTGTCTCAGTATAGATTATCTTATCCTGACTAATACAAAGTATGTTAAGATATTCACCGTCCATCTAACTCCAAAATTCTATATTCTCTTCTTCACTTTTAACCTATACTTTTTTCTGGCCTCTAACTTCAAAGAAGTTCCTCCTAAACTAATTTGCTCATGTTTTGGCCTTCCAATTATCTCTGCTTTTAGAAGTGGCTTTTATTTTTAATGATCGCTGTAGGTCTAGATAACTACGTAGAACCCTCCTGACACCCAAAGAGGACATGACAGTCAGTCTTGTTTCCTGTTCATGGTGCCTTTCTGAATAGCCTTTGGTGACCATCAGCTCTTTCAGACTACTTATGCATAGAGATGACACTTTATGCAGAGTCTTGTTCACTATTGACATCACCACTTCCAGTGGGTATGAGCCTGTGTCCTTGGCTTGTTAAAACCACTTCTACTGTTTTGTGTCAAACTAGCCAGCTTCGAGCTATTGGTTCCCAAAGCCCACCAGCAAGATCTATTGTTAGAAGTTGTGCTAGGAAACTCATCTATCAATTCTGTTCTTAGCATAAACCCTTATCAAGCCCCAAACAGCTGGAGGAGCTCGCTTTCTTTTGCCTTCACTATATTCCAGAACAGCCAAGCTACGTGATAAAAATCATCATTTTAACCCTTGGAAGCTGATTACATTTTGGGACTTTATGTTGCCTTCTGTTATCTGGTTCTGTCATTTAATGGTCATAAATATTTATTGCTTTTTTAAAAGTATTTTTCAAGAAGCTTGACTTAAAGCCTGGGTCAACTCATAGCCTCTTAGTTCTAACCACTGCCAGTGCTCTATACACTTTCAATTTACATGGTCTGCCAAGTTTTTGTCTGCCTCTTCTCCAAAGGACATTAAATTTTGATTCAATTTGCTTCTCTGGTGCTTGATTAATCAGTGTATCAAGTGTACTGCTCAGACAGTGCAGCTAAGAGATGGTCTTTAACAATGTAAGTTGATAGAAAATTTTTATTGTATATAATGTTTTTCTTACTCGAGATAATATAGAAACCTAGTTCTCTTAAGGTACATGTATCAGCAGTGACCCTTCAAGTGGGCTAGGAAAGACATGGCTTTTACTCTAAGTTTATAAATGAAATGATCATTGGTTTGTTATTTATACCCCAGAAACTTCCAAAAATAATTTAAGATTATCTTAGAACTATTATAAGTCATTAGACATTAAAAATACAGTATGTGTAACAATATTGATGTCTGCTGATAATCACATAGCCATGGAGTCACAGAAGAGTGGAAATGGAAGCAAATAACCAACTATGTGACCCAACTCCTACTACTTACCAGATAGAGACAAGAAAACTGGAACACAAAGGGTGACATGTTATTTTAGTTTTTATAACAACATCATTGAGATACAACACACACTATCAAATTCACCAGTTTTAATTGTATGATTCAATGGCTTTTAGTGTATTCAAAAGTTATGGGATCATTGTTACAATCAATTTGCAAACATTAACATCACTCAAAAAGAAACCATGTACCCATTCACAATCACTACTCACTTTCCTCAACCCCCCTCACCCTAGGTAAACACTTATCTACTTGCTACCTCCAATGATTTGCCTATTCTGGATACTATATGTAAATGGAATCATGTAATATGTGATCTTTTGTGATGTATTCTTCCACTTAACAAATGTTTTTGAGGTTCATTTGTGTCATAGCATGTATCACTACTTCATTTCTTTTGTTTTTAAATAATTAATTATTTAACCTTTATTGTGTTTTTTCCATTATCATTTAGTCCCCTTATACTCCCCTCCCTGCAGCAATCACCCCACTATTGTCCATGACCATGTGCCTTTTTCCTTTTTGCTCGGTCCCTCCATCCCCCTACCCTGCCACCCCATCTGCTGTCGTCTGCTATCTATGAGTCTGTCTCTCTTTTGCTTGTTAGTTCAATTTGTTTATTAGATTCCTCATATGAGTGAAATCATATGGTATTTATCTTTCTCTGACTGGATTATTTCACTTAGAATAATGTTCTCCAGACCCATCAATACTGTTGCAAAGGGTATAATTTTCTTTTTTTTATAGCCAAGAGGTAGTCTATTGTGTAAATGTCCCATAATTGTTTCATCCACTCATCTACTGATGGACACTGGGGCTGCTTCCATATCTTGGTAATGGAAAATAATGCTGAAATGAACATAGGTGTGTTTATGTTCTTTTGAATTAGTGTTTTGGATTCCTTCAGATATATTCCCAGAAGGGGGTTGTTGGGTCAAAAGGCAGATCCATTTTTATTTTTGAGATATCTCCAGACTGCTTTCCACAGTGGCTGTACCAGTCTGCATTCCCACCAACAGTGCAAAAGGGTTCCCCTTTCTCCACATCCTCACCAGCACTTGTTGTTTGTTGATTTATTGATGATAGCCATTCTGACAGGTGTGAGATGGTATCTCATTGTGGTTTTAATTTGTATTTCCCTGATGATTAGTGACATTGAGCATCTTCTCATATGTCTATTGACCATCAGTATGTTCTCTTTGGAGAAGTGTCTATTCAAGTCCTTTGCCCATTTTTTAATTCAGTTGTTAGTGTTTTGTTTTGTTTTGTTTTGTTTTTTGGTGTTGAGTTTTGTAAGTACTTTATAAATTTTGGATATTAACCCCTTATCAGATGTTTCAGCAAATATGTTCTCCCATTCTGTGGATTGTCTTTTTATTTTGTTGATGGTTTCCTCTGCTGTGCAAAAGCTTTTTAGTTTTATGTTGTCCTATTTGTTTATTTTTTCTTTTGTTTCCCTTGCCTGGGGAGATATATCTGATAAAATATTGCCACTAGCAACATTTGAGATTTTGCAGCCTATGCTTCTAGGATTTTTATGGTTTCATGTCTGACAGTTAAGTTTTTGATCCATTTTGAATTTATTCTTGTGTGTGGTATAAGAAGGTAATCTAGTTTCATTTTTTCTGAATGTATCTGTCCAATTTTCCCAACATTTATTATATAAGCTATCTTTAGCCCATTGTATATGCTTACTTCCTCTGTCAAATATTAATTGACTATAAAGGTATGGGTTTATTTCTGGGCTTTCTGTTCTGTTCCATGGTCTATGTGTCTGTTTTTATGCCAGTACTGAGCTGTTTTGATTATTATGACCTTGTAGTATAGTTTGATATTAGATAGCATGAGTCCTACAACTTTGTTCTTCTATCTCAGGGACACTGTCATGATGTGGGGCCTTTGGTGGTCCCATATAAATTTTTGAAATATTTGTTCTAGTTCTGTGAAATATATCATTGAAATCTTGATAGGAATTGCATTGAACCTATGGATTGCTTTGAGTAGTATGGACATTTCAATGATGTGAATTCTTCCTATCCACAAACACGGTATGTGCTTCCACTTATTTGTATCTTCTTCAATCTCTTTGTTTAGTGTTGTATTATTTACAGGTCTTTTACATCCTCGGTTAGGTTTATTCCTAGGTATTTTATTCTTTTTGAAGCAATCACGAATGGGATCGTTTTCTTAATTTCCCTTCCTGTTAGTTCATTACTGGCACATTAAAATGCCAGTAACTGATTTCTGGATATTAATTTTTTATCCTGCTACTTTGCTGAATCCACTAATCATCTTGGTGGGACTTGTGGGGTTCTCTATGTATAGTATCATGTCATCTGCAAATACTGACAGTTTTACGTCTTCCTTTCCAATTTGGATATTTTTTATTTCTTCTTCTTGTCTGATTTCTGTGGCTAGGAATTCCAGTACTATGTTGACTAAGAGAGGTGAAAGCAGACATACCTGTCTTGTTCCTGATCTTAAGGGGAACACTTACAGTTTTTGCCTTTTGAGTGTGATACTGGCAGTGCGTTTGTCATATATGGCCTTTATTATGTTTAGGTGTGTTCCCTCTATGCCACTTTGCTGAGAGATTTTATCATAAATGGGTGCTGGATTTTCTCAAATGCTTTTTCTGCATCTATTAATATAATCATGTGGTTTTTATCCCTCATTATGTTTATGTGGTGAATCACATTTATTGATATGTGGATGTTGTACTAACCTTGCATTCCCAGAATAAATCCCACTTGATTATGTTATATGATCTTTTTGATGCATTGCTATGTACAGTTTGCTAATATTTTGTTGAGGATTTTAGCATCTATGTTCATCAGGGATATTGTCCTATAATTTTTTTGTAGTGTCTTTATCTGGTTTTGGAATTAGGATAATGCTGGCCTCATAAAATGAGTTGGGGATCCTTCCCCTTTCTTTAATTTTATGAAATGGTTTGAGAAGGGGAGCTGTTAGTTCTTCCTGGAATATTTGGTAAAGTCATCTGTGAAGCCATCTGGTCCAGGGTTTTTGCTTTTTGGTAATTTTTTGATTACTGTTTCAATTTTATTAGGTATAATCTCTCTATTCAGATTCTCTGATTTATTTTTGGTAGACTGTATGTTTCTAGAACCTTATCCATTTTGTCCAGGTTGTCCAGTTTGTTGACATGTAATTGTTCATAATATTTTCTTTCAATCCTTTGTATTTCTTTGGTGTCAGTTGTTATTTCTCTTCTTTCATTTCTGATTTCATTTATTTGAGCCCTTTCTTTTTCAAGTTCCTTTAAGTGTGAAGTTAGATCATTTATTTGAGCTTTTATCTTGTTTTTTTTATATAGGCCTAATGCTATGAATTTCCCTCTTAGGATTGCTTTCTCGGTATCCCACAGATTTTTTGGATTATTATGTCCTTGTTTTCTTTTGTTTTAAGGTATCTTTTGGTTTCTTTCTTGATCTCGTTTACCCATTCATTGTTTAATAATGTGTTATTTAGCTCCCGTGTCTTTGCAGGTTTTCAGTGTTCTTCTTGTGATTGATTTCTAGTTTCATAACAATGTGGTCCGAAAAGATGCTTGATATGACTTCAATCCTCTTTAATTTTTGAGACTTGTTTTGTGTCCTAACATGTGGTCTACCCTAGAAAACATTCTATGTGCACTTGAAAAGTATGTATATTCTACTGCTTTGGGATGAAATGCTCATAAGATATCAGTTAAATTCATTTGATCTAGTGTGTCATTTAAGGCCACTGTCTCCTTGTTGATATTCTGCCTGGAAGATCTATCCACTGATGTCAATGAGAGGTTCAAATCCCCAACTATGACTGTATTTCTGTGGATCGCTCCCTTTATGTTGATCAAGATTTGCTTTGCATATTTAAGTGCTCCTATGTTGAGTGTGCAAATGTTTACTAGGGTTATATCCTTTTGTTGAATTATAAACTTTATAGTTAGGTAGTGTTCTTTGTCTCTTACTATAGCCTTGGTTTTAAAGTCTATTTTGTTTGTCTCTTACTATAGCCTTCGTTTTAAAGTCCATTTTATGGGATATAAGAACTGCTATCCCAGCTTTCTTTTTTTTTTGCCATTTGCATTAAATACTTTTTTCCACCCTTTTATTTTTAGTCTGTGTGTATCTTTTGATCTGAGATGGGTCTCTTAGAGGCAGTATATATGGGTCGCATTTTTTTATCCATTCTGCTACCCAGTGCCTTTTGGTGGGAGCATTTAAGCCATTTACATTTAAGGTGATTGTTGATAGATATGTATGTAGTACCATTTTATTGTGAGACTATTTTCTTCAGTTTTTCATTTTCTTTCTGTTTTTCTTCTTCTTCAAGCAAGCCCTTTAACATTTGTTGCAGTACTGGTTTGATGTTAACAAACTCCTTTAGCTTTTTTTTTTTGTCTGGGAAGCTCCTTTTTTCTCCTTTGATTATAAATGATAGCCTTGCTGGGTAGAGTGGCCTTGGTTGTAGGTCCTTGCTTTTCATCACCTTGAATATTTCATGCCCCTCCCTTCTGGCCTAATATGTTTCTGATGAGTAATCAGATGCCAGTCTAATTGGTGATCTTTTGTAGGAAATTAACTGCGTTTCTCTTGTAGCTGTTAGGATTCTCTCTTTCTCTTTAAATCTTGTCTTTTTAATTATGATGTGTCTTGGTGTAGGCTTCTTTGGGTCCAACTTGTTTGAGACTCTCTGAACTTCTTGGACATGTGTGTCTTTTTCTTTGACCAGATTAGGGCGTTTGCAGTCATTATTTCTTCAAATACATTCTTGATCCTTTGCTCACTCTCTTCTCCTTCTGGTATTCTCATGATGCAGATGTTGTTACACTTCATGTTGTCCAAAATGTTTTCTAAGCTCTCCTCATTTTTTTAATTTTTTTCTTTTTTTTAAATTTTCATGGTTATTCAATTACAGTTGTCTGCATTTTCTCCCCATCCCTCCACCCCACCCCAGCCAAACCCATCTCCCTCCCCCACCCCCACCATCCCCCTTGATTTTGTCCATGTGTCCTTTATAGTAGTTCCTGTAAACCGCTCTCCCCACTGTCCCCTCCCCATTCCCCCCTGGCTATTGTTAGAGTGTTCTTAACTTCAATGTCTTCAATGTTACATTTTGCTTGCTTTTTTTTGTTGTTGTTGATTATGTTCCAGTTAAAGGTGAGATCATATGATATTTGTCCCTCACAGCCCAGCTTATTTCACTTAGCATAATGCTCTCCAGCTCCATCCATGCTGTTGCAAAGGGTGTAAGCTCCTTCTTTCTCTCTGCTGCAGAGAATTCCATTGTGTAAATGTACCATAGTTTTTTGATCCATTTATTTCCTGATGGGCACTTAGGTTGCTTCCAGTACTTGGCTATTGTAAATTGTGCTGTTATGAACATTGGGGTGCATAGGTTCTTTTTGATTAGTGTTTCAGGGTTCTTAGGGTATAATCCCAGCAGTGGAATTGCTGGGTCAAAAGGCAGTTCCATTTATAGTTTTCTGAGGAAATTCCATACTGTTTTCCACAGTGGTCTCACCAGTCTGCATTCCCACCAACAATGTACAAGGGTTCCCTATTCTCTGCATCCTCTCCAACATTCATTTGTTGATTTGTTTATGTTGGCCACTCTGACTGGTGTGAGATGGTACCTCATTGTGGTTTTAATTTGCATCTCTCTGATGGCTAGTGATGCTGAACATCTTTTCATATGTCTCTGGGCCCTCTGTATGTTTTCCTTGGAGAAGTGTCTGTTCAACTCCTTTTCCCATTTTTTAATTGGGTTGTTTGTCTTCCTGGAGTGGAGTCATGTGAATTCTTTATATATTTTGGAGATCAGGCCCTTTTTATATAGGCCTAATACGTTTTCCCATACTGTTGGTTCTCTTTGTATTTTAATGCTGTTTTCTTTAGCCATGCAGAAGCTTTTTATTTTGATGAGGTCCCATTTGTTTATTCTTTCCTTTATGTCCCTTGCTTTAGGGGACATGTCTGTGAGGATGTTGCTGTGTGGAATGTCTGAGATTCTCCTGCCCATGTCTTCCTCTATGACTTTTATGGTGTTACAACTTATATTTAAGTCTTTTATCCATCTTGAATTTATTTTTGTGTATGGTGTAAGTTGGTGATCGAGTTACATTTTTTTGCACGTTAGCTGTCCAGATCTCCCAACTCCATTTGTTGAAGAGGCTGTTTTTTCTCCATTTTATATGCTCCTGCCTCCTTTGTCAAATACTAATTGACCCTGAAGACTGGGGTTTATTTCTGGGCTCTCTGTTCTGTTCCATTGGGCTATGTGCCTGTTTTTATGCCAGTACCAGGCTGTTTTGATTACAGGGGCCTTGTAATACAGTTTGATATCAGGTATTGTGATACCTCCTGCTTTGTTCTTCTTTCTCAAAATTGCTGCAGCTATTCAGGGTCATTTATGGTTCCATATAAATTTCTGAAATATTTGTTCTATATCTGTGAAATATGTCACGGGTACTCTAATAGGGATTGCATTGAATCTATAAATTGCTTTGGGTATTATGGCCATCTTGATGATGTTAATTATTCCAATCCATGAGCATGGTACATGCTTCCATTTGTTTGTATCTTCCTTAATTTCTTTCTTCAATGTTGTGTAGTTTTCTGAGTACAGGTCTTTTACCTCCTTGGTTAGGTTTATTCCTAGGTACTTTATTTTTCTTGTTCCTATATCAAATGGGTTTTTTTTCCTGTTTTCTGTTTCTGATGTTTCGTTGTTGGTATATAGGAATGCCTTTGATTTCTGAGTATTGACATTGTATCCAGCTGTTATGCCAAATTCATTTATTAGGTCAAGTAGTTTTTTGGTGGAGTCTATAGGATTTTTCATGTACTCTATCATGTCATCTACAAACAGTGACAGTTTCATTTCCTCCTTCCCAATTTGGATGCCTTTTATTTCTTTTTCTTGTCTGATTTCTGTGGCTAGGACTTCCAATACTATGTTGAATAGGAGTGGTGAGAGAGGGCATCCTTGTCTTGTTCCTGATCTTAGTGGGAAATCTCTAAGTTTTTGTCCATTGAGTATGATGTTGGCTGTAGATCTCCCATATATGGCCTTTATTATGTTGAGGAATGCTCCCTCTATTCCCACTTTGCTGAGTGTTTTTATCATAAATTGGTCTGTATCTTATCAAATGCTTTTTCTGCATCTATTGATATGATCATGTGATTTTTATTTTTGCTGTTGTTTATGTGATGTATTATGTTTATTGATTTGCGAACATTGTACCATCCTTGCATCCCTGGGATGAATCCCATTTGGTCATGGTGTATGATCTTTTTAATGTATTGCTGGATGCGGGTTGCCAATATTTTGTTGAGAATGTTAGCATCTATGTTCATTAGCAATATTGGCCTGAAGTTTTCTTTCTTTGTTGTGTCTTTATCTGGTTTTGGGATTAGGATGATGCTGGCTTCATAAAAAGAGTTTGGGAGTCTTCCATCATTTTGGATTTTTTCAAAAAGTCTGTGAAGGGTAGGGGTTATCTCTTCCTTAAATGCTTTGTAGAATTCTCCTGTGAAACCATCTGGTCCAGGGCTTTTGTGTGTTGGGAGTTTTTTGATTACTGCTTCAATTTCGTCTGCTGTTATTGGTCTGTTCAGGTTTTCTGCTTCTTCTTCATTCAGTTTTGGAAGATTATAATTTTCTAGAAATATGTCCATTTCACCAAGGTTTTCAAATTTCGTGGCATACAGTTCTTCGTAGTAATTTCTTACAATCCTTTGTATTTCTGTGGTATCAGTTGTAATCTCTCCTCTTTCATTGCTGATTGTGTTTATTTGGGTCCTCTCTCTTTTTTTCTTGATGAACCTACTTAAAAGCTTGTCAATTTTGTTTATCTTTTCAAAGAACCAGCTCCTGGATTCATTGATCCTTAGAATTGTGCTTTTAGTCTCTATGTCATTTAACTCTGCTGTGATCTTGGTTATTTCCTTCCTTCTGCTTGCTCTGGGCTGTCTTTGTTGTTGTTGCTCGAGTTCTTGTAGGCGTAGGGTTAGGTTATTTGTTTTAAATGTTTCTATCTTTTTAAGGTAGGCCTGTATTGCGATGAACTTCCCTCTCAGGACTGCCTTTGCTGTGTCCCATAAGTTTTGGGTTGTTGTGAATTTATTTTTGTTTGTTTCCAGAAACTTTTTGATTTCTTCCCTAATCTCATTCTTGACCCATTCATTTTTTAATAGCATGCTATTCAATCTCCATGATTTTGAGTGTTTTGGGTTTTTTCCTTTGGGGTTGGTTTCTAGTTTCAGTCCCTTGTGGTCAGAGAAAATGCTTGATATGATTTCAATTTTCTCAAATTTGTTGAGGTTTGCTTTGTGTCCTATCATGTGGGCTATCTTTGAAAATGTTCCATGTACACTTGAAAAGAATGTGTATTTTGCTTCTTTGGGATGAAAAGCTCTATATATATCCATTAAGTCCATTTCATCTAGGGTATTGTTCAGTGACACAATATCTTTGTTCATATTTTGTTTGCAAGATCTATCAATTTTTGACAGTGGGATGTTAAAATCCCCTACTATAATTGTGTTGCTGTCAATATCTTTCTTGCAGTCCTCCAAGATTTCCTTTATGTATTTGGGTGCTCCTATGTTGAGTGCATATATATTTACAATGTTATGTCTTCTTGGTGGATTCTCCCTTTGAGTATTATGAAGTGACCTTCTGGGTCTCTCTTTATGGCCCTTCTTTGGAAGTCTATTTTGTCTGATATGAGTATTGCTGCCCCTGCTTTTTTTTCCTGTCCATTTGCTTGGAAAATTTGTTTCCAGCCCTTCACTTTCAATCTATGTAAGTCTTTTGTCCTGAGATGGGTCTCTTGTAAGCAGCCTATGTGTGGGTCATGTTTTCTTATCCATTCAGCTATTCTATGTCTTTTGATTGGAACATTTAATCCATTTACATTTAAGGTTATTATTGATAGGTATTTATTCATTGCCGTTTTTTTATACCTGTGTTCCTCTCTCTCTCTCTCTCTCTCTCTCTTTTCCTTCCTTTCCTTCAAGCAGTCCCTTTAGCATCTCTTGCAGAGCTGGTTTGGTGGAGATGTATTCTTTTAGACTTCTTTTGTCTGGGAAACTCCTTATTTGGCCTTATATCTTGATTGAGAGCCATGTTGGGTAAAGTAGTCTTGGTTGGAGGCCTCTGATTCTCATTACTTGGAATATTTTTTGCCATTCTCTTCTGGCTTGGAGCGTTTCCATTGAGAAGGCAGCTGCTAACCTTATTGGGGCTCCCTTGTATGTTACTTCCTATTTCTCCATTGATGCCTTTAGAATCCTCTCTTTGTCTTGGAATTTTGCACTTTAATTATTATGTGTCTTGCAGTGGGCCTCTTTGGGTTCCTCTTGCTTGGAACTCTCTGTGTTTCTTGGATTTGTGTGACTTTTTCTCTCATCAGATTAGGGAAATTTTCCATCATTACTTTTTCAAACAGGTATTCTATCCCTTGCTCTTCTTCTTCTCCTTCTGGTATCCCTATTATACAGATATTATTGCGTTTCATGTTGTCCTGCATTTCCCTTAATCCCTCTTCATTCTTTCTGAGCTTCTTTTCCTTTTCTTACTCATTCTGGGTCTTTTTTTCTACTTTGTCCTCCAGCTCACTGATCTGATCCTCTGCTTCATCACGTCTGCTTTTGATTCCTTCTCCTATGTTCTTCAGTTGAGAAACTGTATTCTTCATTTCCTCTTGGCCCTTGCTGATAGTTTCTACTTCCTTTTTCATGTTGATATAGTTTGCAGTGAGTTCATTGTAGTTTCCCTGTAGTTTCTGGTAATTCTCTGTGAGCTCAGTGAGCTTCCTAATAACCATTGCTTTGAACTCAGTATCTGATAGCTGACTTGCCTCTGTTTCATTTAGCATTGTTTCTGAGGCTTCCTCCTTTCCTTTCTTTTGGGGATTATTTCTTTGTCTTCCCATTGTTTGTGAGACTCTTCTTGTTAGCCTCTGCTTCTTAAATTGATCTGTTCTGACTCCCTGGCTTTATGGTATGAACTTCTATGGTAGAATGCCAGAGGGATTCAGTGGTGCCATCTCCTTAATCTCCTGAGCTCGCTGGTCTTGGGCTGTCGTTTATGTTGGCCCTCTGTATGTCTTTGGGTTTTGATTGTTGTTGGGTCTGTCTTTGATGGGTCCTTCTCTCTAGCTGGTTAATTGAGGGCCACTCCATCCACCACATCTTGTATTCTGTTGTGCAGATGTGAACAGTTTGTGTTGAAGCTGATTCTTCTGTGTGTACAAGGTTTTGAGGCTTCTCTCTCGCTCTTGTTCAGTTGTTTGTTCTGATTAATTTCTCCACTATTTAGTTGTATTTCCAGATCAGTCCTGGATTGAGGTTAGTGAGGTTAGTGAGGTTAGTGTGAGGTTAGTGTCCCTTCCTCACCTTCTTCTGTTATCTGTTGGTGCTTCCTTTGTTGGTGGGCTTCCTCTTCCAGCAGGTGTACTGGTGTTCACCACTCCCACCTTGCAAGTTCTCTGGAGTAGCAAAGTGAAATTTGTCTCACCTTCTCAGTTATTAGGATGACCCTTGTTTGGGTCTAACTCTGGTATTTTCAGGGCTCCAGGTTTTATTGTCTCACCTGTGGAAAAGGAGAAATAAAAGGAAGGAAGGAAAAAGGAATAGAAAAGGAAAGGAAGGAAGGAAGGACTAAGGAATAAAAAAAGATCGGAGGAAAGAAAAGAAGGAATTTTAACAAAAATTAAAAAAATAAATAAAAGATGGCAGGAAGAAGGAATAAAATAGTAAAGGAAGGCAGGAAGAAGGAATTTTTTTTAAAAAAAAGTCTTCTGCTGGCTTTAAACTGGTCAGGTCACTTCTGCTGGTCTTCTTGTCTGTGAAACGGGGAGGGGGTGGGCGGAGGGATTGGTTTCACTTTTCTCCCTTCTTGAGCCATACTCTTTGCTGTTGTCCAGCCTCCAGTACAGTTCCTCAGGGTCCTTCTGCTCCCCCCTAGGCCTTTAGTCCACCAGTTGTGCCATCCTTGAGGTGCACCAATTAGGGGCAACTCACCCTCCACCTTCTTGCTCTTTGCTGTCCTAGATGCTAGGGGCTCTCAGTGCTCTTTCAGGGTAGTTCAGCCCCCTACTGAGTCAAGCCTTTCCAGGGACTGCAATCTCCCCTAGCCCTGCAGCTTCCCTCTGCTGGGTGTTCTGCCTGCCTTCCGAGAACAGAGCAAGTAGGCCCGGCAGGGCTCTGTGTGCAGGGGCTAAGTGGGATGAGCTCAGTCCCTGGTGCTTCAGGTGTGGTCACCGGCAGGCAGCCAGGCTGTTGATCAGGGTACACACCTACTCAGGGGCTTTGGGCATGTGTGCCTGGGCAGCCTGGCCGCTGATCGGGGTGTGCACGACCTGGGCTTCAGGTGTGTGCTGGGGCTCCTTATCTGGTGTTCACAGTCCTGGGGCCGAGAGAGTGGGGGCGCAAGAGGCCACAGCTGTTGCGGAGAATTCTCTAAACAGCCCCTGAGTGCCTCTATTTTCTCTCTCTCTTTTTTTTTTTTCCCAAGAAATTCCTCCTATTCAAGCCCCCCCCCCCCGCCCCCATCCAGACAAGCACCTGGCCTCTCACACAGCCCATCCTGGCCCTCTCCCAAGAATGTTGCAGCAGACCCTGCGGCCCTGGTGGGGGCAGGGGGCGTGGGTTGCTTCAGCCACCCTGGTTCCGGCGCTGGTCCCAGGGACCTTATTGTCCTTAAGCACTCTCCTTAGTGTCTGATTTTTCAATGTCCTCTACAATTTTTGGTCTCTGATCTTCATATATGCTGGAGTACTGTTGGCTGTTCACTGTTCCTCAGATGAGCTAGGCATTTCACTGGTGCCTAAGGGAAGTGGACTCCGCTCCCACCTATCTCTCTGCCCTCCAAATTCTTTTTTCTTTTTGCTGCTCTGTCTGGGTGTATTTTTCTACCTTGTCTTCCAAAACACTGATTTGATCTTCTGCTTCATCTAAGCTACTGTTTATTCCTTCCACTGTATTATTTATTTCAGATATTGCATTCTTTATTTCTGACTTGTCCTTTTTTATGGTTTCTATGTCTTTTTTGCTTGTAATCATTACTCTATTATTGCTGAGTATCCTTTTAATCATTACTTTAAACTCTCTATCTGATAACTTTATTGCCTCAATTTTATCAGTTCTTCTGAAGAATTCTCTTTTTCTTTCATTTGGGGATCTGTTCCTTTGTCTTGCCATTTGAGCTGCTTCTTTGTATTTTCAGCCTTATCTGTTAAACTAATCAGCTGCTACATTTGTAATCAGCAGCTGGGTTTAAGCACTGCTGGGTGGGGCAGAGTAATCCCTGTGGGCGTGGCTATTGCTTCCCCTCAGGTGGAAGCCACTTGAAGCAGAGTGATCAGCCTGAGAAAGATGGATTCTGCAGTACGGGGTATAGTCAGCACGGGGATTCTCTCCCCAGAGCTGCCAGCCCCAGACTCTCCTCAAGCATTTCTACTGCACTCTGCCCTCGTTCTGCTAGAGCCAAGGGTAAGTGACTACAAACGCAATTTTGTGTGTTTAAGAGGCTCATCTGTGCCAGGGAGACAGAAACACTGCTGCTTTTCACAGCTGGATGTTATCTGGGTTCTTTCCATCTCCAGGGCTATCGGCTGAGAAGCCCAGCTTGGGGTTTAGACCTCACACTTTTCAGAGGGAACCCCCAGGCTGCTGAAATATCCTTTCAAAACTGCTGCCCATGGTTGCCCAGCCAGACCTCTCATGCCTCTTCTGCACTGCCTACCAGTCTTTTTATAGTGAAGTGGTTTCTTGTCAGTCCATGGTTATAAGGCTTCTCTCCAGCTAGTGTTCAGTTGGTTATTCTGGATGATTTCTCTACAATTTAGTTGTAATTCCAGATTGGTCTTAGGAGGAGGTTGGTGTAGCTTCCACTTACTCTTCTGCTGTCTTGGATCCTCTCATTTCTTTCTAATTGCCGAATAATATTCCATTATGTTGCTATACTACATCTTGTTTACCTATTCATTATTTGAAGGACATTTGGGTTGCTTCTACTTTTAGACTATTATGGACGATGGTGATATGAAAATCATGTATAGATGACCTTTGAACAACATGGGTTTCAACAGCGAGGGTCCACTTATATGTGAATTTTTTTTTCAATTAATATTGTAAATGTACTTTCCTTATTTTCTTAATAACATTTTATTTTCTCTAGCCTACTTTATTATAAGAATACTATATATGTAACATACAAAAATGTGTTAATCTGAGAACCAAGATGGAGGCGTAGGTAGGCACACTGCGCCTCCTCGCACAACCAGAACTGACAGAAAATCCAACAGCAAGGAAGTCCGACACCAAGTAGATAAAAAAGAAACATTCATCCAGACCAGTAGGAGGGGCGGAGATGGGCAGCCAGGGCAGAGAGGACTCGCATTGCCGTGGCAGGACCGAGACTGGTGGAGTGTGGGATGAAGGGGGCAGGCAGTCTGACCACTAGCAGACCCTGCAGCCCCACATCACGCACAGATAAACCAGGATGAATGGCGGGGGAGCAAAGCAGACCTCGTAACCCAGGGCTCCAGCTCAGGGAAATAAAGCCTCAAACCTCTGATTGAAAACACCCGTGGGGGTTGAGGCGGCAGCAGGAGAAACTCCCAGCCTCACAGGACAGGTCGTTGGAGAGACCCACAGGGGCCTAGAGTGTGCACAAGCCCACCCACTTGGGAACCAGCACCAGAGGGTCCCAATTTGATTGTGGGTAGCTGAGGGAGTGAGTGAAATCCGGTGGAGAGTGGAGCAAGCGCCATTGCTCCCTCTTGGCCCCTCCCCCACATACAGCATCACAGCCCAGCAACCAGCCTTACCCTGCCCCTGGGAACACCTAAGGCTCTGCCCCTTTATATAACAGGTGCTCCAAGACAAAAAAAAAAAAGGCCCAAATGACAGAACACTTCAAAGCTCCAGAAATAATTCAACTAAGCAGCGAACAGATAGCCAACCTATCAGATGCACAGTTCAAAACACTGGTAATCAGGAAGCTCACAGAATTAGTTGAATTTGTTTGAAAACTAGATGAAAAAATGAAGGCTATGCTAAGAGAGACAAAGGAAAATGTACAGGGAACCAATAGTGATGCAAAGGAAACTGGGACTCAAATCAATGGTGTGGACCAGAAGGAAGAAAGAAACATCCAACCAGAAAAGAATGAAGAAATAAGAATTCAAAAGAATGAGGAGAGGCTTAGGAACCTCCAGGACATCTTGAAACATTCCAACATCCGAATTATAGGGGTGCCAGAAGGAGAAGAGGAAGAACAAAAACTTGAAAACTTATTTGAACAAATAATGAAGGAGAACTTCCCCAGTCTGGCAAAGGAAATAGACTTCCAGGAAGCTCAGAGGGTCCCAAAGAAGCTGGACCCAAGGAGGAACACACCAAGGCACATCATCATTACATTAGCCAAGATTAAGCAGAAGGAGAGAATCTTAGAAGCAGCAAGAGAAAAGGACACAGTTACCTACAAAGGAGTTCCCATAAGGCTGTCAGCTGATTTCTCAAAAGAGACCTTACAGGCAAGAAGGGACTGGAAAGTAGTATTCCAAGTCATGAAAGGCAAGGACCTACATCCCAGATTGCTCTATCCAGCAAAGCTTTCATTTAGAATGGAAGGGCAGGTAAAGTGCTTCTCAGATAAGGTCAAGTTAAAGGAGTTCATCATCACCAAGCCCTTATTCTGTGAAATGTTAAAGGGACTTATCTAAGAAAAAGAAGATAAAAAATAGGAACAGTAAGAATGACAGCAAACTCACAGTTATTAACAACCACACCTAAAACAAAAACAAAAGAAAACTGAGCAAACAACTAGAACAGGAACAGAACCACAGAAATGGAGATCACATGGAGGGTTATCAATAGGGGAGTGGGAGGGGGAGAAAAGGGTGAAAGGTACAGAGAATAAATAGCATAAATGATGGGTGGAAAATACACAGGGGGAGGGTAAGAATAGTGTAAGAAATGTAGAAGCCAAAGAACTTATAAGTATGACCCATGGACATGAACTATAGGGGGGGAATGTGGGAGGGAGGGGGTAGGCAGGATGGAGTTGAGTGAAGGGGGGGAAATGGGACAACTGTAATAGTATAATCAATAAATATTTTTTTTAAAAAAAGAAGTTCAAACAGGTAGTTACCGAGTAGCTATGGTGATGTAAAGCACAGATTAGGAAATGGAGTAGCCAAAGAACCCATATGCATGACCCATGGACATAAACAATGGTGGGGAAATTGCCTGAGGGAATGGGGAATACTGGGTGGAGGGGGTAGAGAGGAAAAATTGGGACAACTGTCATAGCCTAATCATTAAGATATAATTAAACCTTAAAAAAAATAAAGGAAGTACAAATATAAAATAAACAAACATGACAAAATGTATTCCACTTATCAAAAAATTAAAACAATAATGAGAAATAAAAAAATGTGTTAATCTACTGTTTACATTATTAACAAGGCTTTCAGTCAAGAATAGGCCTTTCATAGTTTTGGGGAGTCAAGAGTTATACACAGATTTTCAGCTGTGCATTGTTCAAAGGTCAACTACATTTGTTTTTATGTGAGCATAACTTTTTATTTCTCTTGGGTATGTACCTAAGGATGAAATTTCTGGATCCTGTGGCAACTTGATCCAGCCAGCTACACCATTGTTTTCCCAGCCAGCTACACCATCTTACATTCCCACCAGTAATGTAAGAGGGTCCCAATTATTCATTATCTTCAACAAAATTCATCAGTATCTATTTGTTTGGTTTTTATTATAGTCATCTTAGTGGGTGTGTAGTGGTACCTTATTGTAGTTTTTATTGGCATTTCCCTGATGGCTAATGATGCTGAGAATCTGTATACATGTTTATTAGCTATCTATATATTTTCTATGAAGAAGTATTTATTCAGATCTTTTGCCCATTTTTAAATTGATTGATCTGCCTTTTTACTATTAAGTTGTGAGAGTCCTTTATATGTGCTAGATACAAGTTCCTTATCATATATATAATTTACATGTATTTTCTCCCATTCCACTGGTTGTATTTTCAATTTCTTGATGGTGTCCTTTGAAATGCAAAATTTTAAATTTTACTGAAGTCCCATGTGTCTCTGTGTGTGTGTGTCTTGTGCTTTTGGTGTTATGTCTAGAAACCATTGCCTAGTCCAAGGCCACATTGATTTATGCCAATGTTTTCTTCCAAGAATTTTTATAAGACTTGTTTTTCTTTTCTTTGATATTTTAATAAAAGTTTTATTTTTTACTTGTGCTTGTTTTATTTCTTACAGTTAGGTTTTTGATCCATGTTGACTTAATTTTGTGTATGGTATGAGATAGGGAGTCAATTTTATTCTACCCAGTTGTCCCAGGACCATTTGTTTAAAAAGACTATTCTTTTCCCCAAGGAATTGTCTTAACAACTGTACCAAATATCAGTTGATTATGTATATGACAGTTATTTATAGATGTGATTTCACTGATCTATATGTCTACCCTTATGCCAGTATTACACTGTCTTGATTACTGTAGCTATGCACTAACTTTTGAATTTAAGAAATGTGAGAGCACCAACTGTGTTCTTTTTCAAGATTGTTTTGGCTATTCTAGATCACTTATGTTTCTAAGTGAGTTTTAGGATCAGCTTGTCAATTTCTGTAAAGAAGGCAGCTGGGATTTTTATAGGGATTTCACTGAATCTATAGATTGCTTTGAGTAGTATTGTCGTTTTAGCAATATTAAGTCTTTCAATCCATAAACATGGGATATTTTGATATTTGTTTAGGTCTTTTTTTCTCATGTAGGTCTTTAATTTCTTTCAATAATGTTTTGCAGTTTTCAGTGCATAAGTTTTACACTCCTTTGTTAAATATATTCCTGAATATTTTATTCTTTTATATGCTATTACAAATGAAATTCTTTCTTTGATTTCAATTTTGGATTGTTCAGTGGTACTGTATAGAAATACAGTTGTTTTTATATATTGATCTTATGTCCTGACATCTTGCTGAGTTCATTTATTAGTTCTAAGAGTGTTCAAATTTTTCTATATATAAGATTGTATTGTCTGCAAATAAAGAAGTTCTACTTTCTCTTTTCTAATTTAAATGCCTTTTTATTCCCTTTTCTTTTCTAATGTCCTGTCTAAAAACTTGGTGCAATGTTAGATACAGTTGGCAAAGCAGACATTCTTGTCTTTTTCCTGATCTTACAGGAAAATATTCAGTCTTTCACCATTAGGTATGATATTGGCTGTGGGTTTTTCCTAGATGCCCTTTGTCAGGTTGAGACAGATCCCTTCTATTCCTTAATTTGCTAGGTGTTTTTGTCATGAAGGGATAATGAATTTTGTCAAACGCTTTTTCTTTCTCTTTTTTAAACATGTTTATTGATTTTAGAGAGGGAAGAAGAAAGAGAGAGAGAGAAACATTGATATGAGAGAGAAACATGGATTGGCTGCCTCCCATATGCATGCCAACCAGAGATCAAACCTGCAACCAAGATATGTGTCTGACCGGGAAACAAACTTGCATCCTTATGATGTACTGGACATTGCTCCAACCCACTGAGCCACCGTAGCTAGGGTGTAAATGCTTTTTCTTCATCTATTGGCATGATAGTGTGGTTTTTCTCCTTTATTCCATTCAAATAGTGTACCATCACATCAACTGACGTTCAGATGTTATACCAATTTGCATTCATGGGGTGAATTCTACTTGGTCATAGTGTAAGTTCTTTTTATACATTACTGTACTTGCTTTGCTCACAATTTTTTGAGGATGTTTGCATGTATAGTCATAAGAGTTATTGGCATATAGTCTTCATTTCCCATAATGTCTTTCTCTGGTTTTGATATCAGGACTCATAAATGATATATCATATTTGAAGTATGAATATTTTCTTGAAAAAATTCAGACAGTGGGAAAGACTGAAAGTTGGAAGCTGTAAATTCTTTGCTCTGTCCCAAGTTCAGTGTAAATAGAATTAATGTGTGTGTTATTTTGAAGGTTTATGGTTAATAAATGAAAAGTGATTATCTGAGAACAGATGATTTAAAATTAACACACTCATCTTCAGATTCTTGGTTTTCTGACTCTCAACCCAATGAACTTCACAGGCTTGGAAACAATGGATTTGTAGAGGTTTTCCAATCCCTTGTAACACATTCAAACAAGGTTTCATGAAATAGATTAAATGTAAGAGGTAGGCTATTGAAGATAAATATTGGAACATCAAGTTTGCTATTAATTTGAACATCTATATATGATGACAAGCAATATACTTTGCTTTTTTTATTTTAATGTATTTCTTAGTATAGCCAAACATTATTTATATATAAAATATGTATATTATGTAATATCATTTATATATATGCTGCAGCCACATTTCTTATATCTCTTCATAAATCTTTGTATTAGGTAGAATGACATGGGTTGCTATATCAACAACCCCAAAATGTCAGTGGCTTCAAAAATAAAAATTTATCTTTTTTCCTCAATGAATGATCTAGTATGGATGGCAGGTATTCCTGATCCTATGCTAACTCTCCTCTAAAGCACAGACATTCAGGATCCTTCAGTCTCATAATCAGCAGCACATGGTTTCCCAGATATCTTCAACATATAACTTGTGAAGTTGTCATACTCATCTGCACGGAGCTACAGAAGGATGTATGGAAGATCACATATGGGAGATTCATATCAGCCAGATCTGGAAGTGATGTACATCATGTATGCTTCCATGCTATTATTGCTAGACATATGACAATGCTTAATTGTAAAAAAAAAAAAAGTTGAGAACAGTAGCCTTCTAGTGGGCCCGGAAGAAAAAAATAGAGAGAGAAAGCAGGTTTTGGTGACCATCCATCCAGTCTCTGCCACAATTATTATTCTTCTCTATGAAAAATTTGAAGAATCAGAAATTTTTATTCCAAACCTTTTTTTCTAAATTGAATGTATAATATCTCTTACTAAATCTGTCTTCCCCATCCTAAGTTTAAAAAACTAGAATTTTAGATTAAAAATTATTTTAGCCATATTTTAATAATATAATAAATTATTTTTATACTAATATAAAATTTTAATTGTTTATTTGTTTAATTGTTTATTTTAACTGTTCACCATATGTTGGCAAAGGTTGTGTATATGTATAAATATTTCTAATGTATGTATCTCTACATGTCTTATCTAAGTAGGCTCCACATCCCATGAGGGAAGAAAAGAATATGTCTTACCTTTGTATCCCTGGCTCTTACAGTGATATCTAGAATATCATACTCATTCATTTATTCAGCAATACATATTAAGAAGCTACTATGTAAAAGTTAATGTGCTAGGCATTGGAGTACAATGGAAAGCAATTAAAGATATTTTCCAGTAAAGATATTTACCCTCACAAAGCTTACAGTCGAGAATTCCATATCAACGAACAAGGTGCATATAGGGATCCTGAAATTCTCCCCCTACATAACATCTGACAGTGACTCACAAAATATTTAAAATACTATTGTGGTGACTTTGTAAAATGTCAAGTTGGCTAAGCTGACCTATATTTCCCATAATTCCCTGTCTTGTATAATTCCAGTTAAGAGTGAGTCACAAGAGATATTTGGAGAGGGGAATGAGGCAACAAGCGTTTTGTAACTCATACATGTTGCTTATCTGCTGGCTTGTCCTAGGCTTGAGGAAACAACTATACCAACTGCTCCACCTTGACTCTTCCTACATTTTCCTTCACCTTCTCTGACTCCTGGGCCAGGTGTGTGTGGTTAGCTCTGTGACAAAGCACCCTGGCATCTGCAGAACACCCATACCACCAAAAGAATAGGGTCTTCAGTCCATCCTTATAGGCTCTTACTTGTGCTTGCAAGTTCCAAGTTGCTCTTGCTCCCTCTCTCTTCACGTCCTTCTTCCCTTGCCCGACTTCAAGTCCTGGCAAAGACAAGACCTAAATTTACAGAAACTTCTCAACCAGCTTCTATTGTACAATCGCTTAAGGTCAAATCCCTATAAAACAACAACAAAAAACCTCTCTCTCACTATTGCTTTCTACTTACCTATATTCTGTTTCTCTGAACCCTAAACCCTGACTGTTACAACTATTTTAAATGAATAGGTGAACCTGCAACAAAGAGAAATTTGCTGAGACCAGAAATAAAACACAAGTCCAGGAAGCTAAGTGCACGGCTGCCCTAACATCATACGTGGACACCAATAAAATGGACTTGCTGTGTACCAAGTATCTAATCCCTTACTAATCCAATGAGGCAGGTTATAATTATTCCAATACTGTGGATGAGGGAATTAAGATGCAAGGTGGTTAAAGTCACAAAGCTAAGCAAATAGCAAAGCCAAAATTGGGATCCAGGTAGCCTGGCTACAAGGTCTGTGCTTTAACTCTACGCTGTGAGCCCCATGACCAATCACTTCAGTACATAGTAGGATTAGGAACACTCTTAATACTATGAGAGCAAAATTATAGACTGAAGACAACTTGATATAAAACCTGGACTCAAAAACCATGGATTTAGATAGATATTGCAAACGAAAGATCTCTCTGGAGAATGTGTAACCTGGAGAAATTAAGCTTTCACTTGATAACGAAACTTAAAATCTAAAAGCTTGACACTATAATTGAAGTGCTATAAGGTCCATAGGGCCCCTCATGCACCTCTTTGGTAGAAGCAATTAATAGTCTTCTTTGAGAGAAGACACCCTCAGCCTCAGCCTCAGCGAATTTCTATGCATAAGAGAAATAACAGATATTAATACATAATTTTTAAATGTACTATACTGATAAGGAAACAAGCCACCATGAGCAAAATTCACAGAAACACACACACACACACACACACTAGACCTCCAACCATTTCAGGCATTGGAATTAGATATGGATCATAAAAGATATACTTAATGTTTTGAAAAAATTGAATGGGAATATAAAAAAGAGAAAAGACTATAAAAACTGAAAGTCATAACGCTACTGCAGCCTGTAGTTGGCAAGCCAGGAAAATGATGGTGATGATACAACCTCGGGCCAGAGCAGCCAGACCTTGTCTTAGAAGAAGAGAACCTTGCAGATGAGGAAGAAGTCGTGGGGAACCAGTTCTCTGTCAAAAGCTGGCTCCACTACATAGGGTTCAAACCAGGGAACTGGAAGCCCAGACTCAATGAGCTGTACGAGCAGGCACAGACGCTGCTGTTCAGTAGCTGCAACCTCTGGCACCACTCCCTGAAGGAGCGCCAGGCACAGGTGTAGCAACGCTGTTTGACTGACTCTCCCTTTGAAGATGTCAACTACTGCCACGAGAGGGCCTTTGTGTTCATGCACAAAATACCCCATCTGTGGCAAGATTATCGTCAATTCCCAATGGACCAGGGCCGCGTCTCACACACACATATCCACACTTGGCCGCGCTCTCTACTGTGCACTCCAGATACCTCCCATCACAAAGCACTTTTGTACTTGGCCCCTATACCTGCGCTTCCTGCGCTCACACCTGAGCTGTGCAGGGCTACTCCTCAAGCTGAGCCCTGAATGCACAGAAAAGCGTACAGAGTATCTCATGTTGAGTGACCAGCTGCAACAGGCTGCACAGTGCCTGGCACTGTAGTGAAAAACGAGAGCTTAGTGGCCAAGGCTCTCAAGTCCAACTACTAGCTGTGGCATGAGCTCTGCAACCTCATCTCCCAGAACTCGGAAAAGGTGCCATTGATCAACAACAGTGGGGCAGCTTTGCTGCTTGCTGACCATCTACTACATCTGAGAAGCCTGGGGGGAGGGGCAGGGGAAGTGTAGAGGAGTCCATTGGCCGTGATGACAGTGTGGAAGTTCACCCAGGTGTTCAATAGCTATGCCCAGTTAGAGGAGAACATGATCACTGATTAGATGGAGACCGCCTCAGAGCTGGGGCCGGAGGAGGAGGACGTGGACCTGGCCCATTTGGAGCAGCTCATCAGCCAGCAGCCCCACCTCCTCAATAGCATCTTGCTGTGCCAAACCCACATCACTTGCTAAGTGGCACAAGCTCTTGGCCTTGCACCAAACCACCCCTGGGAGATCATTGACAATGCACACAGGGTCTGTGAAGATGGTGGACCCCTTCAAGACTACGGAAGAAACCCCAGACACTGCAGGTCATGTTTGCCAAGTTTTATGAGGACAACGGCCGTTAGATGATGCCTGCATCATCTTAGAGAAGGCCACCAAGGGGAGCTTCAAGTAGGTGGATAGACTGGCAAGCGTGTTGTGCAAGTGGGATGAGCTGGAGCTCCAACACGAGAATTATGACCAGGGCTGTGGCTGCTGCGGAAGGCAACAACCCTTACCGCCAGCCCCCCCAAGTACTTCAGTGGCTCGGAGTCCATGAAGAATCATGTGTACAAGTCATGGAGGGTGCGTGGTCCACGGTCGCCAACCTGTAGGAAAGTCTTGGCACCTTTTAGTCCACCAGCGCTGTGCGTGACCGTATCCTGTGGATCCTCACCCCCAGATCGTCATCAACTATGCCATGTTCCTGGAGAAGCACAAGTACTTCGAGACTTTTAAGGCGTACAAGTGCGCCATCTCGCTGCTCAAGTGGCCCAATGTGTCCAACATCTGCACCCCTACCTCACCAAATTCATTGCCCGCTAGAGAGCAGCAAGCTGGAACGCGAGGGTCTGTAAGCGTGCATGGGACCTCTTTGAGCAGGCACTGATGGTAAATACGCAAAGACCCTGCACCCGCTGTACGCGCTGTTGGAAGAGGAGTGGGATGTGGCCCAGCAGGAATTCCGTTGTGGTGTACGTGGTCGTCACTCCAGCCGTGGAGTCCACCCAGCAGTAGGGCCTGCACAATAATTACAGCGAGTAGGGGGCCGATATACATGGAGTCTCCTACACTTCCAGCCATCTACCAGATTGCCCTAGAGGTATTGTCAGACAAGCACACCCAGAGGATGTGCTTTTGATTTGCGGACGTGGAGTGTAAACTGGGGAAGATTAACTGCGCCCAAGCTATCTACAGCTTCTGCTCTCAGATCTACAACCTTCGACGACTGGGGCCTTCTAGCAGATGTGGAAGTTTCGAGGTCCAGCATGGCTACAAGGACACCATCCAAGAGATGCTGCAGATCTGCCGAAGCATTCAGGCCACATACAACAGGCAGGTCAACTTCATGGCCTTGTAGATGCTCAAGGTGTGGGCAGCACCATGGGCACCATGGCTGACCTTGCCCAGGGGCAAAGAGGCATGAATGACAGGAAGCCTCTGGAGCAGCAGGCTGAGCAGCTTGGGGCGGAGGCCAAGTGCTGCCAGACCCCGCGGGCCCAGAGATCTTATTCTTGAGGAGGTATGCATCCTGGGAAGAGCTGGCCGAGCTGACACAGCAGGATAACCTAAAGGAGATGGAACTGAGCGAGGATGAGGATGAGATGAATCTCGAGCCCAGTGAGGTGCAGCTGGAACAGTAGAATGTGCCGGCCGCCATGTTCCAGAGTCTGAAAAAAACTGACACCTGTGTGTTTGTATGACCAAAAAAATAAAAAAACAAAAAAAGTAAAGTCAATTTTAAAAAGCACAAATATACTTAAGGTATAAAAAATGTCATTCAAACTCAATGATCACTAATAATCACTTATGTCTTGTTTTTTAATACCATTCTCCAAAAAAAGAAACTAGGGGTCCTCCTTGGAGAAATGGTTGAGTCTAGGATTTGAGGAAATATACAAAATGAGCTTAGAGAATCTTGTAGTGACAGAAAGTAAAAAAGTGAAAAAAATAAAATTACAGTGATACAGGGACACAGGAGTCAACTGAAAGAGCTTCCAATGGCTGAAGGTGAAATAACTGGAGCAATAAAATTAAGTAATATTGGACTATAACTCAAAGTATAAAATAAATATCCACAAGTCTATACTGATATAAATAAATGATTAAATCAATAAGTAAATGGGGGAGAAGAAACAAATCTCCCACAAAGAAAAATTCCAAATAATTTATTGCATATTCCATTGTCAAGGAGGTAGATACAACCAACTCCTTAGTGGTGGGTTGCACATAGTGACTTTCTTCCAAAGAGAACAGTATAGAAAGGGGTTGGATGACAAATAACTTTACAGTGGAGAAATCTGGCAAAAAAAGCCAGGTGGTCAAGGTCAACATCAATGATGAGTCATATTGATAGTATGTACCCTTGATATTATGATAAGAAATGGCTCTTTTGGAGGAAGTTATGTGATCGTCCTCCCCAAAACCCATAACTCCAGTCTAATCGGAGAAAAGCTTCAGAAAAATCTTAATAAAGGGACATTTTACAAAACACATGACCAGTACATCTCAAAACTGTCATGGTCACCACCAAACAAGGAAAGTCTAAGAAGTTGTCACAGTCAACAGGAACCTAAGCAGATGTGACAACTAAATGTAATATGGTACCCTGGAAAGGACCCTAGAACAGAAAGAGGGCATTAGGTAAAAATTAAAGAACTACAAATAATGTATTTAATTGATAATAGTGTATCATTATTAGTTCATTAATTACAATAAATATACTATACTAATGTAAGTTATTAATAGGAGAAACTGCATTCAGAATGAATGGGAATTCTCTGTAGTATATTTCTTATTTTTATGTAAATCTAAGAAAATAAAGTCGGGTTTTTTTTTAAAGTCTCACTAGATAAATTAAACAGTGGTTTGGACATAGCTGAAGAGAGATTTATTTCTGGAAAATATATCCAAAGACAGTACTCAGAATTCAGTTCAGAGATACCGAGAGAGGTTAAGAAACTCAGAGGCGATATCAAGGAGCTCCAACATATACCTAATTAAAGTTCCAAAAGGAGAATACAAGGGAATGGAAGGGTGAAAGACAGGAAGTCTGAGTAATTTCCAGAATTAATTAAAGATACAATTTCTTAGAGTCCAATAAATATCAAATAGAAAAAATATCAATACATAAGACAAACTATACACAAAGAGAAAATCTTAAAAACAGTCAGAGGGGAAAATTAATTAATTATCTATAAAGTAACATGAATTAGACTAAAAACTAACTTCTCAGTCAGAAGATAGTGTAATAATATCTTCAAAATTGTGCGAGGAAATAATTTCGAATTTAGAATTTTATATCTGGAAAAACTATTCTTAAGAATGAAAATTACATAAAAACATTTAGATAAACAAAAACTGAAGAAGTTTACCATCCAAAGATCCTGCTAAATGAACATCTAAAGGATGTATTGTAATAGGAAATAAATGATCACCAATGGTCTCAAATCCAAGAATTGTAACTAAAGAAATGAACAAACCTATGGTAAATCTGAACTAGTATTGAAAGCATAAAAAAAAGTAATATCTATTTCATGAAGTATAAAAACATAGAGAGAGCTAAGACACTAGACACAGTTACATGTAAGATAAGAGAAGGGTAATTTGAGTTCACATGTACGAAGATCCTCATACCATTTGGGAGTTGGGTAAAATAACCACTCACCTTAGACTTTGTTAAATGTACATCCTTAAATTCCAAGAGTAATGACTAAAATAACAGATAATAGAGTATGTATGCATATATATATAATATATACACACATATATATGTAATACACACATTTATATGTATAATATACATATTTCTATGTAATATATATGTAATATATATACATATATATTACATATATATTACATAGAAATAAAACACAATTAAATGTAGAACAAAAATCCCAACCAATTTCAACAAAGTCAAGAGAGAAAAAAATAAACTATATATGCAGACAAATAGAGAAGACAAACAAAAATGGCACCAATAAATGTTTTTAAATCAATAATTGTGTAAATGTTGGACAAGTAGGTATCTTAACTTCCTCCACTGAATGGCCCTGCTATTGTGTTCATCTTCTTCTTCAGTGTAAGTCAATTGTCTCTGATCAAACTTGATACTTGAGCCTGCACAGCCATTTTGCCATAAAATATATTGTATGATAGAGGTGGTGGTAAACTCACTGTCATTATTGTCTATTTAAACTCCCATTAATAGGTGTGACTAGGAAAAAGTCCTGATACGAACAGTAAAAATGAAACTTATCAAACCTAAATATGTCATCCATATTTCAGCATTTTCACCAGCCTATGACTACAAAATAAAAATACACTGTTCATATCCAAACGATAAATATACAGATCCCACCGGCCTATTTTAGGAAAAGAACCTCATTAGAGCATCCCCCAGTTATTTCCAAGAGTTCTCAGAGTACTGCCTCACATATCCTCTGAAGAGCGAGCCCCAATTTCCTTCCACTCCAGCCTTCCTAACATTACACTTTGCCCCTGCTCTGGATGACCTTGTGCACACACCACTTTCATGAGCACTGCCATCTGCGGCAGCTGAATTATCACCAATCCCCAGCCCCTCAGTCTCACCATGGGAAGTAGACATTCCTCTCCCTAATTCTCCACATTTATACCTGAAATCAATTTGTGACTCTCAAAAATATTTCACTGAAGACTTAAAGAATGGTGTAACTATTACACAATGTGGCTATTAGAACATCTAGCCATAAGCAAAGAAGAAATACAAATAGCCAACAGATATCTGAGAAATGCTCAATGTCATTAGTCATCAGGAAAATGTAAATTAAAACTACAGTGAGTTACTACCTCATACCTGTTAGGATGACTATTATCAAAAAACAGAAGACAACCCCTGAGTGGCTCAGTTGGTTGGAGCTTTGCCCCCTACACCGAAAGACTGGGTTTGATTCCTGCTTGGAGCAGATATCTGTCTAGGTTTCAGTCCCCAGTTGGGGCATGTCCTGGAGGCAATCAATTGATGTTTCTCATGTCAATGTTTCTCTCTCTCTGTTTCTCTCCCTTCCTTTCTCTCTGAAAAATCAATTTAAAAAAAAACCATATCCTCAGGTGAGGATTTAAAAAAAAGGCAGTACGTGTTGGCAAGGATGTGAAGAAATTAGAACCTTTTTACAATATTGGTAGGAAAGCAAAATGGTATCACCTACTATTAAAAACAGTATGGAGTTTCCTCAAAAAGTAAAAATAAAAACAGAACTGCCATATGATCCAGCAATCCTACTTCTGGGTGTTTATCAAATTCTCAAAAAGATATTAGCACTCCCATGTTTCTATGGCACTATTCACAATAGTCAAGAAGTGAAACCAACCTAAATGTCCATTGATGAATGAATGGATTAAAAAATGTGGTACAGACATACAATGGAATGTTATTTAGTCTTAAAAGAAGAAGGAAATCCTGCAATCTGTGACAACATGGGTTAAACTTGAGGACATTATTCTAGGTGAAATGAGCCAATTACAGAGGATAGGTACAGCCAATTCCACTCATATACGGTATCTGAAATAGTCAGACTCATAGAAATAAAGAGTAAAGTGGTGGTTGATAGAGGCTGGGAAGAGGGGGAAAGGGAGACTCTATCATCAGTGATGTAAAATTTCAGGTATGTGAGATGAGTAAGTTCTAGAGACCTGTTGCACAGCATGGTGCCTACAGGCAACAATACTCTATTGTATGCTTAAAAGTCTGTTGATAGAGTAGATCTCATGTTAAGTATTCTTACCATAATTAAATAAATTTTTTTTAAAATAACCCAGTCATAGAACCCAAAAAGCTAAACTCAATCTAAAACCTCAGGGCTCCATTGGTTAGTCAAGTCCAGCAGGCCCCAATAAAAATCTTCAGGCCTTTCCACCCCACAAACCCAGGTCTAACTAAATCCCAACTTTCCTAATCTATGATTCACTTTCTTATCCGTGAATGATTGATAGTAGAGTCATGGATTCCCTTGAGAAAGATTCTACTCCATACCTACTACATGTGTCTCAACCTCAGAGACCAGAGAAATTAATCTATGATAATATTCTAAAATCTTATTTTCTAATGTCTGAACTACTCTGTCTCCAAAAAAAAATATGCTATGTGTGAATATCAATAGTTCAACACATGTGTTGCTCTGCCAAATCAAGTTCAGATCCTTTTCATACATCTCCTCACATGTTAAGTGGAAAGAGAAGCATATATGTTTCTGTGATAGAAGTCCAGTTCCCCAGTTTGCTATGAAGAAATGCTTAGACAAGAACACTGTTGTGTTCAGGTAATGTGACCTGCTATACAAGTAAGATAAAAAATTTCAAGGAACATATATATAAATGACCCATGGACAAGGACAAGAGCGAGGTCTGGAGAGGACTGAATATAGGGGGCAGGTGGGCAGGGCAGGGGAGAGCAATGAGAGGAAATGGGGGCAACTGTAATTGAATAACAATATAAATAATTTTTTTAAGATAAAAAGATTTCAACAAAATAGTTTATCTTTTTATTTAATGTTTAAAGATAATGTTCCATCCAGGTCTGTAGGAGTGTTCCATTCAGAGGCAATTCAGGTACCCAGACTTCTTTCATCCTGGGGTCTGTCACCCTTAAGACTCCTTGTCAACTGCATCCGCCAAGGGAACGGAGAAAGAGAGCATGGAAGCCTATCCACTTCTTTGCAGCCTTGCCCTGCAAGTGTGCCCCACACCTCACTTCCACTTACATATTTTTAACAAGGACCAATCACATCATCACAACTAATTGTAAGGAAGGCTAGGAAATATAGTCTAGCTGTGTGCTCAGAAAAAAAAAAAAAAGGAAGCAGTTCATAAACAGCTAGCAGAGTTTTTCGCAAGCACAAGCAAATACCTAAAGAAAAATCAATTTCTATCCATAAAGCAACCTCCATTTGGATTTCAAAGGAAAAAAAAATGTATTTAATTCTACCGGTATACAATTGTGCTAGTACATTCAATTAACTTAAAAATTAATTTACCACCTAGTTGAAAGCAAGTACATTTACATTAATTCATGGTATTCAGAGCTCCCCAAAGAGTAGGTAGGGAGGTCCATGATTTAAATCTACATGACTAAAAGCAAAATAATCACTCCCAAGACAAAGAAAAATGTTCCCCTAGAGGCTAATTCCTGCCACTTGGTTTGTAAACCAAAACTCAGTTCAACCTCAAAATAGCAGCGCTTTACCCTCAAAAAGTTCAAATGTTGTCTCCTCTGGCTCCCTCTTACAATTAGACTGTAAAGTCTCTCAGAATTCTTCATCTGTGTGTGTCACACGATGACACACACAATGTATTTGACAACCAGACTGTCAGTAATGTTTGTGGAACTGAACTTATGTGATGTCAGGGACCTTGTTGGTGGGTATTTTGAAGAGGGGAACACACCTGGAACAGTGAGCTGGAAAGATGCTTCAGTGTATGTTTCCACTACAGAATGAAGGAGAACAGCTGTGGGAAAGGCTGATGATTTTCCCAGTAGACTGGAGCAAGGTATGTGTGCACAGGCAGAGGGTTTCCTAACTAAGTGTGGCCTAGTCCCTATTTAGAAGTGATAATGACGGTACAGTTTGGGGATTCAAACAAGCTAGTTAATCCAAGCTATTTGCACAAGAACTTCGAAGACTTTTGTAATCCCAGTGTGTTGAGTAGGTGTGCCTTGAACACATATATTTGTGAGCAGTATCAATTACTTTTCATCAGCCCACAGCCTATATGATCCACCAGGCTTTTTGACTTCACTAGACTGATGTACCTGTTTCTTCAAAACTACTGTGTCCAAAGCCTACGTGCTCTGACCCGACAACATATTGTAAGAATTTATTAAATAGAAACTTTCTAGCAATTAGGTTCTCCTGATTCTAAAGTCTAAGTCAGCAGCTATCACGTTTTCAGCCTGCAACATACTCCCTACATACCATTAGTTTTTTTTTAAGTAAATTTAAATCTATAGCTGAAACAATTTATGAGGCCTCCAATAAATCCACTGCATGAAAAAAAATTATAACAAACTAGGAATAGAAGGGAATTTTCTTAAACTAATAAAGAATATCTACTAAAAACATATTAAGCAATACTTAATGACAAAGCAATAGAAGTATCCCTATCTAGTCAGAAATTAATTTTATTAACTAATAAATTCAATAAAAAATAAATTTTAAGAAACAAACAAAAAAATAAGATTTGAATGCCTACTATTCCTGGCTTTTTTAAAGCATTTTATTGGATTACCTATACAGTTCAACAAAACAAGAAAATAAAGTAGATACAGTAATAGGAAAGGTAGAAATAAAATCCTTAGAATTAATAAATATGTCTCTAGATAGACAATACACTATACAAAAAATTAGCAACATTTCCATGTGCTAGCAAAAATCAGTTAGAAAATATGAGATTTTTTTTTCCAAAAAATTTATTCAGTCAGTGCAGGGACAAATAGTCCTAAGTGTACATCTAACCAAGTATGTTCAAGATATTTATGTGGAATTTTTTAATATCTCAAGGGCATAAGAAAAGGTTTAAATAAATGAAAAAGATACCATTTTGTGAAGAAAATTCAATATCATAAAAGCGGCAATTTTCTCCAAGTTAACCTGAAATTCAATGCAATCAAAATCACAAGAGCGCCCTGGCTGGTGTGGTTCAGTGGGTTGACTGTCATCCTGCAAACCGAAACATCGCAGTTCGATTCCCTGTCAGGGGCACATGCCTGAGTTGCAGGCCAAGCCCCTGGTTGGGGACTTGAGAGAGGCAACCAATCAATGTTTCCCTCACACATCGATGTTTCTCTCCCTCTCTTTCTCCCTCCCCTCTCTTCTCTCTAAAAACAAGTAAAATCTTTTATTTAAAAATCCCAAGAGCATTGTTATGAATCTGATTCTTAATTTCATATAGAATGATAAAAAGCTAAAATGAGTAAGACAATTTTGAATAGAAGAAGAAAAGACAAAGAAGTCATAATGTCCCACTGTCAAGACTTATTATAAATCTGTAATAAATAACCTGTGGTATTTGCAGGGATGAATAAACAGATTAATGGAACAGAATAGAGAGCCCAGGAAAATATCCACTTATATAGCAAAACTTTGTATTTGACAAAGAGTGAAATGATAGACCATTAAATAAACAGTACAAGAAAAGTTTTTTATCCATATGGAAAACTATAATATTAGAATTATCTCCATTATGTGTAAAATTATATTCCAGATGAATTAAAGACCTAAATAAGAAAAACAAAGTTTTAACTTTCAGAAGAAAGTACTGGAGAACATAAAAAGTTTTTGCAAATAAGACAAGAAAAGGATAAGCCTTTTAAAAAGATTGATACATATGACTTCATAAAAATTTTAAACTTCTATACTTAAGAACATATTATAAACAAACAAACCAAAAAAGTCAAAAAATGTACTTGGAAAATGCACTTGTAACATATATAACAGATAAAAGAAATAGGTACCCAGGATATATACATAATGTTGACAAATTAATTTTTTTAAAAACTCAGTAGAAAATTGAGTAAGCCTATGGCCAGACAATTTATACAGTAGGAAAGCCAAATGTAATAAAACATAAAAATATCCCTTGGAACGGTAATGAAAGAAGTGCAAATTAAAACTGAGATACCAATTCCCTCTCATAAAACTGATAAACATTTTAAGGTTGACGATTCCAAGGCTATGTGAGGATGGTAGAAGCAGGAGCTCTTCCATGTGCTGAGGGAGGGAAAATTGGTACATTGAGCGATATCTGATAAAACTGGTGAAAAAATTTTGAGCCAGCTCTTCCATTTCTAGTTATATATACTAGACAAAATTTCCCTATGTATATACTAAGAAGGGTGTATAAGGATGTTATTTTCTTCTGAAAGCAAAAATAAATTGGGGAAAACTACATATTATCTTTGGAGAATACAAAAATAAATTATATAATTGAAACTACATGGTAATTATTTTACATCATAATTTATATTTATATTAACATCAATTAACAGAGAAAACTAAAAGCCATAAGTTTGAATTAAACATTTATTAAATCTTGTGGTAGAAATATGAGCATCTATTAGATTTTTATCAACACTTTGTGTATGTATGAAATATTCTATAATTTTTAAATAATAACAAACTACTATTTTATACATTATTAATTACAATTGGCTGAATCCAGGGATATTCTTTTTTTAATTAAAAGATTTTATTTATTTTTGGAGAGAGGGGAAGGGAAGGAGAAAGAGAGGGAGAGAAACATCAATGTATGGTTGCCTCTCCAGCATCCCCCACTGCAGGGACCTGGAGGGGACCTGGCCTGCAACCCAGGCATGTGCCCTGACTGGGAATCAAACTGGCAACCTTTTGGTTCGCAGGCCTGCACTTAATCCACTGAGCTACACCAGCCAGGGCTGAATCCAGGGATATTCTAAATGACTTTTCTCTTCTGATTTGGCCAGCATAGTCAGCAGCATCAACATTTCACAAAAATTAATCAATGAGCTAGTTCACTGAATTTTGCTGATACTTTTTGTTCAATATTAGGATGTGTCACCCATTAAAATTATGTTTATTAAATGTTAAAATAATAAAACAACTATTTTGCCTAAATGGTGAAATGGTCACTCTCCTTTGGACATGTTGTGAAGAGACAACCCACACATTATTTAGGTTTTAGGCCAAATCTCTGTCACTGATGAGTCCTGTGGATGTTGGGATGTCTTAGTTCCTCTTTGACCCTCAGTGTCACCCTCTACACAGTAAAAGCTGGACTGGGGGGCTCCTGAGAGTAGTAACACTCATAACTCGAATGACCCAGAATTTAACTTGAGAACAAAAAAGTAAACTTAAGTTCAAGCATCCCATGCTTAAGAAAAAAGGTTTTTTGATATACTATAATTCCTAAAGAAGAGGATAACTGCTAATTAAGTAAACAACTTAGGTAATTAAATTGTGAATTCAAGCCTCATCATAAATATAAAGCATAATCTATTGATTTCCTGGGTTTTGAAGGTCAGTGGCTGGTTGAGGAACTTAAGCAACTGAATGTAGAATATTTGTAAGTATCCAACTTCCAAAAACCGGGGCTCTTTTTGAAGCCAGACTTTGCCACAGGCAAACTAAAAAGAGCTTCAATTTAACTTCGAGATGTGTCCATAACAACTGATTACCCCAAATCCTTCTCTTTTTCTTCTCCCAGGGTAAAATGCAAACATTTTCAATGCCTCTATAATTATAGTAAACACAGACAACAATCTCTAAAATTGCAGCCTACTATTTGGTGTCCTAACCTATGGCTGTCTTAAACGAGCTCCATTAGAAGTCTTCTGGGAAGCGGAATCAAACACCAGATTCCAGGTGTTGAAGAGGCAATGCAGGGGTATTTTTTTTCTTCTTTTCAGTGGTAAATGAAAATGGTTGTTATGTAAGCTATTTTCTAGTTTATACACACACACACACACACAAAAAAAAAAAAAAACCCTGGAAATCTGTGTGAGATTATGTTGTAAATAATATTAAAGGAAGAAAGTTTTCAACTTTGACCTGACAATTGGTTATGAGAGTAAACCAGCTCTGATAATCCTGGTATTTCAGACTGTTTCCACATCCTTACCACCTCCTCTCATACTGCCAACCCTCCAGGAAATCTAGAATAATCCAAAACTCCATAGGACCCATGATTACAATTTAATATATGTTCAGCAATAATTATTCTTTATATATTTAGACTTACTTTATTCATCTTTTTTGGTTTGTTTCTAGTGGTCTTGTTTCCCCCTTCCTTTTCTGTCTTCCATTAGAATATAGGTGTTTCTATGTTGGTGTGGAAGCTATAGATGATATTTCTATTCTTGTAGTGGTTTTCCTAAGTACATGTACTTTGCTATATGGTTTCCTAACAAAGTCTAAACTTTTAGTGTCCCTCTCCTCCAAACAAGCAAGACAATGACCCTAGAGTATGTGAACATTTCCCACTCCCATAAAGTTGTCTAGCTTTGGTTTCTTATATTTTAACATAAGATGGTATTATTTTTAATGGTCCGACTGCTCTTTTTAAATTTACCTACATCTTTCAACTTCCATGCTCACTGTTTCGTGTTACACTTCTCCTGTCCCCTCTGAGTACTCTTGCCTTTATAGTAAAGTTGCTCTTTAGAAAGGATGTGTGGGTGGAACGTGTTTCTGAAAATGTCTTTAGTCCACCCTTACCCCTGTATAACCACTTATGGGAATAGGATTGTAGGTCGTGGGTTATTTCCCTCGGGACTTTGAAGATGATTACTTCATTGTCCTCAAATCTGTGATTACAAATGAGAAGCCTACTGGCAATCTAATTCTCTTGGTAATCCTTTTTAAGATTAGGTAGTCTTGGAGATTTTCTCTTTATTCTTGATATGCTGAAGTTCTGCCCTGAGGTGGCTTCATTCAAGCCACTTGAAACTTGAAACGCACTTTCCATCTAAGGACTCGCATCTCTTTAATTCAGGAAAATTCACAGCCAATTTTCTTTCAAATGTTGCCTCTCCAAATCTGCCTTTAATCATATCTTCTATACAAACTAGATTCTCTAAATCTAACCTCTATATACTTTCATGGTATAAGATTTTAGGTACACACCTCTGAATTCTGAGGCTCAGATAATATGAAAAAACTCTAAGACGAGTGTCTCCAAATTGGTAGGGTGTGTAGCTTGCCCTGAAAACAACTTTACAAAGATCCATAGCAAGGTCCATTACAGTGAAATTATGAAACAATGGGGACTGAAAAAAGGCCATAAAATGGACTTCATAAAAGGAACAACAAAATGTCTAATCTAAAAGAAATTTCGTTTATGAGAAGATAAACTCGAGACACGGAGATTAAGGATAATTTCAGTTCAAGCTATTATCACATTCAAGACTAAAATTTCATGAATTTCAGTAAAGTATGCTTAATGCTATTCCACATTGCCATCCTAAAACATCAGAAGTAGCTTACATATCACATCAAAATCCTTTCTACTCCAGCAGTGGAGGATCGTGAATATCAGGGAGCAGCAGGGACCTATGCAACACCATTGGAATCACTAGGGGTTAACCAGCTCACCCAGAAACATGCATAAATCGGCCTTCCAACACTGAGTCCTGCCCAAGCAGCTAAACAAGAATGATTCACCCAAAGAAAAATCGCTGGAAATATTGTGAATTAAGAGGCCTGTTCAGTTAGAAGCTGAATATTTGCACACTGATGTTCTGGGGGTAGCTACAAAAATAAAGTTTCTACCAATTCTTAAGAACTATATTATAAGAACTAATTGGTGAAAACTGATTTAACAAGAAGGGCCCTTTCGTGGGATAAACAGTGTCTAATGATGAATACCAAAGAAAACAGATGACTGATTAAAGGGGGGGAAAAAGCTTTAAGGTAAATCAGGCATGGAGATAATTAGCCAGACAAATGAACTATGCCAGAAATATGGTTGTTCTTTGAGAGGAGGGGATAACTAGAGCTGAACAAGAGTCATGCACTACTTTAATTTATTAATTGGTGAGTAATTTTAGTATTTAAATGTGTGCTATATGCTCAGGGTATCATGGAAAGAAAAAGGCCAAAATATTATTGGCAGCTGGGTTAATAATAAATATAACACATTGTGTTTCTTTCCTCCTTCACAACAAAATGAAAAGGAGAGCTTTATCAACTCTGTGTGAAGCAAAACAAGATGTAATTGGACTTTGCCCGCAAGTATATAAAGGAACAATTCTAAGTCAAACAAATACAGATCCTCAACCTGGTTAGGAGGCCCAGAAAGAACAATTTATAAGTTAGAGAAGAGAAAGGGCATTTTTTAGCTGAGCCTGGAAGGAAGAAGCAAATGTAGATTTTTTTTAAAAAATGGATATGTTAGGGTGAAAATGAAAAATAGCCTTAATCTTGCTGAAGAAAGGTGAGTTTGCCAGCATTTCTGCTGTGGTAAAGAACAAAAGCTTGTGTGTTGGGGTGGGGGTGGGGACGGTTATAGAGAAAGAAATATATTTTTAAAAAACACCAGGGAATGAAGTTAGGTAGGTAATGGAGGAAGAACAAAAACAGAGCTGATGTACAATGACCAAGGAGGAAATATAAGTATTTTTGTAGGCCCTTTGGGTTTAATTATGAGTCTTTCTTTAGCAGATCTCTGCGGTTAGGAGCAGTAGCCAAAAAAGGTGCCTCTGAGGGTGGGAGAATCTGATTAACAGGACCAGAAAAGTCAAACAGGCTGAAAACTCATCCTCAAGTTGTTGAACATTTAGTCTATGAGGGAGAGAGACTAACGTGGATGGAGGAAATGAACTGTCAAGGCTGACAATCAGAACTTTGAGTGAATTAGTAAACAAAGGGCAGGAGACCAGAAGTGATGAACCTAGGGCAAGGGACACGAAGTTAAAGTAGGGCTAGCTCCAAAGGAAGGTGGCCAATGGTGCCAATTAACTATCCCAAGGGATCCAGAAAACTCAAGTCCAGATCCAAGGTAGTGCCAATATCCATGGGCCTGTTTGAGAACAGGGAACCTCAACAGGAGTCATTAGGCAGCACTAATGCACAGTCAAAGCAGCTGCACAGTGAGAGCCCCAAGATGATGAGGATTTACATTTGATCTTGGCCAAAAAGCCAAGAAGCAATAGAGAACCCCCAGATTTTAATAGCAATTCAGGCAACAATGACTTGTGCAGTGAGCAAGATCCAACCCACAGGAGAAGCTGGTCAAAGAATCAGGGGTTAGGATGGTGCTTGGATCCCAGAATACAAGTAGACTCGGGTACAGATCAGAAACCAAGGCAGAAGCCAGCCATAAAGAGCAAGCACACACCATGGGGCCTGGGAGAAAATCCTGAACTAGGGAGGGCACTCAGGGATCGTCCAAGGCATTGTAAGCATATAGGCCATAGACCATTTCTCAATTCTAACGTGAACCCTAGGGAATAAAAATGTTTTTCTGACTCAATATATATTCATACTTGGTTCTCATCAGCTCAGAAGTTGAGCAGAGCTATCCTCAAGTTGTGAGGTTTCAGTTTCTGTAACTCAGTGGTTCTCAAACACAGGCAAATTTGTGCCCCAAGTGACAATTGACAATGTCTGGAGACATTTCTGATGAACGTGACTGGAAATACTGACACTGGCATCTAGCTAATAAAGGCCTGGGATGCTGCTAAGCACCTGACAATACACGGAACAGCTCCCCCCAACAAAGAATGGTCTGGCCCAAAATATCAATTGTATGGAGGATGAGACACGCTGCTCTAGACAGGGGCGGGGCTGGCAGGGACTGACACTGACAATCAAAGATCAAGTAGGGAAGTTGCTATTCCATTGTGAATGTTCATGCCTTTATTCAATCACTCTTTCAGCAAACACAGCGTTTATTATGTGCTAGAGACTGTACTGGGCACTGGGGATACAATGATTATTAAGAAATGCTTCTCGCCCTCAAGAAATTGTTAGTCTAAAAGGAAAATCTCAACTTCACAGCCTTTATTCAGTTTTATCAAAAATGCCAGGAGCGAAAATAAATTATTGTTTCCTTCTATTCTGGCCTTTGCCAGAATAGAATTTAAACTATCCCTACATGCAAACTTGATTTGGGCTTAAAATCATAATGGAGTGCCTTCAAAAGACATGGAATATGTCTAACATTTCCAAGAGCACTAACTTCAAGTCCTCTGGCAAGAAAAGGCCAGAATGTGGGTACAAGAATGTGGGTAGGAAAAGTGACAGATGGGGCCAGCTGCATAGGCCTCCTGAATAGCCTTCACAGTTGGGTCAACAACCAGGAAGGCAGTCACATTTTTAAATGCAACTGAAAAGTATTTGGGGAGAAATACACTGCTGCTTGCAACTCACTTTGGGATATATCAAAATACAGCATAGATTGAGGTTGGCTGTAAATATGATAATTGAATCAACATGTGAAAAGCAACAGTAGTACAATGTTAATGGTGTAGTCAAGGTGGTAGGTTCACAGTAAAATTCTTTCAACTTTTTTTAATGATAAGAGCTAATTTTATTGGTTAGTTTTTTAAATTTAGTCTTTATTGTATTTTTTCCATTACCATTTAGTTCCCTTATATCCCCCCACCCCAGCAATCACCACACTTGTCCATGTCCATGAGTCCCTTTTCCTTTCCGCTCAATCCCTCCACCATATAACCTGGCCCCCCCAACCCCTAACTTCCATCTTGTTCTCCATCTATGAGTCTCTCTCCACTTTCCTTGTTAGTTCAGTTTGTTCATTAGATTCCACATATGAGTGAAATCATATGGTATTTGTCTTTCTCTGACTGGCTATTTTCACTTAGCACGATGTTCTGTAGGTCCATCCATACTGTTGCAAAAGGTAAAGCTTTCTTCTTTTTTATGTCTGTGTGGTATTCCATTGTGTAAATGTCCCATAGTTGTTTTATCCACTCATCTACTGATGGACACTTGGGCTTCTTTATTATCTTGGCAATGGTAAATAATACTGCAATGAACATGTGCTGGTGAGAATGTGGAGAAAGGGGAACCTTTTTGCACTTTTGGTGGGAATGTGAATTGATATAGCCACTGTGGAAAGCAGTAAGGAAATACCTCAAAAAAAATTAAAAATGGATCTCCCTTTTACCCAGAGATTCCACTTCTGGGAATATATCTGAAGGAACTTAAAACATTAATTCAACACTTCTTTGTTTGAAAATTTTTATAATAAAATCTCGACAAAATGCAGCTTAACTCCCTACTTCTTGTTTAGAAAAAAATAAAACTAAGCCATATGTATTGAAGTAGATTATAAAATATTTCTGGCAACAGTGAGCTGGACTTTTGCTTTAGGAGCACAGCTGTGGTACAGTACTTGAAATGTGGTCCATGGAGCTCAGTCATCAGCATCAAAATGCGGAAGCTCAGAATTCAAGACATTCTCAATCAAATTTGCATTTTAATAAACCTGTAGGTGATTCTTACGCACATTAAAATTTGAGAAGCACTAGAGTAATGAAAGGGTCAATGACCTAGCAGACCCTAGTTCTACTTTTCATTCATTCATAAATTTTAAAAACTTATGTATTGAGTTCTTTCATGTTCCTGGCAGTGTTTTAAATGCTGAAGATACAACAATGATTAAGACAAATACTTAATGCTAGTGAAAGAGACAGTCAATATACAAGAAAATAAAATATTAGAGAAAACGTATGTGCAATAAAACCAGTAAGGATATTAAGAAAACTTGTTTAGAAGCTGTTCTAATTAGGGAATTCAGCAGAGTCCTGTACAACAAGAAGATAGAGGGAGCAGTGAGCCCTGAGACAGGAGCCAGGCTGGATGCACTACCTCACCTGTCTGGCACAGAGTCCTCATCTCCAAAATAAAGATATTGAACCAAATCATCTCTGAAGTTTTTTTAAATTCTCTGATGGCATGACTATTTTTAAGATGACTATTCATAAGTGTTCTAGGAAGAATACAGAACTGTATTTTTTTAGTGGAAACAAGCCCAGGGCTATATTTTTAAGGTAGCACGTATTAACATGGCCATATATCCAGTGGTTCTAGTCAGCATTTGAGTTAGGTCATCATTCATAGATCTATTCTTCCAGTATTTTCTTACCTCCTCATACTCTAATTCATACAACCAAGTCAAAGAGGATTGATTGTTATTCATCACCAGCTAAGTGCTCAGGAAGCCCTTGTGCCTAGGACCCATTCCCATTATGATCCCTTCATCTTCCATTTATTAGTTGATGCATTAAACAGTGGGTTCCATCAACCAAATTGCCAACATCCCAGCAGCTGAGACTGGAGATGAGAATCTGATATTTAGCAAATGGATCGAGGAATACCTAACTCTAACTCCATCACGCATCCCCTGAGTTGCCTGTGGAAACTATTCACACATGAAACAACAGCAAAATGGGAAGAAAGGAAACATGTTACACATCTCTTTTGGCAAGATTCGGTTGGAGCACATGGCTTAGGCCCAACATTTCCAGGGAGTTTTACCTTCCTCTCAGTCCTAAATCCACACCTTGCCAGCATCAAGCTGCTGAAAGAAAGAATGGGTATCCTGCCAACTTCATCTCCGGTCATTCTTCCTGCTCCATTCGTGATCCAGATACACCGAAATGAGTTTCATTCCTCAAACCCACTCCATTTTTTCTTATTTCTAAGCCTTAATGTGCTGTTCCCTCTGCCTAGAACACTCTTTCCATCCACAGCTCTGTTCATCTGGTTAAATCCTGCTCATCTTTGGGTCTCTGAGTCCTCTCCTATACCACCTTGTTCTTCTGTCACAGCCTTTATCACTCTGTATTGTGACAATGCATTTACTTATTTGCAGCCCTCTACATTAAGAAACATGAGGAGTCAGGAACATCTTGTTCAGCTTTTTTAACCCAGAATTATATTCACAGTCTGTGTGGTACATAATAGGTGCTTAATAATTATTTATTGATTGAATAAATACAATTTCCATTTGTCCCTTATTAATTTTTTTAGCCTCGCTCAACCATCTCTGTAGATCTATGCTCTTCCCAACAAACTTTTCCAATCTTTCTGAACAAGAAAAGGTTTCAGAATTGAGAACTTCCCCCCTGATAGTTTAATATCCAAAAAAAAAATTTCTTTTCAAGTGTTCTTAGGAAAGGAACCATAGTACTTTTGAAAATACAGAAGAATTTTCTTTAGTCTAGGAAGCCATGACTCCTGTGACAGCTAAAATCAATATACTGCCTTAGTCATCACTATTCTCTTAAACCAGTTTGAGGAAACATGTTTTGCTTTTTGTTTTAAACAGGAACAGATTGCTCAGGGTTTGGGGGAGCCAGACACAAATCAGAAAGCCCTTCCTCTTTTATTTTATAAGTCCTTGTGCTCTGCCCAGCCCTGGGATATTTACTGAACTGCCCATGAAACAACTTTCTCCTCTCCAGGAGCCCTTGTGTGGTGTTGAGGAGGGAAAGAAACCCTGAGCGCTCCTCCAGGGGCCAGCCTCCGGAGGTTAGCCCAGGGGCACAGGGCCATGAATTCTGCTCACATCACCACGGACTCAGAAAACTCTGAACCCAAGTGGCCCAAGTCTTAACGGGAGAGGAAATTGGTGTTAAAAATTAACTCTTCAGCTGCTGGACAGGCTTGGCAAGCTGCAGAATGATACTACTCACCAGATCAAAAGAAGAGCAAGTAGCTTGTACCTGCTCCAAAACTCCTTTGGCATTTTCCCTCTGGCTCTGGACCAACTTGTTCTTATTTTAACTTTTGGAAGTGGATACAGGGAAACCAACATTTACTGAACTCTTTTTATGTGCCAGGCACAGTGCTAAGTGCTTTTATATGCATTATATTATAAAATCATCCACACAACCATGTGAGCTATTTATTTTTAATCCTCATTTTACAAAGAAATTGATACTCAGAGAAAGCAAGTAACTTAGGCACCTAATAAATAATGGAGCCTCTGCCCTGGCCAGGTGGCTCAGTTGGTTAGAGCATCATCCTGTACACAAAAGCATTGCAGGTTAAGGGTGTGTACAGGAAACCACTGATCAATGTTTCTCTCTCTCTCCCCCCGCCCCCCTCTTCTCTCTCACCAACTGGTGAACATATCCTCAGGTAAGGATTAAAATAAATAAATATACAGAATAAATAGAATAAACAAAAGTGCCTTGGTTCAACCTCACATCTAATGAATTCAAATCCCAGTATTTTTTTTCCTCTGCACCTGGGGATTTTTGACTGGAAATCATAGGAACGTGCCCAAAATCTTTTAGCTGCAGCATAAAATATAAAGTTCTGCACAGCTTACAACATCATAACAATAACCATTCTGTAAGTGATCAATAGTTGATCCTAGTCAGAATATTGTCTCCAAATGTATTGATATACTAAACCTTTTTTGAAAGAGCATTTTGACAAAGGTTAGCCGTTTACGCAAATAATCCATCTTTCCTTAACAATTCAGAATGATTTCCACATCCAGAAATTGTGTTCTCATCTTAAAATAGCCCTAATCACTTCAAATTTCCCTTAGCATGGTATATCTATATTTTGTAGCATCTGTCTAGGGATAGCGCAATGATTTGTGCATCCTTCTCTTAAAGGACAGGAAGGCAGAGAGAATGTGATTCATTTTTGTGTTGCTTAATCCAGGGCCTGGCACACATTGTTCTTATTGAATGTTTCTTGGATTAATCTAGCAGAGACCACAGTTATAAAAACAACTAGTTGTAATGCAATTTGATAAGAGCTGACATTAAAATAGGTTCAAGATGAGGTATAAGCATGTAAAAACAATCAATTAATTCTAGTTAGAGGAAGGGCTGTTGGGAAAAGTTGCACAATGAAATTAGTTCACCAGGTGGAGAAGGAATAGGAAGAAAGGCATTTCAAAATAGAGAAGCTTAAACAAAGGCAAGAAGGTGGGAGAGTATGGTAAGAAGCTGAAAGAGGGACCCATGAATTTGGCTTCTTGAACTTTGGAGGAAAGCAAAGGAAAAGAAGCAAGAGCCAAAAGACTTGAGAATTTTTGTCAGCAACATCAAGCTTTTGATTTCTTGACATTTCACACTTAACATATTGTTTAAGATGTGGCTGTAGTCCAGAGGCTATAAAGTCTGAAATCTGCTTGCGAATAGGCCATTCCCTTAGACTTCTTAGTCCTAATATCACTTGTAGGACTCCAGGGGGAAGTGACATTGAGCAACCCATAAGGCTAAGGATCATCAACACTGAGGAAACCTTTTTGGAAAATAGAGACAATGTTTTGATTTTTAATCCAGATCTTGTCATGGATGCATCTTGTTTTTACATAATGTTTTCCAAATATTTTAAAATCATAGAAACTTTTTTTCCCCAGTAAAATAGTTCACTGTAACCCAAGATGTAAAACAGATGAAAAGCAGAGTTGTTCCCATTGACCTGGCCAGGGAGCAGGGAGAGAAGAGTGTCCCTCCTCTGTCCCTTTTGCTCCCCAGTGCCCAGCCCTGCTTCAGCCCCCTGGGGAAGCCACAGCTCCTGGATTTGTAACTAATGATAGTCACTTTCACTGCTATCACAACCTGTTTACACTTCTGCTTCTTGACTTGTGAATGTTAGTATCTTTTGACTGCCCATCATAAAAGATGAAACACTTTTAACTGATTCTACTTCCTCCCCCTCCATTCCTAGTTTGGAGAGTTAACTTATTTTTAGTCCTTTTTTTCACTATTGTTATAACTTTAAATATTATGATTAAAGAGTATGTTCTTCCTTTGACTTTAGGTAACATCTCTTCTCTCCACCAACTAAAATAGCTCCCTTGCACTGCCCTCCCCCACTTTTAACATCTGAACACATGATAAGTAATAGGTTTTCTATGCATCATTTCCACTCCTTGATCTACTCTGTTGTAAAGAGTATTTATTCTTTTACTGGTTTATGAACGCAAAGTTTATTTTATAGCATAAGCTCCTGAGAAGCAATGAGAGAGGTGGCTTGTGTTCTTTTAATGGCACCACTCACAGGAGAAGAAGCAGACAGATACAGTGCGGTGGTGCAGGTGGTGGAAACCATTGTCACTGATTTCAAGAAGCTGGATCTCTAAATTTGAAATCTAAGTTTTATATGTGGAATCTTCCGGCCACATTAGTACTAGTAGTAAGTGGAACTAACAAGCAAAACAGAGACAGACTCATAGGTAGAGAGCAGGTTGACAGCTATTGGGGGGTTAGGGAGTGGAGGGATTGAGCAAAAAGGGAAAAGGACTCATGGACGTGGACAACGGTGTGGAGATTGCAGTGGTGGGTGGAGAGGATATAAGGCAGATAAAGGGCAATGGGAAAAATTTAAAAAATAATAAATTTGTAACAAGCTGCGGAGGAGAAAAAGAATGGATTCCTGCAGAAACTCAAGCATCCCTTAGATTTCATGGTCCATTTTCCTTCACAAATGCAACTATTTTCATTATTCTATACAGTACAACAGAACATTGCCACATTTGCTAACTGGTAGAACCATTTTCAATCAGTGGCAGCCAGTTTCCTAGTGGCTTTGTCAAGAAGATGCCGTGCCATAACCATAGATGAGTATTATATAGTCTGTGAAATGCTCATATTTTTTTCCTTGTTGCTGACAAGTCACGTCATCCCTCAGCCTCTTTCTCGTGCTCTTTTCTCCTCTCCCAGCCCTTCTATGAAACAAATAAGACATTTTTTCAATCAATCTTTTGCATCGATGTAACTTTCCTCTGTAAATGATTTTCTTAGTAATTCACTGACTCTCTTGGGCTCGTTTTAGTTTCCATATAATTGGCCAGTAATTCAACACTTGTGTTGGAGAAGGTGCTGAAAAAACTGGTGAGGGAAGAAAACTTTCATGAGAGCTAATTTGTCAATGGCTTTTATAAGCGGTGATAAAATATTAAGAATCTGCACATAGAAAGATGATCCTGGTAGTGTTAGGAACAGGAATGAGCCCCCGGGGACTCTGTGGACTAGCTTTCTTGGGAGTTTTCTCCTCCTTCTTTAGTTATTCTCATTTGGCTATGGGTTTAGGATGTCTCAGTCCATGGGCAAGAGAGAAAAATGTGATGAGCTTTCAAAGTACCATCTAATCAAGGTACATTAATCAAGTCATTAATTGATTTTGAGTACCTACTGGAAATTGGGGACATTTTCGAGTGTGCAATCTTATCTGATCTTCCCAACAATGCTGTGAGTAAAAAAAAAAAAAAAAAAAAAACCAACCCCACAGGTACTATGTAGTCACTTTATTTTGCAGAAAAGAAAACTGTGATATGTAGGAATTAGCTGTATTTTACAATGTCACATAGCTAAGATAAAGCAGAAGCCTCTTGTACTACACTATGTTGACATTTCCACTTACTGCTCAAGATTGGACCAGACGATTCCCTGAGAATGACAAAGCTTAACCAGTAGTTTCCCAGACAGGATTCATGGGATATAATCGCCCATCAACGTTATATTGTCTCACACTCTCCCTTTAAATGTTAAGTGATGGGAAACATTCTTCCCTGAATTGGATGAAAACTCAAAAGTCCCATGATTTTTCTGATTATCCAGGTAATAAAAAAACCAACTGTCCTTTCAAGCTGCAAACATGATCCCAAGTTCATAATTACGAGTACTAGTTACACGTAATAATCAAAACTTCAAATCAGATTTAGAATTAAAATTCCTCCCTGCCTTCCTGCTATGAGATTTTTGCTCTGTGGGAAGTTGGGAAAATGGATGGGTAGGGGAAGGGGAATCCTTCTTCCTTGTATCTTCCCTTTGCTATTTTGCTAATCAGGTTGCAATCCTTTCTTCCAAGGCCAAAGGGTGTTGGGAGGAGAGAGGAGAGATTGGGGTAGACAGGAAAACTCTCACCTAATTAGTACAATTGTAAAATGGCCCTGCACTGTCTGGCAAATAACTCTGACTCCCATGAGCTATTTTGTGGATTCTTAGAAAGAGCTCCATCACTGAGGACTTCTCATCTGAGACTCCCTTCATATAAGACTCATGCACCAATCCTCCAATTCATCCATCTAAAGCAAACCAACCTGCCTGATGCCTTGTAGATTTCTCAGACAGGAGGAAAACTCTGGTCTTCTTTGTATCCTAATTTCATGTTAAGTTCAGTGAGTGCTTTTAAGCCCCTTGCACTGGGTTTAAGATAAGGTGAAGGTGCCATATCTTGCCCTTTGGGGAGAGTTAGAATCCCAGCCCATCTCTCTCTCTAAAGAAAGTATTTTTAAAATCCGTCCTCAATCCTGTTCTTTTAGACCCTAGATGTAGTAAGAGCTTTTAGCCATGTAATTGGTTTTGAGACTGAAATTTTCCATTTGTATCTGAAACCTCTCCAGGAAATGTATCTGTTAACTCTATGTGCCTTAGTCAAAATTTTCAAACATTATATCCTGTTACCTTGAGTAAGTATATAAAACATGACCTCTGCTCTTTAGCAGCTTCCTTTCTAACTGGGAAGGCAACCAAAATATGAAACTACAGGTGCATAGAAATAGCATTAACCACAAGTGCTACAGATGCTCAGTAAATGGAGAATCACCAGGGGCTAGAACAATACATTCTATAAGCCTTTTATTAGAACAAGCAAAAAACTAGAGCAAAGCAGGCAATCCAGAGGGAAAAATCAACATTACAAAACAAAAGTATGTGATAAAAATGATCATGATATTTGAACTAGCTCCCAAAATTGTGTCTTCTCTCCATTTCTACCATTATAGCCTTGTCACTCATTTTGATTAATGCAATAGCCTCTTGGTCTGCCTAAGTTTAATATGCCTCCTCTCTGCCACCTTTTCTTAGTTTATTCTTATCATCTGGATGATACTCCCCTCCAGATTCATCTTTAGTTGTTGCTCCTAGCCAGTCATCCCAGAAATTCCCTGAAATCTCTATATTATGTTGCCTCCTTTTCACACACTATTCTCCCCATCTGTCTCTCCTACTACCACCACTACCAATCATCTTCACTTGGTACATTTGATGACTGATCTGCATTTTGTATCCATTCTCATCTCCTCCCAGTGTAACTTCCTTTGTATAGCAAAGCTCAGAAAGCTAAAAATCACATTTCTCAGATTCTGGGTGTGAAAAAGTCTTAATCATTCGATGTATTCACTCAATGATCAGAAGATGAAAACACCAGCTGTGGGTGTTGCCTATGGACAAAGAAAGCTGTGCAGATATAGACATTTCTGCATTCCAGCCACAGTCTCCAGCTTCCTGGGTGGTGTTGGCAGCAGTAGTTTCCTGACTCCAGCTTCCTGACTTCTGGGTTGTAATCACAGCATCATGTTTTTGAAATCAATTCATCCAGTGGACGTTTCGATTCCTACCTCCGGAATGTGACAAAATAGTAGCTCCCATAGCTGCCACAATTCACAGAATGGTGGCATTCTGTGAATCATTACTGGACACTTAGTTATAGCTCATTTTTCCAGCTCTTCCAATAATTTCATTAAGCATATAAATCCCTTTCTGCTTAAAATACTTGATGTATTTTTTCTTTTTTCTGTACAAAAGCTTATTTGGTCCACTCTCTAATGCCAAATCATTCTATAGGCCCTAGTTCAAATGACCCTTCATCTAGGAAATCTGAGTCATCCACAAGATAAGCAACAAGCAGGACGGTATTCTCGATGGAGTTTACTTTGTCTCCTAATACTTTTATAGCACCCTGTATATAAGAATATATACAGAATATAAGATTTTCCCAATATTTATCTTCCCTCCTTACTAAGCTTCCCTACTTCTCTTCCAGAAGGAGAGACTTTGTCACACCCATTTTTGTACCCAAGCTCCTAGCACAGTCCCTAGTACATGATAAACCTTCAATATATGTTAAGCAATTAATGACCACATGGATGGATGGAGGGATGAGGGGTGGATGGGTGGATAGAATATAAATAGACCCTTAAACTGAAACAACTAACAGTCTTTTGTGCAACACTATTTTTCTGTTTATACATCTGTTATAATTGAGTCAGGTTTTTTTTAGTCTTCATAATGAGAATATTTTAAAATATCTCCTACTATCATGGAAGTCAAAGAGTAGGACTTCCTCGATTTTCCTTTCTGAAGCAGTATTACAAAGAAGAAAGCATAAAATTGCATGAGTATTTCCCCCAGACTTAGTTTCATAATAAGGGACCAGAAAAACAAAAGTACAGAAATATTTTCCTCTTATCTTAATATAAAATATAACCATAGAATAAGGACTACATTGGAATAGCATTTAATTGGAATAAAAGTGAGAAAACACTATATCAAAAAAGATGGGTTGTGCATCTATGAAACACAATAGTTACTAGTAATAACAACTATTTTAATATATATTGTTTTTCATTTTATAGTCAAGAAATTGAGCTTTAGCTAATAAGAGGCAGAAGAACTAAGATTTAAACCTGACTCTGTCAAGAGACATACCTTAAATATAAAGACACAGAAAAGTTTAAAGTAAAAGGATAGAAAAGATATACTATGCCAACTTTACCAAAACGAAAATTGATATAGTATAATAATATCAGATTAAGAAGACTCAAAGGCAAGAAGTATGACTGAAAATAAAGAATATTTTATATTCATAGAAGTATGAATTCAACAGAAATCATAAATTTCAATGCATTTAAAACAGCTTTGAAATGCATAATGCAAATAATCAAATTCGTAATAATTTTAACATATTTCTTTCAGTAACTCATAGAATAGGCAGATAAGAAAATCAGTAAGGATATATGAAATTTTAACAAAATGATTAAAAACTTGATATAATAATATATATAACACTATATATGTAAAACCAACAACTTTGTAATACGTATTCTTTACATTTGCATGTGGAACATTTACTAGAATAGATCTTGTACTGGGCCATAAAGGAAGTCTCAGAGGATAGAGTCACACAGAGTAAATTCTTGGACTGTAGTGGAATTAACCTAGAAATTAATAACAGAAAAGTAACCAATATAATCCAAAAATCCCAATAGAAATTAGAAATGTTTTTTTAAATGTTTTTAATATTTCTTTAATTTTAGAGGGAGGGGAAGGGAGAAAGAAAAAGAGGGAGAGAAACATCAATATGCGAGAGAAACATCCATTGGCTGCCTCTCCAGGACCTGGCCTGCAAACCAGGCATGTGCCCTGACCAGGCACCAAACTGTCAACCCTTTGATTTGTGGGATGACTCCCAACACACTGAGCCGCACCAGTCAAGGCTAGAAACTATTTTTAACTAAGTGCAAACGAAGACTTCACATATCAATACTTGTGGCATGCAGCTATAGCAGTGCTGAAAAAGAAATACATAACTTCAAATGCACATATTAGAAAGAAAAAAAAGGCTAAATATCAAGGATACAAGCTTTTATCTCAAGAAACTAGGCTGAAAAAAAAACCCACCATTAAACCCAAAGAAAATAAGAGCAGACATACACTAGACAAAATTAACAAAGACAAAAGGTGGCTCTTTGAAAACAAATTAAATTTAAAAATTGATAAAACCGAAGAAAGATTATTCAAGAAAAAACAGAAAGAGCCCAGGCAAGTGTAGCTCAGTTGGCTGGTGTGTCGGCTGGTAGCCAGAGGGTTGAGGGTTCTATTCCCAACCAGAGCACATGCCTGGGTTGCAGGTTCCATCCCCAGTCCAGGTGCCTAGGGGAGGCAACCAGTAGCTGCTTCTCTCTCACATTCATGTTTCTCTCTCTTCTTGCCTCCCTCTTTAGAAAAATAGAAAGAAAACACAACTTGCTAATATCATAAATTAAAAGGGGGATTTCACTATAGATTCCATAGACATTAAAAAGATAATAAACAGATAATAAATAAATTTGAGTTTAAATAAAATGGACAAATTTCTTGAAAAACACAACTTACCATAAATGACTAAAAAATAAATAGAAAATCTTAGTCCTGTGGGTATCAAAGACATTGAATACATACTTAAAACAATGAAAAACTTTAGGCCCAGATTTTTCACTGGTAAATTCTTCCAAATGTTTAAAGAAATACGAACAATCTTATGCAAACTCTTTCTGATAATAAAAAAGGACTTTTTCCCAACTCATTTTATAATACCAGTAAAACTTGATACCAAAGTTGACAAACATTAAAAGGAAGAAAAATTACAGGCCAGTATCTCTCAGACATAATGCAAAAATCCCAAACAAGATATTAGCAAATCAAATCCATGGAAACATAAGGATAAATATTTCAATGAAGTAGGCTTATTACAAGAATGCAAGGTTGGTAAATATTTCAAAATGAATAGTAATAACTGATAGAATAAAGGAGAAAATCCATATGATGATTTCAAGAGAAAAATAAACAAGTCTGTCTCAGAATTCTAGGCTTTAAAACAGTAAGTAGCACTGTATGAATAAGAAATGTATTCGTCTAGAAGTAAAAGAAAATAATAAAACTGAGTAAAAGTAGCTTAAAGCAAATGGCATTCATGAGGTGTAGAGGTAGGCAGTTAAAGCTGTTTCAGTGTTTAATGATGCCATATGGAATCCAGACTCTTTCTGTCCTTCTGCTCTGCCACTTTTTGAAGCATCTGTAATAGTGCCTGGCACCATGGTAGGTGTTCGG